>NC_062546.1:94009530-94637689 GCF_016906955.1 Phacochoerus africanus
AACCGCCCCTGCTGCCACCATCATTCCTGCCCACTCCTCCATCACCCTCTCTGCCCATCCCCCCATCGTCATCCCCCCCAACACCATCATTCCCCCCACTCCCCACCCCCATCATCATCCCTGCCCATCCCCGCCATCGTCCCCCTGCTGCAGTCCAGGCTCTGTCACTGTTCATGGGAGCGACTGCCCAAGCCCTCCCTGTGCCTGGTCTCCCCTCGCCCCTACCCCTAAAATCCTTCCTACACACCAAAAGGGACCGAGGCAGCTGTGATGAGGGAGACAGGAGGACTAGACAAAGGGGCAGGGCTGGGGAAAGGGAACCTTTCCCATGGGCACGTGGCCCGGGGAGGGTGGAAAGGCCAGGGCCGTGAGATTTGGATCCTGTCTTTCACAGTCTGTCAGCCATCAAGGCACCACCTGCTCTGGCCAGATCCTGTGCCAGACATGCAGAGACAGAGGGAAAAGACATCTCTTGTCAGGAGCGATGGGTCTAGAGAAGACCAGCACTAAACACAGAGAGCATCCAGCAGCCGTGGAGGCCCAGCAGGGACATTCAGCCCAGCCTGTGGGGTCAGAGAGAATTGCCAGGGGAGCTGACACACATGGATTTATCACCTGAATCTCCCGATCGCTCCTTCAGCAGTTCAGGAACTTGAAGGTCAGGCACTGCTATAGACCCTATTTACAAACAGGGACCCTGAGGCTTGGAAAGAGTCATGGGCCCAAGGTCCAGGGTACTTGCAGCCAATTTCTTGGCAGCACCAACTGGTGTTGGATGGACAGACAAGGTGAGGGGTTTTGGGGGTGTCACTGGCCCCCATGCATGGGGTCCTTATCTGCCCCCTCTCAGGAATGGTGCCCTTCCCTTCCTGTGGCCCCAGAACCCTGGAGAGGTGGGCCATGCCCTCAGAGGCCCAGCTTCCAGGGACATGGAGGCTGCACACCTGTCCCACAGACACAAGGGGGTGGCAGTTCATGGCTCTGGATAGGCCTGGACCCAGCAGCTCACAAGGAAGAGAGGGCACATCACCAGGAGGCAAAGTCTGACCACTGGGAAGGACTGGAGGGTACCCACCCCCACCCCAGCTCCTATCAGAACAGCACCCACAAACCCTCCCCATGAGGGTCAGGTGGGGACCCCAACCCCTTCCAGAGTTGCAGGGGCTCCTTGGCCCGCCTCGGCCAGGTCCTCAGGCTTCTTTGTGGCTGGGTAACATTTGAGAGAATCATTCACAGAATTACCTTCTCCCTAGACTTCCCCCTTTTCCTCCACACCCCAAGGGCGAGTAGCTGATTAGGTGTTTTGGTGCCATGGGACAGAGAACAGGAAACAGGTCTTCATGGATCTTGGGTCCCCAAAGTCTAAACTCCCAGGACAGTGGGAGGCATCAGAACTGCCCAGCTTTCTGGGCCCAATCCCAGATTCTCCACTGCCCAGGCAGAGGGGGAGCCTGGAAATTTCATGCTGACGCTGCTGGTCCAGAGACCACACTGAGAACCCCACCCTCCCCCAGCGTATAGATTAGAGGCACCAGGGAGTTTCCCAAACCTCCCATCCCGGGCACAGGGTCACCAAGATTCTGGTCTCAGTGGTCTGGGAGAGGGCACAGGTGCTGGAAAGTTCCCAAAGCTCCCAGGCAGCCCCAGAGAGCAGCAGGTCAAGGGTGTGGTTCTCACAACCAGCCCAGCACCCTATCCGGCTCCTGGAACTCACATAGGCCAGATCCCCACATCCTGGCCCACACCACATGCCCCAGCATGGCATTGAGTTTCTACCCCTGCCCACTGCCTGGAAGCCTCAGCCCCCATAAACTCCTCCTCCCCCTGGGGGTCTTGCTTAAGCCCCCTGTGCCCTGGCCCCAACACATCCCTAACCACACTCTGTCCCACCTGCACTGGGGAGCATCATGGACCTGGCTCCTCCCATGGCCCCAGCCTGCAGGTCAAGGGCCACTTCTTGTGCTCACCTCTGTGTCACATTCGGGATAGAGTTCTGTGCACAGCAGGTGCTCATTCTTATTTGAATAAGTACCGACATAATCCTCCCAATTGGACCAGTCTGAGCTGTTGCAATTCAGCCTCTGACACCACATTACAAGAGAGCATGGCAGCTCCTTGGCCTGCAGAAGAAATGCCAGTGGGAGACAAAAGTGCTACAGGAGGACCAGAAGGAGGACTTTCTCCGTGTCACCAGGGGCTGGTCACTGAAGCCCTAGGCAGAGATCCCAGGAGCAGGTGGTTCCCGAGGGATCAGAGCTTCCAGGGGCAGGCTCTAGGCAGGCTGCTGCTGCCACCTGCCCGAGGAGCTGGGAGCAGCCCTGGAACCTTCCAACCAGAGCATCTGCCAGTCCATGTGAGGCAGGAGATGGATGGGCTGCAGGATAGATATTTACAACTAGCCTCTTGTTTACACTTCCCAAGGCAGGAGATAGGTGGGCTCCAGGATAATTTACAACCAGCCACCTGTCTACACTTCAAGATAGAAATAACAACAGACACAAGGCAAATAATTGGTACTTGTCTTCTGTGAACTTGTTATACAATGGTAATGACAGGATCAAAAGAGAGGCTGAGGTCTGCTTGGACAAAAGACCAAGAAGTCACATACCCTCCATCCTCAGGGTCAGGGAGACCCCAACTCCACATGCGCAGACAGACACCCCCCCATCAGGATGGGAGGGGGTGCCAGACCATAATAAGTCTAGGTAACCTCCCCACCATGCTTTGCTTTGGAATCCATCTTGGCCAAAAGATGTGCACGCAGATCAGGGAGGGCCCTGGGTCTGGTCAGGAGTGAGAGATAAAACAAGACAATTGGCCAAAGGAAAACAAAGACCCAAAAGAACTACCCCATATAAGTAGTTTAAGTCACCTCTCTGGAGTGATCTTCACTCAGGGGGACACCCACACCCTCGATTCTTTGGGTGTGTGTTGCTGCTTTGCTTCTGCCTTAGATAAACAGACTACTTCTCTGTGTGCTCTCCCATATGTTGAACTGTGACTCTAACAACAAATTTTATACCTGTTTTTACAGTCTTTGCCTCCTTGAAACATTGTTTTCAACAGGAGCCAAGAGTCAGGGCAATTTTGCTTTTAGTTTCAGTCTGGCCTAGAGGCTAGTGTTCCTGGTTTTCACCCAGGCTGCCCAGGCTCAATCCGTGGGCAGAATATTTGTTGTGGGGCTGGTTCAATCCCTGGCCCAGGAACTTCCACGTACTGTGGGCACAGTCAAGAACCATACAATACAGTACAATACAATACAATAAAATGTCAGTCACCGTTACCAGAGACACCCAAAGAGGTGCGGTCGACAGTGTGTGATGATGAACTGATGAGTTTGCCAATAACCATCCTATTACAGCCACCAGGTTTCTAACATTGCCTCTGTGATCTGCATTTTCATTCAGTCTTCACAAAAACCCAATGAGAGACATGACTATTTCCAATGTACAGATGAGGAAAGGGAGGGTCAGAGAAGCTGAAGGATTTGCCCAAAGTGTCCCAGCTCTGGCAGATGGCAGAGTCAGGAACAGAACCCAATGCAGCAGGGACCCCAGCTCAGGCTTTCTCCTGCACCACTCTGCTTGGGTCTGATTTTATGGGACAGGTGTCACCTCTAAGAAGTTTCCTTGGATGAAAGAAATCCAGGGAAAATGACGCACAGATCTTGGGCTAAAGGCAAGCCCTACCCTACGCCAGGTGTCCAGCTATTCATCTCCTCAGCCACCATCCTGGCTGACCTGGCCCTTGGGCCTCCCATTCTCACCCTCAGCCTTAAAGACGCTAATAGATTTTCTATTGCTGCCAGCACAGCAAATCTCTGCTGGTTTGAACTAATGTAGAAGTATTTAAAAAGACTTCCTGGGAATTCTCTATTGCTTTTCCTTATTTTCCCTTTCAGCACAAAAAGAAGAAAACATATGACCTAAATCTGCCAGCCGCCTTTGAAAAGGAGGCACCTTGGGGAGGAACACATTAGCAATCCACACGGCCTATTTAATTATTATGAAAATGCCCAGTTATTAAATAGCTAGAAAGTACTTTGAATAAAGAGTTGGGGATTGGGAGGGATAAATGAGGAGTTTGGGATTAACATATACACACTATTCTCTATAAAACAGATCGTCAACAAGGAGCTACTGTATAGCACAGGGAACACTACTCAATATTCTGTAATAACCTACATGGGAAAAGAATCTGAAAAAGAATGGATATGTATATATGTATAACTGATTCACTTTCCTGTGTACCTGAAACTAACTTAACATTGCAAGTCAACTCTATGCCAATATAAAATTAAATTAAATTAAATTGAAAACAAAGTTGGTGGGAATGGTTCCTACTGTATTTGCCCCCAAACACATATGGTAGTTTCACAACGCAAGCAAATATTTGCAGATTGGAAACAATTACAAAGGGCTCCCAGATCACTTTGAGCAGGGGAGAGTCTCCAGAACACTTTTAAATCACAATTTGTAGCACCCCCAACAGCATCCCTAGGGTATTGCAAGTTGTCCAAATCTGGAGCTGCAAACACATTATCCTTCTGCTTGTGGGGACCAGGGGAAAGGACCCATGAGGAGCCACATGGCTCTGATTGCAGTCCATTTATAAATGTACACATGTATTCTAGAGCTTGACTGGCCTAACAGGTACTAATCTGTGCTTGGATGAACAGACTGGTTAATCAAGTGGCTGCGAAGACAAAAAAAAAAAAGTTCTGTTCATTTAATTGACTCAATAAAAAGCAAGAAGTCAAGGAGTTCCCAACATGGTGCAGTGGAAATGAATCCAACTAGGAATCATGAGGTTGCAGGTTCAATCCCTGGCCTCGCTCAGTGGGTTAAGGACCCGACATTGCCATGAGCTGTGGTGTAGGTTGCAGATGCAGCTTAGATCCTGTGTTGCTCTTGCTGTGGCGGAGGCCAGCAGCTGTAGCTCTGATTTGACCCCTAGCCTGGGAACCTCCATATGCTGTGAGTGCGGTCCTAAAAAGCAAAAAAAAAAAAAAAAAAAAAAGGCAAAAAGTCAAGAGCCTACTTCTCTGAGTTTCCTCTCTCTGCATCAGGATAGTTGTTAAATCACTGTTCTTTCCATAAACATATGCCTAATGTAGAGTTCCAGGAGTTTTCTAGAAATAACTCTATTCAGTTGAATTAACATTTAACAAAGCCCAAGCATCACCCAGTTCTCTGCTCCATGGGAACCCAGCAGCTTCAACCAGAACAGCTGCTTCATCTACATCTGTCAATCTTCCCATTTATCCATTTGCCACCCCCCACCCCACCCCCACCCCAAAGCCTCCTCTCATCTGCCAGGTTACAGTGAGAGCCCCATTAGTGACACTATGTGATGCCACCCTCGCTGGTCATAATTGACAGCCAAGGTTGGACAACTGACCCAGGCTAAGCCAATCAGAATCTCTCTCCCAGATATTTGGCACTAATAGATTCTAGCATCTTGAACCAATGCAAAGCAAGCTGCTGAGGGGAGCCATGAGCCATAATAACAGCCTGGGAAGCAAACAGGAAAGGTCAGTCTACAGAACAGGAGGCGAGAGGAGAGCTGGGCAGATAGCCTTTATGATGTGTGATTCTCCGATCTCTAGGCCAGGTGGGCCAGCTGGCACTCCCACCATATTCCAAATCTTCTTCTGCATCTTAGAATGCATTGTCCTTTGCTGAAAACTCAAGTGGCTCTCAGTACTAGCCACCAAATTAGAGTTTCTCTCCACTTAGAGTGGGGAAAAAAAACTTCAGGATAAATTACAGAATTAATCAGAATATTTGTTTATTCCTAAGGGAATAATTATCAGGTATAATAAGCAGACAGAAGAAAAGAGAGTGTGTGATGCTATCCTTCATGGATTTTCACACTTGCTTAACAACACCAAAAAATGTTAAATAAATACTAGTTTCCCTCCCCTCAACCATCAAACTTCACAGCAACACTGCACCAAGTATAGTTCCCCAGGCCAGCAGCATCAGCATCACCTGAGAACTTGTTAGAGATGCAACTTCCCAATGTTCATTGCAGCACTGTTCACAACAGCCAAGACAGGGAAGCAACCTAAATGTCCATCGATGGATGAATAGATAAAGATGTGGTCCATATATACAATGGAATAGTAGTCATCCATAAAAAAAGAATGAAATAGGAGATGGGATTAAGATGGCAGAATAGAAGGACTGCAGCTCAACTTCTCTCTTAAAAACAACAAAATTTACAACCAAATGCTGAGCAATCTTCAACCAAATGGACTGGAAACTTTCAAAAAGATATCCTACTGAAGAAGACAAAGAGTAGGCCACATGAAGAGGTAGGAGGGGTGATTACACAACATGAGCAGCCCCATACCTCCTGTGTGGGAAGCCCCACAGGCTGGAAAGTAAATGTATCACAGAGACTCACCTACAGGAGTGAGAGTTCTGAGCCCCAAATCAAACCTCCACACATGGGGATCTGGCACTGGGAGAAAGCACCCCCAAAGCATCTGGCATTGAATGCCGGTGGGGCTTGTGCACAGGAGCTCCATGGGACTGGGGGAAGTGGAGACCCCATTCTTGGAAGGTGCACACAGGCTTTCACATGCACTGGGTCCCAGGGCAAATGAGGGTCTCCATGGGAATCTGGGTCAGACCTGAGTGCAGTTCTTGGAGGACTTCCTGGGAGAACAGGGGTGAATGTGGCTTGTTGTGGGGGAAGAACATTGGAAGCAAAGCTCTCAGGAATATTCAGCAGCATGTGCCTTTCTCTGGGGGCGGCCATTTTGGGAAAATCTGGCCCTACCCATCAGCATTGAGAAGTCCTAGGGCAAACAACAATCCAGGTGGGATCACAGCCCCACCCCTCAGTAAACAGGCTGCCTAAAGACACCCCAGGCACACAGATACCTCTAATCTCACCCAGAGAAAAAAATCCCACTCACCAGAGGGATAGGAATCAGCCCCACCTACCAGTGGGCAGGCATCAGTCCCTCCCATCAGGAAGCCTACACCAAGCCCCCAACTGACTTCAGCCACAAGGGGGGCAGACACCAGAAGTAAGAGAGGCTACAATTCTATTATCTGTAAAAATGTCACCACACCAAAAACCATAAAAAGGAGAAGACAGAGAACTATAACTCAGATGAGGGGGAAAGGAAAAAAACCAGAAAAACAGCTAAGTGATCAGGAGATTCTCAGCCTCCAGGAAAAAGACTTTAGACTGTTGATGCTGAAGATGATGCAAGACATTGGAAATAAACTGGAGGCAAAGATGGATAACTTACAGGAAACACTGAGCAAAGAGATACAAGAAGAAATGCCAAATACAAAAACTGAAATAAAAAGTTCACTAGAAGCAGCCAACAGCAGAATACAGGAGGCAGAAGAACAAATAAGTGAGGTGGAGGACTGACTAGTGGAAATTATGGATGCAGAACAGAAAAAAGAAAAAAAAATTGAAAAGAAATGAAGAGAGTCTCAGAGAACTCTGGGACAACGTGAAATGCACCAACATCTATATTATAGGAGTGCCAGAAGGAGAAGAGAGAGAGAAGGGGGCAGAAAAAATATTCCAAGAGATAATAGCCGAAAACTTCCCTAACATGGGAAAGGAACCACTCACTCAAATCCAGGAAGCGCAACGAGTACCATATAAAATAAACCCAAGGAGGAACACCCTGAGACACATGTTAATCAAACTGACCAAAATTAAAGACAAAGAGAAAATCTTGAAAGCAGCTAGGGAAAAGAAACAAATAACATACAAGGGAACCCCAATCAGGTTATCAGTAGATTTTTCAGCAGAAACTCTGCAGGCCAGAAGGGAGTGGCATGATATATTTAATGTGATGAAAGGAAAACACCTCCAACCAACATTACTTTACCCAGCAAGGCTCTTATTCAGATTCGAAGGAGAAATCAAAACCTTTACAGATAAGCAAAAGCTGAGAGAATTCAGCAACACGAAACCAGCTTTACAACAAATACCAAAGGAACTTCTCCAGGCAGAAAAGACCACAACAGGAAACAAAAATACCAAAAATGACAAGGCTCACCAGTAAATGTATATATACAATAAAGATACGAAATCATCCATGCACAATTATTCCACCAAAATCAGAAATCATGATAAGAGGTGGGTACAAATGCAGGACACTGGAGATGCACTTGCAATTAAGAGACCAACAACTTAAAACAATCTCATTTATATATAGACTCATATCACAACTTCAGAATAACTGCAAACCAAAAATCTACAATTGATACGCACACAAATAAGAAAAATCAACTCAAATACAACACTAAAGATAGTCATCAAACCAGAAGAGGAGAGAACAAGAGAAGAAGGGAAGAAAAAAGAGCAACAAAAACAAATCCAAAGCAATTAATAAAATGGCAATAAGAGCATACATATCAATAATTACCTTAAATGTTAATGGAATAAACACCCCAACCAAAAGACATAGACTGGATGAATGGATACAAAAACAAGATCCATATATATGCTGTCTTCAGGAGACTCACTTCACTTCCAGGGACACATACATACAAATCAAAAGCAAGAGGATGGAAGAAAATATTCCATGCAAATGGGAATCAAAAGAAAGCTGGAGTAGCAATACCCATATCAGACAAAATAGACTTTAAAATGAAGAATATTTTAAGAGACAAAGAAGGACACTACATGATGATCAAAGGATTACTCCAAGAAGAAGATATAGTAATTTTAAATATCTATGCACCCAACATAGGTTCACCACAATATATAAGGCAACTGCTAACAACCTGAAAAGGACAAATTGACAACAACACAATCATAGTGGGGGACTTTAACACCCCACTTACAGCAATGGACAGATCATCCAAACAGAAAATCGGTAAGTAGGCCCTGAATGAAGCATTAGACCAGATGGACTTCATAGTTATTTATAGGACATTCCATCCAAAAGCAACAGAGGAACATTTATAGCAATACAAGCCCACCTCAGGAAACAAGAAAAAGCTCAAATAAACAAGCTAAAATTACATCTAAAGAAGCTAGAGAGAGAAGAACAGACAAGACCTAAGTTAGTAGAAGGAAAGAAATCATAAAGATCAGAGCAGAAATCAATGAAATAGAAACAAAGAAAGCCATAGAAAAGTCAGTGAAGTGAAAAGCTGGTTCTTTGAAAAGATCAACAAAACTGATAAGCCCTTAGTCAGATTTATCAAGAAAAAAAGAGGATTCAAATCAATCAAATTAGAAATGAAAAAGGAGAAGTAACAACAGACATCACAAAAATACAAAGGATCATAAGAGACTACTATATGCAACTACATGCCAATAAAATGGAAAACCTAGAAGAAATGGACAGATTCTTAGAAAAGTACAATCTTCCAAGACTAAACCAAGATGAAATAGAAAAGATGAATGGACCAGTCACAAGTACTGAAATTGAAACTGTGATTTAAAAACTTCCAACAAACAAAAGTCCAGGACCAGGTGGCTTCACAGGTGAATTCTACTGAACATTTAGAGAAGAGCTAACATCTCTCCTTCTGAAACTATTCCAAAAATTTTCAGAGGAAGGGATACTCCCAAACTCATGCTATGAGACCACCATCACCCTGATACCAAAACCAGACAAAGACACCACAAAAAAAAAAGAAAACTACAGGCCAATTTCACTGATGAACATTGATGCAAAAATCCTCAACAAAATACTAGCAAACCACATCCAACAATACATTAAAAGGATTGTTTTATCCATTTATGATCCTTTATCCATCATGATCAAGTGGGATTTATCCCAGGGATGCAAGGATTCTTTGATATCCACAAATCAATCAGTCTGATACACCACATTAACCAACTGAAGAATAAAAACCATATGATCCTCTCCATAAACACAGAAAAAGCCTTTGACAAAATCCAACACCCATTTCTGATAAAAACCCTTCAGAAAGTGGGCACAACGGGAACCTACCTCAACATAATAAAGGCCATATACGACAAACCCACAGCAAACATCATTCTCAGTGGTGAAAAGCTGAAAGAATTCCCACTGAGATCAGGAACAAGACAAGGATGTCCGCTCTCAGCACTACTCTTCAACATAGTTTTGGAAGTGCTAGCCATGGCAATCAGAGAAGTAAAAGAGATAAAAGGAATCCAAACTGGAAAGAAAGAAGTAAAACTATCACTATTTGCAGATGACATGATACTATACCTAGAGAATCCTAAAGACTCTACCAGAAAACTGTTAGAGCTCATCCATGAATTTGGCAAAGTCACAGGATACAAAATTAATACACAGAAATCGACGGCATTTCTATACACTAACAATGAAAGAGCAGAAAGAGAAATTAGGGAAGCAATCCCGTTTACCATCACATCCAAAAGAATAAAATACCTAGGAGTAAACCTACCTAAAGAGACAAAAGACTTATACTCTGAAAACTATAAGCCACTGATGAAAGAAATCAAAGATGACACAAATAGATGGAAAGACATACCATGTTCTTGGATTAGAAGAGTTAATATTATCAAAATGACTCCACCATCCAAGGCAATCTACAGGTTCAATGCAATCCCTATCAAATTACCAAGGACATTTTTCACAGAACTTGAACAAGATATTTTAAAGTTTGTTTGGAAGCACAAAAGACCCAGAATAGCCAAAGACATCCTGAAAATGAAAAATGGAGCTGGAGGAATCAGGCTCCCAGACTTCAGACTATACTACAAAGCAACAATCCTCAAAACCGTATGGTGCTGGCACAAAGACAGAAATATAGATCAGTGGAACAGGATAGAAAGCCCAGAATTCAACCCATGCACCTACAACCAACTAATCTATGACAAACGAAGCAAGAATATGCAATGGAGAAAAGACAGCCTGTTCAATAAGTGGTGCTGGGAAAACTGGACAGCCACATGGAAAAGCATGAAATTAGAACAATTCCTAACACCATACACAAAAATAAACTCCAAATGGATTAAAGACCTAGATATAAGACCAGACACTATAAAACTCTTAGAGAAAAACATAGGCCAAACACTCTCCAACATAAACAGCAACATCTTCACAGATCCACCTCTTAGGGTAATGACAGTAAAAACAAAAATAAACAAATGGGACTGAATTAAAAATTTCTGTGCAGCAAAGGACACCCTAAACAAAACAAAAAGACAACCCACAGCATGGAGAAAATCTTTGCAAACAAATCGACTGATAAGGGAGTTATCTCCAAAATTTATAGCCATCTCCTACCATTCAATACCAAAAAAGCAAACAACCCCATCAAAAAATAGGCAGAAGATCTAAACAGACAATTCTCCAAAGAAGACATACGGATGGCCAAAAAACACATGAAAAGATGTTCAGCATCACTCATCATTAGAGAATCACAAATCAAAACCACCAGGAGGTACCACCTTACACCAGCCAGAATGGCCATCATCAAAAAGTCTACAATGAGTGCTGGAGAGGGTGTGGAGAAAAGGAACCCTATTACACTGTTAGTGGGATTGTAAATTGGTGCAACCACTGTGGAAAACAGTATGGAGATTCATCAGAAAACTAAAACTAGAACTATCATTTGACCCAGCAATCCTACTCCTGGGCATCTATCCAGAGAAAACCATGACTCACAAAGACACATGTACTCCAATGTTCATTGCAGCACTATTTACAATAGCCAAGACATGGAAACAACCTAAATGTTGACAGAGGAGTGGATCAAGAAGATGTGGTACATATACATGATGGAATATTACTCAGCCGTTAAAAGGAACAAAATACCGGCATTTTTAGCAACATGGATGGACCTAGAAATTATCATGCTAAGTGAAGTCAGTCAGACAATGAGACACCAACATCAAATGCTATCACTTACATATGGAATGTGAAAAAGGACAGACTGAACTTCTTGGCAGAACAGATACTGACTCACAGACTTTGAAAAACTTATGGTTTCCAAAGAAGACAGTTTAGGGGTCAGGGAGATGCACTGGGGGTGTGGGATGGATATCCTATAAAATTGGATTGTGATAGTCATTGTACAACTATAAATGTAATAAATTCATTGAGTAGTAAATTCATTGAGTAATAAAAAAAGAATGCAATAATGCCATTTGTAGTAACATGGATGCAAGTAGAGATTCTCATACTAAGTGAAGTAAGTCAAAAAGAGAAAGACAAATACCATATGATTCCACATTTATATGGCAAATCTAAAATACAACACAGGGAGTTCCTAACGTGGCTCACCAGAAACAAATCTGACTAGTATCCAGGAGAACACAGGTTCAATCCCTGGCCTTACTCAGTGGGTTAATGATCCGGCATTGCTGTGAGCTATGGTATTGGTCACAGATGGAGCTCAGATCCTGCGTTGCTGTGGCTGTGGTGTAAGCTGGCAGCTACAGCTCCAATTCTGCCCCTATCCTGGGAACCTCCATATGCTGTGTTGTGGCCCTAAAAAAGACAAAAAATAAAATAAAATACAACACAAATGAACATATCTATGAAACAGAAACAGACTCACGGCCATAGCAAACAGACTTGTGGTTGCCAAGGCAGAGGGGATAGCAGAGGGAAGGACTGGGAGTTTGGGATTAGCAGATGCAAATTATTACATATAGGCTGGATAAACAAGGTCCTACTGTATAGCACAGGGAACTATATTCCTGTGATAAACTATAATGGAAAAGAATCTGAAAGAATAGATATACATACATATGTATATATATTTTATTCTATGTATTATGTATTTATGTATATATTCTGTAGACATACAGATCTATCAGTAGAATACATAACCATACATATGTATTACAAATGACTGCTGTACAAGTGAAACTAACACAACATTGTAAATCAACTCTACTTAAACTAAAAATTAAATTCAGAGTTCCTATTGTGGTTCAGTGGGTTAAGAATCCGACAGGTATCCATGAGGATGTGGGTTCAATCCCCGAGCTACCTCAGTGGGTTAAGGATCCGGCATTGCCACAAGCGACTGGGATCCAGTGTTGCTGTGGCTGTGGTGTAGACCAGCAACTGCAACTCTGATTTGACCCCTTTGCCCAGGAACGTCCATATGCTACAGGTGCAGCCAGAAAAAGGAGAAAATAAATTAAATTAAATTAAAATTACAAAAACAAACCAAAAAAAATGCAACTTTCACCCTAGACCTACCCACTCAGACATGGGGCAGGTCCCAGTTAAGTGTGCGTTAACAGCCCTCCAGGTGACTCTGATGCCCACTAAAGTTTGGGAACTACAGGTTTCCAAGGGACGGGGCCCTTCCTGGGCTGTCCTGAGCCCTGTGAATGACTGCTCCGATCCAGGTTTCACATCAGAGGAAGACAAGCTGGGGTGACGACCTGCCTCGAGTCGCAGGACTGGAGGAGGCCATAGCAGGCCGAAGGTGCTCTCCTGGGCTCCCCCTTCCATTCCCATCTCCCTGTCCCCTCCTGGCCCCTGGGGGTTCAGCCCCTTTGGGCAGCTCAGGCCCACAGGACTGGTTTTTCACTGTTGCCACAGCCAGGCTCTCCCTCAGCCTCAGGGGGTGCCCCTCTGACCCCACACATCACTCCTCTGTCATCCAAGCCATTTTCTTTTCTTTTCTTTTCTTTTTTTTTTTTTTTTTTTGAGATTATCCTATACAGGCAGTGACTATCTTCTTTACTTTGATGCTTCCCCAGCCTCCCATGGGTCCATGCCCTTCCTAGAGTCCTAACAGCCTCTCTTTAACTCCAGCTGGCCCACAGCTTCACAGTTCCCACCATTACACAGACAGCCCGCAGGATGGAGTTTGTTACCTATGAAGCAATAAATTTTGCCAGGCGTGCAGCTTCCTCAGAAGGAAGTCGTACTTAAGCAATAATGGATCATTTATTTCCAAGTGTGAATGAAGGACTGGAGAATCAGTAGAAAAACTCCCTGCGTATTTGTCAAGTCAGCACCATGCTGACCAGGAAGGAGCTGCTGGGGACCAGGCAGTGTGTGCTGCTTCCCTGGAGCCAGCTGACAGCAGTGCTGGGACCAGGAGGAGAGAAGAGTAGGGACAAGAGGACACTGAGAATCTGAGCAGGGGGGGCATGGACCGCCCCCCAAGGTTGCAATATAGGCCATCTCCAGCCCCCCTCCCCTTTTACTTTGGCTTCTTTTTAGGGCCACACCCATGGCATATGGAAGTTCCCAGGCCTAGGGGTCAAATCAGAGCTACAGCTGCCGTCCTACACCACAGCCACAGCAATGCCGGATCCTGATCCCCCTGAGCGAGGCCAGGGATAAAACCTGAATTCTCATGGATACTGGTTGGGTTCTTAACCTCCTGAGCCACAATGGAAACTCCTCCAGTCACTTTTACAGACAGCCAGCGCTGTCTCTGGGCCTGAGGAACTGGTTCCCAGAAATCACAGAAGGCCACTCTGCCCAAGAGACAAGCCATGAGTGATGAGAAGTTTAGAGCTGCAGGAGAAGCCCTTCAACTTGGAAGGTGGTGTATAAATACCCCAGCTCTCTGGCCTTGCCCCTAATGGGCAGGGCAATTCAGAACAGATTTTGCACCATTTCTCAGAGTTTCCCCCTCAAGATCACCCTCCAGGTGTCCACAGTGACAGCTGGCTTAACAGCTATGTTCCTTTTCTTGCCTGACTTAGCTAGTCTTCTAGCAGTGTGTTTCCCACACTTTCCAAGTAAACCACTTGTGCTTGAAAGAAAGACAAACACCATATGATATCACTTATACACAGAATCTAAAATAGGACATAAACAGGGTCTATTTTGTGATCCTATCTACAAAACAGAAACAGACTCACAGATATGGAGAGCAGAATTGTGGTTGCCAAGGGGGAGGAGGGGTGGTGTAGGGATGAATGGGGTGTTTGGGGTTAGTAGATGCAAACTATTCCATTTAGAATGGATAAGCAAGGAAGTCCTACTGTGCAGCACAGGGAACTATATCCAATCTCTTGGGCTAGAACATGATGGAAGATAATATGAGAAAAAGAATGTATGTATATGTATTACTGGGTCACTCTGCTGTACAGCAGAAATTGACACAACACTGAATAGCAACTATAATTATAAAAAAAAGAGAAAGAAGAAAGAAAGAAAGAAAGAAAGAAAGAAAGAAAGAAAGAGGGAGGGAGGGAGGGAGGGAGGGAGGAAAGGAAGGAAGGAAGGAAGGAAGGAAGGAAGGAAGGAAGGAAGGAAGGAAGGAAGGAAGGAAAGAAGGAAGGAAAGAAGGAAGGAAGACAAGAAAATACAGCAGCACCACCAGCAGCACCCAGCAGGGGCCCTGACACCCTGTGCTTCCACTGCTTACAGACTGTCTGCTTCTGGCCATTGCCCTGACCCCAGCCTGGAGAGCCACCTGGCAGAACATGGGGGACCCCAGCACCTGAGCAGAAGGGACCAGGAGGCTTGGGGGAGTGACAAACACAGGGTCTGCGGGGCTTGTCCTGGAGAGAATTGCCAGGGTGCCTGCTCTGGGTCAGTGACTCAAGAACAGACTCACAACTGAGCCAGAGTCAGGTCCCCAGGGTGGCCCGAATCATGCCGTGCTTCTGCTCTGGGGAGGGGAGCGTGTCTAGAAATGTCAAAAGGGCCAAAGCAGAGAAAACAGTCTGTTCTAAGCAGCCGAAGCTCATCCTCTAATGAAGCTGCCCCACAACGTGCAGAGGCTCCAGATCAGCTCTAGCCGAGACCACACGGCAGGGCTCTGCTGCCCCAGGTAGTGCTGGACAGAAGTTCCCCTGTGGCCTAATGCTTAAGGATCCAGCACCATCACAGGTTGATACTGTGGCACGGGTTCAATCCCTGGCATGAGAACTTCTACATGCCACAGACACAGCCAAAAAAAAAAAAAATAGTGCTGGACAGACCGAGCAGGGACAGACAAGTATCTCAAGAGGGCAGGAAGTAGTTTTGTTCTCATCCAGAAATGAGAACAGAGAATTGGGAAATATGGAAGGAAGCCATCCTGTGTTCACAAAGTAATAGATCAAAAGAAACAGCCATAATAATAAACCTCCTTATGTGTAAGAACTGAATGAGAAAATCATAGCGACTGTGTATCAACACCTGCCAGGCCTTGTGTTAGGTGACTTCCATACAAGGTCCTTTTTAATACGCACAATGCCCCATAGGATAGAAATGATTACGCCCATGGCGCAGATGAGAAAACTGAGGCCTGGTGAGCTATCTTGGTAAGTTGCACGCTGGTCAGGCTCTTCTCTGTACAGCTGTGCTCCTTTCAGTCCATCGCCTCATTCCTGAGGTCACTAGTCTCCTGTTCCAGGTGGCTGCCTCTCAGAGAAAGCCCCTGGTCCCAGTCATTCCAAACTCTGTCCTTCCTCCTTTCTGAAGGAGTTTAAGCATCACCTCAGGTCCTCTGTGAAGTTCACCCATCACCAGGTGAGGTCCTCTATCTGCCCTCCCTCCCTCCCAGCCAGATCCCATTGCCATATCCCATCGCCCAGGGCAGGCCCATCACCTGGACGGCTGCAACTGATCCTCCGGTGGCTTCTCCACCCCTCAGCCAGACTGAACCTCCCAAATGCAAAACTGACCTAGTCCCTTTCCTTTCATGGCTTGGATGGCTTCCCGCGGCTCTCCGGATGGCAGGTGGCACAGAGGCCATTGTGCACATGGGCTTCCAGGCCCCGCTCCATCTGGTCCCACTCCAGCCTCAGTTCTCACCCTTCACCCTAGACTCTGAAATTGCAAAGCTCTCCCATGCGTTCTCCCCAGCCGGCCTCCTCCTCCCCTCCTGTCCTGAGCTCACAATCACTCAAGACTCTCAGACTGAGTCAGAGCCACTTCCCCGGCCTCCAGTTCCCCTCACTCACCCCATCAAAGCACGTGTGGTCCTGCACGGAATTTGCCCTCTGCTGGTCTGCTTCTGCGGACAAGCCCCAGGTCACTGAGAGCAGGGGCCGAGTCTTACTGATGTTGCGTCCAGCCCCCTGACATTGCCTGGTGACCATGAGGTGCCAAGAGCTGAGCGGACAAAGGAATGAGCAGACACCACTGCTGAGCTCACCCTGCTGCGTTCTTGGTGCTGAACATGATATCTGGTGCATCCTGCCAGTGCCTCCAGCCCCAGCCGTCAGGGGCTCCCCTGCCATAGGACTAAGCTGGGTTTGCTGACTGGCTACCATGGGGGCCATTGCAGGCAGTGAGGAAAGAGGACATCTGGTCCACAGGATGGTAGAAAGGACTTTGGGGACTTTAGTTTCTGTTAGGTGACTTAGGGGAGGGGGCTTTGCTCCCTGGAAGGCCTTCAGGGAGCAGGGGGTGTCCTAGGACTGGGTATTTTATTAAATCTTGTTGGACGGCTTGGTGAAATGATGTGGACTAAAAGTGCGTTTGGAAGATGCAGCAGTCACCCTATCAGCTGGGATGCGGGGAGTCTGCCCTCCTGTGGCTTGAACAGCATCCTTGCATTGGAGTTCAGACGTGATTTTGGAGGGGCAGTTTTGCCCTGACCTGTCATGGTCACAGAGCAGCCTCATCTGCCATCAGTGTCATTGCTGTATCACTCTTTTTGTTCTGCAGCAGAGCACCAGGCAATAGCCACCAGCCGTTGGGGGCAGCCAGTCTCTTTCCCAGTCTTTTCCCAAACCATCCTGCAGTTAACTGGCCAGGCACCACCACAGGGGCCAGAAGCTAAGCCCAGGTCTTTGCTTCACATTCAAGCCCTGTGCTCCAATCAGAATTCACAGGCATGGGATGTGCGAGTGGCTTCCAGAAACTTCCTTCCTGGCTCTCAACAGCTGGGTGGCAGCCCTGCCCCCATCAAGGAAGATCTCCTTTTTGGAACCTCGCCCCTTATGGCTCCCTCTAGCCCTAAGTTTCCTTCATTCCTTTTTCTGTCCTGACCTCCACTCCAGCTTCCTTTCAGTTATCAGTTCTTTGGTTCCGTCGAGTTCCATTAAAGACAGGTCTTGTGTGGAAGGAGAGGGAAGATGTAGTTGGAGGGATGGGAGAAAGAGCAGACCTCACCAGCCCTGCCTTTGTAGCATCTACCCCAAACCATCAGACCTTCCTCTTAGCATGGATTTTAGCACCATTTTACTAAAATGCTCTCCCTCTCTCTCTCTCTACACCTTGCAAGAGTACCATCCTTAACATGGATTTTAGCATCATTTCGCTAAAATGCTCTTCCTCTCCCCACCCCCCTCGCTTTGTACACCTTGCAGGATGCCACCCATACCATCCTGTATCTGGAAGACACACAGAGGGAATTCAAGGAACTACCCCCAAAGAAATAAACTATGATGAATGAACACAAAATCTTCTTCGACTCTCTCCATATGGCCAAACCTTGAGGTCTGCACTTTCCACACTGCACCATTGTCTGAGGATGTGGGCACAGAACCAAATTCTCTTTTAAGTGCTCTATTCAGAACAGCTAGTTCAAACGTAAAAACCACGACCTCTGTCTACAAAAACTGGCTGGTTTCGTGAGTGTGTATTAAGGCAGAAGGGGATGGGAGAGGAGGAGATTTTCTGCAAGCTCTCTCCCTGATGCATGTGGGTAGAGACTTCAGCCACCACTATTGTCTCCATTCTCACACCATTTGTTTTCTGTACTCAGTTGCATCCAAGGCAGCACTGTCATTAACCAAATTTTCCCCACATTTGTGCTGCTCCCTAACCAGAGGCCAGACAGAGAATAACTGATGTCTTCAGGGTGGGACCTTCCTATATTGGGGTTAGTCTTTACCCTGCAGTAGCCCACCCCAGGCTGGGCAAGCAGACAAAACATTCACAGTCTTAGATCTTAACTCTTCGAGATCAAGGCCAAAAAAAACCAGGATCTCATTTGAACTCAGGAGGCTGAGACAGGGCCGATGTTTTTTTCCTTTTCAACCACCCCAAGGCATATGGAGTTCCCAGAACAGGGGTCAGATCTGAGCCACAATTGCAACCCAGCTGGATCCTTAATCCATTATGCCAGACTGGGGGTTGAACCCAGAACCTAGAGCTGCAGAGACACTGCAAATCCTGATGTCCCACAGTAGGAGCTCCAGGGATGATTTTAATTTTTTTTTCCTTTTTCTGCTTTTTTTGGGGGCCACACCTGAGGCATATGGATGTTCCCATAGAGGTCGAATCAAAGCTGCAGCTGACAGCCTACGCACAGCCTACGCACTGTATTCTTAACCCATTGAGCGAGTCCAGGGATTGAACCCACATCCCCATGGATACTAGTTGGGTTCATTTGTGCTAAGCCACAACAGGAATGCCTCCAGGGCCAATTTTAATATCCAGGTCTGCCTCTTCATTCACACCTATTCTAAATGTGAAAATGAGGTAGGAAATATCCACTCTTAGAGATCTCACAAATTAGGAGAGATTATTTGCATTACAAAAATATTTATTTTTACAATGATTTTCTTAAATAAGAACTACTTCTAATACTTTTTAGTTGCATGTTTCCAAGACATTACTCACTTGTCAAAATAAAAGCCACAAAGGTAGAGAAGCTGAAAACTAAATTAACAGATTAAAACAGTAAATACTAAAAAATTTAAACAGCAATAAGCTAAAAGAAAACAGAATTGAATATGTTGTAAACACACAAATGAGAAAGAATTTCTAAGCTTAAAGAAATAGAACCCACAAAGAGAAAAGATGAGCATTTCCCAGTAAAAATGAACCTAGTTAAAATGAAATATACACGGCTGAACTTTAACATCTAAAATTGATACAAACTGATAAAAGCATGAAGAATGCAAACAATTTAGAAAGAGAAACTCTAATTAATGAGTTATAAATGTATGGGCAAATATTCAACCCCACTGGCAATCAATTAAATATGAATTAAAACAACAGAAGAAAACTTCTTTGGAGCATAAAGACGTAGCATAAAATTCCCATTGTTGATGAAGATGTGGTGAGATGGACAATAAAAAGCATTCCTGGCAGAAGCATAAACTAATCCGAAAAGTCTCAGAAAGCAAGTGGAGATTGTGTGTGCTTGCATGCGTGCATGCATGCATGTGTTTGTCTTTTGACTTTTCTTTAGCTTTGGTAGGATATCAATCTGTTATGATTATATGTATATATTATATAGATAATGTACTATAATATATAATATATACTAATATGTACTATAATTATTCTCTCCCCAGTCTTACCTGCAAACATTCAGTCATTCTAGTCAGTAACCCGATCCACCTTGCCTGGTCTCCTTTGCACATGTGCCTCTGCGTCTTCCATGTTGCCAAATGCCTTTGTGTGTTAATGGCTTTATTGAGGTCATACTTGTTTACTGTTTTAAGTCATCCAACCTGAGTGTAAAAAAGTATAAAAGGGAAATCCCCCATCCCTTCTCTATGCCAGTCCTCAGAGGTAACTACCGCTGACAGCGTGGTTTGCATCCTTTGCAATCTTTATCCACAAATATATAAACATATAAATACATATATATCTGTTCTATAAATTTATGTTTATGCAAAAAAAAGTATCACATGTTCTTCTGCAACTTTTTTGTTTTCTCATTTTATGCTGAAAACTGTACAGAAGGGACTTCTGGTATCCACTCCAACCTGTAAAGAACTGCTTGGAAGTTGCCACTCCCACCCTGAAAACATAAAAAAGTGACTGGACTGAAAATCAGTGACTTTTCTTGGACTCATTAGGGAATTGAGGTCCTAGTGCAAATCATAATCCTCAAATCTTGAGAGACAGGTGAATCCAGATAGTCTCATCTGAGATCCCCTTACCTTGAGCAGAAGTCGCTGTAGCCATCAACCAGTAGGAGCACTTCTGTAGCAAATTTGATGAACAGCTGAAGGCTGGGTGTGAACGAGGTTTAAATTGGGGCGGGCCCATAGTCTTGTGGAGCCCCGCACTTATGTAGGTTTTACCCCATCAGCTTCTCATGGAAAAGAGCTAAGAAAGCCCTGCTCTCCCCCCATCTTTGGCAGGGAAGGAAAGTAATCACTTTCAAATAGCCTGGAGCAGGCTCCATAACAGTTGTCTCTTTCCAGGAGAGAAAGACAGAACCATACCCAACTCCAGCCCTGCTAACTTCACTGCCTCACCTAAGGTGGGAAGCTAAGAAACACTTGTGAACCTCACAGCCCAGGGATATAAATCAACTAAAGGGCTGAAATCTTCTCTTAAATTATTGAACACTTCCCACTCCTTACTGCACCAAGAGAGATCCAGTGAAATAACAGTGGATTACAACTGAAAGAGCTGCAAAGCAGAGATTCTCTTTGAAAGAGTCTCCAGGGAAATCCGAAGATAACAAATGAGGGGGAAAAAAGGAAAACAGAGGAATTTGAAGCCTCTTGCACCAACAGCAATAACAAACATAAAACACAGCCCAACATCAAGCAAAATTAATAAAAAACTAAAGGCCTGTTTAGCTCAGTTCCTACTTTCACACAAGAAGATAGTGTCCAACTTTCAACAAAAAATTGTAAGACATGCTAAAAGGTACAAAAAAACACAGTCCAAAGAGATAAATCAAGCATCAGAGACAGACTCAAATATGGAAGAGATTTTAGATTTGTCCAACAGGGAATTTTAAATAACTGTGATTAATATGTTAAAGGCTTTAATACAAAAAGTAGATAACATTTAAGAAAAGATGGATAATGTAAGTAGAGAGATGGAAACTCTAAAAAAAGAGTCAAAAGAAAATGTGAAATTAAAAACACTGCAATAGAAACACCTTTGAGAAACTCCTCAGTAGACTACACATGGCTGAGGGAAGAATCAGCGAGCTTAAAGATCTATCAATAGGAACTTTCCAAACTGAAATGCAAGGAGGAAAAAGGAATTTTAAAACACACAGAGCTCCTGCTGTGGCATGGTGGATTAAGACTCCAACTGCTGTAGCTCGGATTACTGCAGAGGTACGGGTTTAATTCCCAGCCTGGCACAGTGGGTTAAAGGATCCAGCTTTACTGCAGCTGCAGCTCAAATTCAATCCTTGGCCTGGGAATCTCCATATGCTATGGGTGTGGCCATTAAAAAAAATTTTTCACACAAAAACATCATATCCAAGTATGATGGGACAATTTCAAAAGGTATAACAAAGGTATAATTGGAATACCAGATGAAGATGAAAGAGAGAATGGACCAGAAAAATCACTTGAATTTATAATAGCTAATAATAATCTAAAAATAATAATAAATAACAAACCACAGATACAGGACACTCCAAGAACACTCAGCAAGATAAATACCTAAAAATCTACATTTACCATATCATATTCAAACTGCAAAAAAGCAGAGACAAAGAGAAAGTCTTAAAAGAAGCCAGCAAGGGGCTTTCCTGTATATGAACAAATATGAGAATTACCACAGACTTCTCATGCAAACAAGAAGAAGGTGGAGGAGTCGCCTGGTGGCCTCACGTTAAGGACTCAGCCTTGTCACTGCTTTGGTATGTGTTTGATCCCTGGCCAGGGAACTTCTGAATGCCATGGGTATGGCCAAAAAAAAAGAGAAGAAAAGTGGAATGAAATATTTAAAGTGTTGAAAGAAAAACTCCACCAACATAGAAGTTTATATCCAGTGAAGCTATTCTTCAAAAGTTTTCTAAGACAAACAAAATTCATAACCAGCATATATGCCTTCCAAAAAAAATTTTTTTTTGTCTTTTTGCCATTTCTTGGGCTGCTCCCGTGGCATATGGAGGTTCCCAGGCTAGGGGTCAAACTGGATCCATGGCCGCTGGCCTACACCAGAGCCACAGCAACTCGGGATCTGAGCCGAGTCTGCAACCTACACCACAGCTCATGGCAACGCCGGATCCCTAACCCATTGAACAAGGCCAGGGATTGAACCCACAACCTCATGGTTCCTAGTCGGATTCATTAACCACTGAGCCACGACGGGAACTCTGCTCCAAAAATTCTTTAAAGTTCTTTAGCGAGAAGGAAAATGATATAGGACAGAAATGTGGATTTGCATAAAGAAAGGAAAATCAATGAAGAAGGAATCAATGAAGGTGAAATAAAATCTTTTATTTTCCTTAAAACTACTAAATAATTCTTTGCTCAAAGTAATAATAGTAACGGTGTATTTGTGATAACCTATGGGTAAGTGAAATTATGTTATAAAGGATGAGAGGGAAGAACTGAGGATACTCTGTTACAAAATACCTCCACTGCTCATAAAGCGATAGCTTATTATTTGAAAATATATTTAGATTTGTTGTAAATGTACACTGCAAGCTCTAGGGCAACCATTACAAAATTATTAAAGAAGTAAATCGCTATGCTAAGAGAGGAGAGAAAATGGAATCATATAAAGTGCTCGACTAAAATTGTACTTTATATGTAATGATACACACCAACATGCTACCACCAGTTACTTTAAGAGGATGGGGCTGGTGGCGGGAAAGATGGACTAGGAGTTTGGGGTTAGAGCTAACTGCAAACTAGCGTGTGTAGAATGGATAAACAACAAGGTCCTACAGTATAGCACAAGGAACTATGTTCAGTATCCTGAGATAAATCATAACAGAAAAGAATAGAGAAAAGAATGAATATATATATATATGAATATATATATGAATGAATATATATATGAATATATATATATATATGAATATATGAATATATATATATGAATGAATATATATATGAATATATATATATGAATATATGAATATATATATATATGAATGAATATATATATGAATGAATATATATATGAATATACATATGAATGAATATATATATATGAATATATATGTATACCTGAATCACTTTGCTGTACAGCAGAATTTAACACATCATTAAGCAACTATACTTTAATTTTTTTAAAGAAGTTTAAAAAAGTTATACTTGAGACTGTTTTGACTGCCCATGTCCCAGTCTCTCACTAAGGTTTTCAAAGCTCTTAGTATTGTAGAGGTAGGAGATAATTAGGTGTTATTGCAGTTTTAATTTCCCAAGAACCACAATGATTCTTCTTTTTCTAAGACCCCAGCAAAATGATGACACAGAGGGAGTTTCCAATGAATACCTATGGACCTAACTACAGAAGTTGGGCTGTCCCTCTTGGACCGCAGGCTGGATGTCCTCTGGCTAGGATGAGTCTAATCACTGATCCCTGTGTGTCTGATATATAGGATGGAGTGGTTGCCAGATTCTTTTTTCTGGAATCTGATGACTTCTCCAATGGGCAGAGAGAAGGAGGGGGGTTAGCTGAGCACAAAAAGGCCAAAAACTACCAGGAAACCCAAACAACTGGAAGAAAAGTAGAATCTAGTCATGGCTTTTCTAAGCAGGCAGAGAAAAGGAGAAGCCACACCCAGTACCAAATCCCTGGCCACCTTCCCCAGCACCTTCCCCTTCCGCAGGTCTCCTTCTCTTTCAGGGTCAGCTGCTCAGCACATCCATGCACTTTCTGTTGTAAAAAGGAAGGGTGTTGACATTTCGCAAAAGATGATCCGAGAGAGGACCATGTTTAACACACCACAATAAGTCCCTTTTGAAGAAAGTAAATAAATAAATAAGACAGGAAACGATGGCAAATGACCCACACGTGAAGAACAAGGCTGGGCCCTGTGTGTTGGACTTGAATCTATGAAGGTCACCCTCTAGTTACAAACAGTCTACAAAGACAGGGGGAGACCCAAGGATAAGAGACAAACCACAACCAGACCTGGTTCTGGTGTGAGCCATTTCCAAGCATCAAGGAGATCAAGACCCACCCCTCAGCACAACATTGTAAATCAACTATAAATTATTTAAAAATAAACAAATATCAGAGTTCACATCATGGCTCAGTGGTAACAAACGTAACTAGTATCCATGAGGATGTGGGTTCGATCCCTGGCTTCACGCAGTGGAATAAGGATCCAGCATTGCCCTGAGCTATGGTGTACGTTGCAGATGCAGCTCGGATCCCACGTTGCTGTGGCTATGGTGTAGGCTGGCAGCTGCAGCTCCAATTCAACCCCTAACCTAGGAACATCCATATGCTGCAGGTGAAGCCCTTAAATTAAAAAAAAAAAAGACGAATAAATATTTTTTAAAAGATCCACCCTTTAAAGGTCGACAGGACCACGTGTCTTACTACCGCCAATAAAATCTTAGCACGTTTCTCCATCTTTTCTTCCCCATCTTTGGCAACTGAAGATGTTGCAAATGGTGACTCTTGGTCCCTGAGTGAAGAGAAACTGACAACTCACCATGGACACAGAATAAGCAAGAAATAGAACTTCGCCCATTATAGCTACAGGGAATTTTTTTTGGTGGTGGGGGGTGGGGGGGGCAGATATCTCACCTCTATGAATAAATCCCCAAACCTCTGGGAACACTTAGCCAGTAGAAGCCATGCAGTATATCTAAGAGTTATTGAAAATTAACCCACTACTAGTGAGGCCACTTGATAGCTAGACTTAGCAAGTTTAACCAATATATTTTATAACTTAAATGAATAAATATAATTTCCTGTCACAAACCCAGCTTCCAAGCCTAAGTGACCAAACCATGACATTTACCAGCCTGCTTCTCACTAACGGCTAGTAACACGGCAAGGGTGGGGGCAGTCTTGCCACTGAAAGACCTGTGCCCACCCCATCTCCCATCCCCCACCCATATCTCACACTTTGTGGGGAAGTGAGCTAGGATTCCCCCTTCTTGCTGAGAAACAATTACAACCAAAAATGGACGTCCTCATGTTTCTTATTAAATATTCCATCTTACCTTCTGTAACTCAGGCCTATCTATGAAAATAAAGGCTGTGTGTCCAATTTGCACAGTAGTATGATTGTGATTTTTTTTAAAAAAAGAAACTGTATGTTTTAAAAAATAAAGGCATTAAATTATAGATAATTGTCTTTGAGTGGTGGGAATGGGAAATATTTTATTGTTCCAAATTCTCCTTTTCTGTGTTTCCAAATTTTTAGAGTGTGCATATATTACTTTTATAATGGGGAGATACACACCTATAAAAGCTTCAAATATAAAATGGATGTATTAATCTAAAAAAATTATCTTTCCATACATGCAGTCCAGTGTTCACAGCAGCATTACTTACAATAGCCAAGATATGGAAGCAACCTAAATGTCCATCAACAGATGAATGGTTAAAGAAAATGTGGTACATATACACAATGAAGTGTTACTCAACCATAAAAAAGAATGAAATAATGCCATTTGCAGCAACGTGGATGCACTTAGAGAGTATCATCCTAAGTGAAGTAAGTCAGACAGAGAAAGTCAAATACCATGTAATTTTATGTATATGTGGAATCTAAAAAGCAAAACCAAAGAGCAAATAAAACAAAGCAGAAACAGACTCATAGAGACAGAGAACAATCTGGTGGTTGCCAGAGAGGAGGGGAAAGGGGGAGGAAAGAAATAGGTGAGGGAAATAAGCGATTAAGAGATACGAACTTCCAGTTATAAAATAAGTAAGTCACGGGGATGTAATTCACAGCACGGGGAATTTCGTCAATAATATTGTAATGACTTTTTATGGTGACAGATGGTAACTAGCCTTATCATGGTGACCATTTCAATATTCATATCAATATCAAATCACTTGTTGTACACCTGAAACATAGAATATTGGAAGTCAATTATACATAAAGTAAAATGTATATATTGTATCAAAGATAAGAATGGAAAGGAAAGAAAAAAAAAAAAACAATTAGAGACACAAGACAATAGTAGTTCTCCGGTGTGCAAATAGAGTCCCCGAGAATTGCCAAGGAGTTTATTAAAATATGGACTTTGGGGTTTCATACCCAGAGCTGCTGTCAATGGGTCTGGAGAGGGTCTCCACAAGCTGCTGACAGAGCAGCTTGCCAGATGATCCTACACAGGGGTGTCTGGACCACACTCTGAGAGCACTGCCTAGAGGAGCCAGGGAGGTTCGGTCCCACAGGGACACTGACGAGGGGTCAGAAAAGAATATTTCAGCTCAGGGGGTCTCACCTAACCCCCATCTGCACACTGGATCCCCTGGGAAGCTTTTTTAAAAATACTAATGCCCAAAAATACTCATGGATCAGGATCTCTGGGCAGCTGGAGATTCTGAAAACTTCCCTGGTGATTCTGATGTACGGCAGGGTTGAATATTGCTCTGACTGAACAGAAAAGCTGGCACCTTTCAAATGGCGTCGCAGAGGTGACCGCCGGCTCTGTCCACGCCTGGCTGCCCACTCAGGCTGTCCATCACAGACCGTGGTGCCTGGGCAAAAAGCAATTTGGCTGAAAGCAAGCTGGCCAGAGTGCAAGTTTTAAATCTTTCCCACAGTGGACAAAACTGAAAGCCTGGCCAAAGCAGCAGAGCAGACATAATTGGCTTTAAAATGAATTCAGAATATGAAAAAATAAATAAAAAATAAATAAAATTAATTCAAAACTTTCAGGCAAGGAACTACTAAACCCTGAAAAATTCCAGATAATTGTCTTTTGCAATGTCTTTTGCTGATTGAGTTTTGTTGTTGTTGACTTCCTTCTGCAAAAGCAATCCAGTCCCACGAAAGAAATGGGAAAATATATACAAGGATAAAGAATATTTCTAATTCCTCCCAGACAGGGACAATGAATAAAACACCTCGGAGTGGATCCTTCTAGACCTTTTCTTATACAGAACTGTGCATCCATTTTTGTCTAATAGGTCTTTCCAACTAATCCCAGTAGGCATTTACAACGATCCAAATTGTCCCTTTTATAAGGAACATAGAGGAGGGACTAAATGGCTAAAAATTAACTTCACATCCAAAGGAAAACTGTAAGGAAAAATACAACCCTGAAAAACTATTCAAAAATCCTCCTGGGTGCACACAGTTTTGCAAAACCTTCTCATTGTGTTCAAATATTATCCCAAATTGCCCCCTAAGATGACATATATTTTTAATGAAATCAGGAGTTCCCATTGTGGCTCAGCAGTGACAAAACTGACTGATATCTATGAGGATGCGGGTTTGATCCCCAGCCCTACTCAGTGGGCTAAGGATCTGGCATTGCCATGAGCTGTGGTGTAGTTTGCAGACACAGCTTGGATCTGGCATTGCTGTGGCTGTGGTGTAGGCCAGCAGCTGTAGCTCCTATTCAATCCCTAGCCTGGGAACCTCCAAGTGCCACAGGTGCAGCCATAAAAAGAAAAACAATGAAATCATCATTGCAAAGAGTTAACTTGACCAATTCAGCCAAATGAGAGTTTTCTGTCCAGTGGTATAGTGGTACCCTGCCACCCATCACTGTCCCTCACAGGGACCGATCCACTCATTCCTGCCTCAGCACGAATCATGACACCCCCCACACACTCCCCAATAAGTGCCTTCCCTCCTCTTCAGTATGTTCTAATCTTCCCATTGTTCAAAGCCAAGGGTTTTGTTTTTTATTTATTTTATTTATTGAAGTGTAGTTGATTTACAATGTCATGTTAGTTTCAGGTGTAGAACAAAGTGATTCATATATATATATATATATATATATATATATATATATATGCTAGATATATATATACACACACACATATCAGATATATATGTATGTATAATTTTTCAGATTATTTCCCTTATAGGATGTTATAAAATATTAAGTAGAGTTCCCTGTGCTATACAGCAGGTCCTTGTTGGTTATCTATTTCTTTTTTAGTCCAACCTCCCAAAGTTAAACCCCCTCCCCCTCCCCCAAACAGACCTCTCTACCCCCTCCAGCCACCCAGGCTGGATTTTCTGTGAGCCCCACAACGTTCACTATACCTGAGCCCGGGGCTCTTCATGGATTCCCGTGCTAAGCATCCATCTCTGTCCCCACCGAAGTCACCCCACCCCCCCGCTAATCCAGCTTATCCACTTTTGTGTCTCTCACAGCATGGAGCTCTGCACTGGGCAGACAGAAAGCAGGTAATCAATATTGAATGAAGTGGAGGGGATTTAGAGGTAGAGCTTTTCTTTTTAAAACATTCCATTCATCCATAGGACTCGGTGGGATGGCGCTGCCAAAGGGAGGGCCACTGTGGAAGCCAGGAGTTTGATGTAAAGGAGCAGGTCTGATGGGGCGACCTGGGAGCCCTGTGCTCCAAAAGGCAGGCAGCTGTGTGGAAATTCAGCCAAGCCTGAGGTGAGAAAAAAAGCAGCCTTCTTGTTGGAGGGTCCTGGGGCTGAACCCTCGACAAAGGCAGTCCTCTAAATTGCTTGGAGTCAGGGTGGGGAGGGGGGAACCCAGACAAGCTGGCAGTATCTTGGGAGGGCCACAGATAAAGACACAGACCCACGAGGGGCGAGACGGCTGATTCCTGCCGAGAAGAAAGCAGGCTGTGATGTCCAAGTGATGCCAGACTTGAGAAGAAATGACGGCATTGTCCTGGAGTCCCTGATAGGGGACGACAGGAAAGCTGGTCCAAGACAGCATCTTTGGAGAAAGAGATGTGTTTTATTCCATAAAGAGATAAAGTTGATCCCATGGCTCTGGTCGAGTGATAAGCAACTATTGTATATAAGAGGGGTAAACAACAAGGTCCTACTCTACGGCACAGGGAACTAGATTCAATATCCTGGAATAAACCATCAAGGGAAAGAATATGAAAAAGAATGTATTTATAGGTATAACTGTTTTGCTGCGCTGTAACCTGAAATTAACACAACCTTGTAAATCAACTATACTTCAATAAATAAAAAAATTTTAAGAGTAAGGTAGCAATCCAGCTTCATATTTTTATGAAAGAAGAAAGAGAGAGAGAGAGAGAGAGAGAGAGAGAGAAAGAAAGAAAGAAAGAAAGAAAGAAAGAAAGAAAGAAAGAAAGAAAGAAAGAAAGAAAGAAAGAAAGAAAGGAAGGAAGGAAGGAAGGAAGGAAGGAAGGAAGGAAGGAAGGAAGGAAGGAAGGAAGGAAGGAAGGAAGGAAGGAAGGAAGGAAGGAAGGAAGACAGAAAGACAGAAAGAAAAACAGACAGAAAGACAGAAAGAAAGTCAAAGGAAGAGAAGGGGGCACTGCCTGAGCAACACCATGAAGCATCTCCAGAGATCAGGAGGCAAACGCCCAGGGGTGTCACCAAAGAAATTTCATCAGGAAAGCTGAAGCCCAGGGGGACACTGGAACTGATCAAATTAATAAGGGCAGTAAAGCTGGCTTTTGAAAGAAGTAAATACAACTTGTTTTCATAGGAATTATTTCCAGGGATTGCATCACGCTTGTTCAGAGGAAATTCCTTACCAAGCTACCTAGGATGGAAGCTGTGGGCTATAGCAAATTTACCAAAAGCCAATTCAAAGAAAGTTAATTCTCCAAAACCCATGTGCATGAATGTTTAATTCACTGAATGACCAATTGGTCAAACACTGTCAGAAAGATACTGTACATGGCTAATAGGCACATGAAAAAATGCTCAACATTGCTAATTATTAGAGAAATGTAAATCAAAACTACAATGAGGTACACCAGCCAGAATGGCCATCATTAATAAGTCTACAAACAACAAATGCTGGAGAGGGTGGGAATGTAAATTGGTATAACCACTATGGAAAACAGTATAGAGGTTCTTCAGAAAACTGAATATAGAATTACCTTATGATCCAGCAATGCCACTCCTGAGCATGTACTCAGACAAAACTTTAATTCAAAAAGACTCATACGTTCATCACAGCACTATTACAATAGCCAAGACTTGGAAACAACCTTAATGTCCATCAACAGATGAATGGACTAAGAAGATGTGGTACATGTACACGATGGAAGACTACTCAGCCATAAAAGAGAACAAAATAATGCCATTTGGAGCAACATGGATGGAACTAGAGATTCTCGTACTAAGTGAAGTCAGTCAGAAAGAGAAAGACAGATCCCATATGATAGCACTTATTTGTGGGATCTAAAATATGGCACAACTGAACCTATCTATGGAACAGAAACAAACTCATGGACATGGAGAACAGACTTGTGGTTGCCAAGGGGGAGGTGAAAGGAGTGGAGTGGACAGGGAGTTTGGGGTTAATAGATGCAAACTACTACATTTAGAATGGATAAGTGAGGAGGTCCTACTCTATAGCACAGGGAACTATATCTAATCACTTGTGATGGGACATGATGGAAGATAATAGGAGAAAGAGAATGCATATAGAAGTATGACTAGCTTAGACAGAAATCGACACAACAATGTAAATCAACTATAATAAAAAATGTTTTTAAAAAGAAAGTTACTGTAAAACAGGTTTTTACCCCTTTGTCAGGCCACCTCCCCACATATCCTATAAGTGTACTGTGGCTTTTTCCAAGGTTTCGTTTCATGACTTTTCAGGATGAAACTAATATGCGTGCTCTGATGTCAGGTGTCACTCAACGCCTCCTGTGTCCATGGAACAAGATTTCTGTCTTCTAGTACATTTTCACTCATGTCACTGCCTTCTCTGTATTACTTAAATCAAAGAGTATCTGCATCAAGTGAATATTTTAAATATGGTTCACACACTCCGCAGAACTGTTTATTGCTCCAGACATGAAAGGACGGCTTTGCTCTTTTACCATTTTAAGCTGGTTCAAGGTTTCTCTGTTTGATGGACTGTTTTCAGCCTGCCACATGGAAGTGGAGTACTATGTAAGGATAGATACCAAGTCCATGTAGGCTGATTTAGGCATGTGTACACAAAAACAGAGAGCACGGTGCCCAGCCCCAACAGGTGAGCCACCCCACTCATATTTGACATATTGGCCACTAGACTTAAGATCAGCTCTGGGGAGGCATGGACTGGGAATTTAGGATTAGTAAATGCAAACTAGTATGTTTAGGATGGATAAACAATAAGTCCTACTGCACAGCACAGGAAGCTGTATTCGATATCCCGTGATAAAACACTATGAAAAAAGTGTTTTATATATATATATATATATATAAAACAGAGTCACTTTGGTATACACCAGAAACTAACACAACACTGTAAATCAACAATACTTTAATAAAATAAAAATTTTTTTGTCTTTTTTTAAGGCCACACCTGCAGCATATGGAGGTTCTCAGGCTAGGGGTTGAATCAGAGCTGTAGCCACCAGCCTACACCACAGCTCACAGCAACACCAGATCCTTAATTTACTGAGCGAGGCCAGGGATCAAACCTGCATCCTCATGAATACCAGTCAGATTCATTTCCACTGAGCCTCTGCAGAAACTCCCTAAAACAATATATATTGTCTTTTTTGTCTTTTCAGGACCGCAACCACATCATGTGGAAGTTCCCAGGCTAGGGGTCGAATTGGAGCTACAGCTGCCGGCCTACACCACAGCCACAGCAACACAGGATCCAAGCTGAGTTGTGACCTACACCACAGCTCAGCGCAACGCCAGATCCTTAACCCAATGAGCAAGGCCAGGGATCAAACCCACATCCTCATGGATCCTAGTGGGGTTCGTTAACCACTGAGCCATGATGGGAACTCCCTAACATAAAATTTTAAAAGAGTAAATTTGTTACAGAAAGTGGGTCCTGCTGCTCACAACTCTAAAAGCAATAAAGATGCAAGGTTGGTGAAAAGGAAAGTTTGCTTCATTTCTGAGGTCAGCACCTGAGGTGAGGGAGGGAGGGCGGAGGACTCCTGTCCAAAGGCCAACTTCCCCCACTGACAATCAGTGGGAAGAGCTTTTATAGGCAAAGGGAAGGGATGATGTGCAGAATCAGCAGAGTCTGCTCTGATGATCACCTTGAACCTGGTCGTGCAGTGTCTGACCAGTGTCATCTTGATTGTTTTAGATACAGTTAGTCTTCAGTTCCAGGGTCAGTTTGTTCCCATTTCTTTGAGGCCAGTTCTCGGAACTGTGGCAGCTTCTGTCATGGCTACAGTCTGGTCATCATGTCCTTAATTTCTTCCACCTGGTGGGGGTTTCAGTCTCTGCAAGACAGCTCATAGGACATGGCTACAGCCTTGAAGAGAAACCCTGACTTTGTTTGATAACTGAACTATTATTATTTGGTCTTGTTTTACTTTGCTTCTTCATGTTTCCACTTCTCTGATTAAACTTACTCTTAACTAACATTTTTTTTACAGACAAAAGTCAGGTGGAGGACACAGAAGCAGGGAGGGCCCTAGGGTCCTGCTCTATTTCAATTTTTTTTTTAATCAGCTCTGAAATGTGAAACCCACAACACTGACACCCATCTACCTGCACTGATACCATGCAGAATCTCTACATCATTCCTCTTTATAATTCTGAACTTGGATTATCCAGGAACTGACTTTTGGTGAATTAGCATGTATCCAAAAAGGGACCCCAGTGCTAGCCAAAACTGTCTTTCGAATGACCAGTAGGGAGGTCTCTTGGTTGCAAAGCCCAGTAGAGGGGACCCAGAGGGAGAGTAGGGGGGAAACAGGTGGAGAAGGTGAGATGGGGAAGGCCACAAGAGTCCTTTCCACCCCTAAACTGTAGGTAAAAGTCTAAAAAAGTCACAAAGGACTTGACATGACCAGCTTTCTCTGGAAGAAAGAGAGTTCTACACCAAGGAGTTGGGGGAGAGGTAGAAGCGGTCCTGCAGAAGCCGAGTCCTCAAGACAGACAGAAGTCATGGGACCCTGCAGATGCCCTGGAGAGAGGTCTGGATTGTCACAGGTCAAAAAAGATGGATTCAATCAGGTTCAGCCACATCTCTAAGAGGCAAGGGCCCAGGTGACAACTAGGCTCAATGACCCAAGAGGAGACAAGGTTGACCCACTTGTCCATGTTTAGAGCAAAAAGCTGCACAATGGTGTTTTGAGATGGTCCCAGTGCTTAGGGATGCTATGAGGTTTATAAGACAAAAGAGAGTACAACTATACACACTGAGCCTTGCTTTCATTTTCTCTCCCTGGGAAAATGATCAACCTTGAAACTTGATAATGCTGAAAATCAAGGGCAAGGTAGGGGAGATAGGCAGAGTAATGCCCCCCAAAGATGCCCACACCCTATTCTCCAGCATCTATGAAAGTTTCCTTATAGCAAAAGGGACTTTGCAGATATAACTAAGGGTACAACCTTGAGATGGGCCCAATACATCCACATTTCTCCTTAAAAATGGAGAACGCTTCCCAGTTGTAGTGAGAGAGATGAGAGGAAGAAGAAAACATTCCAAGTGTGAGAGAAACCCAACTCACCATTGCTGGCTTTGAAGATGGTGAAAAAAGACACTGAGCCCAGGAATGTAGGAACCTCTGGAGGCCGTCAGCCAGCAAAAAAAAAAAAAAAAAAAAAAAAAAAAAAAAAAAAAAAAAATCTCAGTCCTACTACCACAAGGAGCTAAATTCTGCCAACAATCCAAATAAACAAGAAAACAAGTCCTCCGTGGAGAATCCAGAAAGAAAGGCAGATTCTTGATTTTAGTCCAGTGAGACCCATGTCAGATTTCCAACTTACGGAACTGGAGATAATCCATCCATGTTAACATAGAACAGATTTGATGTTGCCAAGGTGGGGGGTAGGGAAGGATGGACTGGGAATTTGGGATTAGCAGGTGCAAACTCACATATCTGATGGATAGTACTTCCCATGGTGGTGCAGCAGAAATGAATCCGATGCGTATCCATCCCCAGGCTTGCTCAGTGGATTGGAGATCCAGCATTGCCGTGAGCTGTGGTGTAGGCCGGCAGCTGTAGCTCCAACTAGACCCCTAGCCTGGGAATTTCCATATGCCATGGGTGTGGCCCTAAAAAAGGGGGGGGGCGGATAAACACAGGGAGCTGTATTCAATATTCTATGATAAACCATCATGGAAAAGAATATGAAAAAGAATGTTTATATGGAAGTTCCTGTTGTGGCACAGCGGCAGCGAATCCAACAAGGAACCATGAGTTTTCAGGTTTGATCCCCGGCCTTGATCAGTGGGTTAAGGATCTGGCGTTGCCGTGAGCTGTGGTGTAGGTCCCAGACTCAGCTCGGATCCCATGTTGCTGTGGCTGTGGTGTAGGCCGGCAGCTACAGTTCCAATTATACCCCTAGCCTGGGAACCTCCATATGCCACAGGTGCGGCCCTAAGACAAAAGACAAAAAAAAAAAGAGAGAGAGAATGTTTATATATGTATAACTAAGTCACTTTGTCGTACAGCAGAAATGAGCATGACATTGTAAATCAACTACACTTCAACAAAATAAATTTTTCTTAAAAATCTGTGTTGATTCATACCACTACATTTGTGGTGATCTGTTACAGCAGCAATCTAAAGCTAACAGAATGAATGAGCAAATAAACGAAAGAAAGCAACATCCTTAAATAAGTGGGCCCAGACTAATTATGTCCTAGAGAGAAGAGGGAAAAAATTAACATGATGAACTTAAGAAACTCTGCACATTGCGTCCCCTTCTTTTTTTTTTTTTTTTTTGTCTTTTGTTGTTGTTGTTATTGTTGTTGTTGTTGTTGCTATTTCTTGGGCCGCTCCCGCGGCATATGGAGGTTCCCAGGCTAGGGGTTGATTCGGAGCCGTAGCCACCGGCCTACGCCAGAGCCACAGCAACGAGGGATCCAAGCCGCGTCTGCAACCTACACCACAGCTCACGGCAACGCCGGATCGTTAACCCAATGAGCAAGGGCAGGGACCGAACCCCCAACCTCATGGTTCCTAGTCGGATTCGTTAACCACTGCGCCACGATGGGAACTCCCTGCATCCCCTGCTGAGACCTCTCAAGCCTCATTAGCATATTCAAGGCTCTGAAAATTTCTACCAAAAAAAGTTTCCACCTTCTTTAGTCTGCTTTTTCCAAAATTCTATAATCTTGAAACCCATTTTACATAATATCTGCTGACAACTATAGAGGCAATTTTTTCTTTTTCTTTTTAGGACCACTCCCATGGCATATGGAAGTTTCCAGGCTAGGGGTCCAATTGGAGCCACAGCTGCCAGCTTACACCACAGTCATAGCAATGCCGGATCCCTAAACCACTGAGGGAGGCCAATGATCGAAACTGTGTCCTCATGGATACTAGTCAGGTTCATTACCACTGAGCCACAACGGGAACTCCAGTAGATGCAGTTTCTCTGGGTTGCTGGTGATGGATAAACCTTCGATCATATCACTGTGCTGTAAGGAAGCCTTCCGGGACTCCCCTGGCCCCTCAGGACAATCTGTTTGTTCCTTAGCATGGCACTCAAAGTTCTCCAAGATCACCTCTGCCCACCTCTCCAGTTCTTTTACCCACACATGCCTCAAATACTCGCTGACAATTATAATGAGTTCAATCTTTTTGTAACCATTTTGTTTTCCAATTAGTTAAGCACAGAATTCTGCCCCTCCCAGCTTCCCTCTTTCCTATAATTCCAGCCATACTGAAGAATTTCTCTAGGGTTTTGTTTCTCTCATTTCCATTTCTTCCCACGTGCTCTTTCCTTTGTCTGAAACACAAATTCCCAACTGTCTTTGCCTGGCAATGTCTTCCATCCTTCAAAACTCTGCTCCCATGCCCCTTCCTCCAGGAAGTCCCCCTGACTCTCTCCCCACACAATTCAGATTCAGCGTCCCACATTCTTCACCTCCAGCACCCCGAGCTTAGATCTCTCATCCAACCAGCCCTCTAAGTGGTCATTTTCTGTTTACTTCTCTCTCCTCCCCACTAGACCATGAGTTCCAAGAGGATGAAAGTATAAACTCCCTCCCAGGCAAACAGGAGGCCACTGGCCACAACAGGGCTGGGCAAGAGAGTGGACAGTACAGCACCAGGATCGAAAGGGACCCGAGGCAATTTTATAAGGAAAATGAGCTCATTCATGGTATGAATTGATGAACAAAGGCAAGAACTACATGCAAGTGAATGGAGGTAAGATGGAGCCAGCTGCCAGGAACAGGAAGAGGAAATATTCAGAAAAGATGCACAAAAGGAAGCCTTGCTGGAGAGGGGAGGGCAGGGCTGCAAGCCCAATCAGTGCAGCTCTGGGTCCTGTGTCCTGCCTAACCTGGAGCCATATCATCTGGCCTTGAACACAGAATGCATTCATTCAGTAGATTCATGATGTACTTGCACGCATGCCAGGCACTGTTCTAGAAGTTGGTGAACACATTGAACAAACCAGTCACAACTCCCGCTTTCAAGAAGCTTAAGTTCTAGAAAGATGGGACTGACAACCAAGAAATGAATCAAGAAAATCTCAGATAGTGATAAGTGCTAGAAAGAAGATGAAAAGAGTGACATGATGGAGACTGGGGAGGAGGGTGGAAACGTGCAGGTTACATCAAACAGTTACAACCAAGGCCTCAATTATCAAAAAGACAAAAGCTAAATATGGGTGAAGATGTGGAGGGAAGGAAACCTTCCTACAATATTGGTGGGAATGTAAATTGGTGCAGCTACTATGGAGGACACTATGAAGGGTCCTCAAAAAACTAAAAGTATAACTATCACATAATCCAGCAATCTCAGTTCTCAGCATGTATCTAAAGGAAATGAAATCAAGATCTTGGAGAGATACCTGCCTGCCCATGTTCCCTAGCTTTACCCAGGTACAGTACCCAAGATATGGAAACCACCTGAATGTCTGTCAATAGATGAATGGATAAAGACACTGTGAGGGGTGTGTGCGTGTGTGTGTGTGTGTGTGTGTGTGTGTGTGAGAGAGAGAGAGAGAGAGAGGAAAATTAAATATTATTCAGCCTTTAAAAAGAAGGAAATCCTGGAGTTCCCATCACGGCGCAGTGGTTAAAGAATCCGACTAGAAACCATGAGGTTGCGGGTTCGATCCCTGCCCTTGCTCATTGGGTTAACGATCCGGCGTTGCCGTGAGCTGTGGTGTAGGTTGCAGACGCTGCTCGGATCCCGCGTTGCTGTGGCTCTGGTGTAGGCCAGTGGCTACAGCTCCGATTAGACCCTTAGCCTGGGAACCTCCATATGCCGAGGGAGCAGCCCAAAGAAATAGCAAAAAGACAAAAAAAAAAAAAGAAGGAAACCCTGGAGTTCCCTGGTGGCCTAGCAGGTTAAGAATCAGACATTGCCACTGCTGCAATTCATATCACTATTGTGGTATGGGTTTGATTCCTGGCCTGTGAACACAGGTATGGCCAAGAAAAAAAGAGAAAGAAATCCTACCATTTGCAACAACATGAATGAACCAGAACTTTGTGCTAAGTGGAATAATCCAGGCACAGAAAGACAAATACTGCATGAACTCACCTATACATGGAATTGAAAATAGTCATACTCACAGAAGCAGAGAACTGGTGATTGCCAGGGGCTAGGGGGCAATGGGGAGATGTTTGCCAAAGGGCACAGAATTTCAGTCATGTGAGACGAATCAGTTCTGAAGACCCTAATTTCCAGCAATGTGACTATCATTAACAGTATTGTACTGTGCACCTGAAATTTGCTGAGAGTAGATCTTAAGTGTTCTCATTACAAAAAAGAAAATGATAACCATGTGCAAGTAAGTCAGACAGAGAAAAACAAACACCACATGATATCACTTATACATGGAAACTAAAATATGGCACAAATGGGGAGTTGCTGTCGTGGCTCAGGGGAAATGAATCTGACTACTATCCATGAGGATACAGGTTCAATCCCCGGCCTCACTCCTTGGCGTGAGCGGTGGTGTAGGTCACAGACACAGCTTGGGTCCTGCGTTGCTGTGGCTGTGATGTAGGCTGGCAGCTACAGCTCCAATTCGACCCCTAGCCTGGGAACCTCCATCACCCATAAAAAAAAAAAAATGGCACAAGTGAAATTGTCTATGAAATAGAAACAGACTCACATAGAAAACACACTTGTAGTTGCCCAGGAGGAGAGGGAGGGAGTAGAAGGGAAGCTTTGTGAGTTTGGGGTTAGCAGACGAAAACTATTATATATAGGATGGATGAACAACAACGTGTTACTTTAGAGCACAGGGAACTATATTCAATATCCTGTAATAAACCATAAAGGAAAAGAATATGAAAAAGTAAATATATGCATAACAGAGTCACTTTGCTGTACAGCAGAAATGAACACAACATCATCGGAGTTCTGGTTGTGACTCAGCAGGTTAACACCTCAACTAGTATCCACAAGGATACGGTTTTGATTCCTGGCCTCACTCAGTGGGTTAAAGATCTGACATTGCCATGAGCTGTGGTGTAGGTCACAGATGCGACTCAGATTCATTTCCTGACCCAGGAACTTCCATATGCTGGGGGTGCTGCCTTAAAAAGACAAAAAAAACAACAACAACAAAAAAAACAACAACAAAAAACACAACATTGTAAATAATCTATACTTCAATAAAATAAATTTTAAAAATAAATTAAAAAGATGGGGTTCCTGTCATGGCTCATCGGAAACAAATCTGACTAGCATCCATGAGCATGCAGTTTCTATCCCTGGCCTTGCTTGGTGGGATCTGGCGTTGCCATGAGCTGTGGTATAGGTCGAAGACACAGCTCGGATCTGACGTTGCTGCGGCGTAGGTTAGTGGCTACAGCTCCGATTCAATCCCTAGCCTGGGAACCTCCATATGTTGTGGGTTCGGCTCTAAAAAGACAAAAATAAAAATAAAAAAGAAACCACTGGGGAAGAAAGAGAATGATAACTGTGTGAAATGGGTATATTAATTAGTGTGATCGTGATGATTATTTCTGTGTCTACAGATATGAAAACAAGTTGTACACCTCAAATATATATAATTTTTATTCATCAATTATACCTCATAGAGCTAAAGATTTTTTTTTTTTAAGACCAGGAGTTCCCTTGTGGCACAGTAAGTAAAGGATCCAGTGTTGCTGTAGCTCCGGCATAGTTCACAACTGCAGCTCAGATTCTATCCCTGGCCAGGGAACTTCCATATGTGGGGGTGGTGCAGCCAAGAAAAGAAAAAGACCAGGAGGCCTCTCTGTGAAGGTGACTTGAGTTGCATCCCGAATGACAACCAGACATGTGATGACCTGGAGTGGAGATTTGCAGGCAGAGGAAACAGCAGAGACAAAGGCCCTGAGGCTGGAACCAGGTCAGTGTGTTGGTGTAGAAAGCAAGCCAGCGCTTGCAGGAGGCAGGCGGAAGACCAAGCCAGCAAGAAATGGGACCAGGGCCCTCAGGTTAACCACATGTGTTCTTTATCTGGAAGGAAGAAGGGAAACCCGGTTAGCAGAGGAAATAGGATGCCCTCCCATCCTTCCGGTGACCCCTGCTCACCGCCATCCGCACACTGCTAGCAGACAGCTGTCATCTGCCAGGGGGCTCTGTTCCATTCCAGGGCCCACGGCCACCTTGGATCTTCACTCAAAGTGGGTCTGCCTCTGCTGTATTTTAGCAGAGCCCAGGGAGATTAATTGCTGCATGAGGAAGCAGAATCTGTGCTTCCACAGGTGCCCAGTCTTCTCTCATCCTGTCCTTCCTCCACAGGGAGCCTGGCTCAGCCCCGTCCATTGCAAACATTCCATCCAGCAAGAACATTCCAGGAGCTGGGTGATAAATGAGGCCATTCTCTGCAGCGACATTGTGCTTCCTAATCAGTTAAGAGAGAAATTTCAAGATGTTATTGGTGTAGCTGGTGGCCAGTTCTGCCCCATTTAATCACATTATCTTGAGGGCAGAGGGGCCAAGAGAGTTTGGGATTTTTTTGTTTTGTGTGTGCGTGTGTTTTTCCAATGGAACTCACACAGACAAAGGGTAATGGAATGGAATTAACCGCACATTCGCAGCAGGGAAGGAAAGGGAAGGCTGTACCCAGAGCTTCCCCTCCCCACTCCACTCCAGAGAGATGGAGCTTTCTGGCAAGTTCCTGCAGGAGATACCCAAGGCCAGTCCCAGATCAAGCCATCCAGGAGGCCCCCAGAGCAGTGCAATGTCCCAGTTCTCCCATGGAAATTGGATCATGGGAAATGCATTGATTAGGAAGCATGGTTTGCATGCTGAAGACTATTGCTGTCTTTCTTCATGCTCAAGGCCAACAGTAGGACAAAAAAAGGAAAGTCAATTGTAGGGGCAGCTTAGGAGCTGCTGGATTGTTCATCCAGCAGCCATCTGCCGACCTGACAGCAAGGATTTCTGTTACCATGAGAGGCTGTGAACCACGCTGCAACTTGATGTTCTAGAAACCCTTTCATTTAGGTTTGGTTTTACTGCACCACTCATGATTGCCCTGGTGATGTTTCTATCACTTTCAACTCATAGCTTTTGTACTTATCAATATTAAAATTCTCCTTCATGGAGTTCCTTCCCTGTCACAGAGGAAACGAATCCGACTAGAATCCATGAGGATGCAGGTTCAATCCCTGGCCTCACTCAGTGAGTTAAGGATCCAACGATGTCAGGGTCCTTAACCGTGTGGTGTAGGTCGAAGACGTGGCTGGAATTCCGAGTTGCTGTGGCTGTGGCATAGGCTGGCAGCTCTAGCTCCAATTCGACCCCTAGCCTGGGAACTTCCATATGCCACAGGTGCAGCCCTAAAAAGCAAATAAATAAATAAGTAAATAAAATTCACCTTCATTAAGTCAGAATGAGAAAGGCAAATACCCTATGATATCTCTTATATATGGAATCTAAAATGTGACACAAGTGGGAGTTCCCATTGTGGTTCAGAGAGTTAAGAACCCAACATTAGTATTTGTGAGGATGAAGATTCAATCCCTAGCCTCACTCAGTGGGTTAAAGATCCAGCGTTGCCACAAACTGTGGCATCATATGTCCCAGATGAGGCTCAGATCCCATGCTGCTGTGGCTGTGGTGTATGCCAGCAGCTGCAACTCTAATTCACCACCCCCAGTGGGAACTTCCATATCCTGAGGTGCAGCCCTAAAAAAAAAAAAAGAAAGAAAGAAAGAAAGAGAGAAAAAGGAAAATATAATACAAATGAACTTACATAAAAAATGGAAACAGACTGGAGCTCCTGTTGTGGCGCAGCAGAAACAAATCCGAGTAGGAACCGTGAAGTTGCAGGTTTGATCCGTGGCCTCACTCAGTGGGTTAAGGATCTGGCATTGCCATGAACTGTGGTGTAGGTCTCAGACGCGGCTTGGATCTGGCATTGCTGTGCCTGTGGCATAGGCCAGCAGCTGTAGCTCCGAATGTACCCCCAGCCTGGGAACCTCCATATGCTGCAGGTGCAGCCCTAAAAAAGCCAAAAAAAAGAAAAGAAAAAAAGAAACAGACTCACAGACATAGAGAACAGGCTAAGGGGAAGGGGGATAGGGGAGGGATGAATTGGGAGTTTGGGGTTAGTAGAGGCAAACTATTACATACAGTAGGAATGAACAGCAAAGTCCTACTATAGAGCACAGGGAGCTATATTCAGTATTCTGTGATAAACCATAATGAGAAAGAATATGAAAAATAATATATATATATGCATAACTGAGTCACTTTGCTGCATAGCAGAAACTAACCCAACCTTGTAGATCAACTCTACTTCTGTAAAATAAATTTTTTAAACAGCTCGCCTTCATTATGAAAGAAATGTTTTAAAAAATAACTTTGCGATTGCAAGTCTGAAGCTCTCTGTTTTCTCACCCTTTTTTCCCATTGAAGCAATTAGGTTTATAATGAAGTAAGTCCATCATCGATCTCACAGGGTTGTCGTAAGGAAAAAAGAAGACTATGTGGAAAGTCTCAATCCATGTGAATCCTCTTCATTCCACATACCCATGTATGGAGAGTTTGAGCTGATTCTAAAGGCATAAACCAGCAAGACCTTGGGGAAGCTTTAAGGTTTGGTGCATGAACTGCAGACTTCAGAGCCAAACAGACCTGATGAAATCTTGGCTTCTGCTCTGATTAGATGTATTATGCCTCTCTAAAGATTGGTTTTCTCATACCTAAAATGAAGGGCTAGGAGTTCCCACCATGGCTCCATGGCTAACGAACCTGACTAGCATCCATGAGGACCCTGGTTCGATCCCTGGCCTCACTCAGGGTTAAGGCTCTGGCATTGCCGTGAACTGTGGTGTAGGTCGCAGACGCAGCTTGGATCTTGCATTGCTGTGGCTGTGGTATAGGCCAGTGGCTACAGCTCTGATTCAACCCTTAGCCTGCAAACCTCCATATGCCACCGGTGTTGCCCAAAAAGACAAAAAAAAAAAAATTAAAGAAAAAAAACTAAAATGAAGGTCTGGGAGTTCCTGGGCAACTTAGCAGGTTAAGGGTTCAGCATTGCCACTGCTGCAGCTCTAGTTGCTGCTGTGGTGCAAGTTCAATCCCAGGCCTGGTCACTTGGGCATGACCCCCACCCCCCCAAAAATGAATGTATGTACAGCATATATGAATATATATCTGAAGAGTATATATCTGACAGGAGTTTGGTCAAGATGAGGTAAACTATATGTGAATCAGACCCAGCCTAGAGGAAACCATCCCTACAATGAAAGCCAGTGTTGTCTCTTCAGACCTGAGGAGCACAGGGCAAACAGCCAGTTCTAACCCAGGGTGCTGCCCCTCTAGATGGTTCTGGTGAGTTCTGAGTCATTATTAGTCTCCAGTGCTCTGGTGGGAAATTCCCCAATTTTGATCTTTGGTACGCCAACCTGAACCAAAAGCAAGCCTTCTTTTCCGAAAGGAAATGCATGCACAAAGGGATTTAGAATGGACATTTCATGGCTGTCATTTTTTCCTAGGTCACTGGGCATGAGGCCATATATCAGATGTAGAGTCAAGGTCCAGCCAAGATGCTCACAAGTAGTATTTCTCATCAAGGTCAGGTGAAGACAGCTGTACCACAGAAGGCCTCCCTGTCCTCTCAGAGCCTGAGACATGTGTTGCTGGGTTCTTAGAAGGTCCCTGAACTGCCTCCCACCCTCCCCCCAGCTCTGCCCCTCCCTGTGGCAGGAGCAGGAGGGTGATCCTCCTCTCCACTCCTCTGTGCCTGAGACCATCATTCTTGCCAAGACTTGGAGGTCTTTCCCAAGTGAGATTCATAAGTAGCACTGTCCCCAGAAGAGGAATTTGAAGATGAGCTTTCAAGGGGTGAGGGCAGTCCCTACATTGTCACCCTTGCAGGTGGCACCTCCTCATGTTTGGGAAGATTTTCAGTTCTTCATTCATTCACTGGGTCACCCTTCACCAAACCCATGCTGAGGACCTCCCATGTGTCCCCGGGGACTCCTGCACAGACCAATAGGACAGACACACGGGGGAACAGAAGTGGGCTGGGGCTAGGTGTGCATCCCCAGGTCATTCGGAGCTGAAGGCAAACCATGCCTGCACCTGCTGGAATCTCTCAGTGTCTCTGAGTGTGTTTGCTCAGCTGCCAAAAGGGACAACGTTAAGATCCACCTCAGAGGTGCTGTGAGATTTCTATGCATCCTGGCTTCTCCTCCAGCCCTGACCCATCTCCACCATCTACCTGCACCTAGGACCCTCCAAACCAGCCAGCCCCAGGTGAAGCACGTGGCCAGGAGCCCACAAGGACCATGCTTTCCAAAACTGCTATCCAGTCATAATCCATTTCCTCCTTGGTCAGCCCCATACTCTGCTTTTCTGCCTCCTATCCAGGAGGCCTGAGTCTGTCCCTTGTCCAGTCTCCTGGCTGTCATGTGAGGGTGCCCCTGAGTGTGACAGACCCCACTCTCCTCCTTTGCCGGTTATCTCAGATGCCCCCCCCCCCCGCCGCCGCCCCAACCCCATGTGTCTGCACCCAGCAGCTCTGAACTCTCTGAGCGTCTTGGGGGCTGTATTCCGCCAAGCCCACCACAGCCCTCTGCAAAGGGGAACAGGAAACTCAGAGCTAAGTTCTTATCTCTTCAATGTCCTTATTCTGCACTCAGCCTTGAGCGTGGGCTCCCCCGCCCCCAAGCCATGCAGGACCAGAGGAGGCCAGCAGGGTCTGCCGTGTGCCTCACAGAGTAGTCAGCAAACAAGACAGAGTAATTTCAGGGGCACAGAAAAGCTTGCACACCCCGAAATTCCTCCCTTACCTGCTCACTGATGCCTGAAATTACTTCCACAGAAAACAACAAGCTTTATCCTACAATTAGAAGTAAGCCTTTAAACGGAGATTTCTCTGGTCGAGAAAACACAGTGATTGCACTCACAATGAAGTATAAATCAATGATTCTCAAGGGAACAGAGAAATGTATCACAGTCTCCCAGAGTAGAGGATTTAGGACACATTCAATTCTTTCTTTCCTTCTTTTACTCTATTTTTTTTGCGGGGGGGCATACCACACAGAAGTTCCGGGGCCAGGGATCAAACCTGTGGCACAGCAGAGACCAGAGCCACAGCACTGACAAAGCCAGATCCTTAACCCACTGAACCACCAGGGAGCTCTTAATCCTTAAAAAGTCTCTTCCACAGTATAATCTAGGTTCAGACCTTCAGGAGGGTCAAGGTGTAGAGTACATATTAGGTGGCACATATTAAAATATTAAATATGAGTAAATGCCCTTTGACCCAACAATTAATTCCTCTTCTGAGTCTCTCCCTAGAGAAACCATTGTGAATCATGTGCAAAAATTGTACTAGAATGTTCCTCAATCATACTTTTTTTTTTTTTGTATTTTTAGGGCTGTACCCACAGCATATGGAGATTCTCAGACCAGGGCTCGAACTGGAGCTGTAGCTGCTGGCCTACACCAGAGCCACAGCAACACAGGATTTGAGCCACATCTGCAACCTAAGCCGCAGCTTGCAGCAGTGATGAAACCTTAACCCACTGAGCAAGGCCAGGGATCAAACCTGCGTCCTCATGAATGATAGATTCGTTTCCATTGAGCAACGACAGGAACTCCCATGTTCCCTCAATCATACGTTGTAACACTATAAAAAATAAGAATCAATTTGTATGCTCATTAAAAGGGACCTGGCTTAATAATCTGTGGTATTTCTGTACTGTAGAATACTATTAATATTTAAAAGAAAATGAGTTAAAACTACCCACACTGGCATAATATGACCTTCAAGACTTTTTTTTTAATGGCTGCACCCACAGTATATGGAAGTTCCCAGGCCAGGGACTGAATTCAAGCCACAGTTTCAACCTTCAGCTGTGGTACTGCTGGATCCTTTAACCCACTGCGCCAGCCCAGATATCAAACCTACACCTCCACAGCAACCCAAGCTGATGCAGTCGAATTCTTAACCCATTGTGCCACATTGGGAGCTCCAAGATATTTTAGAAGTGAAAACAAGCAAGCTGCAAAACAGCACAAAAAAAAAAATAATAATAGTATTCCTGTAGAAAGAAAGCAGACCTCCCTGTCTATTTCTATAGATAATTATGTCAGTACATAAATGCATAAGGAAAAGATCTGGAAAGACACACATCTGAGAGAAGCATGGTTACTGTGGGACTTCAAGCCCTCTCCAAGGAGCTAAACTCAAAGAGCCTCTGAACCAGATAAAAATTACCAGACCCTTATCCCCCACCTCTCTCATTGCAACTGTTACAAATTCCTTGAGCCCCTCCCCACCTTCGTCAACCTGGCCCACTCCCCTTTGCCCCATATAAGGAAAGGTATTTGGCCCACTTCTCATCCAGACCCTATAGGGGCATTATACACCCCCAACCAACCAGCAAGTGTATCATTAAACTTCCCTTTCCTTAACCAATCAGCAGGTAAGCAGGTGCATCACAAGACTTCTCCTCTCTGCTTTGTCCCTGGGCTATAAAAACAGAAACAACCCACTCTTGGGGGTCAGCTTTCCCTGATCAGCAGGAAGTCAGACTGCTGTGTTAGCAGAGTGTCTTGCCTTAATAAAATGTCTTTTCCTGCACCCTGCTGTGAGTTTGGAAATTCTTTTCCAACCCGTGCACAGACCACAATATTCATCTCTTGGAGGGTCTTGGAACTGGAGGTGTTTGTTTTTTGTTTTTTAAGGCTGCACCCACGGCATATGGTATTTCCCAGGCTATGGGTAGAATTGGAGCCACAGCCACCAGCCTATGCCACAGCCACAGCAACACCAGATCCAAGCTGTGTCTGTAACCTATGCCACAGCTTGTGGCAACTCTGGATCCTTAACCCAATGCACCACCAAGGAACTCCTGCAAATGATATTTTGCATGCCAGGAGTAGAATCATAATTGCCTCATTTTTTCCTTTGCATTCTTTCTGGAACAAATATGAATGAAAGAATGGGTCTTACTGACTAGGATAAAGATTATATACTTGGAAATGCAAAAGAGGAAATAATTTTCAAAATATTATTTCTTTTACATTGTTCTTACTTCAGTGTCAATTTTTTTAGCCCATGACCCATTGCTTAAAAATTTTTTTGTCTAGCTTTAAACTTATATTATGTTATAAACAATTTTTTCCAAACATAAGATTATGTAATACTGTAGCTCAAATAGCAGCAGTGGCGCAGGTTGAATTCCTGTGCGTCAACTTCTGCACAGACCAAAAAAAATACATACAATTAAAGAAAATAGGGAGTTCCCGTCGTGGCTCCATGGTTAACGAATCCAACTAGGAACCATGAGGTTGTGGGTTCGATCCCTAGCCTCACTCAGTGGGTTAAGGATCCGGCATTGCCGTGAGCTGTGGTGTAAGTTGCAGACGCGGCTCAGATCCCATGTTGCTGTGGCTGTGGCGTAGGCCGGCAGCTACAGCTCTGATTCGACACCTAGCCTGGGAACCTCCATATGCTGCAGGTGCGGCCCTAGAAAAGACAAAAAAAAAAATAGGATTTATGATAAGGCAATATACATGAAAGACAGGTTTTTCAGAGAGTGGATGAGAGGGTTCTTCCCCACTTCTCCTTCCGGGCTGGGGTGCTTTGTCAGCAGGGGTGCCCTGAGGACATCAGGAGTCCCCCAGGACTGTCCCCTGCAGCGCTGGAAGGAAAGGTCAGCATAAGCTTCCCTATAACAGCCAGAGAACACCTTGCCCAGGAGCCCTGCCTGGTCCCCATCCTGTAAGTCCCTCTCAGCTCACCTCTCCCTTGGCCATCTCGAGGAGGAGCTGGGAGGAAGCAGAAAACCAGAGAATCCTGAGACATAGGCAACTGTGTTCAAGGAGACCCGGCAGAGAGACAATGACTAAATGTGTCCAGAATGTAGAGAAATGGGCGCCTCCTTACACTGCGGTGGGTGGGAAAACGGTGCAGTTACGTGGACAGGAAAGAGTCTGGCAGTGTCTCAAATATCAAGTATGAAGTTACTTTTTGACATAGATATATACACACAACCTAAAAGTTGAGAGGTAAGGTATATTCGAGGCAAAATGAGGACTTAAGCCCAGGAGGCAGCATCTCAAGTAACCCTGAGAAAACTGCTACCAGGAGGCAAGGCAGGGGGCTAGGATATATAGGAGTTTTGCAGCAAAGGGCAGATAGCCTTGCTCAGTGGCTTAAGGATCCGGCTTTGCTGTGGCTGTGGCTTAGGCCAGCAGCTGCAGCTTTGATTCAACCTCTAGTCCAGGAACTTCCATAGGCCCCAGGTGTAGCTCTAAAAAGAAAAGAAAAAAAAAAAAAACACTATCATAGCACCAGTGATTTTGTTCTGGGCCATATGCTATACCAGAAACTCCATACTTGCATAATTGTCAAACTTCCAAAAAGATGCCTGTTGGGGAGTAATTACTATTGCCATTTTACTGCCATGGATGTGGAGGATTGTACTAGTGAATTTGGGCCAAGCTCTGCTGCAGCAACGTATGACCCTCCACATCTCACCAGCTTCACAACATCCCCATTCCTCCTCTCTCATACTAATGATCATCAGGAATGAGCAGGGGCCTGGCTCTGTTCACTCTCTCCAGGACCCAGGTTGATGGAGATTTTGCCACCTTATAGATTCACCATCGAGGACACAGGCTCCCTCATAATCAGGCGGCAAAAGTCAAGCTCGTTGAACTCACATTTATTCTTCTATGCCTCAGCAGGGGGGAACTCCCACCAAAATGCAAGGAAATAGATTAGGAGGTGTGGGGCAAGCAGATGTTTGTTGAGTGGTGATGTCACTGCCACAAGTCTCAATGAGGATAAGAATACTATCCTAAACCATAGAGCTCAGACTAGAAACTGGTCCTGCTTCTCTCCAAAGTTCACAACCCATGTGGCATCCAGAAAAGTAACTTCTCTAGATCCATCAGAATTGCTCTAAGATCCCTCCAATTAGGATCTCGTGTGTAGAAGAAACACCCAGGGCTGCAGGAAGCTATAAAGGTTCTGATAGTCTCAGTCACAGACTTTTGTGACATCTCAGAGACCTCCTGATTTATCACCATGCTCTCTGCTTGGCAGATTCATCCCAGCCTTGTGAAACTGCATTTATTTCCAGGCTGTGTTGCCCCTGCAGGCAGAAAGTTTTACACTGCTTGTCTCTTCATGTGTATGTTTATATTTCAGCATATTCTACAGAAATGTACTGTAGCATAACCCAAACGTGTCTAGAAAATAAGTCTAAAAAATTAATCTGTGAGGGAGTTCCCAATGTGGCACGGCAGAAATGAATCCAACTAGTATCCACGAAGATGCAGGTTCAGTCCCTGACCTTGCTCAGTGGGCCAGGAATCCGGCATTGCTGTGAGCTGTGGTGTAGGTCGGCAACTATAGTTCCAATTTGATCCCTAGCCTGTGAGCTTCTATATGCCACAGGTGCAGCCCTAAAAAGAAAAAAAAATTAATCCATGAGCAAATCAGGGTTGAGAAAAATAAATATAGGGGAAAGAAGATGAAGTTAAGGACAATGATATTGTACAGAGTGCATAACCTTGGGTTCTGGGCACTTGCTTTGGAACAAGTCAAGCACATTCTCTGAGCTTCTGGGCAGACAATGAAAGAATGAAACAGAGTACATAATCCTTAACCACCGATAAGATTAAAACTCAGCCAAATAGGGAGTTCCCGTTGTGGTGCAGCAGAAACGAATCCAACTAGCATCTATGAGGATGCAGGTTCGATCCCTGGCCTCGCTCAGTGGGTTAAGGATCCAGCGTTGCCGTGAGCTGTGGTATAGGTCGCAGACATGTCTTGGATCCTGCATTGCTGTGGCTGTGGCACAGGCCAGTGGCTACAGCTCCAATTCGACCCCTAGCCTGGGAATTTCCATATGCCATGGTTGTGGTCCTAAAAAGCAAAAAAAAAAAAAGAAACAGCAAAATACTCAGGGGAAGCTCAGCTATCCCTGCTCATACCTGATAGAAATTTTCCCATGCATCCACCCAAAGAGGATATAGTAAGAGACAGAGGACAAGCATCGTATGTGTGTGTGATGGGGGTGAAAGGGGCTGGGGCTGGGGGTATGAGGGTGAGGAGCTGTAAAGGCAGTTCCAGAAAATAAATGGCATAGCAGAGTCTGAAGGAAACTCTGAAGGGTCTCAGAAGTAGAGCCCTGGGTTGACTAGAGTTAGAAAACATCCTCTGATGGTAGGAACACTTCCACTGGAAGAGGGAGACATCTGGCAAAAAGACACCAGAGAAGAAAGATGAAACTAATGAAAACTCCAAGATAATGTGAGTAATTTGGGCTCTTTTGGGTGGAATATGGATGAGTTTTGCTGCCCAAGAGACTCAGTTTAGGATTGAGGGGCAAACAATACGGCGGCCAGGGACTGCTTGGCAGACATCAGAGTCCAAAGGAGCAGAAACAAAGTTTTCCCAGGAAATGCCAGGAAAGTTTGGAGCCAAAAGTCCAAAACCCCCCCACATACCAACACTGTAGCTGGCAGGGAGATGCCCTCCAAACGCTGAGCACATCTGCTTTAGAGACGGGAGTCTTACACATTTCCCTTACTAGCCACCCTATGTGTGTTGTCTGCTCCTGATGAAACATATTAGGAAAGTTCTGCGAGGAGTGCTGGTCCTAAATCTAATATTCTCAGGGAGGTTAGGAAAGAATATGTCAAAGAAAAAGAATTATGGGGTCAGGCCAGTTAGACATTGTCTTGAATCCATATCCCCATACCAGGCAGTGCGTATCATGGCTTTCCAGGGACCGCTTCACAAATGGCTGTACTGGGGTAAGAACAGGCAGAAACTTGATTGAAGAGTGGAGAATTCTACCTTATCACTGGCTCCTGACATTGCCTTGCCTTTTCATAACACAATATTGCCTCTTGACATCCAGGTAAAGGGAAGAAATGAAAATCAAAATAAAAATGGATTTAAATCCTAAGATAGAAAAGTAAACATATGCATTCATTTTTGGTCCATCTGAAACCCACCTAGAACAATAAGAAGTAAATTTTTGAAGACATCAGCCTATGAAGACAGAAAGAAGAGAAGATGAAGTTTCTGGACCAAAATGTGGGAAACTGGAAAGAAGATGGATAAGTGGGAACTGATTTAGAATTTTCAAGCTGGCAGTAGGGAGAGCCAGGAAACACCCAAATTACCCTGCATAACCCCTAAAAGATACCTCTGGAACTGGGGGTAAAGTGAGACTAAAAATAGAATTAATAGAAAGTCCATATAAAAACAAATAAACAGATCCCCAAATCCCACACAGCCTGAGATGGCTCCCCCCTCATCCAGCAGACACTTGGGGGCTTGTTCTTTGGAGAGGATAAAACAGTCTCTGGAGCAGAGATAACCAGGCACGGTCCACAGTCCAAGGTGGGGAAATGATTTTTAAAAGAATTGGTTCAAGTGTACATTTGCAAACAGAATCCTGAGGTTCACAGATCAGCCACATGCAAATACTCTAAGCCAGAGATTGCAAAGCTCTTCTCAGGAAAAATTCCCAAAGATGCTGATATTGGAGGTTCCTCAGTGGAAAAGCCCAGCCGGATCAGCCTATGTTGAATACTACCCACAATGTCCAAACTGCCTATCAGTCTTACAGCCCCACTACAGATTCCGTGTAAACAATGAAGGATTACCAGACGTTGCAGGAAATTGTCCAACATGAACACCAGACACCAAAACAGAGAAAAGCAAACTAGAAAACCACACAAGAGAAGATAAGATCAAAACAAATTATCATTAATAGCCTCAGATAAATAAGACAGTGTATCCATGAAATAAGAGGTTTTTCTAAAGTTATCATTCAGAAACAATAAAAGCGCTGGAAATTTAAAATATGAAAACAAATATGAGAAACTCAATAGAAGTTCTGGGATACAAAGTCAAGGAAATATGCCAAATTATTGTAAAAAGATAGTGGAAAATGTAAAAAAGTTAGGATATTATGGAGTTCCCTGGTGGCTCAGCAGGGTAAGGATCTGGCATTGTCACTGCTGTGGCGTGGGTTTGATCCCTGGCCCAGGAATTTGTGCAGTCCATAGGCAAGGCCAGAAAAAAAAGTTAAGATGTTGGAGTTCCCGATGTGGTGCAGCGGAAATGAATCCGACTAGGAACCATGAGATTGCAGGTTCGATTCCTGGCCTCAATCAGTGGGTTGGGGATCTAACGTTGCCATGAGTTGTGGTGTATGCTGGCGGCTACAGCTCCAATTGGACCCCTTGCCTGGGAACGTCCATATGCCATAGGTGCAGCCCTAAAAAAATTAAAAAAAATTTAAAAAAAGAAGTTAAAATAACCATGTGTCAAAGATTTTATTTAATTCATCAGTTCATGAGAAAACTACTAAGATGTGACAAATGGCTCTATGGAGAAATCAAAGAGCAGACACAAATAGACAATCAGGAAAACTGAATGTGTTAATAGATACAAAACTGGCTTCCACAGAGAGCTAAGGGGGGACTCTGCACCCTCACTAGACAAAATTTATTTGCATCTCTATGGAAAGGATCATTTGCATCATTACTAGTTTTCTACAACTTACAGAGCTGCAAAATAGCTCAAAAAAGATAATGAAAGTTAGAGGTCCTTTCTAGAATCAGATAACCGGGAACATGCACTAAATAGAACACCCAATATTTTTTTCTCCTGACAGAAAGAAAAGATAAGAAACTTTTCAGAGGGTCCAGCATTCAAATAATAGTTATTTTATTTTTTTAATCTTTACTATTTACTTTATTTTATTTTATTTGTTTTGCTTTTTAGGGCCACACTCATGGCATAAGGAAGTTCCCAGGCTAGCGGTCCAATTGGAGCTGTAGCCGCCACAGCAATGCCAGATCTGAGCCACATCTGCATCCTACACCACTGCTCAAGACAACACTGGACCATGACACCTATGGTCAATTAATCTTTGACGAAGGAGGCAAGAACATAAAATGGGGAAAAGACAGTCTATTTAGCAGGAATTGCTGGGAAACCTGGACAGCTACACACAAATCAATGAAACTAGAACACACCCTCACACTATGCACGAAAATAAACTCAAAATGGCTTAAAGACTTAAATATAAGACAAGACACCATCAAACTCCTGGAAGAGAGCATAGGCAAAACATTCTCTGACATCAACCTTAGAAATGTTTTCTCAGGTCAGTCTCCCAAAGCAACAGAAATAAGAGTAAAAATAAACCAATGGGACCTAATCAAACTGACAAGCTTTTGCACAGCAAAGGAAACCGAAAAGAAAACAAAAAGACAATTTACAGAATGGGAGAAAATAATTTCAAATGATGCAACTGACAAGGGCTTAATCTCTAGAATAAAGAAGCAACTTATACAACTCAACAGCAAAAAGCCAACAACCCAGTGGGAAAAATGGGCAAAGCACCTGAATAGACATTTCTCCCAGGAAGCTATACAGATGGTCAACAAACACATGAAAAAATGCTCAACATCCCTGATTATTAGAGAAACACAAGTCAAAACTACTATGAGATACCACCTCATACCAGTCAGAATGGCCATCGCTAATAAGTGCTGGAGGGGGTGTGGAGAAAAGGAAACCTTCCTACACTGTTGATGGAAATGTAGAAAATTACACCTAGGTCTATCATATGATCCAGCAATCCCACTCTTGGGCATATATCCAGACAAAACTTTCCTTAAAAAAGACACATGCACCTGCATGTTCATTGCAGCACTGTTCACAATAGCCAAGACATGGAAACAACCCAAATGTCCATCAACAGACGGTTGGATTAGGAAGGTGTGATATATATACACAATGGAATACTACTCGGCCATTAAAAAGAACAAAATAATGCCATTTGCAGCAACATGGATGGAACTAGAGACTCTCATACTGAGTGAAGTAAGTCAGAAAGAGAAAGACAAATACCCTAGGATATCAATTATATCTGGTATCTAATATACAGCACAAAAGAACCTTTCCACAGAAAAGAAAATCATGGACTTGGAGAATAGACTTGTGGTTGCCCAGGGGAGAGGGAGGGAGTAGGATGGATTGGGAGCTTAGAGTTAAGGGATGCAAACTACTGCTCTTGGAATGGATTTACAGTGAGATCCTGCTGTGTAGCTCTGAGAACTATGTCTAGTTACTTATGACGGAGCATGATAATGGGAGAAAAAAGTATGCATACATGTATCTATAACTGGGTCCCCATGCTGTACAGTGGGAAAAAAAATGTGTTGGGGAAATCAAAAAAATTTTAAAAAAAGAACACTGGATCCCCGACCCACTGAGTGAGCACAGGGGTAGAACCCACATCCTCATGGATACTAGTCAGACTTGTTTCCACTGAGCCACAATGGGAACTCCAACAAATAGTAAAAGAGAACAAAGAAAACAGTAAGGAGAAAATCATCAAAGAAAGAATTCAAGAAAACATCCCCAAACTAAAAGATTTTAAAAAGTCCGTTTTGTATATATACCTCATCCTCCTGATCCAATAAAAATAAAAAGAATTTTTTTAAAGTACATTTTTATAAATGTATCAAAAGCCACGAAACTATCCACTTAAAATCTTTGCATTTGTTGTATGCAAATTAAACTTCAATAAAGTTGATTTTTTTATAAAGCAATATTTTTAGTGGAAAAAGGAAAACACACACAAAGATATCTATTGTGAAATTTTAAATCTCTGATACAAAGAAAAGATTCTACAAGTTTTCACAGAATAAATATCTGACATTAAAAATGATTTTTAGGGAGTTCCCATCATGCCTCAGTGGTTAACGAATCTGACTAGGAACCATAAGGTTGTGGGTTCGATCCCTGGCCTTGCTCAGTGGGTTAAGGATCCGGTGTTCCGTGAACTGTGGTGTAGGTCACAGATGCGGCTCGAATCCCGTGTTGCTGTGGCTCTGGCATAGGTCAGCAGCTACAGCTCTGATTAGACCCCTAGCCTGGGAACCTCCATATGCCGCAGGTGTGGCCCTAGAAAAGGCAAAAAGACAAAAAAAAAAAGATTTTTAAAAGTCAAATAGTTTCAAACTTTTAGAAAGTTAGAAAATAATAAAGCAATGCCTTCAAAATGAAAGTTTTTAACCAATTTAAATTTTCAGACTCAGCTAAGCTATCATAAATACATGCATTGCCCCCCACAAAAATAATAACCTCCCTCGGACCATTTCTCAGGCATCTGATGAAGGCTGTGTTCCACCAAATGAAGGTACTCCACAGACAGCAAAACTTGGGACACAGCACAGGGAGGAGGTCCCTCAGATGATGGTGCAGAGACACTGCAGACAGTGCCAGGTACCAGTTGCCAAGGGCAATCATGGCACCTGGGCACTGATGAGCAGTGCCCAGGAGACAGGCCTTCCAGCAAACAAGGCTGATATGATGGCTAATGCCTCCAAACATCTTGGGAAGAAATTTAGATAATTGGCAAAGGGTTTTTTGATGTTGAACAAATGATGAACAGATAGAATCAGTGGAGCAGGGCTAAAAAGAAGAAATTGTAACAGATGATTCAAAAGGCGTATTATTTTTTGCACACCTGAGTTGTGAATTGTTTCATTCCTTGATTGATTATATTAAGCTTTTTCCTATGATATGGTTTTCTTTAGTGAAAGTAGTCCACTTTACTAAAGTTTTTTTGTTTTTGTTTTTGTTTTTTCCTTTTTTGGGCCACACCTGTGGCATAGGGAAGTTCCTAGTCAAGGGGCCGAATCAGAGCTGCAGCTGCTGGCCTATACACCACAGCCACAGCAACACCAGATCTGAGTGGCGTCTGTGACCTACCCTACAGCTCATGGCAATGCCAGATCCTTAACCCACTGAGCGAGGCCCGGGATTGAACCCACATCCTCATGGATTCTAGTTGGGTTCATAACCCACTGAGCTGCAATGGGAACTCCCCACTTTACTAAAGTTTAAACATTGGTACCCAGAACTGATTATCATCACCAGGGTATGATTTTTATGTGTAGAGGACCCTGTAACTTTCTTTGTCCTGGTCCTTCTATTTCCATTAATGCAACCAAATTTATTTTTTCTTTGGCAGACACATCACAGTGATGACCCCAGCTACAGACAACTAAAACCTCAAAACCTCTTTAATTCACACCAACATTAAGGAATGACTTCTCAGCTAGATTTGTGCCAACATTTGGGGCTTAATAATAGTTTTTAGTAAATTCATTTATTTTTCTGTCTCTTTTTTCTTTGGACCTCAAGTGCAAAAAGTTGTGACAGTCATACTCTTCTATACTTAGCATGTTATTATTAAAATCTGTAATGCAAAAAAAAAAGGAAATGATGAATGGATAGAAAACTAGGTAAACAAAGCAAAAGCAAAACCCTTCCTAACTGCTGAGGAAAACAAAAGTAATACAGAGAAGTAAATGGAATCCTAGTGTACTGCCTGATCAGCTAAGATATCTTTACACAGCAGTGGAAATACCAGCTAACAATGCAACCAAAATTCTGAAGTAATCATAGTGCAAAGATGGAGGACATGAGAAGGGGTGTGTCTTTATTAAGTGGGGTGAAGGGTCAAACCCTTATTCTCTACAAAGAGAGTCAATAGATATTTTGAAAATTTTTTTAGATCAAGAAGTATCTATAGGAGTTCCCTGATGGCCAAGTGGGTTAAGGATCTGGTGTTGTCACTGCAGTGGCTCCTGTCACAGCTGTGGTGTGGGTTTGATTACTAATCTGAGAATTTCCTCATGCCTCGAGTGAGGCAAAAAAAAAAAAGTAGCCATAGCAGCATGTTACTAGGTGGATGATATGACGGTGACAAAAAGAATTCACTAAAAGAGGCTAAAAGTATTGACATAGGCAGAAAATAAAATGGCCAAGGCTCCGGGTGTCACAGAGAGAGCTGTTTTTCTTGCAGATCTTTTTGTCTCTCTAAGTTCTGGGCATGTACAGCTTTGATAAACAAAAATTTTATGAGAAGAAGAATGCACCAACAAAGCTATTATTCCAAGTTTTTCACACCCAGGGCAAGTAGGACTTCTTTATGCTGATTCCAAACATTCCCGTTTCCAGGGGCACTCAATCTTAACAGCCAGAATGTCTCCAAGTCACTGCTGCCCAAAAGCTGTTGGGTCCTAAACAGAGGCAAAGTTACCCATTCTCTGAAGTTTTGCCTTTCATAACACAAGACGCAAGCCCTGTTGGGTGGGAGGAGGCCTGATGTGCTGCTCAGAACATCAATATTTCATTTCCCATTCATCAATCATTCAGCACCAGCCAGCCAACGGCACCTTCCAGGGGGTGTGTCCTGGTCTGCGAATAGCACTGGGACCATCAATATTGTATGGCTGGGAGATGAATTTGCTACCCAGACACATTACCTCTGCCCAGGGAGCACAAGAGAAAGAGCTGCTTCCCTCCTCCAGGCTACTCTAGGAGCACAGGGCTGGCGAATCAAAGCCCCAAAATCAAAGCATTTCATGGTGGGGGCAGGGACACACCTGCAGAGATGAACTTCCCCAGGGAACATGGGGACAGCCTTTCAAGTGCTCCAAGTACTGTCCACTGCTCACAGTCCTCTTCAACCAGGACCCCATCCTCTCCCTGACCTCAGGCACTGACCAAGGTGTAAACTGAAGTATTGCTTGATAGGACTCAAAATCCTCTTTCATTCATCCAAAAGGCATTTACTGAAGACCAACAATGTGCCAAGGACTCAGGTGCTGGGAGAAAAAAACACATAAGACATGTTTGTGAAGGGCCTGGCTTCTCTCAAGTTCCGATCGCTCGTGTACGAGCCATTGTCTTGGGCGTTTTGCATCTGCTACCTTTCTTCCCCCCCGCCCCGCCCCGCTTTTTTTTTTTTTTTTTTTTTGGTCTTTCTTAGGGCTGCACCCAAAGCATATAGAAGTTCCCAGGCCAGGGGTGGAATCAGAGCTGTAGCTGCCAGACTACACCACAGCCATAGCAACGCCAGATCCCAGCCGCATCTGAGACCTACACCGCTGCTCACCGCAATGGCAGATCCTTAACCCACTGAACAAGGCCAGGGATTGAAACTGTATCCGCACGACACTAGTTGAGTTCCTTATCACTGAGCCACAAAGGGAACTCCTTTTTCAATTTCTTTCTTTTTTTTTGTCTTTTGTATTTTTATAGCCGTACCCATGGCATGTAGAGGTTCCCAGGCTAGGGGTTGAATTGGAGCTACAGCTGCCGGCCTACACTACAGCTCATGGCAACACCAGATCCTTAACCCACTAAGCGAGGCCAGGGATCAAACCCGAAACCTCATGGCTCCTAGTCGGATTTATTTCTGATGTGCCATGACAGGAACTCCATTTTTCAATTATTTTTAATGCAACCCACATTGCATAATACATTTTATGCAGTAACTGAGTATACAAAAATATGCATACATATAATAACAGATAAAATTTAATGAAACAATACCTACTTTTTTTTTTCAGGGCCACACCTATGGCATATGGAAGTTCCCAGTCTAGGGGTTGAATCAGAGCTACAGCAATTTAGGATCCGAGCCATGTCTGCAACCTATACCACAGCTCACGGCAATGCCAGATCCTTAACCCACTGAGCAAGGCCAGGATTCGTTTCCACTGAGCCGCAAGGGGAACTCCAAAACAATCTCTACTTTTATTTTTGCTTTTATGGGCAATATATGGTACTTTCTGGTCTATTCATCCTATGATCTTTAAAAATAAGATTTGGAGGAGTTCCCATCATGGCGAAGTGGTTAACAAATCCGACTAGGAACCATGAGGTTGCGGATTCGATCCCTGCCCTTGCTCAGTGGGTTGACGATCCGGCGTTGCCGTGAGCTGTGATGTAGGTTGCAGACATGGCTCAGATCCTGCATTGCTGTGGCTCTGGCGTAGGCCGGCGGCTACAGCTCCAATTCGACCCCTAGCCTGGGAACCTCTGTATGCTGCAGGAGCATCCCTAGAAATGGCAAAAAGACAAAAAATAATAATAATAATAAGATTTGGAGTTCCTATTGGGGCTTGGCAGGTTAAGAAACTGACTAGTATCCATGAGGATGCAGGTTCAATCCCTGGCCTTGATCAGTGGGTTATGAGGCTAGCATTCCCCTGAGCTGTGGTGTAGTTTGCGGATTCAGCGAGGATTCCACATTGCTTTGGTTGTGGCATAGGCTGGCAGCTGTAGCTCCAGTTCGACCCCTAGCCTGGGAACTTCCACATGCTGCAGGTGCAGTCCTAAAAAAAAAAAAAAAGAAGAAGAAGAAAGAAAAACAAAATTTTTAAGTAAGATTTTATGACTCCCTAGTTGATAGCAATCTAATAGTTTAAAAGTGTTTCTTTAAAGGGAGTCCAGGGATGACCTCCAATGCCACAACTTCATTTATCACTCCCTAGGATGATATGACCTTTAATTTTTATATTAACTTAAAAGATAACTACATTAGATTTCAAGGCAGATAAAAAGTCACTCTAAGAGACGTCAGGAAAGACTCTATTTATATTATCCTCATCAAATGTATTGAGAAATGATTTACGTGCAATGCACTGCATCCATTCAGTACAATTCTGTGAGTTTTGACAGCTAGAGGCAGCCCTGAACCCATTACCACGATGAGAATACAGGATATTTCTATTGACCTCAGAAGTCCACATGCCCTTAAGTAGTTCACCCCTCCCTGTGGCTCCATCCCCAAGCAGCCCTGATTGGCTTCTTGTCACTATAAATGAGGCTGCACTTTATATAACTGGAATCTTGGGTTAGGAACTGTTTTCTCTGGCTCCTTATGCTCAGCATAAGGATTCACCATGTCATTGGGTGGACCAGCAGGTCACCAGTATGATCTGCTGAGTGGCTTTCCATCCTATGGAGAGACCATGTTTTGTCTGCCATTCACCCATGGAGGAAAATTTGAACTGCTTCCCGTTCTCAGGCATCGTGAATAAAGCTGCTGTGAACATTCACGTTCAACTCTATGCCAACCCCTATTTTCACTACTCCTGGGTAAATATCTCCAATAGAATGGCTGGGTCCTACTGCAGATATAGGAAGGTGTTCTGTTTTCGTTTTGTTGTTGTTGTTTTCTTTTTTGGCAGCCCTGCAGCATATGGAGTTCCCAGGCCAGGTTTCAAATCTGAGCTGCAGTTGTGACCTAAAATGAGGCTGCAGCGACACCAGATCCTTAACCCACTGTGCCAGGCTGGGGATCAAACCCATGGCCCAGAGCTCCCAAAATGCCATCAATCCTGTGGTGCCAAAGCAGGAATTTCCATTTTAGTATTTTTTTGATAAGCGGGTATATGATGTTTTGAATGACACACCAAGAACAGATAGGTTCCAGAGAAAGGGATAAAGAAGATGTGGTACATATACACAATGGAATATTACTTGGCCATAAAAAAGAATGAAATAACGCCATTTGCAGCAACATGGACGGATCCAGAAATTATCATACTAAGTCAGACAGAGAAAGATAAATATCATATGATATCACTTACATGTGAAATCTAAAAAAAAGCTATAAATAATCTTATATACAAAACATAAGTAGACCCACAGACATAGAAAACAAACTTACGGTAACCAAAGGGGAAAGGGGGAGGGATAAATTAGAATTAACATCCTAATTGGGATAATTGGGATTAACATATACACACTGCTGTATAAAAAATAGTTAACCAACAGCAACCCACTGTATAACACAGAGAATTATACTCAACGTTTGTAATATTCTATAAGGGAAAAGAATCTGAAAAAGGATAAACATATGTGTATGTACAACTGAGTCACTTACCTGAAACTAACACAACATTGTAAATCAACTATCTGTCAATATTTTTTGGGCCTTTTTTTTTTTTAATCTTTTTCTATGGCTGTACCCGCAGCATATGGAGATTCCCAGGCTAGGGGTCTAATCAGAGCTATAGCTGCCGGCCTATGCCAGAGCCACAGCAACGTGGGATCTGAGCCACATCTGTGACCTACACCACAGCTCATGGCAATGCCGGATCCTTAACCCACTGAGCAAGGCCAGGGATCGAACCCACTTCATGGTTCCTAGTCAGATTCGTTAACCACTGCACCACGACAGGAACTCCTTTCGCCTGTTTTTATGACCACACCCTCAGCATATGGAATTTCCCAGGCTAGGGGTCAAATTGGAGCTGTAGCTGCCAGCCTACACCACAGCTCACAGCACCACCATAACCTTTAACCCACTGAGCAAGGCCGGGGATCAAACCCACATCCTCATGGATATTGGTCAGGTTCATTACTGCTGAGAAACAACGGGAACTCCCAATTATTTTTAGGGCTGCACTCACAGCATATGGAAGTTCCCAGCCTAGGGGTCAAATTGGAGCTGCAGCTGCTGACCTACACCACAGCTGCAGCAACTTGGAATCAGAGCCACATCTGGACCTACACCACAATTCACGGCAACAACAGATCCTTAACCCACTGAGTGGGGCCAGGGATCAAACCTGAATTCTCATGGATACTAGTCAGGTTCATAACCCACTGAACCACAATGGAAACTCCCTTTTTTTTAATTTTTAACTTAAAAATTTTTTTCAAAAAGCTCTCTGCTCCCTCCTTCCCCTTTGCTCAATCTCATCCTCATTCCAAATTGCAAGATAAAGGAGTCTTCTAGTTCAGCAACACACCAAAGTCGTGTATGAAAGCTGGTCAGTGGGGTAGGAGAGATCGGCCTGGCAAAAACGTGCCCTCTCTGAAGGACAGAAGGACCTCACTCACCATTGCCAGGCAAGGATGGAGGCAGGAGCAGGTCTCCCAGGTTTGGACACAGAGTTGGTAGCAGGTGGATCGTCCTGACCAAGCAGCAGAGGAAGGAGGAGGGGCACTGACGGAGGGGCACTCCTCGCCTGCGGAGCTGAACGACACCAGTATGGGAGCAGCGAGGAGATATTTTGCTTCATCCTCTGGATGTTGGGGATCAGCTTACAGCAATCATGCGGTCCTGTGGGGAACAGCCTATGTACACCCTCCAGGCACTGGACACCGAAAATGACCTTCAGGAGTTGCCGCCAGGCACAGAGGGTTATGATTCCAACAGCAGCGGCTGGGGTCACTGTGGAGGTTCAGGCTCAATCCCCGACACAGCCCACTGAGTTAAAGGATCTGGCATAGGTCGCGGCTGCAGTTCGGATTCAACCCCTGGCCTAGGAACTTCTATATGCCATAGATGGGGCCATAAAATTTTTTATTAAGTGACCTTTAGATGGTAAGGCCCAGGAAGGGGCATAACAGGATGCACAGTCTCCTCCTAACAGTGGTCACCACAGGGAGGTAGACTGGGAGCTGGAGGGGACAGAAGAGTCCGGGAAGGAATAGGAAGAACATGTTCACGCTTCATTCTACGTTGATGTTGTTTTCAGATTTACAGCAAGTATGTGAGCATATGTGGCTTGCATAATTTTTATTGTATGATAAATTTGAGTCAATAAATTGGAGGCCACAGGGTCCCTCTGTGGCTGTCCTCTAGGCTTTAAGGGGCTAAGGTTTTTCCTGGCCAGTCCAGCCAAGCGAGGCTTAAACATGCAGGTATCTCTGTGTCTACAGTGATGTTCCTTCCAGCGGACTGGGTCTGGAAGAAACCTGACCTGGAAGTAACCAGGGTATTGCTGTGCTGAGGACAAGGGAGCACCAGGGCTGGGAGTGCCTGCCCAAAAGCAGTAGGAACCTAGGGCCCACCATCCCCCCACCTGGAATGGGGCCCTCTCAGCACCCCTGGCCCCACTTTCAGAATCAGACAGCCTAGAAGACTACAGAGAGCCAAATCCCCCCTCCCTCTAGAGAGAGACTTGCCCCTTTCTTCCCCCAGCACATTCAGAGTTTATTAAATAATGCTGCTGGGATTGAAAGGCCTTCCCTGGGGAAGGCAGCCCTCCCCACGAATGTGGGTTTAATCAGCTAAATTAATTCCCTAGTACGGAGCACCAGCACAGAGGGGCAGGCTGTTCAATCTCTGATGAGATTCCATTCCAAAAGTCCTATATCTCAGAGGAACAATTGAAACTGCTTACAATTGTATTAATCATAGAAGATCAGGTATTTTGTAAAGGGAAGAACTGAAAAATTGTTCAAGTCATAAGAGATCATTAGAATGGCATTAGAATGGAAAACCATCTGACTGTGCCCCAGAAGGTGAAATATGCAGTTATCCCAGAATGGCAACTCCACTCCTAGGTTATCCGCCCAAAGGAAAATAAAACAGGAGTTCACACAAAACCTTGTAACCAGATGTTCATGGCAGTGTTATGCTTATGAGCCAAGATGTGGAAACAGCCCAAATGCCCAGCAAATGATGAGTGGATGATCCAAATACGGTCTGTCCATACAATGGGATAGTATTCAACCACAAAAAGGGAGGAAATTCTGTTATGTGGTGGAACATGGATGAGCCTTAAAAACATGATGCTGAGGAACAGAAGCCCCACAAAAAAAGGCCACATATCCATGTGATTCCATTTATATGAACTGTCCGGAAGAGGCAAATTTACAGACATACAAACACACTGGTTGCCAGGGAATTGGAGAGGGGAGGACAGAGTTGATGGCTGAAGGGTGAAGAGTACTTTTTTTATATATTTTTTTTCTTTTTTGGCCACCCCAAAGCATATAGAGTTCCCAGACCAGAGATCAGATCTGAGCTGCAGTTGCAACCTATGCCACAGCTGTGGCAACACCAGATCCTTTAACCCACTGCGCTGGACTGGGGATCAAACCTTCATTCTGGGGCTGCAAAGATGCTGCTGATCCCATTACACCACAGTGGGAACTCCTTTAATTTTTTTTAATTGACGTGTAGTTGGTTTAAAATGTTGTGTCTGTTTCAGGTGTACAGCAAAGTGACTCAGTTATTCTTTTTCAGATTCTTTCCCCTATAGGTTATCACAAAATATTGAGCATAGTTCTCTGTGCTCTACAGTAGATTCTTGTTGTTTATCTCTTTTATGTACAGTTGTGTGTGTATATGTTAATCCCAACCTCCCCATTTATCTCCCCCCAACCCCAAAGAGAATCTTTTTAGCGCTGAAAATGTTCTAATATTAACTGTGATGATGGTTGCACAACTCAGCCAATCTACAAAAACCATTGAATTGTCCACTTTATATGAGTAATTTGTATGGTATGTGAATTATTTCTCAATAAGGCCATTTAAAAAAAAAAGGGAGAAGAGAGCTCTTTAAATAAAATCCACCTCACTCTTTGGTCTCAAGATACTTTTCCTTAGATATCAGCTAGAATGAAACCCAAGAACTTTATTTTTGTTTTCATTTTGTTTTTTGTTTGTTTGTTTTCATTTTTTTCATTATATTTCATTTAATTTTTCATTTTTTTTTAAATAACAAAATATCACCATTTGCAGCAACATGGATGCAACTATTTAGATTCTCATACTGAGTGAAGTAAGTCAGAAAGTGAAAGACAAACACCATATGATATCACCTATATGTGGGATCTAAAATACAGCACACACACAAAAAGTCTGTGTGGGAAGAAGAGGCAAGTCTGTTCAGATGGAAAGTAGATGAATGTTTGCCTGGGGCTGAGAACAAGGATTAACTGCACATGGTCACAAGGGACCTTATTGGAGGGATGAAAAACTTCTAAAACTGGATGATGGTCATGGTTGCATGACTCAGTAAATTTACTTTAAAAAAATGAGTGAATTTTATGGCATTGTAAATTACTTTTCTAAAGTTTACATGAGATGAAGAAGCAAAATTGGGAAGCAAGGGTGGCAGTTTTAAAACATGGCTGAGGAGTTCCTGTTGTGGATCATCGGGTTAAGAACCCAATGCAGTCTCCATGAGCATGCAAGTTCGATCCCTGGCCTTGATCAGTGAGTTAAGGTCCAGCATTGCCAAAAGCTGTAGTGTGGTTGACAGATGTGACTGGGATCCAGTGTTGCTGTGGCTATGGCATTGACCGGCAGCTCCATGTCCAATTCAGCCCTCACCCAGGAACTTCCATATGCTGCAGGTGCAGTGGCCTTAAAAGGAAAAAGGGAAAAAAATGGCTGAAAACTCTGTGGCATTTCTCACATTGAGAGGTGGGATCCACATCCCTTCCCTTGAACCTGGGGATGTTTCTGATGGAATGAACCAGCAGAGGAGCCTGGCAGTAATGCTGGGTGACTTCTGCCTTGTTTGCTTTAAAAAAGGGGAGAAGAAGAGAGCTGCACCAGCACTCAGGTCATCCCCACTAAGGCTCAGGTGAAGAAGCTTCCAGCTGACTTCAGACTCCAGTCATTGGAGACTTCCCAGCTAACCACAGCAATACCATGGAGACAGGCTGTCCTTGCAGCATCCCCTTCAAATTCCTGACCTGCAATTTGTAGGCTCTTGCTTGTGGCTGATGGCTGTGAACAGGGCAGCGACAGCAAGGCTGCGGAAGGGCTGACTAGACTCCCCCCACCCCAAGCTGGACCAGGATGTCCACGTCCATCACAGACAGTAGCAAGTACTCCAGCCTCTGCTCAGAGGAGGTTCCTTGTATACCTGCTGCCCAACATCTGTACACCCATGATGACATCAGCCATTGCCCCAGAACCCACAAGCATCTCCACTTCCCTCCCCACCTAAGTCTCTTTGTCTGCGGCCAGCATGAAACCACACAATAAAGGACCTCTTGGTGATCATTTTCCAAGAACCGCTCCCATACCAGAGACAGACAGATGAATACACAGTAGTCCTCAACTTTGAAGGGCTCTCAGTCGAATGGGAAGGGCAGAGACCTTATTGTTGTCATTATTTACCTAACTTTCATCGTGACCTCAATATCCATCCTCCACACTGGACTGCCAGCTCCTCGAGGAACGGGGTTTCTTCTGCTCACTGAGTTATTCCCAGAAGGCACTTGATAAATATTTATTGAGTGACTGAATTGAATTGCCAAGGGATCATCTCTTCAACAAAAGTCGAAACAAGATCCTGAGCCAAAGATAGGTGATATCACTGGTAAAAGCAACCTATGGCGTTCCCGTCATGGCTCAGCGGTAAATAACCCGACTCGTATCCATGAAGATGCGGGTTCATCCCTGGCCTTGCTCAGTGGGTTTAGGAGTTTAGGATCCCCCCAAAAAATACAATCTGGGCTGATGGGAAGGGGCAGGAATGAAACTCCTAGAACTGGGGGAAGCTGTATGACTCCCTCCCAGGAACAACTCACCAGATCCCTCCTATTTAGACGGGCTACAAGCTCCCTAGACTCCATTTCATCCTCCTTTGGGCTTTGGAACCTAGAGAAATAGCCCAGACCCACCTGGACATCAGTAATACCAACAATAATGAGAGCTTTGCTGACACCCAGTCCAGGGAACAGAGCTACCAAACCATGAATGCATCCCCTATGTATGTTTTTAGTTGTCACAAATCCATCTATTTCTTACCGCTGTATAAAGAACTTCTTTTTTCTCATCCTAAAATTCCAACTGTTTCAAGCTGCAAGGGGATCCCGTCTGCCTAGCCCTCCGCCCCCACCTGCCCCCAATTCTGATGAACAAAGTCAAATCGGTGACTTTATAATTCCCACAATTTCCTGAACATAAGCAGCGTCGGGCTCGAAGCCTGAACCCAGATCACAGGCTCTGGGCTCTCTTGCTCACCATCATTTTCATTTCCATGCTGAATTTTATCGACATGGTCGATATCAGCTGCCTCAGATGAAGGCAGGGGAGATGCACCTTTGCAGTCCACTGAGCGCATGCTCCACCAGGGAAGCTCCCCGGTAGTGGAGGTGAGCAGGGCCCCGCATTAGAAAGGGATCTGAAGTCAATTCTCTCCAGGTCTGCGACCCCAGTGGCTGAGATAACAAGGCCGCCACTCAGCCAGGCTGCAGCCTCCGACTTTGCCGACAGTATATCTGCCTGCTATAATTAGATCACTAGAGACTTTGCCAATGAAACAGATTCATTGACTTATTCCTGCTTCCTCCTCCATCCCCAGGACTCTCTGCCTTCTTAATCCCTGAACCAGGTCTTCCCTCTGGGCTCAGAGTGAGTAAGGACAGGCCAGGTGTTTCCTCTCTCCCACTCCTGGCTCCAAATGGAAAAATCTTTCTTTTCTATTTGGCTGACTGTATTTTTCCTTTTTCTCTAATTTTTTGGGGTTTTTTTTTGTTTTGTTTTGTTTTGTTTTTGCCTTTTAGGGCCACACTCTCGGTATATGGAGGTTTCCGGGCTAGGAGTTCAATCGGAGCTACAGCTGCCAGCCTACACCACAGCCACGGCAACACCAGATCCGAGCCGCATCTGCGACCTACACCACAACTCATGGCAACGCTGGATCCTTAACCCACTGAGTGAGGCCAGGGATCAAACCTGAAACCTCATGGTTCCTAGTCAGATTCATTTCTGCTGTGTCATGGTGGGAACTCCTCTAATTTTTTTTTAAGATTTCTCTCCTAAAAGAAATTTAAAGTGGAAAATTTGGAAAGTTCAGGAAAAGTTCAAGGAGCTTGTGAACTCTGTAACCCTATATGAGGCTTTCTCTTTCTTTGGTTTGCAAACCAAGCCATTGGATGGTTTTGCTCTCAGTCTTCACCTCAAGTGGCTTGCCCCACTTATGAAAGCAGCCCTTATGCCCCTTTCTTCTTTGCCCACTTCTGTCCCGCTCTGACCTTGAAAGAACCTAATTACAGGAATGAGACCTCTAGGCAATTTAACTCCTGACTTACGTGCTCCTGAGTGCGCACCACGCCTTTTCCTAGATTAAAAGAAGTAAGAATGGGAGTTCCCATTGTGGCTGGATGGGTTAAGAACTCAATTAGTATCCATGAGGATGTGGGTTCTATCCTTGGCCTCACTCAGTTAACGATCTGGCGTTGCCACAGTTGCAGCCTAGGTCACAGATCTGGTAGTTGCCATGGCTGTAGCATAGGCTTCAGCAGCAGCCCTGATTAATCCCCTAGCCTGGGATCTTCCATATGCCTCAGGTGCAGCCCTAAAAAGGAAAAAGAAACGAAAAGAAAGAAGAGGAAGAAGAATGAAGAATTAAGTAGTTGAGGAATGAATAGCTCTCCACCCCCAACATCCCCTTTAGCAATCCAGCAGACAGATCATATGGGCAAGAGACCACCTGAAGAGAGTCAGCCAGTCTGCACAGAGTGAAAGATGCAGATGACAACCTTCTATCTTGATGAGTCACTGAGACTCTTACCCCCTCTTTCTCTTTAAAAATGGTCATAACTGAGCAGAATCTTTGGAGCTGGTCTGAGGACATGAGTCCAGCTTCTCCCCCGATTGCCAGCTCTTCTGATAGAAAGCAAATCTCCTTTCTACTGACACTTGCCTCTCAATGCTTTTGAGCAGCAAGCAGCCCAACCTGAGTTGAGTAACACTCGACTGGAGGCAGGAGAGAGCCTCTGGGTTAGGGGCATGAAGGCTTCAGGGCAAACCTGGATCCTCCAGCTCAGCTGCCTTACTCAGGCTCTCTGGACCTCAGTTTCCTCACCAGAAAGCAATGTCAGCTTCACAGGGGTCAGGGTGGATTAAACAAGTTGACAGTGTCAGTCCCACACCTAATGAATGCTCAGTGGAAGTTAGTTCCCTCTCCCTTTCTCAGCCCCACCTCCATCCCCCTATGCAGCCAAAGCTGCAGAACAGAATTAAATAAATGCATATTCAAGGAGTTCCTTTCATGGCTCAGTGGTTAACGAACCCAACTAGGAACCATGAGGTTGCAGGCTGGATCCCTGGCCTTGCTCAGTGGGTTAAGGATCTGACGTTACTGTGAGCTGTGGTGTAGGTTGCAGACATGGCTGGGATCTGGCCTTGCTGTGGCTATGCCATAGGCCAGTGGCTACAGGTCCAATTAGACTCCTAGCCTGGGAACCTCCATATGCCACGGGTGTGGCCCTAGAAAAAGGCAAAAATAAATAAATAAATGAATAAATAAATGCATTCAAGGTGCAGAAGTGTCTATCTGAGCAGATGACTGTCATTTCAGGTCCCCCCCAAAGCACAGAGGTGTGCCTGCTCCAGCTTCCAGGGAGAGGGTGCCTGGCAGCAGGTGAGCCTTGAAGAGAGCAAAAGGGAGACTGAACATTACAGTGAAAACTTGAGAGTAACAGCCAAGAAGCCGGGCACAGGTGTGCATGGATCCTTCAGAACAAGTGTTCATCTCAAAGGCACTCTCCTCAGAAATAATTCCGAAGTTCAGCTTTTAAAAAAAGTGAACATAGGAGCTTAATGATACATAATTTATGAAGGGCAATTTTGCAGTATGCAGCAAAATCCTTTAAAATATGTATACACTTTGACCCAGCAATTTCACTTCCAAGAATTTATCCCAAAGAGAGAGTGATGCCAAATGCAATATGGGGACCTTGGTTTGACTTCTGCTTCAAAAGGACTAAGACATTTGCAAGGCTATCAAGAAAGTTGGAATTCAGGCTGGATATGATAATAGTCAGAAATCATTATTTTTTATTAACTAAAGTCTATACTTTATTCAGATTGCCTTAATTTTTTTAAGTTTTTTTTTGTTTTTTTGTTTTTTTTTTTTTGGCCATGCCCACAGTATGTGGGAGTTCCAGGGCCAGGGATGGATGGATCCTTAAGCTGCTAGGCCAGCAGGGAACTCCTTAACTTCTTAATACCCTTAATTTATTTTATTGTTAACTGTGGAAAGATACACATAACATAAGATGTATCATCCTAACGGTTTCTAGGTTTATAGTTCCGTGACATTAATTACACTACATTGTTGTACAAACATCACCATCATCCATCACCAGAGCGCTTTTCATTTTTTTTTTCTTTTTTGTCTTTTAGGGCCGCACTGGCAGCATATGGAGGTTCCCAGGCTAGGGGTCTAACCAGAGCTATAGCTGCCAGCCTATGCCAGAGCCACAGCAACACAGGATCTGAGCTACGCCTACAACCTACACCACTGCTCGTGGCAACACCGAATCCTTAACCCACTGAGGGAGACCAGGGATCAAACCTGCATCCTCAGCTCTTTTCACCTTGCAAAACTGAAACTCTGTCCCCATTAAACATCCATTCCTCCACCCCCTGGCCCCAGGTAACCACCACTCTACTTTCTGTGTCTGCAAACTTGACTACTCCAGGTACCTCCTGTAAGCGGAATCCTGCAGTGTTTGTCTCTTTGTGATGGGTTGATTTCATTAGCATAACGTCTTCAAGGTTCATCCACGTTATGGGATGCGTCAGAATTTCCATGCTCTTTAAGGCTGAATAATACTCCATTTAGGATTCTTCAATGCAATTCCAGCATATGGGAGGGAGGTTTCCTCCACACTAGGAACAAGCAATTCTTTTTTTTTTTTTTTGTCTTTTTTTTGCCATTCCTTGGGCCGCTCCCGTGGCATATGGAGGTTCCCAGGCTAGGGGTCTAATCGGAGCTGTAGCCACCAGCCTACACCAGAGCCACAGCAACGAGGGATCTGAGCCAAGTCTGCGACCTACACCACAGCTCACGGCAACATGGGTTCCTTAACCCACTGAGCAAGGCCAGGGATCGAACCCGCAACCTCATGGTTCCTAGTCGGATTCGTTAACCACTGCACCACGACGGGAACTCCCGGAACAAGCAATTCTTAGGATCCTAGCTGTGTGTCCTATGATTCAACTCAAGTCTCTGGAGATGGAGTCAGATGCCACAGGTCAAGGGCTCAGTCCTACAAGACTGCCCTCCTGCCCACTTCAGAAGCCAATCACAAGTCCAGGTTATCACTTGTGTTTCCAACCAAATGGCTTTAAATCAGAGGTTCCCATGACTCCCTCCCCCTTTGGATTTAATTTGCTGGAACAGCTCACAGAACTCAGAGAAACATTTTCCTTACTGGATCACCAGTATATCTTATAAAAGGATATAACTCAGGAACAGCCAGATGGAGGGGATGCATAGGGCAGGGTGTGGGGAGAGGACATAGAGCATCCATCTCTTCTGAGTGCACCACTGTCCCCACATCTCTAAGTGTTCATTAACCCGAACCGAGTCCTTTTGGGTTTTGAGGGAGGCTTCCTTATAACTGTGGGGTTGATTAAATCACAGGCCCTCCAGTCCCTCTGCTCTCACCTCCTCAAAGGTAAATGGGAGGGACTATTGTTTCCTAGCAACCAGCCCCCTTCCTCAGGCAGGGTGCCAATCACCTCATTAACAAAAGACACCCTAGCACTCCCTCCCTCAGGAAATCCCCAGGGTTTTAGGAGCTCTGTGCCAGAAACAGGACCAAGTATATATTCTTGTAAATCACAAGATTCACCCAAAAATTAAAAAATAAAAAATAAATAAAACACAAGATCCTACATTCCATTGTATACATACCCCACCTCTTGTTTATCCACCCAGGCATCCATGGACTCTTGGGCTGCTTCCATCCCTTGGCAATTGTAAATAATGCTGCCATGAGCATGGATGGGCAAATATCCCTCTGAGACCCTGCATTCAATTCTTCTGAGAAAAATTATTACCAGTTTGTTTGTTTGTTTTTGTTTTTTGTGTTCTTAGGGCCAAGCCTGTGGCATATGGAGGTTCCCAGGCTAGGGGTTCAATCGGAGCTATCACTGCCGGCCTACACCACAGCCACAGCAACCCATGATAGGAGCCGTGTCTGTAATCTACACCACAATTCACGGCAATGCCAGATCCTTAACCCACTGGGCTAGACCAGGGATGGAACACACAACCTCATGTTACTAGTCGGATTCATTTCCTCTGCACCACAATGGAAGCAGAGGAAATTAATTACTACCAATTTTGATAGTGGAATTTTGGAGGGTTAGAGTGGAAAAATCAAAGAAGAGGCAGGAGGCTGGAGCACCAAGACTGCAAGTGAATTGTATTGACCAGCAGACTGCCAGGAGCTCTGAGAGAGAATTTGGGTTCCCCACTGCTTAGGGAACAGGTAGTTATATTGGAAAAGGGGTAGTGTCTATTTTTAGCACAGGTTTGTCCTTGGGCTAAGCCAGTATTCAAGGGTTGGGGGGAGGCAATCTCCTTAGGAAAGTGGGTATTGGTTTTAGTTGGGGGCTGAGGAAAGTTGTAACCGTACATTCCTTGACAAATGACTGTTTATAAGTTTAACTGGTCTCCAAGGCAGCTCATTGTTCCTGGGGGATCAACCTTCTAGATTGTGAGTCTGATTAGAGTTTTGGTGGCATCTAGCAAGTCATGTCAGATGCCCCACCTAAGATGGAGATGTTACTAAAACAAGAGAAAACCAGAGTTCCCGTCATGGCTCAACAGAAAAGAAGGCCCACTGACAAGGGCTAGCATCCATGAGGATGCAGACTTCGATCCCTGGCCTCGCTCAGTGGGTTAAGGATCTGGCGTTGCCATGCGCTGTGGTGTAGGTCGCAGATGTGCCTCAGATCCCAAGTTACTGTGGCTGTGGTGTAGGCCAGCAGCTACAGCTCTGATTAAATCCCTAGCCTGGGAATCTCCATATGCCACAGATGTGGCCCTAAAAAGAGACACACACACACACACACACACACACACACACACACACAAACCAAGAGAAAACCCTGATTGCCTTAGAGATACATTCTGAAGTATTTATGAAAGAAGTGATATGAGATTTTTAATTTGCATTAATTTTTAAAATAAACAAATAAATAAATAAATTGGCATTAAATGCATAGGGGTGGCAGGAAACAAAATTGGGCTTTTGGATAATTACCAAGCTGGCTGATGGGTGAGTGGAGGGTTGCAATGCCCTTCTCTACTTTTGTGTTTGTATGAAATTTTTCATTAAAAAAAATTAAAACAGATACAATATTTGGTCCAAAGATGTATATTTGTCCAAAGTAAAACACAAACTAAACGTACAATAATAGGAGTCTGTTAGATAAGTTATGATACATTTATAATAGAGAATACACAAAGCAGTCTTTTAACAAAATCTTATTGAAGTATATGTTACTTAACAAGGATAGATATTTTTTACTATATTGTAAAATATTAAAAAGCAAGCCTATAAAAATTATGTGAGTATATTTCTGCTTTTTTTCCCCCATTTTATGCTGCCCTGCGGCATATGGAGTTTCCAGGCCAGAGATCAGTTTCAACCTAAACTGAGCTGAGGCAACACCAGATCCTTAACGCACTGTGCCAGGCCAGGGATCTAACCTGCATCCTAGCACTCTCAAGACACTGCTGATCCCACTGCGCCACAGCAAGTCCTCCTTTGCTTTTGTTTTAAAATAAACATATTTATACAGAAGACTGTAGCCCAAATATGATCAGAGAGTACCTTGGGGTATTCATATTAAGAGTAATTTTTTCTTTGGCCACCAGTATTTCCTAATTTTCCTGCAATGAGAATGAGTCAGTATTTTTAAAAGGAGGCATTACACCTGCATTCATGGTAGGAACTGGAGATTGGCACTGGCCATCTGCCTCTACAAGGACTGAGTCATGAGTACTGCAGCTGCTGACCCTCAACACCCCTGGAAATGAGCTCAGGGTGGAGATCAGGATCGAGGACTCTGTGCACTGGGAAAACTGGCAGAAGAGGTCTTCAGAGAGTTAGATATTTTCAAGAGACAATATTATGAGCCCGATTCTTGCATCTCCTCATATCTAGAAAAAGCACTAGAATCCTTCGTGGTGATGTCTTCTCCTTGAGACTGGTAGTAACCTTCAGGAGACTTGCAGCAACCTTCTACAAAATGTGTGCTTGGTTGCATGGACCTCCCCCTTCACCAAAATCCCATATATACTGACCCTCCCCCCACCTCTGTGGAGCAGTAGCTCAGAGCTCTCTGAAATGCTGCTTCCTGGGTTCTAATCCTCACTGTGCCCCAAATAAAATTTAACTCTCAACTTTTAAGTTGTGCACATTTTATAAGTTGACAAGGGCTACCTTGACCATTTCATCAGCTGATCATCAGCTCTGTGTGTGTGTGTGTCGTCTGTGTGTCTATGGTAAGTCTCCCTGATTGAGTAACGTCTACTAAATATCAGGAAATCTGGAGATGGTGTTTGGGGTGACAACTGCGTTCCTAACCTAAAGGATAATTCACTTATTCATAAATAATTTCATCAGGAACTATTAGCAAATCAAAGCCGTATTCCTGAGGCTGACGTGTCAAACATTATGTTCATTAAGATGCCTTGGTTAGTCACATAACCAACTTCAGAAAATTCTAAGTCACTGGTTTTTATTTGTCCACTGCTCTCATTTGCTCACAAACATACAGTGGAGTTTTCCAGAGGCTCCATGAACTCTATATGGCAGCAGGTTGAATATAGAAGCAGAGAGAAAGCCCGACGTTAGGAGACATGCAAAAGGGTTTATTGTTGCTATTTGTTCTGTGAATTAATGAATATGTGTAAATGTCTCAGGGGTTTGGTTTTGTTTTGTTTTTTGTTTGTTTTTTGTTTTTTGCTTTTTAGGGCCGCATCCTTGGAATATGCAAGTTCCCAAACTAGGGGTCAAATCAGAGCTATGGCCACCAGCCTACACCACAGCCATAGGAACACAGGATCCAAACCACGTCTGCGACGAACACCACAGCTCACGCAATGCTGTATCCTTAACCCACTGAGCGAGGCGAGGGATCAAACCTGCAACCTCATGGATGCCAATCAGATTCCCATTTCTGCTGAGCCATGACGGGAATTTCCAATGTCTCAGTTTTAAATTCTAAATTCAGTAAATATCCATAAATCTAATCTGCAGATAGACAATCTTTGTGGGGGGGGCTCAACTATTTTTTAAGTGTAAAGCTATCTGAGACCAAAAGGTTTTGAGAGTCCTTGTCTTAAAAAATGATCAAACAGGAGTTCAGCAGTAGCTCAGCAGATTAAGGATCCATCATTGTCACTGTTGTAGCTCAGGTCACTGCTGTGGCAGGGGTTCAATCCCTGGCCTAGGAACTCCACGTGCCAAGGGGGAGGGGGGAAAAAGAGAGTAAAGGACATAACAGTAATTTTTTTTTTTTTTTTTGGTTTTTAGGGCATATGGAGTTTCCCAGGCTAGGGGTAGAATCAGAGCTACAACTGCCTGCCACAGCCACAGCCATTTCAATGTGGGATCCAAGCTGCATCGGTGACCTACACTGCAGCTCACTGCAACACCAGATCCTTAATCCACTGAGCGAAGCCAAGGATCGTACCCACATTCTCATGGATACCAGTCGGATTCATAACCCACTGAGCCACAGTGGGAACTCCCAGAAATTCTTAATAAGAACACAAAGTAATCTCATAGGACACAAAGGCTGCAGGCCCCTGGGGCTGAGGCCCTGGACCCTTGGACTGAGCAGTGCTCAGATTCCCGCAGCCCTGTGTTTGGTCTCTCCTTTTCCAGGGTCAGGAACTTCATGCCCTTATTCATCTTTGGAAGCCACCCTCCCCCACCTGCAGCCCCTCATTCTCTATCCCTCTTCCTGACAAGAGAGAAATGGCTGCAGAAGCCCTCCATCAGCTCCAGAGCAACCCCATTGGCCCCCTTGGCTCTGGTCCTGTGGGTGGAGGAAAGCACATCTCAGAGAAGGAGGTACTGGAGCTGCAGACACACTGAGAGCTGACTGTTTCAATCATTCCACCACCAAATCCCATGGGAACTTTCACTCCACCCTCCTTGTTCTTGGGTGTCTGTGGGGTGAGCCCACTGAACCCTAACCACTTGTCTCTATGGAGAAACAATTTAGCAGAGACTGAGTAGTGGAAGAAAGTGTTAAGAGAGAAGATAAGAAGATACAGGTGGAGAAAGACAGGCAGGCAGGGAGGTGGGGGGCAGAGAAAGACAGACAGAAAGAGAAAAAGCAAGAGAAAAAAAAAGAAGAGAAAGCAAAACACACCTCGAGTGTGGTTTAAATCACCTGTATGGGGGCAGTCTCTCTGGGCTTCCTCTGGCCAATCATCATGCTTTGTCTGGCCTTGACCCCATATTTGGCCTGACTCAGGGCCCTTCCCTGTGAGCACGAGCATCTTCTAGCCAAGATGGATTCCAGTGCAAAGATTTATGGGAATTTGACAGGATGTACTATGATCTGGCATCCCTGCCCTTCACTGACCCCGGCGGAAACTTTCTGCCCACGTATAGTTCAGTAGGTTTCCTTGACCTCAAGAATGAGACATATGTGATCTCTTTATCTTTTATCCAAGTAGAATGCAGCTTATCCTTGGTCCTGCCTTTATCTTGATCTTGAAGTGTCTGTCCACAGGGGACAGATTCCAGTTGGAATCTATCTCCTGCTTCATCCCCACTACCTGTGCACTCAGCCAGCCTCCCGCCACCCATAATGGTTTTCCAGATAAGCTATCTGAGAGCTTAGCTCAGTCAAGTCACTCCTTTAATCAAACACATAAATGGTCCATTCTCCATACCCAAATCCTCACATCCAGGCTCAACCCAGTCTAACCAAAACAGACCACAGTAATATCTGGTCCCTTGCCCCTCTTCCCAGAGCCGCACCCCAGATGCTTCTGGCATACTCCCTTTTTCTCTCTTTCTCCTTGGCTGGACTGGCCCATCCATCACAAATGCCCTCTGTCGAACTCCAAGGACTAAGTCCTTCCCCTTCCCAAACCATGGCTCCAGACTACTTCCTCCCGGAAGCATTGCCCACTCACCATCAACAGCCCCACACCTCCCAGTCCCTCTTGGGACACTTAGCTCTGTCTTATGTCCTTATCTGGGCCCTCATTAGGTCCCAGCTTCCTTGAGGGCCTGTGGCATAATTAAAAATAAATGCATGAAGTTTAGTCCTCAGTTCCTAAAACCTTTGGAATTTACTTGTTTTGTAGGCTCGGGAGATGGATGGGGACAGGGCTGGATAGTTTCAGGTTGGAGGCTGGTGGTCAGAAAAACCAACCAATGATTACAGTGTTGGAGCTTTCCATCCCACCTAGACCTCTGGAGAGAAGAACTGAAGACTGAATTCAAACACCGATGACCAATGATTTAATCAATTGTGCCTGTCTATGAAATCTCCATTAAAATCCTAAACAATGGGGTTCAGAGAACTTCCAGGTTGGTGACTGCATCAAGGTGCTGGGGGGTGGGGTGGTGAACCCAAAGAAGGCACAGGAGCTCTGCATGTTCCCCCACCCCCAATACCCTGTCCTGCATGTCTCTTCCATTTGGCTGTTCCTGAGTTGTATCCTTCATAACAAACCAGTAAACAGAAGTAAAACGCTTTCCCAAGTTCATTTCTTGAGTGAGTTGTCAAATGATTGACCCTGGCAAGGAGTTGTGGGAACTCCCAAATGTAGAACCAATGAGAAAGACAGGTGGGACTTGCAAGTGGCACTGAAATGGGGACAGTCTTATGGGGCGGAACCCTTCACCTGTGGGGTCTGGGCTAACTCGGGCAGGTGGCGTCAGAATTGAAATGAGGGAGTTCCCATCGTGGCGCAGTGGTTAACGAATCAGACTAGGAGCCATGAGGTTGCGGGTTCGGTCCCTGCCCTTGCTCAGTGGGTTAACGATCCAGCGTTGCCGTGAGCTGTGGTGTAGGTCGCAGACACGGCTCAGATCCCGCGTTGCTGTGGCTCTGGCGCAGGCTGGCAGCTACAGCTCCGATTAGACCCCTAGCCTGGGAACCTCCCATATGCCACGGGAGCGGCCCAAGAAATGGCAAAAAAAAAAAAAAGAATTGAAATGAATGGCTGGACACCCACATGGTGCTGGAGAAATGCAGGCATAGCGTGGGGAAAGACACACATGTGGTATCAGAAGTGATGTCACTCCCTTTCATGTGCTCCCAGGTACCACCCCACAGTCTGACTTCTAGTGAAGGAAGAGGCAGCCAGTGTGGTAGGAGCTGGGGCACAGACAGCCTGGCCTGACACTGCCAGGCGCTGTCACATCAAGCCAGGCTCATCATCTCTCTGAGCCTCGCCTTTCTGATAAAAAATTGAGGCCCGTCATCTCTGAGGTCTCTTTGGTTTTGTTTTGTTTTAATTTTTTAAATTATAGTTGATTTACAATGTTCTGTCAATTTCTACTGTACAGCCTCTGAGGCCTCCCTGTACAGAAAATGAGTTGGTTCCCACTCCTGGGCATATATCCAGAGAAAACCATAACTCAAAAAGATACCTGTGGGGGAGTTCTTGTCATGGCCCAGCGGAAATGAATCCGACTAGGAACCATGAAGTTGAGGGTTTGATCCCTGGCCTCAATCAGTGGGTTAAGGATCCAGCGTTGCCATGAGCTGTGGTGTAGGTCACAGACACGGCTCAGATCCAGGGTTGCTGTGGCTCTGGCGTAGGCCGGCGGCTGCAGCTCTGATTCGACCCCTAGCCTGGGAACCTCCAAATGCCTCAGGTGCGGCCCTAAAAAACACACACACACACTCCTATATATAAAATAGATAACCAACAAGGTTCTACTGTACAGCACAGGGAATTCTACTCAATATCTCGTAATAACCTATATAGAAAAAGAATCTGAACAAGAATAGATGTATGTACATGTAGAACTGAATCACTTTGCTATACACCTGAAACTGACACAACATTGTAAGTCAACTATACATCAATAAAAAATAAATTAAATTAATTGAGTTAGTTCCAGTCTATGATTTTAGGAAGACTTGGAACCCAGGTGACTGTTAATGATACTCCTTCCCAGGATTGTATTGGATAAGTTGAGTGTCTGCAAATACTAGCTTGGGGGGCAAGGGAGGCACTCAATTGATTTTTGGCAAAAATCACTTTTTTAAAAAAATTATTGACAATTTTATAAAACATACAAACTTTGTAAAGCACTGAATTCTGCAAGGGGAATCTTTTTCCTCCGAAATAGGCAACAGACTCAGCCATTAAATCTCTACTAGGTTTTCTTTTTTTCTAGGGCAGGTTCCTCTTATTTGCTGCCCATATATTTTCAAGCTTCTAATTTGGGTATTAATGTGTCAGGCCTCCCTACTGGGGCTCCTAAGGCTTCCCTGCCCAGAATCACTTGTGACTTTAACCGAGGCACTGCTGATCCCTCTCTTGGATTATTAATAAAGCGGCTTAAGGGAGCAGGGTCCTGCAGCTGCCCCTTTTGATGGATGACTGTTGATTTTCACCTGCCTCTCCCGTAAGCTTCTAACCCACAGCATCATATTCCCATGGAGCCATTGGAAACCATCATTTCTCAGGCCACTTGGAGGGCAGGCTCACCTGTTTCCTCCTGCATCCGTGCCCACTTGACCTTCCATCCACTCTGCTTCATCTCCCCCACAGCATCCCTGTCCTTCCTGCCAGCATCTCGTGCTGTAACTGTGGCCACTGACTGTTAAGTCTGGAGAAATCTGTGCGTCACTTGCACAGATACCCCACTCCATCCCCCTCCCTCATCTGTCAGTAAATCTGAACCCCCTGAGCCCTATCCAAGCTCTAGGTCTCCCAGCCTCTGTGAGAGATGCCCTTGACTGCATGAACCAGACAGCCACTGCTGAGATCCGGATAGGGATGGAGTAGGATACTTACACAGGTTGTGGCAGAAGTCCCAATAAGGGGCAATAGATAGAGAGGGAAACCTAGGGAACTTTGGGAGATCACTGTAAATTAATAACTGCTCAAGAGGACCATCAGAAGGAGGCAGGCTTGCTTGAATAGTGGAGGCGCAAGATATGCCTTAGGTCGTTGTGTAGGGGATGAGGTGAGGCCTGCATTCAGGTTCAGACCAAGGGCAGGAGTTTGAGGACCGCCCTTCTGCACCAATGACAGTCCTAGTTTGATCTTATTGGGTCAAATACTCCTGCTGGATACCAAGGAGGAGCTACTACTTGAAGAAAGAGGAAGAGGTGGTCTTTTCCCACCCCTACTCCCCTTGGATGATAAAACTGTAGCCCACCTGATTCTCGGGGCTGAGCCTCCTTGCCTGCCTGCTTGCATCTCTCACAAGCATCCAATCTTTTTTTTTTTTTTTTTTTTAGGAGGGATGTCTTAAAATTTTATTTCTTTAAGCAATAAAATCGAGAACCTCACATGGACTCTTAACTAGCATAGCTCTCAATTGCCTGAGAATACAGGGAGAGACGATTATTGCTTCCCTGTAGGCTGGCCTGGAAGCTGCTGCCTGCACCTGGTCATAGCACCTCTGCCATGGGGCCAAGTGTCTCCTGATCCCATCACTGCCAAAGGGCCCCGCAATGATGTTCTGTTTCATGCAATTTCCAGTTAGCCTAGAGATGGGGTTTTAGCCCATTGAAAGGAAATACAGGCATCCTATCTTAATAAATCTATTTCTTGCCTATCGCTTTGTCTCTTGCTGAAGTCTTTCTACACTGAGGCACAAAGAACCTGAACCTCAGTAAGTCCAGACACGGGGTGAGTGAAAAACTGTGGGTTCGAGTCCCAGTCTGCATTTAGGCTGAGTTCAAGTCCCGGCATGTGGGTTCAAATCCCAATCTGGTTCTGGCTATGTTCAAGCCATAAGTGTCGTCAGTTTCAACCTCACAGGTGAGGGTGACATAGGACCCAGTGTGAGTCTGGACAAGAATGGCAGCTGGGGTCCCCGAGCCTGACACCTGTCAACTTTAATGTCACAGCTCAGAGACCACAGGACAGGGGTGATCACAGAGGGGGCTTCTCAGCTCTGCCCGGGTTCCCTACGGGAGGTATGCCCAGGGAGTGGCCAAGGTCCTCACTTGCCCAAAATGAGCTCCTGCCAGATGGCCAGAAGACCAGGGTGAGGGAAGAGAGGCCTTAGTAGCCTCTTATATTCTAACGGTGTCATCCTGAAACTTCAGCACCCTCACCACATGTGGTCGCAAAGCTGACAACAGCAAGGCATGCTCCCTGGATCTCACATCCAGGTTTGGGGCTCCCCTCTACTCACCGCCAGCTCCACCTGTGGCACAGATTTTTAAGAAGTTACTGCACATGCCCAGCCGCATGGCAACTTGACTGGCACCATCTGAAACTGCCTCAATTTCAGGGTCTAGGGGGATCTGCACAATAGGCCTCATCATGGGCAATATTCCAGGGGAGAGGAGAAAGAACATCTCCCTGTTCAAAGACTGGGCCTCCCAGAAACCCAGGGCCACACATGTCAACACACACACACCCACACACACACACACGCACAGCTGCATACACACCTTGGCAAGGTGTGTATGCAGCTACCTCCACAACCCTGCGGCATTAATAACACAGTTCACTGTCTGACACTGTCCTCGCCCCCACCATACCTTACGCCAGCCACTATCAGCTATGGGACATTCCCCCTGAATCCACAGCCCCCTGCAGAGCCCAGCTCCAGGCAGAAGTCTGGAAGGATGCTGTGTGAACTGAGGCTGGGGGTCAGGGAACTGTGCCCTTGGCCCTCCCTGCTCTTGAAACGGAGCAGGGCCCTGTGTGGCTCCTGGGCACAAAAGCCTATGTCCCCCATTGCTTCTTAGGAAATAGGCCTCACTCAGCTTCCTCGACCTTCCCTGAGTTCAAACAGTTGCTGATCAGGGAAGGGAGGGGATGCAGAGACCAGGGAGGAGCTGTCAAGGGACAATAGAGCAGACCTGGGGCAGGGTCCTGGTCCCTCCTCAAGGAATATAGTTTTCTATATTTGAGTTTTTCTGTAGAACTCAACCCCCAACAAATGGAAAATGTTAATGACACATTTTTCATTCCGGAAAGAAGGACCACCAGAATGAGTCCTGGGACCACTTAACACCAGCTTCGAAAAACAATGCAAGCTTGCCTCTACGCTTCTGATCCTTTTTTTTTTTTTTTGTCTTTTTTTGCCTTTTCTAGGGCCGCTCCTGCAGCATATGGAGGTTCCAAGGCTAGGGGTCTAATCAGAGCTGTAGCCACCAGCCTACGCCAGAGCCAAAGCAATGCAGGATCCGAGCCGTGTCTGTGACCTACACCACAGCTCATGGCAATGCCAGATCCTTAACCCACTGAGCAAGGCCAGGGATCAAACCCGCAACCTCTTGGTTCCTAGTTGGATTTGTTAACCACTGCGCCACGACGGGAACTCCTACGCTTCTTATCCTTATCTGTGGCCCTATTTGTCACTCCTAAACTGTAAAACCACCTCCTATTCTCTCCCAAGGTGGGGTACAGTCTTTAGGGCATTCGCCTGCTGTGACCCTCCTTTTTTTTTTCTCCTTCATCCAAAATTCTGTCCCCACATTTCTATTTGGCACTGGTGGACAGAGGCCAAGTTTCCACAACACTCTCAGCCCCTGGAATGTTTTCTCCTGTATCCCAACTGGGCTTCCTGCCAGCAGCATAGAGCTGGACATTCATTCTTATGTGGATTCAACTGCACAGGATGGGGGCTTGGGGGGACAGCACCCCAGAAAGGGCAGCAAGGCTTCGAGGACAGACAGAACTGGTTCAATGCACAGACGATTTGCTGAGCCTCTGAGCCTCAGCTTTCTCCTCTCTACAGTGGGGATGGTGGGAGGACTGACCATCTCCCAGGGCCCTTGAGAAGAAGTGAAAATACACAGCTATATGCCAACCCCCATGGCCAGCCCGTGGTGTATGCTCAGTGAGTGGCCTTTATAGTTGTCACCTTTATCCTCTCCTGGAATACACAGTTTGCACCGTCCTATGCACCTAACCCAACCCTCTGGATACAATTCCATGAGTATCCCTCTGACCAACAGCTTGAGGGACAAACTGAACCTTTTTGGATGCTCTGGATGTACATGAAGCTTAGGGTTACCAGATTCATCCAGTAAAACACAGGATATACAGTTACCTTAAATGGCGAATAAATTTTTTGTATAAGTGAATCCCAAGTATTGCATGAGATAAACATTTTTTTTTTTCTTTTCAGGACCATACCTGCAGCATATGGAAATTCCCAGGCTAGCGGTTGAATTGGAGCTGCAGCTGCCGGCCTACGCCTCAGCCACAGCAGCACCAGATGGGACCTACGTCTGTGACCTACATCACAGCCCATGGCAACACCATATCCTTGACCACTGAGCGTGGCCAGGGATTGAACCCACAGCCTCATGAATACTAGTAGGGTTCATTTCTGCTGAGCCACAACTGGAACTCCAAGGTATACATATATTTTCTAAAGTAGTCATTGTTTACCTGAAATTCAAAGGCCACTGGCTACGCTGAATGTCATCAGGCAAGCCTATGAGGCGCTTGTGTGATGGAGCTGATCTGTGTCAGGCCAATGTACCTTATCTGAAGGTTCTCGCCTATTCACATCAACAGCATTGTTGAGAAGCAGTAGCAGAGGTTTCCCAGCTCCTTGGAACTGCCTTGGGCAGCATCTCCATGTGTTCGGAGACACACAAGAAGCTTTCACTTCCCCAGGATCTGCCACCCGCTGGGCTCACTCATAACACATACCCCATTCCCGCTGGGGAGCAGTTCCCATAATGATAAACCAGTTGGAGTCCATAATTTTGCGGTCATTTTCAGTTCATTAAAGCAATGGCATTTTTGGCTTGTAGGGCTCAGCCCTATTCATCTTAGAACTTGTCTCATTTTCAATTCAAAGCACTCCCACCCCTCCAGCAGAAGCCAAGATCCCAGACCTTGGAGCTGGGGAGGATGGGGCAGGACCACCCCAACCCCTTCCCCACCTTTGACCCTCTGGAGTTGGGGTGGGAGGAAGAAGGAAAACAGATACCCCTGCAGGACTGCCCTGGAGGCTGTGGTCCTTTCCTGGAGCCCCTTGTGAGAGGCACCCCATCTTCCAACTGAACCCCAGTCGGGGGCCTCCCTCCACCCTCCTTGGATGGCAATGCCTCTGGCTCCTGCTGCAGAGGTCCAGGCCAGCCAAGCCCGCTCCATGCACTCCTAGCAGGGCCCTCAGGCACGAGCAGGCTCCAGCTTCCGGATTTCCTTGGCACTCGAAGTGGGTGGGCTTTGCCCTCTGCCCACTGGCTTTCTCCCACCAAGCTCCCATCTCAACAATCCAGCAGCACCAGATATTGTTGTGGATCAGCTTTTCCAGAAGCAGGCTCTGAAAAGAGGATTTGAGAGCCACTGAATTATTAAGGAATGGTCCTGGGGGTACACATTAGGGAACAGAGAAGCCAGGGAGGGAGGGGACCACCAAGAAAGGGTCTGGTTTCATCATGTGGATGCTCTCCAGCCAGCAAGTTACAGCTAGGGGCCAAGGCTGGCCCATCACACGTATCCTGCTTTGACAACAGTCTGTAAAATATCTTTGGGGACTAATTAGGAAACTTTTGCTATGAACTGGTGTTAGGTGATGTTAGAAAATTTATAGAGATGTGTGCTCAATTATTTTTTTTTTACCACACCCACAGCCTGAGGAAGTTCCAAAGCCAGGGATGAACCCACACCACAGCAGTGACAACACTGGATCCTTAACCCACTAAGCCATCAGGGAACTCCTGTGCTCGATTATTCAGGGTTGAAATGTCGTGCCATTGTAATTTACTTTGAATACGTCAATAAAGCAGATGAAGCAACTATGGTAAAAGGTTAATGATTCTAAAGTTTAAGTGATTGATTTCATCATACCATTCTAATAACTAAATGTTTGAAATTTTCCAAATTAAAAATTATGAAATTAGGAGTTCCTGTCGTGGCGCAGTGGTTAACAAATCTGACTAGGAACCATGAGGTTGTGGGTTCGATCCCTGGCCTTGCTCAGTGGGTTAAGGATCTGGCATTGCCGTGATCTGTGGTGTAGCTTTCAGACACGGCTTGGATCCCTCGTTGCTGTGTCTCTGGCATAGGCTGGTGGCTACAGCGCCGATTAGACCCCTAGCCTGGGAACCTCCATATGCCACAGGAGTGGCCCTAGAAATGGCAAAAAGACCAAAAAAAATTATGACATTAATATACATCTTCCTCTTTTTCACCTTTCATACCTAACTCATCATCTTAGTCCCATCTGTTTTACTTTACTCTCCAAATTGCTCTCAAATTCATCCCCATCCTTCATCCCAGCTGCCATAGTTCATCAAAGACCACAGAGCCATTTTGTATGGGAAAAAAAATAGCCCCAAACACGATTCCTTCTCTCAGCAAAACTTCATTAGATACCTGCTACATGTCAGGCTCTGGGGAAAGCACTGGGGGCGGGGGGGAGGCACAGCAGTGACCCCACAGAGCTGTGACCGCCTCAGTTCCCCAATTCCTGGAAACTCTCCAGAGTTACAACTCACCACAACAACGGATGTCTGCGATACGGTCCCCAATTATTGAGAAAGGATTTCATTATGCCCAGAGCATCCTTGTATCACCCACTCCAGAAAGGATTTCCATGAACATGCTTTTCAGAGTTCCCTAGTGGTACAGCAGGTTAAGGATCTGGCATTGTCACTGCTGGGACACAGGTTCAATTCCTGGCCAGGGCACTTCAGCATACCAAGAGCACAGCCAAAAAGATTTTTTTTCACCTCTGTTTTAACTTCAGCTACTTTCACTGCTCTGAAAGTTTGCTCTCAAGAGCCGTTCTGCCCAGGCTAAAACTTCAGGCTTCTCTCCTACCCCCATCACCCTCTTCCCAGTGCATCATGGCCTTCCCAGTGTTGTGAGGGTACAGGTTCAAGAACCAGCTTTCTGGAGAGAGCACAGAAAGCCCCAATGAGTATATTCGGCAATTTCCATGGTGTAAATTCTCCCATCTAAGCCATGCTACCAATGTGATGGGTCAGGGCACAGAACTGGAGAGAGCTGTCTAGAAGCACGTCACTGAGTATTTCTATCAGGCAGTTACAATAGATGGAAATAACCTCCAGAGCCTAGAAAAGAGCAAAAGGCAGACAATCATTAGGAAGTGATGTGTTTTGAGTATTTACTACCATTTTATTTTTCTATTTTTTTGTCTCTTTTTTTAGGGCTGTACCCTCCGCATATAGAACTTCCCAGGCCTATACCACAGCCGCAGCAACACCAGATCCAAGCCACGTCTGCGACCTATACTGAAGCTCAGGGCAATGCCAGATCCTTAACCCAACAAGTGAGGGCAGGGATCGAACCCAAGTCTTCATGGGTACTAGTCAGGTTCATTACTGCTGAGTCACAATGGGAACTCCTATTACCTTTTTAAAATACAGCTTATTCAATTGAAGTATATATGATTTAATATTTAAGAATTTACCAACTGATTTGCAAAATTCCTGAAAACATAATGACCTGCTCTCATGAACTGGTAGCGGCGTGCCCCGGCTCCCACTGCTCCAGCCTGTAGGTCACTGGGCTCGGACTGAAGGCGTGAGATGGGACTGACCAGAGCTGAGTTCCTTTGAACTAAGTTATCCAAATTCAGCACCTCGGCCTCCCCACCTGAGCTGGCCAAGGAGCAGCGAGAGCCTTGGTCCCTTGTGGCTTGAGCCACCTGGTCACTCCCTAACTCTCCTAAGTGTGTAGGTGTCCCCAAACCCTTTCAGGGCTGTGTGAAGGAGCAGCTGAGTGACTTCTGCTAGGACATGCTCCGGAAAAATCTTACGTTCTGCAAAATTGCACACCAACTTTGTTTTGAAAAGAGTTTACGAGAAAAATAGGATCCAGGACAAAAATAGCAGTCTGAATCTAAGAGTCATTGTAATCAGAGCTCTAATAAAACAATAACAGCCTCCTAAAAACACCCACAGATCTCCATTCCCCCAGCCTGGGTGCGCCCAGCACTCCCTTAGCCCATCCCTCAGGCCCTTAAGCCCCCAGGGTTTAGCTTCCTCCTCTGGATCTTTGAGAGCATTTGCTTCCAGTAAAGGCTGCTTTCATCAGAATTCAAAATCTGATCCGGGATGTAGCCTGCTTTGTCCATCATGTTTGAACACAGTGGGGAACGTCTTCCCAGTTTCCGTACAGCTGTTCTCCACCTCCCGGGATACCTTAACAGTGGGGAAAGTGTAGGTTCCCGCTAAGCACACTGTGCTGTATGGGATGGTTGGCCAGAGGAGGCCTGCTGTACAGCACAGGGAACTCTGCCCAATAATCTGTGATCATCAATGTGGGAAAAGAATCTGAAGAGGAATGGATGTGTGTCCATGTATAACTGAGTCACTTTGCTGTGCAGCAGAAATGATCACGACACTGTAAATAAAATATAATTTAATAAAACTTTAAAAAAGGAAAAGAAAGAGAGGAACAAGGAGGTAGGGAAGGAGGGAGGAAGGAAGGGGAAAGAAAGAAAGAAAGAAAGAAAGAAAGAAAGAGAGAGTGAGAGAGAGAAAGAGAGGGAGGGAGGGAGGAAGGAAGGAAGAAAGAAAGAAAGGAAGAAAGAAAAAAGAAAGAAGGAAGGGAGGAATGAAGGAAAGAAAGAAAGAAAGAAAGAAAGAAAGAAAGAAAGAAAGAAAGAAAGAAAGAAAGAAAGAAAGAAAGAAAGAAAAAGAAAGAGAGAAAGAGAGAAAGAGAGGAAGGAAGGAAGGCTGGTTCTTGAAGACCCCAAACCAGCCATTACTTGCACCAAAGAAAGACTTTGTGCAGGATTTTCAGCTTTTTTTCTGAAGGTCTTCTTACATGGCTGAGGCTTTCCTTTCACTGTGGGGGACCATCCTCCCCCAACCCTCCCTGAGAGTGAGTGAGTGTGAGCCCACACACCTTACTGACAACATTCCCATCTTTCCCAGCTTGTGTGAATTAATTCCCGTCACAGAGGCAGATGTGGAAGCAGGTCCTTGCCTCCCCTGTGGCTGAGAAACAGTTCATTGGGATGAAAGGCCTTCCCCTCCAAAGCCCACAGTTCCTACCATCCTACCAGCCCTCGGGAGCCCTCAGGCGGACGAGCGCCAGGCTTCAGGAGCTGCAGAATGGAAAAACACAGCCTTCTGAGGAAGACTAGCCCTCATTAAACAGATCTATATTTAGGATTGCACATTTCCTCAGGGTAAACACTTTCTCTGCACCTGCTTGGCATCAAGAAAGAAAAATGAGTCATTCCTTTCCTAAAGGGGCTACTAGGCCCCATCCACACTTCAGAGCAACAGACACACACACACACACACACACACACACACACACACACACACACACACACACACACATGCATGTAAGCACGCATGCGCGCGCGAGCGCGCAATCCTTCCAAAGCTCCAGGTCTTCATCTGACCAGGAAAAGTCAGAAATCCAAAACAAAGACTTGAACTTCAACTCCTAAGAAAGTAATCAAAATCCCCAATGCTCTCCAGGGACCTCTTCCATTTTTTGACAATTTCTATTTTGGAAAACCCTCTCTCTTCATTATCAATTCAATTGAACAGTGTTTGTTGAGTAATTACTGTGTCAAGCCCTATGCTAGGAGCTGAAACCCAGGAAAAAGATTCTGTTTGGTTTTTTTTTTTTGCTATTGTTGTTTTAATTGGAGTAAGAGTCAATTTACAATGTTGTGTTAGTTTCAGGTGTACAGCACAAGGATTCCGTATAAATTTTCATATCTATCTTTTTCAAATTCTTTTCCTTCATCGGTTATTACAGAATATTGAGAAGAGTTCCCTGTGCTCTACATTAGGTCTGTTACAAGCTTCAAGTCCCCTTCAAGGAGATTAAACTCCAAAGCCTCTGGCCATGTCTCGTTGTAATGCCCCTTCCCCCACCTAGACCAGCCAGCCTGGGCTGCTTACTCCCTACTGGAGAAGGAATGTCAGCCGCTTTTCACCCCACCTCTTATATAAACTGTTCCCCACGCAAATAAGGTATCTTGCCTGAGACCAATCAGAAGAATCCAATTGGGTCTCCACTCAGGTCCATTGTGGGGTATAAAGACTACGAAGAGTCCTCTTTTTTTTTTTTTTTTTGTCTTTTTGCCATTTCTTGAGCCGCTCCCGCGGCATATGGAGGTTCCCAGGCTAGGGGTCTAATCGGAGCTGTAGCTGCCAGCCTACGCCAGAGCCACAGCAATGCAGGATCCGAGCTGCGTCTGTGACCTACACCACAGCTCACGGCAACGCCGGATCCTTAACCCACTGGACAAGGCCAGGGATCGAACCTGCAACCTCATGTTCCTAGTTGGATTCGGTAACCACTGCACCACGACGGGAACTCCGAAGAGTCCTCTTTTTAACCTGCACGCACATGAGCCCTCTCTCTCCCTCTCTGAAAATGTACTTTTGTTTTAGTAAATTTGTAAAACGTCTGCCGTTTCAATGCCTTGCTATGGCGAGAGGGGACCGAGGAAACTGTGACTGTATCAGGTCCTTCTGGGTTCTCTGTTTTACGTAGAGTAATGTGTGTATGTTAATCCCAGACTCCTCATTTATCCCTCCCCCACTCCCACCCCCTGAGAAAAGATTCTGTTTAGAAAGACTGGAGGTTATATAATCCAGTTCAAGAAGACTTTCATGAACTTTTGTTTCAGCTTTGGATCCTGAATGCGGAAAGCTCCCTGGGCTGTTCTCTCAAACCCTCAGATCTAAGAATCCCTCCCTCAAAGAGAAGAGGAGAGACAGACGGAAATGAATTACTGTGCAGCTTAAAAGTAGGAAATGCCATAAAATTGGGTTGTGATGATTGTTGTATAGCTATAAACATAATAAAATTCATTGAGTAATTTAAAAATAAAAAGAAATAAATATATAAATACTATAAAATAAATATTACATAAATATATAAATACTATTTTTTAAAAAGCAGCCATGTTCAGGAGTTCCCTGACAGCCAAAAAAAAAAAGCAAACAAACAAAAGAGTGGCCACATTCCACATACAGGCAGGTTGTAAAGGAGGACAGAGAAGGTATAATTAACTTTCATAATCATGGTTCTGGGAGGCCAGAGGTGCCTTCCTAGGGGATGTGACACTTTAGATAGGTTTGTTTGTTGGCTGCGCCTACAGCATATGGAGGTTCCCAGGCCAGGGATCAAGCCCATGCCACAGAACAGACAATGCCAGATCCTTAATTGCTGGGGAACCAGAGAACTCCAAGATAGGTTTTGAAAGGAGTTCCCTTCATGGCTCAGCGGTAATGAACCCAACTAGTATCCATGAGGACTCAGGTTTGATCCCTGACCTCACTCAGTGGGTTAAGTATCCAGCATTGCCATAGGCTTCAGTGTAGGTCGAAGACATGGCTGAGATCCGGCAATGCTGTGGCTGTGGTGTACAAGGAGGCTATAGCTCCTACTTGACCCCTAGCCTGGGAATCTCCATATGTGGTGGGTGCAGCCCTGAAAAGACCAAAAAAAAAAAAAATAGGTTTTGGAGGATGCACTGGAGTTTGCCCGTTAAACAGTGATTGGCAGGCAATTACAAGGAAAGAGAATAGCAAGCACTAGAGAGTTGACTCAGAGGTGATAGAAAAAAGAACTTTATACAAGCCTCCTCGAAGGAGGTGTGCTGGGTACTATGAAGCAAGGCTTCTCAACCTCAGCACTAGTGACACCTTGAACTGGAGAGTTCTTTGCATGGGGGGCTGTCTTATGCACTGTAGGATATTTAGCAGATTCCTGGCCTCTACTCACTAAATGCCAATAGAATTATCCCCAGATTGTAACAATCATGTGTGTCTCCAGCCTTAACCCTGCTCTGACACTGAGATATAAATTTGGGAGTTCCCATTGTGGCTCAGCAGGTTAAGAACCTGACATATTGTCCATGAGGATGCAGGTTTGATCCCCGGCCTCACTCATTGGGTTAAGGATCCGGCATTGCTATGAGCTGTGGTGTAGGTCAAAGATGTGGCTTGGATATGGCGTTGCTGTGGCTGTGGCGTAGGCCAGCAGCTGCAGCTCCAATTTGACCCCTGGCCTGGGACCTTCCATATGCTGCAGGTGCGGCCCTGAAAAGAAAAAAATAATTAAATAAGTAACGAGTCAACTTTTTTAAAATGACCTTCACACATTTAAAAAAGAAAGAAAGAAAACAGAAGAACTGTGGGCAGAGAGGCTGCTATGGGAAAGCTGAATGAACACCCGCTCCTCCCATGGCCATCATATCCCTAGCAGCTCACAGCCCCCGTGAGGCTCCCTGCCGACTGCTCTGGGCGTTTAATGGGCCAGGGAAATGGGCTGAGTCATAAACATCAAGAGCAGGCACAGAGGCTCAGACAGGCCAAGGTACTGGGACTCCAGGGCTGCAGGTTCCTCTCAGCCCTGGACATTGATACCCATCACCCAAGGAAGTGCAAATGGCCCCATTTCATAAAGACGGAGAATGGGGGGAGCAGTGTGGAGCCAGACCCAAGGTTGGGGTGCAGTTCCATTATCTCCAGCAGATGTTTGCCATCTGAGCAATGTTGGTCACCATGCTGGGTGGTGGCACAGCCTTCAGAGAGGGTGCAGGGAGAAGAGCAGGCTGCATCATTTCAATGGCTCACCTCTATCTCTCTCAGGGTCACTAAGGGTCCTTACCCATTCCCGTCAGAGCACAGCTCTCAGCCATGCACTAGGGTACAAGCGTGGCTTAGAAAAGAAGAGGGCAGCCCATGCTGGCAGCCAGGATTGGGGGTGAAGCTCTCAAGAGGCGCCAATTCAGGCCCTAGGGGAAGAATCAAGCTTCAAGAGCCCCAGGGTCCCCCGGCCCATGGTACTCAAGAGATCCATCCTGATCCCAGACTGAGTCTCTGAGGCATCTCCCATCTCATCCCTTCGTACCCAGCACTCTCCCTGAATACAGATGCTATTTACAGTCCCCAGGGGAAGCCACGCCCCACACCTTCACCCACACTGTTCCCAACACCCAGGTGCCTTTCCTGCTTGTGTCTCCACCTGCCCCTCAAACACCGTGGAGTTTAAGACTCTGTCCTGGGAGTTCCCGTCATGGCGCAGTGGTTAACGAATCCAACTAGGAACCATGAGGTTGCGGGTTCGGTCCCTGCCCTTGCTCAGTGGGTTAACCATCTGGCGTTGCCGAGAGCTGTGGTGTAGGTCGCAGATGCGGCTCGGATCCCGCGTTGCTGTGGCTCTGGCGTAGGCCAGTGGCTACAGCTCCGATTCAACCCCTAGCCTGGGAATCTCCATATGCCGCGGGAGCGGCCCAAGAAATAGCAACAACAACAGACAAAAGACAAAAGACAAAAAAAAAAAAAAGACTCTGTCCAGAGATCCAGCCCCTCTTGTCCCTTTCCCTGGGTAAAACTGTCCCCTTCCAGCGCTCTTGCAAGGCTTCTGCCAGCTTGCCATACCTCCCCTGCCCGGTCATCCTGGGCCAGTGTAGAGCATGAGCCCTGGGGGGTCAAGCCCAGGACTTTCTCCTTCTGAATACAGCACCAAGCTCAGTGCCTGGTACAGAACAGGTGCCCACGTGCTTGCTGAATAGATGTAGTCTCTCCGCACTCAACTGTGCCTCTCTGACTCCACAGAAACATGGGAAGGGGCTGGCCCTGTCTGTGTGTGTGTGTGTGTGTGTGTGTGTGGCCTCTCAACTTTTGCCACATCTAGATTTCTGACTCCCTAGGATAGCTTTCCTCCTGAAGTGGTTCCCAGTTGGCGGGGGGGTGTTCTTTCTACCTAAGGTGTGAATGGCTAACAGTGTACAGGACCTTGAGTACCTTCACCTGGAGGAGGAGGAACCAGGGTGTATGGGAAATGTGAGGTGCTCCAGACTAGTGCTGAGGCTCACTGGCTGCAAGTTTCCTGTTTCCTATTATAGAGTGTGCAGCAGACAGGATCTGGACGTTATGCTAATAACTGCGGAAAGAAAAAATCACAGGTGTTTTTCCTGGGCACTTGGAGTGTTTGGAAACTAAGTTAGCAAATGTCAAGTGGTGGATGTTTAAAGCTCCCTCTAGGAGCCGATTTCAGAAAATCAGGCAAAGATGAGGCTAAATGTTCCAGATCCAAGAAAATGTGAGACTTCCCCAAGAGTAGCTGGTGAAATGGCAGGATGGTTTTGAGGGATTTTCAATGAGACATAGAGACTGGTGGTAACAATCTGCAGATACAGTGGTTTATGTTGGGGGTTTTGTTTGGTTGGTTTTTGTTGCTATTGTTGTTGTTGTTGTTGTTTTAAGGGCCGCACCCATGGCATATGGAGGTTCCTAGGCTAGGGGCCAAATCAGAGCTGCAGCTGCCGGCCTACAGCACAGCCACGGCAATGCCAGATCCTTAACCCACTGAGCGAGGCCAAGGAATGAAACTGCATCTTCATGGACACTAGTCAGATTCCTTACTGCTGAGCCACGATGGGAATTCCAGTGTTGTTTTTTTTTTTAATAATTGACATTTTCTCTCTACTTTAATTCCAAGGAATTATGAATGAAAGGTAAAAAGCTATCCCTGGAAGACAAAGGAAATCAAGCAAAATGCCCCCTAGTAACAACCCCTGGACTTGGTGTCAGGGCATAACAGATGAAAGCTACAGCTGAGACTCCAGGGTGATGCCAAAACTAAGGGACTTCTGTTGTGTATTCCATTGGCTCCTATTTCCATGATTCCATGCAGTCAGGGACCCCCATCTGTCTTTTTGTTTGTTGTTATTTTGGCTGTGCCCACAGCTTACAGAAGTTCCCAGACTAGGGATTGAATCTGAGCCACAGCAGTGAAAACTCCAAATCCTAACCACTAGACCACCAAGGAACTCCAAGGGACCCCATCTGTCTTATTCAGTGCTAGACAGTGCCTGGCACAGACAAGAAGTTCCTTACACCTATCAGCTAAATTATTTCATAAGTGCTGTGTGTCTACCTATCTCATCTATAAACAAAGCCTTTCTGGCTGTAGACAATGACACACTGACCAGTTTGGAGGTGGAGGGACAACTTAATAACAAAAAGTCCTATGGAGGAGTTCCCGTTGTGGCTCAGCATTAATGAACCTGACTAGCATCCATGAGGACATGGGTTTGATTCCTGGTCTCGCTCAGTGGGTTAAGGATCTGGCGCTGCCATGAGCTGTGGCGTAGGTCTCAGACAAGGCTTGGATCTGGCATTGCTGTGGCTGTGGTGTAGGCTGGCAACTGCAGCTCCAATTTGACCCCTAGCCCAGGAACTTCCACATGCCACAGGTTCAGCCCTAAAAAGACAAAAAAAAATGTTTTTAAAAGTCCTATGGAGGAGTTCCTGTCATGGCTCAGTGGTTAACGAATCTGACTAGGAAAGATGAGGTTGAGGGTTCGATCCCTGGCTTTGCTCAGTGGGTTAAGGATCCAGTGTTACCAAGAGCTGTGGTATAGGTTGCAGATGAGGCTCAATCCTGCGTTGCTCTGGCTCTGGCGTAGGCCGGCGGCTACAGCTCCAATTCGACCCCTAGCCTGGGAACCTCCGTATGCTGCAAGAGCATCCCTAGAAATGGCAAAAAGACAAAAAAAAAAGGCCTATGGAAGGGACCCCATGGCACAATCCCCTTCACACAGAAGGCTTCAGACCTGGACAGGGTGTTTGCCTGATGCCCAGCCCCTCAAGGTCAGAACCAAAGACAAAGTTCTTCTAGGCAAAGAGGGAAAAGTATATTCCAGCTGAGAAAGAGGCCCATCTCTACGTTAAGATTAAGACTCCTTAAGAGCAACAACACCCTTTCTGAAATTTTGATCAGAGAATAAGAAAACACTACCTCCTAGCCTAAAACACCAAGAAATATAATGAGGTAAATATAATGAGCGCCATTGACATCTTGACAGAGCCAGTAAAGAAGTAACAGAACTCCCCCGCAGCCAAACTGACCTGGGCTGCTGTGTGACAGCCTAGTCAGAAGGAAGGGGCAAGGAGGGGTTGTGAGCCAGCAGAATCTACAGGGTTTGGGGTCTGGTGTCCACAGGGAGTGAGGCTCTGTAAAAGAAAGAATGTATGAACTAGAAAAACCTCACCAACTCAGGTTGATGATGAAAGCTCAGCTTATACTTAAGGTGGACAAAGGATAGTGAGATGGATGATAGATAGATAGATAGATAGATAGATAGATAGATAGATAGATAGATAGATAATAGAGAAAAAGATAACAGATGTGAATAGAGAGATATACAGAGATAGACGATAGATAAATAATAGATATAGAAAAAGATAATAGATTGAATAGAGAGATATATGGAGATGATGATGATAGATAGGTAGATATAGAGACAGAAAGAGAGATGATAGAATATTTCCCTGGTAATTCATAATCACAAACCCACCTTTCCATAGGTTTGGAGGTCAAATGTATGCAACCCAAGTTGGCTGGAGCATTCCCAAGGTCAAAAAGTAACACAAAGTTTGGTTCTGAGTTACTGGTGCCCTGGGGAACTTGGCATGTGCAAATGTCCCGGAGTTGGATATATTTTTGGAAGAGCTGATGTTATAAACATGTGCATTCTCTACAGGTGGATTCATAGATTCAATGCAGTCCTAATCAAAACCCTAGCAGGTGTTTTTGTGTAAATTAATAAGCTGATTTGAAAACGCGCATGGAAATGCAAAGAGCCTCCAAAAGCCAAAACACTTTTGAAAAAGAGCCACGCTGGAGGTCTTGCACAATAAATACCACAACTTCTTACAAAGTCTCAGCATTTAAGACAGGGCTATGTTGGTATAGGAGAGACAAATAGACCAATGAGGATAAATAGAAAGTCCAGGAGTTCCCATTGTGGCTCAGCGGATTAAGAACCCAACTCATATCCATGAGGATGCAGGCTTGATCCATAGCCCCACTCAGTAGGGTTAAGGATCTGGTGTTGCCATGAGCTGTGGCATAGGCCAGTAGCTGCAGCTCCAATTCGACTTCTAGCCTGGGAACTTCCATATGCTGAGGGTAGAGCCCTAAAAAGACACACACACACACAAAAAAAAGGAAAAAGTGTGAAAACAGACGTCCATGTATAGAGTCACCTAATTTACAACACAGGCAGCACAACATAGCAAAAAAAGATTCTTGACCTACCTCACACCATACAAAAAAGCGATTCCTAATGGACTGTAGATCTTAAGTGTGAAAGGTGAAAAAACATTTCTAGGAAATAACATAGAATACCTTCATGACTCTGGGATAGGCAAAGATTTTTATAAGCAGGATGCGAAAGCACTAACAACCATAATGGGGGGAGGATTAATAAAATGGACTACATCACAGAGCAGAAGATATTTGCATTGCATTTCTCTCTCAATGTATTCATATCCAGAATATATATATAAAAAAATAACTACCACAAATTGACACAAAAGACAGACTGTAAGAGGTAAGAATCTTTGTATTCTACTGCAAGTTAATCACTAAAGGAATGTTGCCTATAAGCTTAAAGTATACATAATGGCCCATCTCTGGGAACCCTGCCTCCCAGGTAATGAGCATTAAGCTAAAATACTTTCGTTTAGCTCACAGGAAACATTCTGACCTGGGAATGGCTACAGGAAAGAAATTAACACAGCCACTCAGGAGGCTGACAGGAACCAGGAAACATTTGACTTTAGTCTCTTTTTCGGATAATAGAAGTCTGAATTCTAACTCAGGCAAGATGGTTCTTTGGGACACAAGTCCATTACCTTCTCAGTCTGCTGGATTTCTGAATAAAGTTGCTATTTTTGCCCCAACACCTTGTCTCTCAATTTACTGGCCTATGGTGCAGTTGAGCAGTACAAGCTTGGACTCAGTAACAACGCAATGCAATAGAAAAAGACCTGAAGAATTACTTCACAAAAGAAGATTATCATAATAAGTGAAGTAAGTCAGACAGAGAAAGACAAACGTCATATTTATCACTTATATGCGGAATCTAAAAAAAAAAGGATGCAAATGAACTTATCTGCAGAAGAGAAAGACTCACATAATTTGTAAAGAAACTTATAGTTACCAAAGGGGACAGGTAGGGGGAGGGATGGACTGGGGTGTGGGATTGGCATGTGCACACTGAGGTATATGGAATGATTGGCCAACAGGGACCTGCTGTACAGCACAGGGAACTCTACTCAGTATTCTGTGATCATCTATGTGGGAAAAGTATCTGAAAAAGAACGGATGTGTGTCCATGTATCACTGAATCACTTTGTTGTACAGCAGAAATTATCACAGCATTGGAAATCAACTATAATTCAATAAAACTTTAAAATAATAAAATAAAAGAGCAAATAAATAAATTCCACAAGCAAAATCTAGTAAATTATTTTTTGATAACAAAGGTAATGAAACCTCCAAACATCAAAAAAGTAAAAAAGAAAATATTCAAAAGCCAGTGAACATACAAAAAAACCGCCAAACTCATTACGATTGGGCGAAATACAGTCTAAAACAGCAGTGCAATACTTCTCATCATCTGTAAGAATGACTAAAAAGAGGAGAAGACAAAACCAAGTGTTTGGGAGGATAAGGAGCAGATGGAACTCTTACACGTCACTGGGAGGAGTATGACTTGGCACTGCCACTTGGAAAGCTGGCAGCGTCTGCTAAAGCAAACATACATGTGCCCTGTAAGCCAGCAATGCCACCCTAGGTACCCTCAGCAGAAGGGCTTCATGTGGACCATAAGGGTGTACATAGCATTACTGCTGGCAGCAGCCAAGCCCAAGAAACCATCCTCTGTCCATCATCTGTAGTATGGACCAATACACGGCAACCTACTCCTACCATGGAAAGCTACATAGCAATGAAAATAGCACTGTGGCTCCAGACAAGGGCATAGATGAATCTCACAGAGTAACGCTGTGTGAGGAAAGTTGGGCACTAAAACGTTCAGACTGCATGAGTTCACATGTCCGAAATTCAAAAACAAACAAAATGAATCTCCATTGTCAGATGTCAGAATATCACTCATGTCTGACTGGAAGAGGGGATAAGGGAAATTCTGGAGAGCTGATAATGTTTTATTTTTTTGGCCATGCCCATGGCATATAGAAGTTCCCAGTCCAGGGATCGAACCTGCGCCACGGCAGGGACAATGCTGGATCCTTAACCCATTGAGCCATCAGGGAAAGCCTTTCCTTAGGTTTTTTAAAAACTTTTTTCCAATTATCAAGGAATTAATGTGATTTCTTGAAGTGATTTTTAAAAATACAACAATGTGCGCTAAGGAAAATTATCACCTGTTTTCCTTTCACTTAGAGATTGCCAGAAATACTTCTTTTTTTTTTAGATCTCATTTATTTATTTATTTTTTAAAGAATTCACAGTTTTATTTTTTTTAAAAAAAGGAATTACATAGTTTTATTTTATTTTCCCACTGTACACCAAGGGGATCAAGTTATCCTTACATGTATACATTACAATTACATTTTTTTCCCCACCCTTTGTTCTGTTGCAACATGAGTAGACAACTTTGTCCAGAAATACTTCTAAAGGTGTGTTTTTGATAAGGGATTGCTCCTTCCCCCTGCCTCACCCAATCTAACAGTGGATTGCCCAGCATCTTTCTGTACTCTTTTACAAGTGAGTTTTGTCTCCTGACAAAAAGTCTATAGGCTTCTAGACAGGAAGGGCTGAGTCAGACTCACAGAGGGACCCAGGCTCAGGGGTCTTTTGGACAGAACTACGGTGTCACCTGCTCATCTTAAATACAAAAGAGCGGAAGCCCCCGAGCTCTATGATTCACACAGTAGATACAGGTGGTACCCAGAACCAGATCACCAGAGCACTTTCCAGCGTGTTCCATGCGGTGAGTGCCCAGCCAGTGCAGCATCTGAAACAGTGCTCGTGGTGCCTGCTGAGGTCACTGGCTCTGTTCTTTTCCCACCCCTTGAGGCATCCCATGCATCAGCTGGTGGTGGCGCCATCCTCCGACTGGGCGATGCTCCCACCTCCACAAGGACCCCACCCTCCCAGAAAAGACAGCCTCCTATTCTGTTGGTGGGAGTGTAACCTGGTGCAGCCACTATGGAGAACTGTAAGGAGGTTCCTTAAAAAAACTAAAAATAGAACTCCTTTATGATCTAACAATCCCACTCCTGGGCATTGATCCAGACAAAACTAATTTGAAAAGATCCATGCAGCACTATTTACAATAGTCAAGACGTGGAAGCAACCTAAGTGTCCACTGATAGATGAATGAATAAAGATGTGGTACACATACACAATGGAATATTAGCCATAAAAAGAATAGAATAACGCCATTTGCAATAACACGGATAGACCTAGAGATCCTCATACGAAGTGAAGTCACACAGAGAAAGATAAATACCATATGATCTCATTTATATGTGGAATCTAAAATATGGCACGGAAGTTCCCATCGTGGCTCAGCAGTAATGAACCCAACTAGTATCCATGAGGACTCAGGTTCCCTCACAGGCCTTGTTTAGTGGGTTAAGGATCTGGCTTTGCCATGAGCTATTGTGTAGCTCACAGACTTGGCTCAGATCCTGTGTTGCTGTGGCTGTGGTGTATGCTGGCAGCTACAGCTCTGATTTGACCCCTAGCCTGGGAACTTCCATATGCCACGGGTGCAACCCTAAAAAGACAAATAAAATAAAATAAAATAAGGCACAAATGAACTTATCTACAAAACAGAAACAGACTCACAGACATAGAGAACAGACTTTTGGTTGCCAAGGGGAAGGGGGATGGAGGAGGGTTGAATCGGGAGTTTGGGGTTAGCAGAGGCAAACTAGTAATATAGGATGAATAAACAGGGTCCTACTGCATAGCACAGGAAATTATATCTGATATGCCATGATAAAGTATTATGGAAAATATGAAAAAAATATGTGTATATATGTATAACTGGGTCACTTTGCTGTACAGCAGAAATTAACACATCATAAATCAACTATAATTTAAAAAAATTTTTTAAATGGCCAACTCCCCTCTTCTTCTCTTAGGGGACACTGTTAGAGCATTAGCTCATTAGATAGGGACCGTTGTCTTGAACATGTCTCATACTGACAATCAGCTTCCCACCTCTAAACCCCAGGGACCCAGACCACTGGAAGGGAACACAGAGTCAAGGAGTGGAGGTAGGTCCAGCCCATCTCTTGAACCCTGATAACCAAGTTACTCCACCTTGCTTGCCTCTGGTCCTCAGCGGCAGAGTGGGAATCACAGTGGTCCCACCTCGAAGGTTGAAGTTCAACATAATGATACTTTTTTTCCCTACTTTTCTGGCCGCCACACAGCATACGGAGTTCCGGGGGCAGGGATCAGCTGTGAGCCACAGTTGCAACCTATGCAGCAGCTGCAGCAACACCAGATCCTCAACCCTATGTGCCTGGCCAGGGATCGAGCCTGCATCCCAGTGCTCCAGAGACTCCACCAATCCCACTGTGCCACAGTGGGAACACTAACACAATGATACTTTAAAAGCAGCTTACACAATGCCATAGCAAGCACTCATTCATGTTAACAATCTTTACTAAGAGTTATTAGGTGTCCAGTAAATGTTTGTTATTGCCGCTGCTGCCAGATAGATAGGAATCCATCACAGAGCATTTCTCTCTCTTTTCTTTTTTTGCCACTCCTGCAGCATGGGAAGTTCCCCAGCCAGGGATCAACCCCCGCCACAGCAGTGACAACACCAGATCCTTAACTCACAGTACCACTGGGGAACTCCAATCGCAAAAGCATTTATTTCCAATGAAACAAACCCACATCCTCAGGAATCAGTGAAGATCACACCTAAAGAAACAGCCCTATTCGAAATGGGGGCAGATTAGAAAGAGGTTCATTCAAGATGCTTTGTGACCATCTGCTAGAAGATGGTTATGGTGATTCTTCAGCTCTGCAATGCCTGGATGTGCGCTCAGTGAAGCAGAGTCTGCAAACTGTGGGCAGCTGCCCAGGGAAGTTCAGGGTCAGTAAGCCAGATTCAGGGCCCTGGGGAGGGAATCTCTGCAGCCAACAAGCCCAGGGGACCACATTCACTGAACTGGGACCATGGAGACAGGGCTGTCAAGATGACTCTTAGCCCTGATTAGCACCAGGCCACTTCTCTGAAGAAGACTTTGCATTGCTCTATTTGGATCATGTAATTTGGAGAGAGTAACAGAAAAAAAAAAGGGAAACATGGGTGTAGGCCTGCATATTCAAAATTTTCTCACTGAATGTTCTATACAAGTCTCTCCTTTGGAAAACAGAATCGGAGCATTTCTGGTTCTGGAAAAATGGTGAAGTAACACAAAACCCTTCCACCACAAATACATAGAGATTCTAGATAAAATAATACATTAAGTTAAAATGTAAAAATGCATTTTCAATCAACAATTTTTAAATTTTTGCCTTAAGTCAGATAAAACAGTAATTAGCCCACTCCAGGAATTCCCAATATGGCTCAGCGGATTAAGAAACCCATATAGTGTCCATGAGGAGGCAATCCCTGGCCTCACTCAATGGGTTAAGGACCTGGCATTGCTGTGAGCTCTGGTGTAGGCCAGCAGCTGCAGCTCAAATTCAGCCCCTAGCCTGGGAACATCCATGTGCCGCAGGTGCAGCTGTGAAAAAGGAAGAAAAAAAGAAAAGAAAAGAAGCTCCACTCCCAAATGATACTGTGGAAGAAATAAACCAGGGAGAGAGAAGTAACCCCCCAGAGGAGCAGGACCAGGAGAAAGTATTGAAAGAGATAATTTGCAAATTTCCCAGGCTGGTCCAGCAGTCATTCTGCAAACTGCCCGTGTTTTGGAAGTTGTTTTGTGTTGTTTTGTTTTGTTTGTCTTTTTCCAGGGCAGCATCAGCAACATATGGAGGTTCCCATGCTAGGGGTTGAATCAGAGCTGTAGCTGCCCGCCTATGCCACAGCCACAGCAATGTGGGATCCGAGCCACATCTTCGACCTCCACCACAACTCATGGCAACGCTGGATCCTTAACCCACTGAGTGAGGCCAGGGATCGAACTCACAACCTCATGGTTCCTAGTCCGACTCATTAACCACTGAACCACAACAGGGAGTCCAGTTTTGTTTTGTTTTTTTTAATAGCCGCGCCCGCAGCATATGGAAGTTCCCAGGCCAGGGACAGAACCGGTGCCTCTGAAGCAACCCAAGACACTGCACCCAGGTTCTTAACCCACTGTACCACGGTGGGAACTCCACATGCAGCTTTAATGAGCATTATTTCTGCCAAAACCAGAATAACTAACCACATCCAAAGTGGATTTAGAGGTCTCCCTACCCAAAAATGTCACAACCACTAGCCGATGGCAGCTTAAAATTGCGCCAACAAAGATTCATTGTCTAGGGTTCAGCCTTCAAAAGGCAAGTGGGGAATGGGGGCCTCCAGGGCAGGGAGAGCTGAGCATCCCCTGGTTTTAGAGGAGCAGGTGGGGGAGGGTCGTGAGAGGTCATGGGGGCACCAAGGACAGTTCCAAGAGCTTTGCCCCTTGGCCAAGGTCTCTGCCCCTTGGCCAAGGCCTCCTCACAGACCGGCTCTGGAAACCCTTGAGGCCGAGAGCCAGGGAGAGGCGTGAGGAGTCAGGGCCCAGAGTAAATCAGCACAGAGAAAATTAAGAGGATCAATAAAAGAGTTTAATGAAACATAAACAGGTTCAGGCAGGGCTTAAATAAATTCACGGTCAATCCATAGCAGGTTGTTAAGGAGCATCCCTGACTCTTGGAGGCTGTTGTTCTGGAAAACAAAGGCACCCTCCTCACAGGCATCCCACAGCCCTGCCAGATGAGGGAGGGGATCCTCTGGATAAACTGTGAGTCCAGATGGGGGAGAAGAGGCTGCCCCCCAAATAGTGCAGGGCCAGCCTCACTTGCTATACCTGCAGGTTGAGGGTGTGGGAGGAGCAGGGCAGACAGCCGTTTTCCTGAAACGGAGCTGGACCCCATGGTCCTTCCCCTCCATGTCCTCCACCTGTCTTTTGTCTGCAGAAAAATGTTAGCCAAAGAACAAGTTTAATCAGAGAAGTGATAACATGCAAAAGCAAAGTAAGACAGTCCAACAAGACCAAATAGTAAGCGTTTAGTCATTAAGCAAAGTCAAGGACATTTAGTTCCTCCTCAAAGCCATGTCCTGTGAGCTGTCTTGTAGAGAGTGAAACCCTCACCAGGCGGAAGAAGTTAATGACATGATGACCAGACTGTAGCCATGACAGAAGCTGCCACAATTCCGAGAACCAGCCTCAAGGAAATGGGAACAAACTGACCCTGGCACTGAAGACGGACTGTGCTTAAAACAATCAAGATGACACTGGTCCGACACTGCATGACCAGTTTCAAGGTGACGGTCAGAGCTGACAGTGCTGCTTCTGCACGTCGCCCCCTCCCTCCGCCTGTAAAACCTCTTCCCACTGATTGTCAGTGAGGGGAGTCGGTCTTTGGACAGGAGTCCTCCGCTGTCCCCTCTCCTATTTGTAGCATCCAAAATAAAGCACTTTCCTTTCCACCAATCTTGACTCTTTATTGGCTTTAGAGCTGCACACAGCTGGCCCCACTTTCAAGAATACTCATGCACTTGTGATTGGCACTCCAACCACAGCCCGGGAGGCAGAGAAACAGACATGCAGCATCCCACCTAGCCCAGGATGTCCCCCTGCTCCCAGCTCAGCCACCCCTCCCTGTCCCATAGGGATGCAGGAACATGGGGTGGCCGCCACCAGTCTGTGACCCAGGAGTGCCACCTTGGGCCCTCTCTTGGCCCTGACACCTCATCTTCTGATGCAGGAAGAACCCATGTTGATAAGAGGAAGGGGTGCCCCACACACAGGTCCGTGCTGGGGAGAAGGACTTCTCTAATTGCTAAATCCTTGGGAGTTCCCTGGTGGCTCAGTGGGTTAAGGGTCTGGCATTGTCACTGCTGTGGCTCAGGTCACTGCTGTGACTTGAGTTTGATCCCTGGCCAAGGAAATTCCACATGTTGTGGGCACAGTTTAAAAAAAAAAAAAGAGTTCCCATCATGTCTCAGCAGTAGCAAAACTGACTAGTATCCATGAGAATGAAAGTTTGATCCCTGGCCTTGCTCAGTGGGTTAAGGATCTGGCATTGCCATGAGCTGTGGTGTAGACAGATACAGCTCCAATACAACCTCTAGCCTGAAAACCTTCACATGCTGTGCGTGCAGGCCCCAAAAAGCAAATAATAATGATGGTGATGATAATAAATGATGGAAGGTAATGTGAGAAAAAGAGTGTATATACATGTGTGTGTGTGTGTGTTTATTTATTTATTTATTTGCTATTTTAGGGCCGCACCCATGGCATATGGAGTTTCCCGGGCTAGGGGTCCAAATCAGAGCTGTAGCTGCTGGCCTACACCACAGCCACAGCAACACAGGATCTGAGCCAAGTCTGCAGCCTACACCACAGCTAACAGCAATGCCAGATCCTTAACCCACTGAAAGAAGCCAGGGATCAAACCTGCGTCCTCATGGATCCTAGTCAGGTTCGTTAACCACTGAGCCACGAAGGGAACTCCATATATATATATATGTGACTGAATCACTTTGCTGTACAGAAAAAATTGACAGAACATTGTAAATCAACTATAATAAAAATACTTATTATTTAAAAAAAAAAAGCTACCAGACCCACATCTGTCCTGTCCTCAGCATGCCCAGGACTCTGAGGACTCTGCTCAGAGGGGAAAGTCATCTGCCCACCTCAGGTGGAAAGAAAAGGCAGTCGGTGGCTGCCTGCCTGGACAAAGCCCTTCTAGCAAACACTCCACCCTCGCCAGGGCAGCCTCAGCGGTAACCCTGCGAGACGGAACAGGCCTTGTCTCTTCTCGCAGGATGATCAAGGCTGTGACACTGGGCTGTAAATATGGAGCCCAGGAAAGAAAATACTGAACACAACCCCATCACAGACCCCCTTGGTAAACCGTGAGGGCTGCTGTCTCCAGAAGCCCCTGGCTTCCGAGGAAGTGGCAGCGCTGTCGGCCCACACGGGATTCTCTGGAGTCAGCTGAGTAAATCTGGGTCCAAGGTCAGGTTCCCACCTCCAGACCTGGAAGGTTCATTCCCCATGACCTCAGTTTCTGCCCACGGGTCACAGTCAACCCCACCCAACCACAGGGCTTGGCCGGGTGGGCAGGCCTGGAGGGTCTTGCATCATAAGGCAGGTGTTTCTACTTAGAGGCAGCAGGATGAGCCTGCATGTCCTGGTCCCTAGAATCATTATCCCATCCATGCAGGGCCGACCAGAGCGAGAGACACCCCCATCCCTGTACACACTTCTCCCCCCACGTCAGCTCTCTTCCCAGCTTCCTCTTTCTGGCCAACTCTGGATACTGGGCACTGCTGCCAACAATCTCTCTCTGGCCCAGGTCAGCACACTTGTGACCTGATTTGCCTCCGTTCTTTGAGAAGAAACCCAAGAGTTCCCGTCTTGGCTCAGCAGAAACGAATCTGACTAGCATCCATGAGGGCACAGGTTTGATCCCTAGCCTCACGCAGTGGGTTAAGGATCTGGCATTGCCGTGAGCTGTGGTGTAGGTGGTAGATGTGGCTCAGATCCTGTGTTGCTGTGGCTGTGGTATAGGCCATTGGCTACAGCTCTGTTTGGACCTATCCTGGGAAACTCCATATGCAATGGGTGTGGCCCTAAAATTTAAAAAAAAAATAAAAAATAAAATAAAAGACACCCAGACCTTAAAATATTCCTAGGCTTCCTTCTGCATAGCACAGGGAACTATATCCAATCACTTGTGACAGAACATGATGAAATATGAGAAAAAGGACATGTATATATGTATGACTGGGTCACTTTACTGTCCAGCAGAAATTGGCACAACACTGTGGATCAACTATACTTTAATTAAAAAATTAATTTAGGAGTTCCCATTGTGGCTCAGTGGCTAATGAACCCAACTAGTATCCATGAGGTTGCGAGTTTGATCCCGGGCCTCACTCACTGCGTCAAGGATCCAGCATTGTCGTGAGCTGTGGTGTAGGTCACAGACACAGCTCAGATCCTGCGTTGCTATGGCTGTGGCATAAGCAGGCAGTTGTAGCTCCGATTCAACCCCTAGCCAGGGAACCTCCATATGCTACGGGTGCCACCCTAAAAAGACAAAAGACCAAAAAAAAATAATTTAAAAACTACGAAAAATCAGAAATGAATAAAAAAATAAAATGTAAAAATAACTATTCCAAGCTGGAGAAGAAGAACTTCAATAACTGCTTGCCGCCCCCTTCTCTCCCTCTTGGTGACTTTGCAGGGCCTGCCCCTGCACCCCTTTCCACCCAGGCCCCAGGCTCCTTAATGACCAGGCTCTCCAGTTTCACAGACACTACCCAGCTTTTCAGAGATTCCTGACAAGGGTCCCAAGAAAGTGGGTGTATCCTGAGTGGTCTCTACTATGTAGAAACTGTGCGGAAGCTACCTCAGCCTTCTCTCATTAGGATGGGTGATGGCTTTTAGAGAAGAAAGGAGGCCAACAGAGAGAGGATGCAGTGCTGAAAGCCAAGACCCCAACCTGCAGGGAGAACAGAGAGGGGTTTAGACGCCTCCATTGAGCATGTGCCATCACTTCCCATCACTTCTCACCCTTGGCGATGCTTCAGCACAATTCCCGATGTCTATGCCTTCTCCCGGTGGTGGCCAGGTGGCCCCAGAAGAGGGTCAAATGACAGAGTGGAGAGCACAGAGGCACAGAAGGAACGTGGTGGAGGTGGTACGAGTTTTCTGGATTGCTTTCCCTGAACCTCAGAGCTCAGTCTGCTCTGGCCCCTCATGCCCCAGAGTTTGCACACAAGCAACAGAACAGCACTTCACTCAGGATGAGGGTGATAGTGCAGGAGGGTCCTGCAGTGGAAGCTGGGCTTCTCATCTGGCCCGCATGAGTGTGGGTAGTCTGGGAAGTGACACACTACCGGTGCCCCAGTGTCCTCCCCCGTAACAAGAAGCAGACAGCAGAACAGAGCCCACAGGGTTGAGGACAGCTGGCAGTGAAGAGGGGTATGTACAAGACTTAGCCCAGAAACTGGCATTTACTCGGTGATCTCTAAGTGACGGCCATGACCCACATGATCAGAGAGAGACAAAGAGCTCCATTAGTCCCCAACCTGGTCCATGAGGGCCCGTCCTGGACACGTCTGCCCTCTCCGCCATGCTGAGGACCGGGGTTGTCAGCTGGAGAAGCTGTGTGTGCACAGGACCCCTTGCTCGTCCTTTGGGTTAATATTGCAGGCATTCAGCTCAAGTAAGAAAAGGCTTTATAGGGAAGCTCTGCCTTTTTTTTTTTGCCCTTTCCTTTGCCCCAAGGAAAGTTCTGGTCTTTGAAAGCCAGGCTGTGTGCCAGTCTTAGATTCATTTCCTTCATGCTTCTTCCAGTTCTGGGCAGTAGGCTCCCCACACAGCTCAGGATTTCCATCTTTTTTATTGCTTTGCCTCTTCTCAGTTTTTCATATCCCTCCTATTCTTGTGTCTAGCTAAAGTGAAAACTTTGAGGCTTATTAACCTTGCTGGCCCTTCACCTTCCCTGCAGACAGACACCTGGGTGTCAGAACATCATAACCTGGGTGTCACTCAAACCTTCCACCTGCATCGGGTGTCACTCAGACAATGCAGAGCACAATCAGAGGTGAAGGGACCTGAGCTGTAATCAGGAGACAGCTTAGTGGTGTGCTAAGCGCTGGGGGTGGGGGCGGGGGCAGCGGCGCCTGCTGCTGCTGGTGCCAACCAGTGCCCTGGCCCCTGGACTTCTTCCAGACCCAGATCTCTCCATAAGCATCCCTTCCTTGGGGGAAGGAAGTTCCCTGTCTTCAGGGAAAACACACACACACACACACACACACACACTTCGAGAGAGGAGGATAGCATGCTACTGTGGGCAGCATCTTCAGACCAGCATCTGTGCTCCAAACACTTTTTTGTTTTGCTTTGTTTTGCTTTGCTTTTTAGGGCTACACCCGCAGCATATGGAAGTTCCCAGGTTAAGGGTCAAATAGGAGCTGTAGCTGCTGGCTTATACCATAGCCACAGCAACTCGGGATCCGAGCCACATCTGCAACCTACACCACAGCTCATGGCAACACCAGATCCTTAACCCACTGAGTGAGGCCAGGGATCGAACCCACATCCTTATGGATCCTAATCAGGTTTGTTACCACTGAGCCACAACGTTCCCTGCTTTTTCTCTCCCCTGCTCCATACACTTCTATCTAGTCAGGTGGTCCTCCCCATCCCAGCCCCAGTGTTCTGTCTCTGTAAAGGCAGCCTCAGGCCACAGATACAGATACAGCCCCACCTGACACATACACTCAGGGGAAGGCAGCTCTGCTTTGTGCCTGTTACCCACCTGGGTTCTGGCCTTCTTAACTAATAGAAATTGATAAGGGGCCAGGCAAGAAATTCAGGCAAGGCTTTACTGGGGCCCCTGCTGCAGTAGGAGTCGGGGAGTGAAAACAAGCAATGAGTTCCCTGCTTGCCAGCTGCCCAAGGGTTGAGGGGGGAGCTGGTTCCTTATATGGGGCGAGAGTAGGAGGCGAGTCCAAGGATGGGGCCAGAGGGGTGCTTAGGTGTTCTGCCCACCCATTTGGTGGTGTGTGCAGGGGGCATGCATAGTTCCCTGCTTTTGCTCTCTGCTCTTCAGAAGTGGCAGCCAGTCTTTTTAGAGTTTTTTGGAACTTATGGCCCATAATTTGCCCCAACTGTGCATGTCCACAGTTATTTTTAGTCCCTTATAGTGTCTTTGTATTTTGTTACTGGAGGAAATGTTTGTCCAGGTGCAAGCACTGCAGCCACTGCAGCAAAGAGGCCCAGGTCCCAGGTCCCAGCCTGTCTCACACGCAGCAGTCATGGTCATACAACCTCTGCAAGGCCACGGAGACCTTGCTCAAAACAGAGGGACAGAGGCCAAGGAAGAAGGGCCAGGCAGCAAGTAGAAAAAACCCACCAGAGATGTGTGCAGTCTCCAAAGCCTCAGGGTCAGGTGGGAATAGAGCCACTGGCCCTTAGGAACATGGGAGAGGAGCCCCGAGCCTGAACTTGAGGACAGCCAGTTGCAGGGCACATGGCAATGCAGGAACGGATAAAGCCATGGTCCTGGGCAGGACCACAGAAGGTATGGGGAAGGGCCAGCAGAGATGCCTCCAGGCCAGAGACTTTGCAAAGTCTAAATTAGAGCCCCATGGACTGAGCTGGAGGCAGGGAAAGCCAGCTCGTACCGTGGGAGCCCACCAGCCCTAGGACACACGAACACAATCATTTTGCAGCCTTGCTCACTATTCTTTGTTTGTTGGATGGCTTGCATTCCGTTTCCTTTCCCGTTTTTTGGCTTCCTCATTAACATCATGTTCTACTAAGGATTTTGTGCTTCAGAAGCTTAGGGAAAGGCCAGGAAGCTCAGGCAGGATCTGGGCTTTGAGGCAGCACTGAAAACCCAGGGCCTTCATGCAGGTGAAATCATTTGTGTCCACTGCCATCTTCCGGCCATTTCTGAGAAATGCATGTGACATAGCTAAGGTGATGGGCCCACTTGCCCGCAATGCTGAGAAGACTTTTTCTTTATTTTTTTTCCCCCAAGGATATTTTTTTCATCTTTTATTAAAGTATAGTTGATTTTCAAAGTTGCACCAATTTCTACTGCTCAGCAAAGTTACCCAGTCATACATATATACAGTGTCTTGGAGTTTCCATTGTGGCTAAGCAGGTTAAAAACCCAACTAGTATCCATGAGGATGTGGGTTCCATCCCTGACCTTGTTCAGTGGGTTAAGGATCTGGCGTTGCCATGAGCTGTGGTGTAGTTCGCAGACGTGGCTCAGATCTGGTGTTGCTGTGGCTGTGGTGCAGGCCAGCAGCTGCAGCTCCAATTCAACCCCTAGTCTGGGAACCAGCATATGCTGCAGGTGCACCCTAAAAAGAGAAAAAAAAGAAAAAAAGAAAAAATGATACAAAAGAACTTATTTGTAAAGCAGAAACAAACTCACAGGTTTCAAACCCAGTCTTAGGGTTACCATAGGGGAAACCATAGCCAGAGGGAGAAATTGGGAGGATGGGAATAACTTATACACATGTCTATATAAAATAGATAATGATTAACAAGAACCTATTGTAGAGCACAGGGAAATCTAGTCAATCGTTTGTAATAACCTATATGGGAAAAAAGACTGGATTTGTGTGCATGGATAACTGATTCACTGTGCTGTACACCTGAAACTAACACAACATTGTAAGGCAACTCAACTCCAATAAAATTTTTTTTCTTTTTAGGGCCACACCCACAGCATATGGAGTTTCCCAGGCTAGTGGCCAAATTGAAGCTACAGCTGCCAGCCGCCAGCCCGCACCACAGCCATAGCAATGCCAGATCTGAGCTGTGTCTGCAACCTACACCACAGCTCATGGCAACAGTGGATTTTTAACCTGAGTGAGGCCAAGGATCGAACCTGCATCCTCATGGATGCTAGTCAGATTCATTTCCACTGAGCCACGACGGGAACTCCCAATACAATTTTTTTAAAACTCACACTCCCCAAGGCCATGCACACGTGGGTCTGATCCTACCGTGACTGCAGGCATATCTAGGTGCCACTGCTGTCTCTGCATTTCATGACCAGATGGAATTTCTCCTGCAAATGCTCCCCTCCCACGGGAATCAAGAACTCAGACAGCCAGACCCAACAATGTCACTTCTAGGAATATATCCTCCGGAGAAATAAATCACCGTGGAATGCTATTTGTATAGTTTTCATAGTGGTGTTGTCTGTAATAGTAAAACACTGGCAATAATCTCAATGCCTTTCAACAAGAGAATATAAAAGAAATTGTGGATCCAATATAATGGAGTGCTAGGTAGCCATCAAAAAAATAATAGGGAAAGATCTCCAAGATATACTGTTATATGAAAATAGAGCACAGAGTATGCCAGCGTCATAAGAGTGGATGGACGGGAGTTCCCGTCGTGGCGCAGTGGTTAACGAATCCGACTAGGAACCATGAGGTTGCGGGTTCGGTCCCTGCCCTTGCTCAGTGGGTTAACCATCTGGCGTTGCCGAGAGCTGTGGTGTAGGTTGCAGACGCGGCTCAGATCCCGCGTTGCTGTGGCTCTGGTGTAGGCCGGTGGCTACAGCTCCAATTCAACCCCTAGCCTGGGAACCTCCATATGCCGCGGGAGTGGCCCAAGAAATAGCAACAACAACAACAACAAGACAAAAAAAAAAAAAAGAGTGGATGGATGGGAGGATTGATCGATGATAGAAATGCAATCTAAAAAAAATAAAATAAAAATAATTTAAAAAAAAAAAAAGTTTCCGTCGTGGCTCAGTGGTTAACGAATCCAACTAGGAACCATGAGATTTGATCCCTGGCCTTGCTCAGTGGGTTAAGGATCCGGCGTTGCCGTGAGCTGTGGTGTAGGTCACAGACCTGGCTCGGATCCCACATTGCTGTGGCTGTGGCATAGGCTGGCAGCTGTAGCTCAGATTTGACCCCTAGCGTGGGAACCTCCATATGCCACAAGTGCGGCCCTAGAAAAGGCAAAAAGACAAAAAAAAAGAAAGAAAGAAATGCAATCTAATATTTCTAGAAACAATACAAGAAACCAATAATATTGGAGCCTTTCAGGAGGGGGGAACTGAGTGATTGTAGACAGGTATGAGAGGAAAATGTCGTTTTTTTAAGTATATTTACTTAAACATAATTTATCCTAAGTATACTTACTTTTTTCTTTTTTTTTTTTTTTTGTCTTTCTGCTAATAGCAAATTATTGGGCCGCTCCCGCGGCATATGGAGGTTCCCAGGCTAGGGGTCTAATCGGAGCTGTAGCCACCGGCCTACACCAGAGCCACAGCAACACAGGATCCGAGCCGCGTCTGCAACCTACACCACAGCTCACGGCAACGCCAGATCGTTAACCCACTGAGCAAGGCCAGGGATTAAACCTGCAACCTCATGGTTCCTAGTCGGATTCGTTAACCACTGCGCCACGACGGGAACTCCGCTTTTTTCAAAAGTATGTAAAGAAAAAAAATGGCCCCTGCACATGCAGCCTGGCCAGGAGCTGGAAGGGAAGGGGTCCTAGGTGGATCATAGGCAGAAAATGATACATTTTGTAGACATGTTGTTAATTTGGTGCAGTTCTCTGTGCTCCTTTGTTATTCCTGGGCTTTCCATAAAGTACCATTTTAACATTCCAGTCTTGTTTCAATTATGCCTCAGGATTTAGCCGGAAATACCAAAAATGCTAAGATACAGATTCTGCCTTGAAAGAGTACCCAGTTTCTTGAGGTTAAGAAACACTTCTAGGAGGTCCTGTTATGGTTCAGTGGGTTAAGAACCTGACATAGTGTCCGTGAGGATTTGAATTCGATCCCTGGCCTTGTTCAGTGGGTTAAGGATCCAGCACTGGTCACAGATGTGGCTCGGGTCTGATATTGCCATGGCGGTGGTGTAGCACTGCAGCTTCAGCTCTGATTTGACTTGGGAACTTCCATATGTCAAGGGCGCAGCCATAAAAAGAAGAAAAAAAAAGGCTTGTTAGAGAGTTATTATTCAAATTTCAAACCTGGAAAAATGAGGAAACCAATCAGAAAGAGTGCAAACTTTGTTTCTAATTTCCTGCATTCAAGAGATACCTGGCCAGGAGTTCCTGCCATGGCACAGTGGGTTAAGAATCCGACTGCAGCAGCTTGGGTCACTGCAGAGGTGCAGGTTTGATCCCTGGCCCAGCACAGTGGGTTAAAGGATGTGGTACTGCTGTAGCTGTGGCATAGGTCAAGGCTGCAGCTCAGGTTCAGTTCCTGGCCTTTGAGAACTTCCATATGCCTTGGGTGTGACCATTAAGAAAGATAGACAGAAAGAAAAGAAGCAACAAGTTATATTTTTAAAAAGAGAGATACTTGGCCAAAAACAAAAAACCACACTTCTCAGAACCAAATTTATTTAGCTGAAAACTGAGCTTCTGGAATGACAGGGTAGAATCAACAAAGATCCCCAATGACACATGGGAGGACCTTGGGGTCCCCTAGACCACCTCTTCTCTCCACAAAGCACAGACTCACAAAACATCTGAAAAAGGAATGGCTTTCTCTACCTCCTCCCCACCCCTACCTTCTGAAACAAGACTACCATCCCTGCTGGATGTGCTCTACCCAGAAATGTACCCAAATAATCAACAAGGAAGTTGCATGAAATCTTTAAAACATCAGTGAAATCACACTTGGTCTTCATTGAGATACATATGATATAAAAAGAATAGAGTTCCCCTGTGGCACAGCGGGTTAAGGATCTGGCATTGCCTGATCCCTGAGTTTGATCCCTGGCCTGGGAACTTCCACATGCTTTAGGTACAACCAAATAAAATAAAATAAAAAATAAATAAAAGAGAATGGAAATAAATAGAATATCTCACAGAACTAATAAAAATAACATCTTTTTTCTCTTTGGCCACGCCTGCAGCATGCATAACCACACCATGGCAGTGACAACACCGGATTCTTAACCCACTGAGCCACCTGGAAACTCCAAAATAAGTATCTTTTGAACAAGATTTTATGATACGAGGCCATCACAATGTGTTAGTAACTGAAAAAAGGAAAATATACAAACTTTCCACATTGTTTATCAACACAGAGGGGAAAAAAAATCTTAGTAGAAAATACATTGACTGGGAGTTCCAGTGGTGGCGCAGTAGAAACCAATCCGACTAGGAACCATAAGGTTGCAGGTTCAATCCCTGGCCTTGCTCAGTGGGTTAAGGATCCGGTGTTGCCGTGAGCTGTGGTGTAGGTCACAGACGTGGCTCAGATCTGGCGTTGCTGTGGCTCTGGGGTAGGCCAGCAGCTGCAGCTCTGATTCGACCCCTAGCCTGGGAACCTCCATATGCTGAGAGTGCAGCCCTAAAAAAAAGACAAAAAAAAGAAAAAAGAAAATACACTGACATTAACAGTGATTCTCTCTAGTGGTAAGATTATGGGAGATTTTTATTCTTTATACACTCCTCTATGATGTACAATACGCATACAGACCTTTTCTAACTAGGACAAAATTCCACACATGTGTAGGTATCTACTTGGGTCTCCTCTCAAAATCCACTTTTCCAGTTTCCACAGAGAACCCCCCTGTGGATGACTCCAGTTGGAGCTGACAGCTTGCACAGGGCACCCCAAGCACAAGGTTCTGCAAGCTCCCCTGGGCTGACCAGAGTCTCTGATTTCGATCCTCCTCTGGTTCTTGATACTGGTACAAAGAAGGTAGTGAAAAATCTGAGCTACTTGTGAGCAGATGGCAGGGCTGGAAGGCGGCTGGGATGAAGGGTGGGCATGGTGGGGAGAGCTGTTTGGGGGTTAATTCGAACACAAGACATTCAACAACTAAGAACAAAGCAGAGCAGAGGCAAGGGCAGAAATAACAGCAACACCCTGTAGGGAACTCTCCCGGCCTCTCCACTCCATGCTCTCTGTACCAAGGGTACACCGCTGTCCTCCTGCACCTCACAATGGGCATCTTTTGTTGTCATCATCATCACCACCACGCTACCCTTTTCCATCTAGAATATTATGCATTAGCTCATTGAATGCCCAGCCCCTAACAACCTGTTCTAGAGGGACTATTAACTCCCTTTTAGAGATGAGAAAACTGAGGATTAGGGAAGCAAAGTGCTTTGCCTTGGGTCAAATGGCATCATGGTCAAGTGCATAGTCTCTGGAGCCATAGAGACAGGGGTTTGATTCCCAGCTCTGCCACTGTGTTTGTGTGACCTTGGATGAGTTTTGTTTGTTGGTTTGGTTTGGTTTGGTTTGGTTTTTTTGTTTTTTGTTTTGCTTTTTAGGGCCACACCTGCAACGTATGGAATAGCTTCCCAGGCTAGGGGTCAAATCAGAGCTGCAGCTGAAGGCCTACACCACAGCCACAGCAATGCCAGATCCTTAACCCACTGAGCAAGGCCAGGAATCGAACCCACATCTTCACAGATACTAGTCAGATTCGTTTCCGCTGAGCCACAACGGGAACTCCACGGATGAGTTTTTTAATCTGTGCCTCAGTCCCCAGATATAAAACAGAGGCAGGAATAGGACCCACCTATATTACCTCCCTATTGCTATTATAGCAGATTGCCACAAATTTACTAGCTAAAAGCAACACACATTTTTTCCCTCAGTTCTGAAGGTCAAAATTCAGAAAGGGGTGCTATGATTCTGAGGTCAAGCATCTACAGGGCTGGTTCCATCTGGAGGCTCCAGGGCAAAATCCATGCCTCACCTCTTCAGCCTACTAAAGGCTGCTTCCTGCCCTTCCTCCAGCCCCAAAGCCAGCTGGAGAGCTTCTCTCTTCTTCCTGACCTCCTGTTTCCATCTTTTAAAGGACCCTTGTGGTTATATCAAGTCCACTCTGATAATCCAGGATAACCTCCCCACCTCGAGATCCTCAATCACATCTGCCAAGTCTCTTACCAGGTAAGGCAACATGTCCACAGTTTCCAGATGTTCACTGAGCAAGGCCAGGGATCAAACCCACAACCTCATGGTTCCTAGTTGGTGTCATTACTGCTGAACCACAAACAGAACTCCCCATCACTTAGCATTTCTGATGATTTTGACATTCTAAAAATAAAAATAAACCATTTGGAAGACAGCCACCAGGCCTGGACCCCCATCCATGCTTTGAACCAACATCTTATGTGACCAAGGGTGGGAAGGGAACCCCTCCCCCAGCCCCTCCCCCTCCCCTCGCCAGCCTGTTTCCTCACCAGTAAAATGAAAGGGTTTACATTCCCCCAGATTCTGATATTAATCATTCATTGATTCAGTTCTTATGAAATGCTTTCCTCTTTCCCCTGCGCTCTCTCTCTTTCTACCAGAACACCAACAGTTTCATCTCCTTTTTTCCTCCCTTCAAGGGAGGATCTTTACTTTGAAAACACTCATTATTTCTAATTTGCACAACAAATTTAACTACTTTGAATACAGCCTGGAAGAAACATGGATTCCTGTTCTGGCTCTGTCATTAACCAGCTGTGTGATTTTGAGCAAATCACTTAAATTCTCTGTATCCTCAACCCTAAAACACAGGTCATTCCTGCTCATAGGAATGTTGGGAGCCTTAAATAAAATACATGCAAAGAACTTGGAATAGTGCCTCCCACATAGCAAGTGTTTAATAAAAGCTGATATTAAACATTATTATTATCACCATTATATATAATGTTATTATTATCCTTTTCTTTGGTGGATCTCCAAAATCCTCTTGGTAATTTTTTTTTTTCTCTTTTTGCTATTTCTTTGGGCCGCTCCCACAGCATATGGAGGTTCCCAGGCTAGGGGTCGAATCAGAGCTGTAGCCGCCAGCCTACGCCAGAGCCACAGCAACACTGGATCCGAGCCGCGTCTGTAACCTACACCACAGCTCACGGCAACGTCGGATCATTAACCCACTGAGCAAGGGCAGGGACTGAACCGGCAACCTCATGGTTCCTAGTCGGATTCGTTAACCACTGCGCCACGACAGGAACTCCCTCTTGGTAATTTTAATAAAGGCATTTTGAAAAAGTCATTTCAAAAGACAGTCTCCTGTGCTGACGCCCCTCTTCCAGGAAGAAAGGAAAGAAACCAAGAAGGAAGAGAAAGAGGGAGCAAAGGAAGGACAAAGAGAAGGAGGAAGAAAATTCAAATACGTCATCAAATAACCCAGTGTCAAAGAGATTAATCACAAGGAAAGAAAAATACCATTAAGAGCTATAATTTGGGGGAGTTCCTGTCACGGCTCAGCAGAAATGAACCTAATCCGTATTCATGAGGATGCAGGTTCGATCCTTGGCCTCACTCAGTGGGTTAAGGATCCAGCACTGCCATGAGCTGTGGTGTAGGTCTCAGATGCGGCTCGGATCTGGTGTTGCTGTGACTGTGAGATAGGCTGGCAGCTGCAGCTCAGATTCCACCCCAAGCCTGGGAACTTCTATATGTCAAAGTCGGTCTCTTTATGTGTAGCCCTAAAGAGACTAAAAAAAAAAATTTTCCTTTAATCAGTTGCTCCCACCCAAATCCATTACCATGAGCAGAGGACTATAGTAAATATTTCTTCAACCATACAAAGAATGTCTATTTCAACCTGATTTTTCACAGCATCCTTTACAGTGAAACTCTAAAACAGCATTTCCCGAAGTGTGTCTCTAGACTACCAATGCATGAAAAAGTCTACACAAAAAAGGAAAGGGGAAGACAGGGCTCTGCTACATCCACTTCCCAGACATGCACAGCAGGCATGGTCATACCTAAGACTCAGAAGCTGTGCAGAATAAATAAATAAATAAATAACACTTTTTTTTTTTGTCTTTTTAGGGCCACACCCACACCCTATGGAGGTTCCCTGGCTATCGGTCAAATCAGAGCTGTAGCCGCCGACCTACACCACAGCTACACCAATGCCAGATCCGAGCCTCATCTGCAACCTACACCACAGCTCACAGCAAAGCCAAATCCTTAACCCACTGAGCAAGGCCACAAATCGAACTCACAACTTCATGGTTCCTTGTTGGAATCATTTCCACTGTGCCATGACGGGAACTCCAAGATAGACTTCTAATGAAAAAAATTAGTATTTCCATTGGGGAGATGAGATTGCATTGTATGAGTCATGCTCAAGAGAGGAATGCTTAAATAGAGGAATTAGTAATGGTGTGAATTTAGGAAAGGAGAAGGAAAATTTTAGAGCAAGCTGGACTTTGACTTGAAAAATGGTATGCCTCTTCCTCTGGCTTCCATGGTTTCTTATGAGAAATCCTCTGTCGTTTGAATCATTTTGTCTTTATACATAATGCCTCATCTTGCCAGATGCTTTCAAGACCTTTTTTATTTTTATTTATTTTTTTTTTGTCTTTTTGCCTTTTCTAGGGCTGCTTCCCTCAGCATATGGAGGTTCCCAAGGGTCAAATCAGAGCTGTAGCCACCCGCCTACACCACAGCCACAGCAATGCCAGATCTGAGCCTCATCTTCGACCTACACCACAGCTCACAGCAACAATGGATCCTTAGCCCACTGAGCAAGGCCAGGGATCGAACCCGCAACCTCATGGTTCCTAGTCAGATTCGTTAACCACTGTGCCATGATGGGAACTCCTCGACTTTTTTTTTTTTTCATTGTCATTATTCTTTTTCTTTGTCTTTAGTTTTTGATTATGGTGTGTCTTGGCATAGATTTTTTTGGATTATCCTATTTGGGATATACTCAGCTTCTAGAATCTGTTATGTTTATGTTTTTGCCAAATATGAGAAGTTTTCAACCATTATTTTTCCAAATCTTTTTTTGGCCCACATTTCTTTTTTCTTTTTCCAACACACCCACAGCATATGGAAGTTCCCGGGCCAGGGATCAAATCCAAGCCACAGCTGCAACCTATGCCACAGCTGTGGCAACAATAGATCCTTAACCCATTTCACCACAGTGGGAACTCCTTGGCCCACATTTTATCCTCTCATCCTAGGACTCCAGTGATGCAAATGTTACATCCTTTGTTACTGTCCCACTTTTCATTTCTTTTTAGTCTATTTTCTCTCTGTTGTTCAAATCAGGCAATTTCTATTGTTCTATCATCAAGTTCATTGATTTCTTTCCCCTCTTTTATATTTGTTCTGCTATTGAGCATATCCAAAGATTTTTTATTTCGGTTCTTGTATGTTTCAATTCTAAAATTTCCATCTAGGAGTTGCCTTGTGGAACAGTGGATTAAGGATCTGGCATTGTCACTTCAGCAGCCTGCGTAGCTTTTGCCCCATCCATATACTTTGCTCAATTACAAATACTGACCTCATAAACATTCAGCAAGGACCACTCACTCCTGGTCCCCAAAAAACTATTACCAACCCTAAAAAAGTAAAAATAAATATTAAAATAAAATAAAAATTCAATGGTTTTTATTCATAGAGTTGTATATGATCATCACAATTTTAGAATATACCTGACCCTTGAGCAACAAGGGTTTGAATAGCATGGGTCCACCCACACACACATTTTTTTTCAATAAACATATTGGATAGAGTTCGCTGGTGGTTCAGTAGGTTAAGGATCCTACATTGTCACTGCTATGGCTTAGGTTGCTGTGGTGGCTCAGGTTCAATCCCTGGCCCAGAAACTTCCACGCGCCGAGGGCATATCCATAAATAAATAAATAAATAAAAACATATTTGGAAAAAATGTTGGGGATTTCCAACAGTTTGAGAAAACTCACAGTTAAACCACATAGCCTAGAATTTTTAAAAATAAGAAAGAAAGAGGGAGTTCCCATCATGGCGCAGCAGAAATAAATCCAACTAGTATCCATGAGGTTTTGGGTTCAATCTCCGGCCTCACTCAGTGGATTAAGGATCTGGCATTGCCCTGAGCTGTGGTTTGGGTCACAGACATGGCTCAGATCCTGTGTTGCTGTGGCTGTGGTGTAGGCTGGCAGCTGTAGCTCTGATTCGACCCCTAACCTGGGAACCTCCAATATGCCACTAGTGCGGCCCTAAAAAAAAAGAAAGAAAAAATAAGTTAGGTATGTATGAATACATAAACTTTAAGTAGATACTAGTCTACTTTATCATTTACTATCATAAAATATACACAAATCTATCATTAAATGTTAAAATGGGAACAACTTTTACGGTACAGCGGGTTAAGGATCTGGTGTTGCAGCAACTGTCACTCAGGTTTGATCCCTGGCCTGGGAACTTCCTCATGCCGGGGGTGTGGCCAAAAAAAAGTTAAAATATACCCAAACTACACAAACACTTCCAGAACATCCACGGCAGCACTCACAGTCAATATAAATGTAAATAGGAGTTCCCGTCGTGGCGCAGTGGTTAACGAATCCGACTAGGAACCATGAGGTTGCGGGTTCGATCCCTGCCCTTGCTCAGTGGGTTAACGATCCGGCGTTGCCGTGAGCTGTGGTGTAGGTTGCAGACGCAGCTCGGATCCCGCGTGGCTGTGGCTCTGGCGTAGGCCAGTGGCTACAGCTCCGATTCAACCCCTAGCCTGGGAATCTCCATATGCCGCGGGAGCGGCCCAAGAAATAGCAACAACAACAACAAAAAAAAAAAAAGAAAGAAAGAAATGTAAATAAGTATAAAGATGCAGTGTTACATCACAACTGCATAAAATTAACCTCAGTACACACTGCACTGGTGTAACATTTTTGTAGCCACTTCCTGTTGCTCTTGAGGTGAGTTCAAGTGCTGCATCCATTAAAAGTGTGTGACACTGATGATGTCCACATGAGCAATCCCTCTCTCACAGTAAAAAGTGACATCTCAGAGTTCTTCTGTATCTTTCATCATGTTTTGTGCATTCTCATAAACCTTGAATAACACCATGAGACCCATTTAAAATGCCACCAGTGATACTGTAAGTGTCCCCAATCAGTGGAGAAAAGCCATGACATCACAAGTGAATGCTGAATTGCTTGATATAGACCATAGATGGAAATCTGTAGCTAAAGTTGCCACCTTTTCAAGAAAAATAAGTCCAGAAAGGCCCACTGTAAAAAAAGAAAAGGAAATTTGTGAAGCTGTTGCTGCTGCTACACCAGCAGGTATGGAAACCCTGTACTTTTAACAAAATACTTTTTTTTATCTCATATTGAAAATGCAGGAGTTCCTACCATGGCACAGCAGAAACGAATCCGACTAGGAACCATGAGGTTGTGGGTTTGATCCCTGGCCTTGCTCAGTGGGTTAAGGATCTGGCATTGCTGTGAGCTATGGTGTGGGTGGCAGACGAGGCTCGGATCTGGTGTTGCTGTGGCTGTGGTGTAGGCTGGCAACTGTAGCTCTGATTAGACCCCTAGCCTGGGAACCTCCATATGCCCTGGGTATAGTCCTAAAAGGACAAAAGACCAAAAAAAAAAGAAAAGGAAAAAAAGAAAATGCAGCATTATGTAGCTGCAGGCTTGCTCTAGGCTCTAAGATGATTGGAGAAAAAGTGAAGTCATTATAGAACAACTTAAAGCAAGAAGAAAGTGAAGGATCTAAAGCTGGAGAGTTAATGCCAGCAAAGGATGGTTTGATAATTTTAGAAAGATGTTTGACTTTTAAAATGTCAAGAAAATAAGAGAAGCATCTCCTGCCAACCAAGAGGCAGCAGATGACTTCCCAGATACTGTTAGGGAAATTACTGAGGAGAAAGGACATCTGTCTGAACAGGTTTTTAATGCAGACCAAAGTGGCCTATTCTTGGGGGGCGGGGGCAGGGAATGCTACCAAGGTCATTTATTAGTAGGGAAGAAAAGCGAGCACCAGGGTTTAAGGCAGGAAGAGATGGGCTCACTCTACTGTTTTCTGAAAGGGCAGTAGGGTTTATGATCAGAACTGTCCTCATCTATAAAGCTTATAAACCTCCGAGCCTTGGAGGGAAAAGACAAACACCAGCTGCCAGCCTTTAGTTTGGATGACAAGAAGGCCTGGACATGAGAGCACTTTTTCTTCAATGGTTCCATTGATGCTTTGTCCTGCAAGTCAAAAAGTACGTTGCCAGTAAGGAACTGCCTTTTAAAGTTCTTTTGATATTAGGGAGTTCCTGCTGTGGCACAGTGGAAATGAATCCGACTAGGAACCATGAGGTTGCGGGTTCGGTCCCTGGCCTCACTCAGTGGGTTAAGGATCTGGCATTGCCTGAGCTGTGGTGTAGATCCCAGAAGGCTCGGATTCTGGATTGCTGTGGCTGTGGTGTAGGCTGGCAGCCATAGTTCCAATTCGACCCCTAGCCTGGGAACCTCCATATGCCGCGGGTGTGGCCCTAAAAAGCAAAAAAATAAAGTTCTTTTGATATTGGACAATGCCCCAGGCCACCCAGAACCCCATGAGTTCCACACTAACGGCGTCCAAATGGTCTCTCTGCTCCAAACCCAAAATCTCTATTTCTGCCTCTAAAGCAGGGCCTTGAAAGCACCTATAAGGCTCATTACACACAGTACACTCTGGAAAGGATTGTCAATGCTGTGGAAGAGAGCCCTGATAGAGAGAACATCAGGAAGGGTCACACCAATGAAGATGCAATCTTTGTTATTAAAAAAAAGCCATGAAAGCATGTACTAAGGGACCCCAAAGGCCCTTGGCCCCAAATTTCTCCAGCATCTGGCTGAAATGCATGCCTCTGGGGTCACTAACGTTTAGACAAAAAGCCCGGAGGTTGATAAATGGGAATACCATTAAAATGTAAGGGCAAAAATTAAACTTAAAAAATAAAATAAGGAGTTCCCATCATGGCTCAGCAGAAACGAATCTGGCTAGGATCCATGAGGATGCAGGTTCCATCCCTGGTGGCCTCGCTCAGGGGATTAAGGATCTGGTGTTGCTGTGAGCTCTGGTATCTGTCACAGATGTGGCTCAGATCTGGCGTTGCTGTGGCTGTGGTGCAGGCAGGCAGCTACAGCTCCAATTCGACCCCTAGCCTGGGAACCCCATATGCCACGGGGGCAGCCCTAAAATGCAAAAAATAAAATAAAAATAATAAATAATAAATAAAAATAAATATCATTGTCTAAATAAAGCAAACATACAAAAATGCATAGCAATGGGAAATGATGTGTAACATAAAAGGTGAATGAAAGCCAAACCTGTAATAGTGCCTGGCACATAGCAAGTGTGTACATCTGATTTATACGTATAGGTTGACTTCAACTATCTGAATAACCTTTGTAGAAACAAAACTACGTGGATTCTGGATGTGGATGGGGGCAACAGTGGAACAACAATGTGAATATTTTAAATGCCACTCAACTGTACACTTAAAAATGGCTCAAATGGGGAGTTCCCATCATGGCTCAGCAGAAACAAATCTGACTAGTATCCATGAAGACACAGGCTCAATCCCTAGCCTCACTCTCAGTGGTTTAAGGATCCGGCATTGCTGCGAGCTGTGGTGTAAGTCGTAGATGTGGCTCAGATCTGGCATTGCTCTGGCTGTGGTGTAGGCTGGCAGCTGCAGCTCTGATTCAACCCCTAGCTTGAGAACCTCCATATGCCACCGGTGCGGCCCTAAAAAGACAAAAGGGGGCGTGGGGGTGCTAAAATGAGAGTTCCTGCTATGGCAGAGTAGGTTAATGGTCCAGCATTGCTGCAGCTGTGGCATAGGTCACAGCTCTGGCTCTAATTTGATCCCTGGCCTGGGAACTTCCATGTGCCATGGGGGTGGCCAAAAAGAAAGAAAAAATGGCTAACATGGTCCATTCTGTTATAAATGTGTGGTATAGTTTATCACAATTTTTCAAAATTACACAGAGATTACATGTAGTTTTCTTTTTTCCTTTCTTGGAACACAGCAGCTGCTCAGTTAACAGATCCCATAAATCAGCAACATCAATTCCCTACATAAGGTTAGCTGAAAACGGATGAAGTCAGTCCCTAAGGCATTTGCCTTTCAACATGGATATCAGGAGTTGGTAGTCATTTGAAGACTCAAATTAATTGTCTTTAAGTGATGGCATCATGGGAGTTCCCTGGTGGCTCAGCAGGTTTAGGAGCTGGCATCATCACTGCTGTGGCTCAGGTGGCTGCTCTGCCACAGGTTTGATCCCTGGCCCTGGAAATTCTGCATTCCATGGACATAGCCAAAAATTTTTTTTTCTACTTTTAAAAAACCATGGCATCTCAGACAAATTGATAGACTAGTGTGGGAGAGATCTGAAAGCAGACAAGACTTCCTGCCCTGCCTCCAGTCACCCTGTGGAATCAGCTACTTGCTCCTCGGAAGTAAATCCTGCTGGGAACACGTGTTGGTGGCTGAGCAGCCTCCTTTACAGGCTTCCAGACCCTGTTCACAGCCCTGAGCCCTCAGCCAGCTGGCCGCTGCCCTGCAAGCACTGAGACATCATCCTGGGGGAGTTTATCATGTTATTAATATGGAAATATGCAAGGTACCACGGCCAGCAGCTCGCCCCTTTATTAATAACAGTTCTTCACAACCCAGGAGTCAAAGGCATTTCTGCTTGGGTGCTCACTAAAACCAGCCCCATAAACAATAGGAGAAAGGCAGTAAATCGGCCCTGGAGGCCACCACCTTGTGTCCCTGGGCTATCACCAGAAAGTGGGGTGACAACCAGAGATGCTAACATCAGATCCTGCTGACTGAGTAGAGAACTGGACAAACCACTCCCCATGACCACCACCCCTGTACCACCCTGGCCCCCCATCCCACTCCTGGGGACGGAGATCAAGGACCAGATTCCGTCACCTTCAGGGACTCTTCAGTGACCAAGAAGGGAGAAGAGACAGAAGGCTATCTGGAACCACTTCAGAAAGCCTGCCTCCCATCCTACCCTGCCTGTCCCACAGGTCCTGGTGATGCCTGGAGCGAGAAGCAGCTGTGTCAAGAGGGGAAAGGGTGAATACTGATTCCATATACAGTCCTGTGGGAACATGGGGACAATCTCCTTGATCTGCCTCAGGGCTACACAAATGAATAACACCCACGTGGGATTCACAGCTGACAAAAATGTGTTGTCTATTATTATGATTGCTGTCACACTTCACACAGCATGTGTGTTGAATCAACACTTGTGTCACAATAATGTTTATTATTATTACTTCTACTATTTTTTTGGCTATGCCTGTGGCATGCAAAAGTTCCCAGGCCAGGGATCAAACCTGTGTCACTGCAGTGACAACAGTGGATCCTTAACCACTGAACCACCAGGGAACTCCAACTACAATTACCTTTTTTTTTTTGTCTTTTTGCCTTTCCTAGGGCTGCTTCTAGGGCCGCTCCTGCGGCATATGGAGGTTCCCAGGCTAGGGGTCTAATCGGAGCTGTAGCCACCCGCCTACACCAGAGCCACAGCAACTCGGGATCCGAGCCGCATCTTCAACCTACACCACAGCTCACGGCAATGATGAATCCTTAACCCACTGAGCAAGGGCAGGAATCGAACCCACAACCTCATGGTTCCTAGTCGGTTTTGTTAACCACTGCGCCACGATAGGAACTCCTCCAACTACAATTACAAAGGGGGATTCCTCTATTCATCAGAAAGTTCAGCTAAGATTACTAAGAATTCATCCAGGAGTCCCCTGGCAGCTCAGTGGGTTAAGGATCCAGTATTGTCATTGCTGTGGCTCAGGTTTGATCCCTGGCCCTGGAACTTCCAAATACATGTGGAAAAAAAAGGAAAAAAAAAAATCCAAAGTTGCGTAGGAGTTCCCGTTGCGGCTCAGCAGATTAAGAACCCAACTAGTACCCATGATGATGAGGGTTCGATCCCTGGCCTTGCTGAGTGGGTTAAGGACCCAGTGTTTCAGTGAGCTGTGGCACAGGTTGCAGACAAGGCTTGGATCCTGCTTTGCTGTGGCTGTGGTATAGGCTGGAGGCTACAGCTCAGATTCGACCCCTCGCCTGCAAACTGCCACGAGTGCGGCCCTTAAAAAAAAACAAAAATAAATAAATGAATAAAAATAAAATAAAATTCCCTTCCAGGAGTCCCTGTGGTGGCTCGGCAGGTCAAGAACCTAATATTCATGAGGATGCAGGTTCAATCTCTGGCCTTGCTGAGTGGGTTAAGGATCTGGCGTTGCCACAAGCTGGACATAGATCAAGAATGAGGCTTGGATCTGGCGTTGCTGTGGCTGTGGCTGCAAAGTCTGCAGAAGAATGAGCTGTGAACGGCTGAACCCTCGGCACAACCCGGGAGCTGCCTGAATCCAAGCATCAGTGTCTACAAACCAACTACCCAGCAGGATCCTGGAATCAACATTCAATCCTTCCATGTAAGGAGCCAGTGAAAGCACTAAGCTGACCATCCCACCCTGCTCTTCTTCTGAGGCTCCTACACAAGGATGAAGCATCCTTTCCATCATGGCCATGTTGTTTCTGGGCGGAAATTTGCAGGATATCTCTGCCAAGGTTGTCGTATGCAAAATATCACCTTATGTAGCAAGTGTTCCCTGCAATTATAACATCAAGAGTTGCCTCTTCCATTCTGTCCTGCTTTCAGCTATTACATGGTCCTGAGAACAGTTTCCCACTTTCTTTTGGAGCTTTTCCTTTCTTTTCCTTTTAGGCTCACACCCATGGCATATGTAAATTCCTAGGCTAGGGGTCGAATTGGAGCTGCAGCTGCAGGCCTACACCAGAGCCATGGCAACACAGTATGTGTTTATACTTGTTTTTTTGTTTGTTTGTTTGTTTGTCTTTTTGCTATTTCTTTGGGCCGCTTCTGCGGCATATGGAGGTTCCCAGGCTAGGGGTTGAATCGGAGCTGTAGCCACCGGCCTACGCCAGAGCCACAGCAACGCGGGATCTGAGCCGCGTCTGCAACCTACACCACAGCTCACGGCAACTCCGGATCCTTAACCCACTGAGCAAGGGCAGGGACCGAACCCGCAACCTCATGGTTCCTAGTCGGATTCGTTAACCACTGCGCCACGATGGGAACTCCCTATACTTGTTTTTATATAGTCTTTGCCTCCTTGAAACATTCTTGCTTTCAGGGTTGGGGGCAAGAATCAGAGCAATTTTGCTTTTGCTTTTTACCCCTACTTGGTCTAGAGGCTAGGATTCCTGGCTTTCACCCAGACTGTCCAAGTTCAATTCCTGAGCAGGGAATTAAAGTATTTAGATCTTGCTTCAGGCCATCAGTCACTGCTGTCTCTCTGAAGGGCTGGCTTCATGAGTGTGTGACCTGAGTTGAGAAGAGCCCATGCTTGGTTTAAAGTTCCGCTGTCGAAGTTCCCGCTGTGGCTCAGAGGGTTAAGAACCCAACTAGTATCCATAAGGATGGGGGTTATATCCCTGCCCTTGCTCAGTGGGTTAAGGATCCATCATTGCTGCAAGCTTCGGTGTAGGTCAAAGAGGCAGCTCAGATCCAGCATGGCTGTGGCTGTGGTGTAGGCCTGCAGATGTAGCTCCAATTCAACCCCTAGCCCAGGAACTTCCAAATGCAGAAGGTGCAGTGAAAGAAAGAGGGAGGGAGGGAGGGAGGAAGGAAGGGAGAGAAAGAATCTGTTGAACTTCCATATGCGGCAGGTGCAGCCCTAAAAATAAATAAATAAATAAGTAAATAAAGTTCTATTGCTACTATCTTGAAAGTCTTAGCCATTGTGGGTCCTGGGGTCCCCATTTTCTTTTTTGCCTTTTCTAGGGCCGCTCCCGCGGCATATGGAGGTTCCCAGGCTAGGGGTCGAATCAGAGCTGTAGCTGTCGGCCTACGCCAGAGCCACAACAACTCAGGATCCGAGCTGTGTCTGCAACCTACACCACAGCTCACGGCAACGCCAGATCCTTAACCCACTAAGCAAGGCCAAGGATCGAACCTGCAACCTCATGGTTCCTAGCCAGATTCGTTAACCACTGAGCCACGACGAGAACTCCCGGAGTCCCCATTTTCATCTTGCCATGTAAAATAAATGCCAGGTGCTCTCCACAGCACATGTCCAGAGAGCAATCCCGTTGACTCATAGCAGGTAACAAACCTTACAACTCTCCCTCACATCCGGAATGTGGGTAGAGTGATTATAGAGCAGCAGTGACCTCTCCCACAGTCCTCTTCCAAGGAGGATGAGCCAGGAGACAGTAAGAGTCACTGCTAAGAGGCCCCCACCTCTGCGCTGGGAGTTCAGGGAAACAATCTTACCCCTGACCCCCAGCTACGAATCTGTGAAGACAGCAAATGCAACTCAGGCTAATTAACTAACCTCTCTTTCTTCTCTCCAATTATAAAAGCAATAAATGCTCATTAGAGAAAAATTGAAAAGTGCAGAAAAATAGAAGGAAAGGCACCTATAACCCCATTATCTAAGTACTGCCATGGTTATTAGGGCTTCAGAGTTTTCTGCCAGCATTCTTTCTCTGCCTAAATTTCACTCTTTCAGGTATGTAAGGATGGCCCATGTTCTCCCCTTCCCCTGTGTCCTCATGGATGCTAGCCAGATTCGTTTCCGCTGAGCCACAATGGGAACTCCATACCTGCTTTTTCATGCACGCTTATAAATGATTTTCTTTTTTTCTCTTTTTTAGAGCTGCACCTGCAGCATGTGAAACTTCTCAGGCCGGGGTCAAATCAGAGCTGCAGCTGCCGGCCTAAACCACAGCCACAGCAATACCAGATCTGAGCAACATCTGTGACCTACACATCAGCTTGCAGCAATGCTGGATCCTTATTAACCCACTGAGTGAGGTCAGGGATCAAACCCTCATCCTCATGACACTATGTCAGGTTCTTAACCCACTGAGTCACAACAGGAACTCCTATAAGTGATTTTTCTACATTTTTGTTTTGTTCTATTTTGGTCGAGCCCATGGCATGTGGAACCTCTAGGACCAGGGATTGAACCTGGGCCACAGCAGTGACCCCAGGCCACAGGAGTGACAACAGGGGATCCTATTAACCCACTGAACCACCAGGGATCTCCTCCATCTTATAATTAAACCTCACAAACTTCAGAATTTTCCATGAACTTGGCTGTACCATAATCAATCTGTCACTGCAAAGAGCATCTTTGTAACTAAAGATTTTTCCACATGTAGGATTATTTCCTCAGACTATAATCCCAGGAAACGATAATTAGATGAAAAGTATGGCACATTTTTAAACCACTGGACAGACTGGTTTCCAAATGACACCGATTTGCAATCCACAGCTTTGGTGGAGAGCCCTGCCCGAAGGGGAAACCTACATTCAGGATGTCTGCCCGCTCAGCTCTTCAGCTTCTAAAGTTGCTTCCCATTCAGACTGTTGGCACGTGGTGAACTGGGCTAGTTTTCACAGCCACCTTTCTTTGGTTTGCGCCAATCTTCCCAGCCTGGTTCTCTTCTGAGTCCAAGCCCAACTTTTCAGTCAGTTCTGTATGTTCCCCAGTGTCCTTCCAAGAAGAACCTTTTCTTGGAAAAAAACAGGAGGCTGTTCCTGATGCTTCCAAACAAGAACCCTGACCAATGAGCCCCCATTAGCAGTCCTGGGCTGGCCCCATCCCCACAAGCCACGGGACAAAACAGACCTGCTCAGGGAGGTAAATATACCCCCCCGGTAGTTGTGAGAAGGTAGATGGGGACCACCAGACACATCCCGCCACCACCCCCCACCCCTAGGGGAACCAAGGGCAATCACTGCTCAGCTGGCGGCCAGGCCTTGGCCTTGCTGAATGGGCCCTTGCGCACAGACTGGGGGCTGAAGGGACCCCACCAGCAGGGCCCTTGGGGAGGCTGGGGAAGTGGCGGCGGAGGTGGGCGGGAAGAGATGCCAGATTTGAAAACTGATTACATTGTGCTGTGTGGAGTGTTACGTCACCTCCAAACCCCCTCTCCCCTTAAAGTCCTCTGAAACTGTCTATGACGTTTCTACTTCTTAGTATCCTCTTTGTGATTAGCACCTTAAAAATGGGTTTTAAGAGTTCCCTGGTGGTTCAACTGGGTAAGGATCCAGGGTTGTCCCTGCAGCAGATTGGGTCACTGCTGTGGCATGGGTTCAATCTCCGGCCTGGAAACTTGCACGTGCTATGGGCAGATCAAAATAAATAAATAATAAAAATAAAGTAAAAAGAAACAGGTAAAATTATTTTTTTTAATGAGTCTTATTTATGTAGAGACCTGTTATCATCCCACTCTGCTGCCTCCCAGACCTGGCCTTGAGGCCTCCAGACTCTAAGGAAGTTAAGTCACACTCAGACCTCTTCTCAAGCAGGAAGCCCACCTGCCCCACAGGGACCACATCCGCCTCCACAGAGGCCAGACCAGCTGGGGGATGGCTCCTGGAGACGGAACACATAGGGACACTGGGGCTGGGCACTGCCTCTGTCACAAAGGGGGCAACAGGAAGGACTCATACCTCTGACCTGCGACTCTTCCCTGGTGGCCTACTTGGTGCTGTCACACCTGGCACAGCATTTTGTTTAGAATTAGTTGTCAATATTTAAAACTTGGCAGCTGCTCTCAAAAATCAGCAGACCTGGCAGCTCTGGGCCCTCATGCCCACGTAGCATCGGCCACCCAGAGATGGAGCATATGTGCTATAGCAGCCTGCAGACCCCTCCACCCCTGTCCCTTCCAGGACAGAGGCTAAGGGCTGGACCTTCCCACCCCTAACCTGCCCACGGGCAGTGGGGGCTGGGGGCAGACAGAAGGCAGGCCCAGGGCAGGTGCTAAGCAAGGGCAGCGTCTTTCTGTATTCGCATCTCTGTCCACTTTGTCTACTGACCCATCATCACAGAAGCAGTTAGTAAGGTAGAAAAGCAACAGAACGGCAATTAGCATTATCCCAACAGGAAATTTAAGCGAGACCAGAGGCTGAAATACTGTGAAGCCAAACCCTGCCCCTACATTTTCTTACCTAATGATGACAAAGAGAGGTTCCCATAGCAACTGGAGCCCTGGGCTTGGTGCTGAGTTATCTAGTGATAATGCTGACTACTCTGTTTAGGCAGAAGGGGAAAGAGACAGAACCAGTTGAGCAAATGTTGGCCACAAAGGTGAAATTTTGTTTTTTTCACGTGCTCCCTTCTGTGGTTAGCTTCGGATTTGGCAGAGTGGACAGCAGCTTCCAAATCGTGCCCTCTGGATTCGGGGGGTAGGGAAGCCTCTCTAACCCAAAAACACAGGTCCCTTTCTTTGCCTCCCTTGTGGGTGGCAACAGCCCTCCCTGTACTGTTTTGTGTGGCTCTCCACACCTGCATAGTAATCATTCATTTGACAAGCCTTAACTGAGCAACTACTACGCAAACAGAACAGACATGCTCCCCTGTGGAGAGAAACCACGGACAGATAATCACAGAAGCTGTGATGGCTGCTCTGAGGGGTAAATACAGGTAGCTATTAAAAGTATCAAAGTGAGCCTCATTCACATGGAAGGGCCTGGAAGTTGTCTGTGAGGAAGGGCCATTTACCCTGAGAGCAGAGGATGAACAGAAGGACCCGGGGTGGTGAGATTTCCAAGAAGCAAAACAAGTATGAAGACGCCAAGGTGCACAGAAGATAGACAATATTCTGGGCACTGAAGAGCCGATGAGAAGCAGGGTAAACAAGGAGATGGTGGCCAAGCTGCTTTGGGGACAGAGAGGCAGGGGCCAGCATGCACGGGGGTTTGAGAGCCTCAGCAATAATTTTATTCTAAGGGCAATGGGAATGCAGTAAAAGATTTGCAACAGAGTGGCCATATTGAGAAGGGATTAGAAAAGAAATCATGGCAGGTTGTATTAAATAGTCGTGGGCAAAACAAAGGGAATGATTTGAGATAATTTTTTACATAGACTTGACAAGCCTCTGCGATGGGGGTAGGTCAGGGAAGAGTATTGAAGTTGACTCCTAGCAATTAATTTTTTTAAAGTGTAAAAGACTCTTAAATACATGAAAAGATGCTCAACCAGCCTCACAATAAAGGAAATCAATAATAAGTTAAAATCACAAGGAGATTGTTTCCACGTCTTGGCTATTGTAAATAATGCTGCTATGAACACTGGGGTGCATGTATCTTTTCAAATTAGTGTTTTAGTTTCTTTCAAAGATATACCCAGGAGTAGAATTGCTGGGATATACAGTAGTTCTATTTTTAGTTTTTTGTGGAACCTCCTTACTGTTGGCTGCACCAATTTACATTCCCATCAACAGTGTACCAGGGTTCCCTTTTTTCCACATCCTTTGCAACATTTATTTGTAAACATTTTAAACCTGTATCCACCAACAGATGAATGGATACAGAGGATGCATTATATAAACACAAAAGAATATTACTCAGCCATTAAAAAAAAAAAATCTTGCCATTTGCAGCAACATGGATGGGCCCAGAGATTATTATACTAAGTGAAGTAAGTCAGAGAAAGATACATACTGTATGATATGGCTCATATATGGAATCTAAAAAATACAACAAACTATAAAAAAAATTTTTTTCAAAAAAAAAAATACAACAAACTAGTGACTATAACATAAAAGAAGCAAACTCACATATCCAGAGAACAAACTAGTGGTTACCAGTTTTTTGGGGGGGGCAGCACATTACAGGGGTGGGAGAGTGGGAGATACAGCTATTAGGTGTAGGATACAAGGATGTATCCTACAACATGGGGAATATAGCCAATATTGTAGTAACTATAAATGGAAAGTAACCTTTAAAAATTGTATTCAAGGAGTTCCCATTGTAGCTCAGCAGAAACGAATCTGACTAGCATCCAGGAGGATGCAGGTTCAATCCTTAGCCTCACTCAGTGGGTTAAGGATCCAGCATTGCTGTGAGCTGTGGTGTAGGCCAGCCCCTATAGCTCTGATTCAACCCTTAGACTGGGAACCTCCATATGCCATGAGTGTGACCCTGAAAAGATTTTTTTTAATTGTATTTAAATTTTTTTTTAATTTTTAAGCCACAGGGAGATATCATTTGTCACATACAGATAAACAAAAACTATAAACTTAACAAACCACACTGAAGATAAGGCTATGGAGAGACAGAAACTCTCTTCCATGGCTGATGGCAATGCAAAATGGAACAATCTCTGTAGAAGAGAATTGGCAAAATTTGCATTTGCCCTTTGCACCCTACTTCCATCTCAAAGAAATGTCAATCAAATGAAGAAAAAGAAAGATCACTGTTCAAAGCTATAATAGCACTATTTGTAATAGCAAAAGACTGAAAAATCCAAATATTCATCAAAAGAAAATTGGTTAAATCAACTACGAGATATGCAGTGGAATATCCTGTGCCTGGAAAAAGAATTAGGAACCATCTCTAATACTGATATGAAATCATCTTAAAGGTATAACTAAGGAGGAAAAAAAATCAAAGTACAAAAGAGGTGAATAGTATGCTATATTTTGTGTCAGACTAAGAGGGAGATTATTTATATTTTCTTATATTCCCCCCCTCTTTTTCTTTTTTTGTCTTTTCCAGGGCTGCACTCGCAGCATATGGAGGCTCCCAGACTAGGGGTCTAATCAGAGCTGTTGCTGCTGGCCTACACTAAAGCCAGAGCAATGCCAGGTCCCTGAGCCACGTCTGCAACCTACACCACAGTTCATGGCAATACCGGATCCTTAACCCACTGAGCAAGGCCAGGGATCGAACCCTCAACCTCATGGTTCCTAGTTGGATTCGTTAACCACTGAGCCATGAAGGGAACTCCTATATTTTCCAAAAGAAACAGGGAAGCACAAGCAACCAAAGAAAAAAATAAATGAACTTAATATCATCACAATGAAAATCTTTTGTGCTTCAAAGACAACATCAGGGAGTTCCCGTTGTGGCTCAGTGGTTAAGGAATCCGACTAAGAACTAGGAGGTTGCAGGTTCAATCCCTGGCCTTGCTCAGTGGGTTAAGGATCCAGCATTGCCATGAGCTGTGGTGTAGGTTGCAGACACGGCTCGGATCCCGTGTTGCTGTGGCCGTGGCATAGGCCAGCAGCTATAGCTCCAATTGGACCCCTAGCTGGGACCCTCCATATTCCATGGGTGCGGCCCTAGAAAAGGCAAAATGCCAAAAAAAAAAAAAAAAGACAACATCAGGAAAGCAAGAGAAAAAAAATCAGGAAGACCAGAGACTAGGGGAAAATATTTGCCAATCATATCTAATAAAAAAAACTCAGATCCACAATATATAAAGAAACCCTTACAACTCAACAATATAAAGACAAACAAGCAAAATTTTTAATGGACAAAAAACTTGAACAGCCCATTTTCCAAGAAGAGCTGCAAATGCCCAAAAAGTATGAAAAGCTCAACATCATGTCATCAAGGAAATGCAAATCAAAAACTACAGCGAAGTATCACCTTATACTCCTAGAATAGCTATCATTAAAGTTAGATAATAACAAGCAGTGACAAGGATGATCTAGAGAAATAGGGACCTTCATATAATCCTGGAAGAAATGTAAAATGGTATAACCACTTTAAAAAACACTCTGACAGTTCCTCAAAAAAGTTAAACACAGAGTTACCATTTGACCCTGCAATCCACTCCTAGGTATCCACCTAAGAAAAATGAAAATGTACATCCACACAAAATCTTGTCCATGAAGTTCCCACTGTGGCTCAGCAGGAATGAACCCAACTAGTATCCAAGAGAATGCGGGTTTGATCTCTGACCTTGCTCACAGGGCTAAGGATCGAGTGTTGCCATGAGCTGTGGTGTAGGCCGGCAGCTATAGATCCGATTTGACCCCTAGCCTGGGAACTTCCATATGCCTCAGATGGTGAGGCCCTAAAAAGACGGAAAAAACAAAAAAAAAAACTTGTCCATGAAGATTCATAACAGCATTATGCTGATAGCCAAGGCAGAAACAGTACAAATGTCCCATAATGGAAAAATAAAACATGGTATATACATACAACAGAATCTTATCAGCCATGAAAAAGAAGAGGGTACTGATGTGTGTCACAACGTGGATGGAACACAAAATATTACACTAAGTGAAAGGAAACTTCCCTATGCCACAGGAGCAGCCAAAAAAAAAAAAAAAACCAAAATGTTTGCAGATTTTACCCAGCACTCCCTGGGTCCCAGCCAAGATCACAGCTCTTCTGTTCTTCACAGCTTTGAAAGGGCCCTGCACATCTCTAGATGAAGAGGTACACTTCTCACCTGAACTGCTTTTCACCTGGATGGTTGGTGAGCCTTTTGTGAATTTCAACCTGCTGTGGCCACATTCCAAGCACAAACAGTAGTGTTGAAGGATCTGCAGGCAGAGCCAGTGAGAAGAGCAGTGCTATTGTTGATGCTGCCTAAGGAGTGTCCCCTCAACCCATCAGGATTGCTTTCGAGCAGAAGTGACCAGAATCAGACAATACTGAGGAGCAAAGTACTAGGCAGATTAGAGGAGTGAGTTTGGAACCAGGGGACCAGTGGGCTTTTGGAACAGACTTGGTAGTAAGTGACGGCATTTTTTTTTTTTTTTTTGGTCACACCCACAGCATGTGGAGGTTCCAGGGCCAGGCATCAAACCCATGCCTCAGCAGGGCTGCTTGATCACACAAGGCAGGCACAGCCCACCAAACTCTGTGCCCACATAGCCTGTTTTTTCTTTTTTGTTTATTTTAATTTTTTATACTTGATTTACAATGTTCTGTCAATCTCTACTGTACAGCAAAGTGACCCAGTTGTACATATATATACATTCTTTTTTTCACATTATCCTCCATCATGTTCCATCACAAGTGATCAGATATAGTTCCCTGGCCTATACAGCAGGATCTCATTGCTTATTCATTTTGTTAAACAAGGTGAAGGTAGCCCGGTCCTCTGAGGGGATGGGGGCTGGAGGTGAAGCGTGGAAAGGCTCGGCACCACACAAACCTCCCAGCCAGGACTCCTGCCCCTTCCTGACTACCACACACCCCAGGTTGGTTCCAGGAAGACAGATGCCCAGCTCTGCTGAGCGCAGGTGGAGAACCTGTGATCCTGTTATTTCTTTTGGGGGGTTTGAAGGTTAGCTTCCGGTGCAAAAAAAAAATGAAGCCTTAAAGTTTACTGATTTTTATGGGGGTTCTTTGATGGCCTAGCAGGTGAAGGCGCCTGTGTTTTCACCACTGTGGCTCTGGTTGCTGCTGTGTGGAGCAGGTTCAATCCCTAGCCCGGGAATTTCCACATGTTGCATGTGTGGCAAAAATAAAAAAACAAGAGAGAACCTGAAATAAATGTTGCAATTCTCATTAAAGTTTACTGATTTTACTCTTTTTAACACTGACTATAGGTCTTTGTCTTAACTGTATCATCTCTGAGTCTAATCAAATAGCTTATTATAGTAAAAGGTCCCAATCCACCAAGTGCTCCTAAAACAACCCCTGCATGATTTTTTTTTTTTTTTTAACCGCCACACCTGTGGCATATGGAAATTTCAGGCTAGGGGTCAAATTGGAGCGGCAGTCACTGGCCTATGCCACACACCACAGCTACAGCAATGCCAGATCCAAGCCTCATCTGCAACCCACACCACAGCTTACAGCAATGCTGGCTCCTTAACCCAGTGAGCAAGACCAGGGATCGAACCCACATCATCATGGATAGTAGATAGGTTCTTAAACCCACTGAGCCACAATGGGAACTCCTAGTCCTGCATGATTTAAACAACCTTGCAGACTTCCCCCCAAAAGCAAAAACAAACGCCCTGCCCTTTGTATTTCCCAAAATACAGGAAACGAGAAACACCCGGGCTGCATTTCAGCTGTCAGGACAGGCAAAAGGTTCATCACAGGAGGACTGACCACAGGGTTGTGGCTAGGAGGTTGCAGGAGTCCTTCCTGATTTCTGACCTGAGCTGGCTGGCGGGGCCAGCTGGCACATGGGTTACGGTGTCTGTCACTGACACAGCTGAAATGGATGAATGCAGGACTCCAGCCAGAGCAGATGGCTGTGGGTAAATGTTAATGAATGTGAAATGACACCATATGATCATGAGTGACTGATGGACAGGACGGGGGAAATAACGGGGAAAATGACATAGGAAGTAAATAATGAGCCCATCCTTCTCTTCTGAGGAGTTGACATATCTTCAGTTTTCTTCTCCTGTCAAAACCTTTACTCTTTATAGGGAAAAGGATTTCCACGGCGAGAGGAGGAAGCAGTATACACACATCACATTCCTACTGGTCCCGGTTCCTGCCTGACCTAGGCAGAGTGACACAGGCCACCCTCTCCATGAGGTCAGTCACCACCATGGGCACCCCGGCTGGCTCCTGCTGCAGACCTCTCCACCTCCTCCCGCGCAGCTCCCTCTTTTCAGGAGCTCCTCCAACCAGAGAATCGAACCTCTACCCACTCTCTCTACAGGGTCCTGCATTCTAGCCCAAAAAGTACAGACCCTTGTGCAAGAGCTCATCTCACAGTCAACTCAGCACCTGCAAAACTGAACCTCTTATCTTCCCCAGAAACCACCTCCAAGCTTCCCATGTTTGTTCTTCCAGAAGCTCAGGTACCTCTGACTCCTCTCAACTCCTCTTCCCTTGTCTTAGTCCGTTCAGGCGGCTGTAACAAAAATACCACAGACTGGGTACCTTAAACAGGACCTATTTCTCACAGTCTGGAAGCTGGGCAGTCCAAGACTGAGGCAGAGAGGTGAGAGCTCTCTGGGTCCCTTTCACGAGGGGCACTAACCTCATTGATGAGGGCTCCACCTCTACAACCTACTCGTCTCCCATGAAGCCACCTCCAAATACAATTCCCTTGGGGATCAGGCTTCAATATCTGAATCTGGGGGGACAGAAACACTCAGCCCATAGCATCCCGCTACCCCCAACCCCTGTCAGTCAGCAAGTTTACTCAGTTCTTCCTCTGCCTCTCACCCAGCCACGCCCATTGTCAGCTCCGCAAGCCAACCTTCATAGCCTCGAAGACAGCACAAGATTCCTCACAGGTCCCCCTGCTCTTGGCCTCTCCCCACTGGTAACATGATAGGGCCAGGATCCACAACCATAGCTGTTTGACTCCAAAGCAGCTCCCTCTCCTCTTCAAAAAGTACCTAAAGTCTTCCAATGCCTGTCATTCAGGGTCTCAATTCTGGCTTCCTTAAGTCTAACTACCCAAACTTGCCAAACTGTCCCCTCCATTCAAACAAGTGACATCCTCACCTCCCATTAAATGTCTGATACATTTCTGCTTTGGACTCCATTATTCTGCCCACCTAAAAAGACCTTCCTAGTCCAATGCTTATGTAAATCTTATCTCTAGGAGCAACCTGGTGGCTCAGCAGGTTAAAGATCCAGTGCTGTCACTGCTGTGGCTCAGGTCACTGCTATGGCATGAGTTCGATCCCTGGTCTGGGAACTTACACATCCTGCAGATGCAGCCAAGAAAGAAAGAAACAAATAAAGCTTATTTCTTTCATGAACAAGTTCAAATTGTACCTCCTAAATTTCTATAGCAATTGCTCAAGAGTTATTTAGCAGTGAAGGGCTATTACCATGACATCCATTATAGATGTAATTGCTCAGAATAAGGACTCCTCATAGACTGCTAATGGAAGAACAGATTGGCAGTTCCTTACAGAGCTGAACATAAAATTACCATTTTTACCATAGACTCCTAGGTATCTATCCAAAAGAAATGGAAATACCCATTCACACAGACTTGCACAAGAATGTTCCTAATAGCCAAAAAGTAAAAACTTGTATCTTCATCATTTCATGAATGCATAAAATGTGGAATATCCACACAATGGAATACAATGCAAGAATTAAAAAGGATCAAAATGGAAGTTCCCGTCGTGGCGCAGTGGTTAACAAATCCGACTAGGAACCATGAGGTTGCGGGTTCGGTCCCTGCCCTTGCTCAGTGGGTTAACAATCTGGCGTTGCCGTGAGCTGTGGTGTAGGTTGCAGACGCAGCTCGGATCCCGCGTTGCTGTGGCTCCAATTCGACCCCTAGCCTGGGAACTTTCATATGCCGCAGGAGCGGCCCAAAGAAATAGCAAAAAGACAAAACAAAACAAAACAAAAAAAAGAAAAAGGATCAAACTGGAGTTCCCGTTGTGGCTCGGTGGTAACAAACGCCACTGTTATCCATAAGGACATGGGTTTGATCCCTGGCCTCGCTCAGTGGGTTAAGGATCCAGTGTTGCTGGAGCTGTGATGCAGGTCACAGACATGGCTCAGATATGGTGTTGCTGTGGCTGTGGCATAGGTTGGCAGCTGCAGCCCCAATTCAACCCCTAGCCTGGGAACTTCCATATGCCGTAGGTGTGGCCCTAAAAAAAAAAAAAAAAAAAAAAAGGATCAAACCATCAAATTGAAGGAACCTTAAAAACATTATGCTAAGTGAAAAGATACAAGGGACCATATGCTTTATCATCCCATCCATATGAAGTATCCAGAAAAGGCAAATTTACAGAGAAGGAAAGTAAAATAGTGGCTGCCTAGGGCTGGAGTGGGAGTAGGGATCTTCTGGGGAGATAAAAATGTTCTTGAACCAATTTATGGTGATTTATGGTAAATCAAATCACTGAACTGTATATTTGAAATGAGTCCATTTTATACACAAAATGTACTTCAACAAAGCTGTCAAAATCATAACAGGTGCTCAAATGTTAGTTGAGTATCTAATTTCTTGCTTTATTTTTTTTTACTTGTTGGTATGTTTTGTCACCACCCTCTCCCTTGCATCTAGACCCTAATCCTGACAGCAAGACCAAACCTCCCCTATATTATGCCAACTTTTCATACAGACTGCACCTGACCTAAAGCTACATGTACACTGTGTTCACAACCACTTGTGGAACTGATTTTGTCTTGTCAGGCTATGGAGTGATGCCATCAATAGCACCAAGGAAGAATCAGTGGATGTGGATGTAGAGCAGAACAAGTGCATTTGAGCCCAGTTCCTCCATTTCTGGCCATGATCTAAGGGCCTGCTCACTGGGGCCTCTTCTCCAAGTCTAAAATGGGAAAGGCAGGAGTTCTCTTGCGGCTCAATGGATTAAGGATCTGGCGTTGTCACTGCCGCAGTTCAAGTCTCTGCTGTGGCATGGGTTTGATCTCACCCGGGGGAACTTCCACATGCCACAGGCATGGCCAAAAATTTAATTAAGTAACTAATAAATTAAACGGGAAAAACTGTGAGAGTGACTTCACAGAGTGGTCATGAGGCTGAAATGAGATGATCTGGATAAAATGTTCAGCCCAATGCTTAGAGCATGTGAGAGCTGACTGAATGTTGGCTTCAAACATGCACACAAACCCAAGCACAAATGCACATACCAGAGGAATCTCTTTCAAACAGGAAACAACTCTCAACAACAGAGTAAACAACCAAAGATGACCTACCCTCCTCTGTCACCTACTAGGCCAGAGTGGCCTGGGACGTCTCTTGCCCCTTCCAAGCCCAATGAAACTCATGATGGCCGGAAATACTATTTGTCATCTAATAAGAGGAACTCAACAGAGCCCATGGTTTTCAACACTCTGTGCACCTGTCCCTCCCTCCTCTCTCACCCTGTCCCACCATCTCCATCTCCATCCAAGTGAGGTAGGGTTTTACCTCCTGGCCCCCTTGGTGTGAGCAGGGCCACAGGTTTACTTCCAACCAAAGAAGTGTCACTTCACACGAGAGTGTGTGTCCACAGAGAACTCTCCTCAGCTCCTTCCCTCTCCCCGAGGAACTAACAAACAGCTCCACTGGTGGCTGCTCTGGTGGCTGGGTGAGGATGACATGGGCGGACCCCAGCTGACCTACAGTAGACAGGGAGCACGAGGAAGGATAAACCTCTTCTAGGTGGCTCTTAGGATTCTTATCACAACATAAGAACCTGATAGAGTCACAAGGCTCTCCGGTTCTAAGCTTATATATTTTAAATCTCACCTAAAAAAAAAAATCTTTCTAAGGAGTTTCAGCTGTGGCTCAGTGGGTTAAGAACTCAACCAGTATCCACGAGAACACAGGTTCAAGCCCTTACCTCACTCAACGGGTTAAGGATCCGCTAGTGCCACAAGCTGTGGTGTAGGTCGAAGATTGAGCTTGGATGTGGTGTTGCTGTGGCTGTGGCATAGGCCAGCAGCTGCAGCTCCAATTGGATCCCTGGCCTTCCATGTGGGTGTGGCCATTAAAAAAAAAAAAAAAAAAACCTAAGACTCTATTCCCCTGACTTCTGTGACAAGCCATTCTCCCTGTCCTTTGTCAACCACTCTGACCACATCTCCATCTCCTGCATCTTCTCATGGGCTTGACCTCCTCTGCCTCCCTCACGCGCCCTGCTGGGAACCAGGTCTCATCTTCCACGTGGGCCTGCTCACTCCACAGGCTCTCCAGGGCGATCCTAGCCACTCTCCTGACTCACCCACCATGTATGTGCTAATACTACCCAAAGCTCTGGAGGCAGGCTCCCCATTTCCCACACACCCAGAGTCCTACTGGACAGCTCCAGCAGGCGCGCCATGACACCCTGAGCGCAATACATCCAAAAGCAAAGCCCTTGTCTGCCCAGCACCCTGCAGACATCCTTTCCTCCCAGTCCCCACCCTGGTGAACAGCACCTAAACCCTAAGTTATCCAGGCCAGAAGCCCAACAGGCTGGATTCCTCCATCTCCTTCACTCCATCCTTACTCAACTAACCACTCTGGTCAATGTCACGGCCCTTAGATATTTGTCGTATGGGGAAAAGGAAGATGGTTTTTTCGTTTTTTTTTTTGTTTGTTTGTTTGTTTGTTTTGTCTCTTTGCCATTTCTTGGGCCGCTCCTGCGGCACATGGAGGTTCCCAGACTAGGGGTCCAATCGGAGCTGTAGCCACCAGCCTACGCCACAGCCACAGCAACACGGGATCCAAGCCGTGTCTGCGACCTACACCACAGCTCATGGCAACGCCGGATGCTTAACCCACTGAGCAAGGGCACGGATTGAACCCGCAACCTCATGGTTCCTAGTCAGATTCGTTAACTACTGAGCCACAATGGGAACTCCAGGAAGATGGTTTATTTTTATTTTAAGGCTTATTACAGCGAACACCAAGAAAGCAAATTACTTCATCCTTAGGGAGAGGTGTGAAGCATGTTATCGGTGCTACACCTAGGACAAACAGTTTAGAGCAAGAAACAAGCACACAATCACAAAACGATCTCGATAGCAACCTGCCTATTCCTCACATTTCTTGGCCACTTGTTTAAGTAAAGATAAAACACTGCCAAAAGAGCTTTCGTTTTTTATTACATCCTGGTAAGCATTACTCACTGTTCAAGTTTAAAATAGGGCAAATCCTGGGAACATCCATATGCAGCAAGGGGGTGGGGGGAGAAGGGAAGGAAGGGAAGGATCCACTAATTTATTTCTATTTCTCTACCCTACTTGATTTTCTAAAGTAAGAAAAAGCAATCTAGTGTCCTAAAACTAGAGCCAAGGCTTTTCAACATTCAGTTAAAATGCCTTTAACTTCCCAAGTTTACCTGCACTTTATACTACACAACTCCCAGTGGCTGCTATCTTTCAACTACTTTAACTCTTACACAGGAATATGTGCTTATCACCCCTGGGCTTCATCAGCCTCAAAAAACATTCAGTAGTTACTGTCCAAATAGTAGAGTTCTCATGGCAGCTCACAAAGTTACAAAAAAAGAAAAAGGAAAAAAAAAGAAGAAACTTTTTATTGCTTTAGGACAAGCTGGCAACAAACACAACAGAAGAATTAGAAACATGACAGTTCTACATTCTCAAAAGGAGTTACCAAACCAGAATATGCTCCTCTACTTAAAACATATTTGTTACAACTGAAATCCACAACTTATGCCAAGAACTTTACTATTCTCAAGCAGGATGGATACTTGAAGAGTCAAAGAAAACTATTATCAAACTTACTGCATAAATCTGATCATACAATTCAAAGCCTTTTATGCTCAATCTGGGCAGTGCTATTACTTGACATTTCTGATGACTGTCCTGGCACTCTGAGATCTAAATTCCTTCTTTCTATAAACTTTTCCCTATGCAGAAAGAGCTGTCAAGAAAAATGTTCTATTTCTAACAATGCACAGCAATTCATGCCTCACTTCTACATCTTTCCTCATGACGGAAAACGTGGTCAGTCCTTAACTCAGCCTGATAACGGCTCTGCTGGCAATGCCGAATGTCGTTGTACAAACAGGAAGCCCACACTGGCATTAGGCATGAGAGGGTGATACCTCCAAATACATTTTATTCTGTACACAATGGCACCTTCCTGTCCATTAACTCTCAAATACTGTGGATGAAGTCACCATTTTCATAATTTCAATTCAACAACAGAAGTTACAAGGCAAGTACTACCTGAAAATGGTGTGTGGGGGGGGGGAGGGTTGCCAATAAGACATATGTGACCTGCCCCAAGCTGCAAATCTAAAACATATCTGTTGGGATAATCAACAAACTGGATTGTTTACTCTAATAATCATTACCAGGAGTTCCCTGGTGGCTCAGCAGGCTGGGGATCCACGCTGTCACTGTTGTGGCTCTAATCATTGCTGTGGGGCAGGTTCCATCCCTGCCCAGGAACTTCTGTTCACCGCAGGTGCAGCCAAAAAATTTTTTAAAAAAATTAAAGATCATTACCAAGTCGGCTAATTTTTTTGTTTTTAATTCAAGATTTTCTCTTTCTTCCAGATAAAGCATAGCACATTTCTCTCAGAACGTTCCCAGTCAGGGTGTTGAGAATTAACTCCACTAAGCGGCTTCACACTTCCAGACCTAATGGTCACCTGGCTATTAAGTAAAAGGTTTCAAAGCTTAGAAACATATCATATGAAATGTTAGCTCAAGATGTGTGTGGAGACAATTTTTAATTGCTACAATTGCAGAATGTTAAGGCAACATCAGAAAACACAGGTGTCTTAAAACACTAACCCTATTCCCTACCTGGTAAAGAGAGCCAAATGATGTTACTCAACCCTTAATACAAAAATGTCCCAAAATAATCTGTTGAACTTGACTTTGCAGTTTAATCTTTTATATTTAGATGGCAGTGAGAGAGAACCCTGGGGCTGTAATTCCCCTGCAAAAAAAAACTCAACATCTGATTTATTCACAAGGCTTAAAATAAGGAAAATAGAAAATAAGTTTCCTTTGCTTGGCAACCATCCTTTGTAATCATCTATTTTGATACGTATCCAGGCTGTATCTGGGTACCGATGGCTAACCTGGATATAGAAAACATCAAGGATCACTTCTGGAAGAATCACAAACACGACAGGAAACTTCTCAATCAGTACAGCAACAGCGTCAGGGTAAGCAAGAAAAGGACTTTACCGGGAGACTGACATTTACAGTTTTGGAAAGAACTGAAATACACTGAATTACAGAGCAAATTCACCAAAACAACAAGAAATCTGTCCTTATAAAGGCCATCCTTTCACCCCTATAAAAGTGTTTCACTTCTGACACACCACACAACCGGTTAGGAACAGCAAGTGCAGAGCTTGCCAGGGCAGGCGGGCAGGTGGGATTCCTACTTCTCCGAGCAGGCCGCCACCGTCTCCTTGTTGAAGCCTCGGATGGAGAGATCATAGACCACCTCCTCCACCTTCTTCACATCATACTTGAGGCCGTCGTAGCGCTTCCGCAGGGAGTCATTTTTGAGGTTGAGAAGGCGGAAGCCGGAATCCAGCTCGTTGATGAAGGTGGAGATGTGCAGGGGCCTCGCGTAATCTCCTGCGGTCACGCTGTTGACCGACAGCCTCGACTGCACGGAGAGAGAGGATGAGTCACGGCAGGGCCCCTCCTCCAGGCCACAGACAAGACCCAAGACCTGCAGCCCACCCTGCTTTTCCCTACTGCCCCTTGTAATTTCACTGTGACAACTGCTTGGTATCACTCACTAACTTACTTAATAACTGAAGAAATCATCTCCTTTTTGTTGGAGTTTTTGTGGTCTACATTTTTTCATCAATAGGAATAAGACTATAGAGTGGACACCTTTATACAGTTTTTTTTTCTTCTTGTTTTTGCTTTTGCTTTTTAGGGCCGCACCTGCGGCACATAGGAGTTCCCAAGCTGGGGGTCAAATCGGAGTTACAGCTACTGGCCTACACCACAGCCACAGCAACGCCAGATCCTTAACCCACTGAGCAAGGCCTGGGATAAAACCCGAATCCTCATGGATACTAGTCCAGTTCGTTACCACTGAGCCACAATGGAAACTCCCTCTTTTTCTTCTTTTGAATTATTTTTGTAGGATGATTTCTCAGGAGAGAGATTGAGGGGATAAAGGTAAGAATAACTTATATAATTTTACAGTTTAATTGTTACCCCAAACAATTATATGATTTCACATAGTTACGAGGAACATATGCTTTGTCACTTCCTTTAAAGTTAGAGGTATTATGTCTTTTCAAACTCACACACTGGCCAGTGTGCACAGCCACCTCATCATGTGAACTGCCACCTCAGCAAAACATCACATAGCGCAGTCAACAACTACCCACTGACCGAAAGAAGGCTTAGAAAAGAATGAAGTTTCCTGAATTTTTGTACCATTAAAAAAAAACTGACAAAGAAGTGGGACAACCAAAAGGCCAATGGCAAATCACTAAGCTTCTTACCAGTTCACTAGCAAGAATTAGAACTCCTGAGAGGTAATCTTCTACATCCAGATGAAATCCCTTCTCCCGATCTGGCTCAACTAAAAAGTATAACAAAGATAATGTCATGATGTAAATACAACTTCTGCCATAATAAAAAACCACAAAAACAAAAAAAACCACACACACACAGACAGACAGACACACACACACACACACACACACACACTTCTCTCAAAGTAAAAAAAGAACAAGTCTTTCAAAACTCTTTTTGTTGTTGTTGCTATTGTTGTGGGTTTTTTTTTTTTTTTTTTTTTTTGCTTTTTAAGGCACACCCATGGCATATGGAGGTTCCCAGGCTAGGGGTCTAATCACAGCTGCAGCTGCTGTTCTACACCACAGCTCACGGCAATGCTGGATCCTTAACCCACTGAGCAAGGCTGGGGATTGAACACAAATCCTCATGGATACTAGTCAGGTTCCTAACCTGCTGAGCCACGACGGGAACTCCCCAAAACTCTATTAAACATACACACACTCTTGGCAAATAGACCTCACTATGGAATTTTTTGAGCTCTCAAATTCAATTTTTCCCTCCATTCTTCTTTCAAAAAGTAATACCATTAAGAATGGTACCCAGTCCTGTTGGAGAAAATCTGTTTTTAGAAGGTATATGCTGAAGCACTTAAAGGAGGAGTCACAGAATCTGCACCTGACTTTTACACAGTTTACACACCCCTACCAATGCAAACTCAGTGAGGAGACTGAGCAGAACGGGACAAAATGGTGGACTGAATGGGGTGTATGCAGATGTTCACTGTTCTATTCCTTCAACTTTTCTGTAATCTTTTTTTTTTTTTTTTTTTGCCTTTTATAGGGCCACTCCCACGGCATATGGAGGTTCCCAGGCTAGGGGTCTAATCGGAGCTGTAGCCGCCAGCCTACGCCACAGTCACAGCAATGCAGGATCCGAGCCGTGTCTGCAAACCTACACCACAGCTCATGGCAACATCGGATCCTTAACCACTGCACCAAGACAGGAACTCCAACTTTTCCGTAATCCTGAAGTTTTTAAAAACTAAAAGAAACACCCAAGCACAAAGAGCAACACACTACATATTTTTAGCTTTTGTGTTTCCAAGTAACCACTTTTCTATTTAGGTCTTATTTGTTTTCATAAATAAAAAGCACGCCCCACACACCCCAAATCAGGCTCTGGCGCCTGACCCTGCAGGTAGCCCTGACTGAGGACACTCACTGCCGAGGATCTCTGTAACCGCTTCTCGAGTCACTAGGGTTTCTGATTCCAAGTACACAACGAAGGCCGCCAAGAAGACCAAGCGCTGCAGCACGAACCTCCAGTGTTCATGAAACCTGCACAGTGAGGGGCAGGGATAGGGAGTTAAAAACACAGTGCAGTAAAGTTATGGCCAAAACAGTCTACGAAGGGAATCCTTATAAAACCTCACATGAAATTCCAAGACATAAAACATGTTAAGGGCAGGAAGACATTCAAGTATATTCAATGGGCTTGATATAAATTTTGCCAGCTCAAATTCATAACAATCACTTATTATAAGTTTAATAAATGAGAAGCATGGTCTGATTTTGATGAATACAAAAATTACACCAGAAGATTATGTTTGATAAGAGCACAACTGTGTTTTATAAGTTTAGTCACTAAAAACAATGACCCTGCTCTGAGAAAAACAAAAATTTGGTGAATGAAGACTGATGAGAACTGCCAAGTGTTTGTCGGCCTCAGCACCTGACTCATTCCTACATTCTGAATGAGGGTATCAAGAAACTCCTGACTCACACACCTAAGAAATAATTGCCATTTGCAGTCACTAAAGAGGTGACCTTAAAAACGTTGGGATACTGTAGTTAAACTCGGCTAGAAGGTAGAAAAGGAAACAGGAAATTTTACAACCCTCAGAAATTTATGCTACGCCTCCTGATCTTCAAATGTGGCAACAAGTTCAAAATCATTTTTCAACACAACCCAGGTCAAAGAAAACACTGAGGGCCAAAGTGGCTAGAGGGTAGCTTGGGTGTGACCTCCAAAACCACGGTCTCCACCAACCCTGCCCACATTACGGTCAGACATCTCTGTGGGCAGCTATCACCTAACTACTGCAGGCTCAGCAAACCTTTTCTGTGATGGACCAGACAACAAATATGCTAGCTAGCTTTCTGGGACACTTTCAGCCTCTATCACACAGTCTTATTTGGCTGTTTTTCTTTTCTTAACGACACTTTAAAATATAAACATACATATGTAAACTCTCAACAGCAGCAGGCCACAGCAGTTTGCCAGCCCCTGCCTTTAAAGAATCTTGTGAGGTTACACTGTCCGCTCCCCATATACATGTCTTAACTATTTTTTGTGATGTCAGTATGCACTGTACAACTTACATGTTTCACAATTATGATTAACAACGAATTTTTTCCCCAGTGGTATGTAAAATAACAGTGTATATCAAAATTAATAGTGTTGTAGATTCAACGAGATATGGCATAAAATATAAAGCTGCGTATGTCACTTAGCAGTGAAATTCAAGCTTTAATGTAAAACTTAACTTGAGATACTGCCACGTAATCCCATAATCTTAACAGCATAGATACAATTCAAACTCCACAAGTAATAAATATTTAAAGACATATTCTCTATTTTGACCTTCATACAACACACATTTTCTTTTTAGTTTTTCATTGCAAAAATTATACACATTCTTTAAAGAAATTTTGAAAGTAAAAAGAAGAAAAAAATAAAATCAATTTTTTCACCATTAAAATACCACCATTAACAGTTCCTCTTCCTTTCTGTTGCTTCTTCTTAGGAGAGGAATTTTTACCTAGGTCTAAGCAATCATTCAATAGATATAACTTTTCTCTTCCCTTTTTTCACTTAACATTATAAAATATGCTACTTGTCTTACAAACCTGTAATACTGTTCAGCAGGGAACTTGGTCTTCAAAGATGTTAGATGTGTTTTTACTGTACCAAAATGTTCTCGAGCTTTCAAACACCTCTTTGGAACTGATCACAAAAAGATAATCAAATGCAATAATGACAGACTCAACCAAATTTCAAATACAGTTCTTGCTTAATAATCTATGTAGTCTACCTGGAAATAAATCAAATTTTTTTTTTTAAATCTCAAGGCCAAAGGTAGGGCATGCATCTCTGCTTTTGGTCTGGCTCTCAAAATTTCCTATCTAATTTCCCTACTGAAAAATATACCAAAAAAAAATTGCTAAAAGGGAATAGACTGGGAAGCACACTGGTAAACTGTCATAAATAACCTCATCTTTAGGCTGTCTCTCCTAGTTTGTCCTCAAAGGGTGCCTAAAGTGGACTGCTAGAAGCTCCCATATGGGGTCCAAAAGTAGCTTTATAATTACTCTCAATCAGGCTAACCAACTCCATATTATTGAGAAAAGTGACTTGCCCTCACAACTGTAAATTACATTATGATCTCATTCTCCATCTGAAAATATATTTCAGCTCTTGGGAGTTCCCATCGTGGTGCAGTGGTTAACGAATCTGACTAGGAACCATGAGGTTGCGGGTTCGGTCCCTGGCCTTGCTCAGTGGGTTAAGATCCAGCGTTGCTGTGGTGTAGGTTGCAGATGCAGCTCGGATCCCGAGTTTCTATGGCTCTGGCATAGGCCAGCGGCTACAGCTCTGATTAGACCCCTAGCCTGGGAACCCCCATATGCTACGGGAGAGGCCATATAAAAGGCAAAAAAAAAAAAATATATATATATATATATGTATGTATATGTATGTATATATTATTTCAGCTCTTTTAGTTGTGCTAGCTACATCTTACAATAGCGGTTCCATGTCTAAGCTTGATCTCTATTCAAGAGGCTGACTGTACATGCATTGAGAACATTTTACACTGGCCCATTATCTACAAATGCATATTAAATCATATTCAATGACTGAAAGGTTGGGTTTAAGAAAAAGAACCAAATAAAAGTTGTTAGGTACACAAGAGAGCTATGAAACTACCACAATCATCAGAAGAACTCTACCACAAGGGAAAACATTCCTACTTTGACCTACATGAAAACAGTATACACAGAATTCTGTAAACCTATAAAATGATCAACTCACCTACTTCTCCAATTTCTACTCACCGTAAAGCATGAGGGACATTTTTCATAGTAAAATGATAAAGATTTGGATTTTTCTTCTGGAGGTAAATTAACTCTTTATACAAAAGACCAATAAACTGGATAAAAACCTTCAAAATCAAAACAAAGAACTTACTGTCCTGAAACCCAGCACCCTGATGGACCCCTTGGAGTAGAGTTAAAATCTCTCGGGCTGTTTGTTCTAAACTCTGTACAACTTTTCGGATTTCCTAGAAAGAATTAAAGATCAAAATATCAAATAAATTCAACATAATTATTATATTATCATAACCTCAAACCAAATGTATTTAACAGCACATTTGATCTATGACACCTTCATACACATTCAAAACACAACCTTTACAAGGACATAAATTGTTCACAAAATATCCAGGTTTGAATTCTCAATTTTCCACTTACTTCCTCTCTGAGACCTTCGAGAAGTCACTAAAAAACCTTAGATTCCTCATAAAGACTTCAAAGGGTAATAGCCACCCACTCACCCTAAATATCCTGCCGGAACACTAAAAATGAGGTAGTCAAGTGTAAACCATAAAAAGAAAAATGAAGTACAATACAATGATTGGGTACTTTTCATTCATTCATTTTGCAACATTCACTGAGCTTATTTCTAGGCTTTATGTAAATATTGAGGAACTAAGCAGACAGTCCCTTTACCATGCAATTTAGAGTAGGACAGGTGGTTAAAAAAATAATGACCACCCAAGTTTCGTGGGGGGTTTTTTGTTTTCGATTTTTTTTTTTTTTTTTTTTTTTTTCTTTTTTAAAGGCCGCACTCGCGGCAAATCGAAGTTCCCAGGCTAGGGTTCAAATCGGAGCTGCAGCTGCCGGCCCAAGCCACAGCTACAGTAACGTGGGATCCAAGCCGCGTCTTCAACCTATACCAGAGCTTGTGGCAACGCTGGATCCTTAACCCACTGAGCGGGGCCAAAGATCCAATCGCATCCTCATGGATACTAGTCGGGTTTGTCACCACCGCACCACATCGGGAACTCTGCACAAGCTTTTTTTAAAATGGTAGTGCGCTACCCGAAAACATAACAGGGAAAAGATAATTTAGACTGTGAGGTTGAGAAGAACATGAAATAGCCAGGAGAAATGGGAAAGAAGTGCATTCCAGGAAAAGCAAGCAGTACCTGCAAAAGACGTGAGGCAGGAAACTATTTGGGAAACTAGAGGAATAACACACAACAGAAGATGACGTAAAATGAGACTGGAGAGAGAGACCGGTGGGCCACAGTAGAGTCTGGATTGTTATCCTAGGTGGAATAAAAAGCCATAGGCATTTTAAAGAGAGGAGGCGCACGTGTGCTTTTAATACACCAACAACAAACACAGCAAACGCGCGGTGTCTGAGTCCCAAGCGCTAACTGAGCCCTCAACATAAACCAGCGCTACAAAAGAGGAAAACTGATACCCAAATAAATGAGGTACGTGATGACGAGGAGCCAAGATCCGAACACAGGTAGTCAGGATCTGCAAGCAGAATCAGGGGCAGGGGGAAGGAGATGCCTTAAGCCGAAACAAGAGGAGAAGCAACCCACCCCCGGAGGCCTCCCCACCGCTCGAATCTGAGCGACGGAAAAGGGCCGGGTGGCGCGGCCCAGCTAGGCAAAGACAGGGGAAAGGGATGGGGAGCTTACCTCCCTGATGTCCTGCTCGGCAGCCAAAAAGCCCTGCAGCTCCACGAAGATCTCGCTCACAGACATGGCGCCGGCCGCACGACTGTCAGCCAGGGCGGCGAAGGTGGCCTGCCAAATGCGCTCCAAAACAACCAAGGCGGTCAGTCTCAAGGCCCACTACCGCCGCCACCGCCGCCGCGTCCACCCGGCCCTGCACTAAGACTGCCGCTGGGGTCCTCTCAGGCCCGTGGCGCTCAGGAGCCCGGGCTGTCCTCCACTCCGCCTGAGGCGCTGCCCGCCGCAAGGGAAGACGGGAGCCCGTAAAGCAGGGCAGGGCGGGCGAGGCTCTTCCGACAGGCACCACCGGAGACAGCCCGAGAAGGGGTCCTCAGAGCTTGTGGGCCTAAAGGAGGGGGCCTTGGGTTTGGAGGATTGGAACCAATCCGCTGTTAGCTCGTACAGTCTAACCTCCGTAACCAGTTGGGGTTTTGGTCCTGTGAGCCCTGCGCCATTCCAAAATCTGAGGATCCTCAAGGTCCTTATTTGAAGTTGCGTAGTATTTGAATATAACCTATGCACGTTCTCTTGTAATATTTTAAGTACTTGTAATTAGATATTACTTGTAACACCTAATAAAATGCACTGTGGGAATAGTTGGAAATACAATGTAAATACGTAAATAGTTGCTGGTGCACAGCAAAATCAAGTTGCTTTTTTGGAACTTTTTTTTTAAATACTTTCTATCTCGGGTCGGTTGAATCTGTAGGTGCCGAACTGCAGATACGGAGGGCTGATTGTACATGATATTTTATAAAACAGCAGTTGGAGGGAAAACGCTTCAGTACTAAAAGGTACGCATAGAAAGCCAGGTGCGTAAGAGTGTACATTGCAATCTGTAAAAATAGGGGAAAAAATAGTTTGTGCCTGAAGAAAGTACTCGGGGAAAAATAAACGTGTATGTGGGATTGAAAATAAGGGGATAGATTGAGAGTGAATTTTTTTCTCTCTGTGCTTGTTTTTAATTTTAACGTCTTCGCAGGGATTGTATTGCCTTTTGTTTAGATTATATGAACCTTTAAGCTTGTAGGATGGGGAGTTTCTCTTCCGCTCAACGAATACCTTCCCCCAATTCCCCTTTTTGGAGGCCAGCGCTGTAATGATTTGGTTTGACCTACAGTTATCTCATACATCCACCCTACAAATACAACTGTGTGTGTGTGTGAGTGTAGACTGCACGCCAAATGAATGAAAATGATGGCTTATATCACCTAAATGATAAATTATTGTTTGCATTGTGCCAGACATTATTCTAAAACTTTACACGAAGAATCATATTTTTATCTTCATTATACTTCTGCAAACTTGATACTGTTTTCATCTTATAAATGAAGTAAATATGGTAGCAGATTAATTGGCTTGCCTAAGCTCATATGCAGCTAGTGCTTGATGAAACTGGAATCCAAATGCATTGTCTTAACCACCATGCTCTTATCATTCATATACATAAATTTATTTTGGGAATTCTCTTTTTGCACATCTTCCTATTAAAGTTTTCATGTTTCTCATTCTTTTATAACCTTTATCACTTAAAATTAACATTTTCTCATTTTTTACCATTTTTAAAAATAATTTTTTTGTGGAGTTCCCATCATGGTGCAGTGGTTAATGAATCCGACTAGGAACCATGAGGTTGCAGGTTTGATCCCTGGCCTCATTCAGTGGGTTAAGGATCTGGTGTTGCTGTGAGCTCTGGTGTAGGTCGCATACAAGGCTCGGATCCCACATTGCTGTGGCTCTGGAGTAGGCCAGCGGCTACAGCTCCCATTAGACCCCTAGCCTGGGAACCTCCATATGCTGTGGGAAGTGGCCCTAGAAAAGGCAAAAAGACATAAATAATAATAATCATAATAATTTTTTTTTTGTTTTTTTAGGGCCGCATCTGCAGCATATGGAAATTCCCAGGCTAGGGGTCAAATCAGAGCTGCAGCTGCTGACCTACACCACAGCCACAGCAACGTGGGACCCGAGCTAGGTCTGTGACATACACCACAGCTCATGGCAACACCAGATCCTTAACCCACTGAGCAAGGTCAGGGGTTGAACCCAAGTCCTCATGGATACTAGTCGGGTTTGTTACCACTGAGCCACAATGGGAACTCCTAAAAATAATTTTTGAAATGGAAACGTTGTTAATGTGACTTTTTTTGTGGAGTGGATGTATCATGTTTATTGACCCAGTCAGTCCCTTATCATGGGTTATTTAGTTGCTTCTAGTTCTTTCTATTACTAATTTTTTTAACTTTTTTTTTTTTTGGCTGCGCCCAAGGCATACAAAAGTTCCTAGGCCAGGGATCAGACCTGCACCAGAGCAGTGACCTCAGCTGCTGCAGTGATAATGCCAGGTCCTTAACCCACTGTGCCACAAGGGAACTCCAGTTCTTTCTGTTATGAATGGCATTGTGATGAAAGTCTTTGTAAGCCATTATCAGGATTTAAGATCATTTCTTTTAGAAATACTGGTGGCCAATATCACTAATCATCAGGAAAATGCAAGTCTAAAGCACAATGAGATATTACCTCTCACCTATAAGAATGGCTATCTTCAAAAAGACAGTAAACAGGAGTTCTGTTGTGATGCAGCAGGTTATGGATCTGGCATTTTCTCTTCAGCAGCTTGGGTTGTTGCTGTGGTACAGGTTTGATCCCTGGCCTGGGAACATGCAGCAGGCACAGCCAAAAAGAAAAGAAAAGACAATAAGACAATAAATAACATGTATTGGTGAGGATGTGGAGAAAAGGGAACCCTCCTGCACTGTTAGTAGGAATATAAGTTAGTACAACTACTGTGGAAAACATTATGGGAGATTTCTCAAAAATTAAAAATGGCAGTAGCATACAATCCAGAATTCCACTCCTGGGTATGTATCCAAAGAAAAGAAAAACACAAATTTGAAAAAATACACGCATGTCAATGTTCTGAGTAGCATTATTTACAATAGCCAATATATGGAAGCAACATGTGTCCATCAACAGATGAATAGTTTCAAAAATGTAGCATATATATGTATACATACAATGGACTATTTCTTGGCCATAAAAAAGAATGAAATTTTACCAAATGTGACAACATAGATGGACCTGGAGGGCAGTATGCTTAGTGAAATGTCGGGCAGAGAAAGACAAATACTGTATGTTTTCACTGTTTTTTTTTAATGAGCACACTCATGGCATTTGGAAGTTCTCAGACTATGGGTCAAATCAGAATTGCATTTGCCAGCCTACACCACAGTCACAGCAACGCCAGATCCAGGCTGAGACTGCAACCTATGCCACAGCTCACGGCAACACCAGATCCTTAACCCACTGAACGAGGCCAAGGATCAAATCATGTATAGTAGTCAGATACATTAAGGCTGAGCCACCATGGGAACTCTTGTATGTTTTCACTTTTATGAGGAATCTAAAAAATAAAGCAAACGATTAAATATAGCAAGGCAGCAACAGTTCTGCAGACACAGAGTAATGGGGGGGAGGGGCAAATTGGGTCAGGGATTAAGAGGTTCAAACCACAAGGTATAAAATAGACAAGTAACAGGAATGTAATATACAGCACAGTGAAACAGCCAATATTGTATAACAACATTATATGGAGTATAATCTATAAAAATATTACTAAATTGTATACTTGAAATTATTGTAAGTCAACTATACTTCAACAAAAAAGAAAAAATTAGAATTTTTTAAATGATAAGATCATTGCTTTGATAAGTCCTTTTTTTTTTTTTCTTTTTTTGGCTGCCTCAAGGTATATGGTGTTCCTGGGCCAGGGAGCAGATCCAAAGCACAGTTTTGGCCTATGTCGCACCTGCAGCAACACTGGATCATTTAACCCACTGCACTGCACCAGGGACTGAACCTGCTTCCTGGCGCTGCAGAGATGTCACAGATCCTCTTGTGCCACAGCAGGAATTTCCACCAGTCTTCTTTTTTTGTTGGCTTGTTTTTGTCTTTTTAGGGATACACCTGAGGCATATGGAAGTTCCCTGCCTTCGCCACAGCAACAGCAACACAGGATCCAAGCCACATCTGTGACTTACACCAAAGGTCAAGGCAATGCCAGATACTTAACCCACTGGATTGAAGCTACATGCTCATGGATACTAGTAAGGTTCTTAGCCCATAGAGCCACAGTGGGAACTCCAATAAGTCCTATTTTTAAAGTCCTTGACAGATTTTGCCAAATCTCTTTCTAGAAAAACTGAACTCATTTCCATCCCCCTGGCCACTTGGCTGCACTCTCCTGAGTGTGAATGTTAACACTGTAGACATTCTGGGCTCATTTAAGGGTGAAAATATGACTCATTTAATAGTACTGAAGACTCTGTTATAGGTGGTACACTTCTACAAGGTTCCTTGAAGGGCAGTGAACCCTCTGAGCAGCTACCCCTCTGCACTCTCCCCACCCCCATCCCTCCAGGGGGCCCCCCCGCTTTGCCAAGGTCATTGCCACACTCAGGGTCTAGATTTGGGGTTGTGCATGAAGTTAGACCTGGCACAGGGCAAGATGTGGCCAAAGTGATAGTCACCGAGAAGGACAGAGAAAGAAAATTTCCCTCCCAACTTCAGGTCCTGTGGCCCTAAACTGAATACAGGCGGAATTTTTAGTTTGTCAGGTGACATGTACTGAGGCTGCACTATTGAGACTAATGAAACAAATGACACTTTCTCTCCACTTCCCCTAAAATTGTCCCTTTCAGCCCAAAAACCCTGTGACTGAGCAAGGGTCAGCCAGGCAGGGCTGAGCAAGCTGACTCATAGCTGGCAGGTTGGATGACCCCTCAGGGACCAGGCACAATGGATGGAAAAGGAGGAGAAGAGGAGGAAGGCGAGCAGGGCTGGGTAGGCACCTCAGCCCCACCTCTCAGAGTCTTCTGTTCCCAAGACCCAGCTCCCTAGATACTCAGCACACCCTGCCTTACCCTGAAGCTCTGACATCAGCCCTCACCATGCTACCTACACCATCCCCTGCCAGGGGCTCCAGTGCATAGGTGGTGATGGTGGCCCCATAGGAAAGACATGCCACTATTGAGTTCCCACAGAGGGGTGGCATGGTGGGTGGTCAGTGGGGGCAAAAGAAGGGAGAGACATTCATTGAGCACATGCAGCCACACACTCAGGTCTGTGGAAGTGTCTGGAGGCATTTGGTTGTTAAGTGACTTGGGGGGAGAAGGGTGGCGCTGACATCAGGTGCTGGAAACAGGGTGCCAAGGCAGAGTGGGACACACAGTCCAGTGAAAAATTGTTCTACCCAAGAAGCCTCTGCCCTCTACAAGAAAAATCAGAAGGAAGGAAAAAACGTAATACCCAACTTTTAGGTAGTGCATTTGTTTTCATTGGGCAATCTGCCACCTCTGTCCCCCATACTGGCCGGTGTGGACTACTACTGTAGCCTTGACTCCCTGTTTCTTCAGTCCACCTGCCACCCTAACTAGTGGAGTTATTTGAAAGGTATGAACAACCACAGCCTTCCATAAAACCCTCCCATTCCCCTGCATTTACAATAAAACCCAAGCTTTCAACCTTGACAAGCAGAGCCCTGGAGCTCCCACCTGCACCCTTGGTCCTCACCCCTTGCTGAGCTCCAGCCACACTGGCTGGTCCCTTCTTTCCAGCCTAAGACCTCCATGCCTGCTCCCCATGCCTTCAGGTCTCAGCTCAAAGCTACCTCCTCCGGAGGCCCTCCTTGCCACCCAGGATGCCTCTCCCCCAATCTCTTCAGTATCTCACATAGCACCAGACCCACCCTCAGACGTCCTTTATCTGCCCCTCCCCCCAAGCTCTAAGTTCCCCAAAGGCAGCAGCAGAGGGACGCACAATAAGGGCTCAAAAAACAAGTGAAAAAGGAAAATAGGGGAGTTACCATTGTGGCTCAGTGGTAACGAATCCGACTAGTATCCATGAGGATGTGGGTTCGATCCCTGGCGTTGCTCACTGGGTTAAGGATCCTGCGTTGCCAGGAGCTGTGGTATGTGGAGTTGCTATGGCTGTGATGTAGGCGGGTAGTTGCAGCTCCGATTCAACCTGTAGCCTGAGAACTATGCTGAGGGTGCAGCCCTAAACAGCAAAAAGAAAGAAAGAAAATAAATAGAAAAGAATTAATGGTTAGCAAGACCTCAAGGGCACGAGTATTGTTTTGGGGTTGGTTTCGTTTTTGGTTTTGGTTTTTGGCTGCGCTCAGGACTGGAGGAAGTTCCCTGGCCAGGGATAGAAACTGCAGCAGCTACCTGCCCTGAGCCAACCCGCTGAGACACCAGAGAATTTCTGGAGTTGATTGTCTAGGGGTCAAATGAAAGCTGCAGCTGCCCGGCCTACACCACAGCCACAGCAACACCAGATCTGAGCTGCATCTGTGACCTACACTGCAGCTCACGGCAATGCTAGAACCTTATCCCAGTGAGCTAGGCCAGCGGTGGAACCCACACCTTCATGGATGCTAGTCGGGTTCTTAACCTGCTGAGGCACAATGGGAACTCACTGGAGTTGGTTTTTATCCCAGCCCTGGCCCTTGAAATGTGAGGGCCATAGAGGAAACGCTAACAAGCTATTCACAGCAATTTTGGGCAGGTGGCAGGTGTTAGAGTGAGGTCAGCGGCTGTTGAGGCAGGGGACGCCGGAGCTCGCTGGACCCTCCCCGCGCCCCGCCCAGGCCCCACCCCCTGTCGCGCCGCGTCGAGCCCAGGCCCCGCCCTCACTTCCGCTTTGGAACCCTACAGGACTCGCATTTCCGGGAGCTCCGCGTGGATTTGGTTAGCCCGGTAGCAGGCTTAATGGCGGCTCTCGCTGCCCCGGTTGGGCCGCTCTTGTCCCTGAATCCGCAAGAAGATGCTAAGTTCCAGAAGAAGGTAGCGCAGGCTCGCCGTCGCGCAACCAAGGTGAGTGGCCAGCGCGGCCCCAACCGCGACAGGAGGCGGCTGGCGCGCCCTGGGCCTTCTGCCCAGCGCGTCTCGGCAGCCCCACGCCTGTGCCTCAGCAGGGTCACCCTGGAGGCCCCGACCCCAGGAGACTCCGACCCCAGGAGACCCCGACCCCAGGAGACCGAGGTTTTCCCGAGAGGACCGAAAAATGAAGGGGTGGGTGTTGGGGTGACGATGGAAGAGAGGAGGCCAGCCGATGGGAGCGGCCCTTGTAGCGCAGATCAGCCCCAGATCCGAAAGAGCGTTCTTTGGCTCTGCCCCTGTAGGGAAAATGTGGCCTCTGTACACTGGCACTAGTTTGGGAGTCGGAGTTTTGAGGAAGAGAAAGAACAGTTTTATTGCTTTGCCAGGCAAAGGAGGACACGGCAGGGTAATGCCTCAAAGCTTTGTCCTGACTTGAGAGGGGATAGCAAGGGGTTTTATAGGTTTAGCTCAGAAGACAGGATTATTGATTAAGATGTCTATGTTATTCTTAATCCATAGATCATTTCAAAGTAGTCAAATCCGGAGTCAGTCGGTTTGGTGATGGTTTCTGGTTGTCTTCAGGGTTATCGTCCCTTGACCTTCTCTCTGGAATAAAGACTGCTTACGGGGAAGGGGTATCAGAAGAGTGTTTCAATTATAAAAGAAAACATTAGGTGCAATATATAACTCTGATTAGAAAGTAAACATTAGTAATAAGTTAGCAGACCAAGGCAGGACACAACATAATGGAGACTGTTTTAACTAGGTTTTAGCTGTAACAGTATTTTCTAATCATTAACTCTCGAGTCAGCCTTTTGAGACTGAGGGGAGGCCTGGGAGACTAAAGGAAAGGCCGTTTATTTCAAAACACAAAGATTTAGGGTCTGGTACATGGTTTCATCCCCAAATTGGGGAGGTTCGGTTGCCAGGTCCATGGTTTTGGAATCCTTAAGAGACAATTTTTGCCAGGCTTCATTTGCTTATGACTAGGGGCCCTGACATAAAGTTCTGTTTCCCAAAGGTTTTAGCATAAAATGCGTTCCCGGAAAACTTAAAAGTCCTTATTATAGAAAACAAGGGTATATTGGAGGTACTGTTAACTAACGTCTTAAAATAGTTGGTTAGGTGAGTACGAGTTAAATGATGATCTGCAAAACTGTACTTATGTGGAGTTCTAAGGTCAGAAGATTTTGAATAATGCGTTCAAACCATTGATTCACCGTAATACTTACTGAGCATTGACTTTGGGGGCCTGGGATGGGGACGCAGAGAAGACAGTCTCCTGCTTGACAATTGTCTTTGTGGGGAGATGGACATTAAACAGTTAATTTTTGTATTCTGTTGTGCTAAGTGGAGATTCAGGGTAGGTTCTTATCTGTTGTCTTAGACTGAAAGCAGGGAGTTTTCACAGGATTTGTTGCAATGTGTTGTTGTTTTTTATTTAAAAAAATATTTGCCTGATCTTGATGTCTTCAGCAACCAGAGAAACAAAAACTTACTCCTGGAGTAATCTATGTGGGCCACTTACCTCCATCGCTATATGAAACCCAGATCCGAGCATATTTCTCCCAGTTTGGCACTGTTACAAGATTGAGACTGTCCAGGAGTAAAAAGGTAAGTTTTTTTTGGATTGAGATAAGTTGTTTCATTTTCCAAAAGAATATCACCCTTGACAGTGTATGGAGCATGTTCCGGTATTATCGCTCACTCTAGAAAGGGGTGGAGCGAGAACTAGAACCTGAACCAGCTGTGAGAGCAAAATCACTATTCCTGTTAATGTTTTACTGTTTACAAAAAAAAAAAGTGATTGCCTTAAGTCCTCAAATTAAATTGACTGTCCTAATAAGTGAGTCATATTTGTGCTGTGACTACTAAGCCAGATGTACATGAACTTCAGTTTGAGGAGCTGGTTCATAGTCCCTTTGTAAAAGCCTCTGATAGCGAAGGTTGGTCAGGTGCATAGTTAGAGTAAGGATGGAGCAAGGCTACATAGGTGTGAGGCCTGGCTCCACAGTTAACTAATTGTGTGGCTTTGGACAAGTTATATATACTCTCATACTTCAGTTTTCTGATTTGTAAGATAGAAACAAAATAGCACTGACATCCTAGGAGTATCTGAGCAAAGATTAAATGGGGTAATGACTGAAGGTTCTTAGAACAGTGTCTGAGCCACAAAGTACTATATAATGTTGTTTTGGGGAGGTTTTTTGCTGGTTTTTTTTTTTTTTTTTTTAGGTCATACTAGCGGCATATGGCGGTTCCCAGGCTAGAGGTCAATTCAGAGCTACAGCTGCCAGCCCCAGCCACAGGAACGCAGGATCCAAGCTACATCTTCGACCATGTTACAGCTAACAGCGGCACCAGATCCTTATCCCACTGAGTGAGGCCAGGGATCAAACCCAAAACCTCATGGCTCCTAGTCAGATTCATTTCCACTGAGCCACTACGGGAACTCCTATATAATGTTATTTTTGTATCATACCTTCACCTGTCCTGATAAAGAACTGATTGTGTTGTTTGTTTCAGTAGGGAGGGGAGGCCCACTTTATTTTCTTTCCCCACACTCACTTACTGGCTGTAACCATAGAGCTCTTGTTCTTGGAATCTTTTTTTCTTGTTACAGTTTTTCCACACTTTCCACTTGAGTTGTAACAGATCAAAGTTAAATTTTATGTTTGGGAGTTCCTGACCTGGCTGTACAGAAACAAATCTGACTAGCATCCATGAGAACGCAGGTTCAATCCCTGACCTTGCTCAGTGGGTTAAGAATCACGACTCGGATCTGATGTGGCTGTGGTGTAGGCCAGTGGCTATAGCTCTAATTCAACCCCTAGCCTGGGAACCTCCATATGCCGTGGGAGCCAAAAAAAAAAAATTTATATTTGATTTGGCACATGTGGGGATAGGACACACACTAGCTGGATATTACGTTTTATGTTCCCAAAGCAACATCTCAACAGTAAAGGGGATTTTAAATTTAAAATGCTTCAGAGGGGGAGTTCCCGTCGTGGCGCAGTGGTGAACGAATCTGACTAGGAACCATGAGGTTGCGGGTTCGGTCCCTGCCCTTGCTCAGTGGGTTAACGATCCGGTGTTGCCGTGAGCTGTAGTGTAGGTTGCAGACGCGGCTCGGATCCCGCGTTGCTGTGGCTCTGGCGTAGGCCGGTGGCTACAGCTCCGATTCAACCCCTAGCCTGGGAACCTCCATATGCCGCAGGAAGTGGCCCAAAGAAATAGCAAAAAAAATAAAAATAAAAAAAAATAATAAAATGCTTCAGAGGAAGTGTCCATTGACAGGAATGGATAAAGAACATGTGGTGCATATATGCAATAGAGTATTAGTCATAAAAAAAGAATGAAATAATACCATTTGCAGCAACATGGACGGATCTAGAGATTATCATACAACATAAATTAAAAGAAAGACAAGTACTGGAGTTCCCGTTGTGGCACAGTGGTTAACGAATCCAACTAGGAACCATGAGGTTGAGGGTTCGATCCCTGGCCTTGCTCAGTGGGTTAAGGATCCGGCATTGACGTGAGCTGTGGTGTAGGTTGCAGACGTGGCTTGGATCCCACGCTGCTGTGACTCTGGCGTAGGCACGACTACGATTAGACCCCTAGCCTTGGAATCTCCATATGCTGCGGGAGCGGCCATAGAAAAGGCAAAGACCAAAAAAAGAAGAGAAAGACAAGTACCATATATTACTTATACATGGAATCTTTTTGTCTTTTTTTTTTCTTTTATTCCCTGCGGTATAGGGAGTTCCCAGGCTAGGGGTCAGAGGGCTGGGTATTGAACTTGCCTCCCAGAGTTCCCAAGGAGCTGCCAATCTAGATGTGCCACAGAAGGAACTTCTGTATGTGGAATCTCTAAAAAAGATACAAATGAACTTACTTGCAGAGCAGGAATAGACTCACAGACTCTGAAAACAAACTTAATGGTTACCAAAGGGGACAGGTTCAGGGAGGGGTGGACTTGGGGTTTGGAATTTGTGTGTGCACACTGAGGTGTATAGAATGATTGGCCAGCAGGGACTTGCTGTACACCACAGGGAACTCTACCCAGTATTCTGTGGTGATCTATATGGAGAAAGAATGGATATGTGTATAACTGAATCACTTTGCTGTACAACAGAAATTATCTCAACATTGTAAATTATTGCAAATAGTTCCTATTATGGTTCAGCTGGTCAGGAATCTGACTACTAACCATAAGGATGCAGGTTCGATCTTTGGCCTCACTCATTGGGTTAAGGATCCAGCATTGCTGAGCTGTGGTGTAGATCTCAGATTTGGCTCGGATCCTATGTTGTTGTGGCTGTGGTGTAGGCTGGCAGCTACATGGCCAATTCGACCCCTAGCCTGGGAACCTCCATATTCCTCAGGTGCGGCCCTAAAAAGACAAAAAAAAAATTAATAAAATAAAATGCTTCGGGGAATTCTCTGGTGGCCTAGCAGGTTAGGGATCTGGCATTGTCATTGTTGAGGCTAGGGTCACTGCTTTGGTATGGGTCCAGTCCGTGGCCTGAGAACCTCCATGTGCTGTGGGCATGGCCAAAAGAAAAATCCTGATATTTCTTCTATTCTAACCAAAATAATGTTTTCTCTGTATTTTCCCCTTTTTCCCCATTCGCCAGTTGGTAATGGTTGCATCTTAGGCAGACAAGATACTGCAAATACCCTGAAGTCTGGTAGAGACCAGCTTAATGACTGTTCACCTTTATCAGATGTCAGCTTGATCTCATGCTTCAGATCTTTGATCTTTAAGAAACAGACTAGAATCTATCATTTTGCTACAGACTTGTTCATTCAATAGTCTCCTTTGAGCCTTATCCATGCAACTGGTGCTTTACTCCTTTTCTTGATTACACTGCAGTTTATTTATCTACCATCCTGTTGAACATAAGGATACAAATGAGCTTACTTGGAATTTTTCAGTCTTGTAGGTGAAGCTGCTGGGAACCTTCTTTTTGCAGGTATAGGCAACTTTCTCTAGAATAGTTTTTTTTGGACTTAGAATCCCCAAGAAGAAATAAGTTCGTTTGTTTCTTTTTTGGCCACCCAGCCACAACTTTGACCTGCGCTGCAACTGTGGCAGCGCTGGAACCTTTAACCCACTATGCCGGACAGGGGATTGAATCTTCGTCCTGGTGCTGTAAGGACACTGCTGATCCCATTGCACCATAGCAGGAACTCCAAAGAAATAAGTTTTACAGCGTAAGCCAACACACATATACGTGTACATAAACATACCTGAAGTAAAAGTCCTATGAGAGGTTGCTTAATCTTTCTGATCAGTCGTGGGGTTGTTTTTTTGCTTATTTGTTCTTAAGGGCTGCACCCTCAGCATGTGGAGGTTCCCAGGCCAGGGGTTGAATTGGAGCTACAGCTGCCGGCCTACGCCACAGCTACAGCAACGCCAGATCTGAAATGAGTCTGCAACCTACACCACAGCTCACAGCAATGCTGGATCCTTAACCCACTGAGCAAGGCCAGGGATCAAACCTGAAACCTCATGGTTCCTAGTCAGATTTGTTTCCACTGTGCCACAACGGGAACTCCTCTATTTAGTTTTTCAAAACTTTTCTGATCTACCTAATTGAATTTGTTGTCCTCTAAAATGTCACGCTCTGCTTTTGAAAAATTTTAGCGCGCTTTAAAGCCTATCCTCAAGGTAGAATAATCATGTCTTTTGTATCTGCCTGCCTCATTCTTAGCTTGAGCGTCATTATGTGTTTGTCATATATTCTAACACATATCGTTACATGTTAGACTCCTCTCTTCTCTGAATTGCCTTTTTGTTTTTGGGAGGGGGGTTGTTTTCTTTGTTTTGTTTTTGCGGGGTTTTTTTTGTTTTGTCTTTTTGCATTTTCTGGGGCCGCTCCCGCGGCATATGGAAGTTCCCAGGCTAGGGGTCCAATTGGAGCTGTAGCCGCCGACCTATGCCAGAGCCACAGCAATACAGGATCTGAGCCACATCTGCAACCTACACCACAGCTCACAGCAACACCGGATCCTTAACCCACTGAGCAAGGCCAGGGATGGAACCCACAACCTCATGGTTCCTAGTCGGATTCATTAACCACTGAGCCACGACAGAAACTCCGCCTTTTTGTATTTTTGCCCTTACTGTCTTTTTGAAACATTCTTCAGCCTTTTGTGGGATGTCATTTTGTCGGTGTTTTTTGATATTTCAGTATAGTCGTAGTTTTCCCTCAGGTTTGTCTTTTGGGAAAAAAGTCTACAGGGAGGTAGAAAAAATGGTACAATGGGAGTTCCCGGGTGGCAGTGGGATAAGGATCTGGTATTCTTATTGCCATGGCACAGGTTCGATCTCTGGCCTGGGAACTTCCTCACGCCGAGGTCACAGGCAAAATAAAACCCAACAAGACAAAATTAAAGAATGGTGTAATGAACACCCCCCACCTGGATTCACCCATTACTAACATCCTGACACATTGGCTTCATCTCTTCCTTGTCTAAAAAAAACAAGCACACAGAGTTCCTGTTGTCGTGCAGCGGAAACAAATCTGACTAGGAACCATGAGGTTGCTGGTTCCATCCCTGGCTTCACTCAGTGGGTTAAGGCTCCGGTGTTGTGGCTGTAGCGTAGGTCACAGATGCGGCTAGGATCTGGTGTAGCTGTGGCTCTGACGTAGGTTGGTGACAACAGCTCCAATTAGATTCCTAGCCTGGGAATCTCCAGATGCCGTGGGTACGGCCTTCAAAAGACAAAAAAAAACACAACAAACAAACAAAAAAAAAAACAGGCACACCTTTTTGTTTCATTGAACCTTTTGAAGAAAGTGGCAGTCACAACACTTTAGTACTAAGTACACCATCATAAATATAAGAATGGGGCATTCTCCTACATTATCACTGCCTGATGATCTTGTTTACTGCCCGCCTACACATACCCCTGGGGCACCCTCCCCATTCTGAGAAAGTTAGGGTCATGCATTGCACTTGGTCGCTTCATCCCATCTAGAACTACATTTGCCCTGTTTGACTTGTTTGGCTTTTCTGGACATTGGCTTTTTTAAGAGGCCAGTCAGAGAAAACCTGCTCCTGCTGGGATGCACTGACAGGTGTCATTTCCAGCTTTGTTGCCGAGTAAAACTACCACCTCCCCACCCACACCAGTTTTGACTGCTTGGTATTTCTAGCATTCAGGGATACTAGGTCAGGGTTTGAAGTTTTAAGTTTTTGGTTTGGGGGACACTTTGCATGTGTTCAGAAAGATTCATGAGTTCACAATTGAGCTGCATTTCACCATCTTCCATTCCATCTTTTCCCTCCTGAGTGAGAACTGGGATTGTAAAAGAATTGCCAGACATTTAAAATTTTACCAGAATCATCCTTTGCAGGTAACTAAACTGAAGCTCTGGATTGTGGCTGTTTCTGGGTTGCCAGTGGTAGGAATGAGCCTCGAGCTTCCTGGCTTCCAACTCTGTTAAGCTGCACACCTTTTTCATGATTCCTTATTTCTAGAATCACCAGTTTTGATCCCTATCCTAATATTTAGTCAAGTTTCTTTTTTTTCTTTCTTTTTTTTCCTTTCTTTTTTTTTTAAGAGCTGCACTCGATGTATATGGAGGTTCCCAGGCTAGGGGTTGAATCTGAGCTACAGCTGCCAGCCTACACCACAGCCACAGCAACGCTGGATCCTTAGCCCACTGCTCAAGGCCAGGGACTGAATCTTGAGTCCTCATGGATACTAGTTGGGTTTGTTACCACTGAGCCACAATGGGAACTCCTGTAAAGTCTTTTCTGGTTGTCACTAAGGTTGGAAGTGTGGAGGAGGAAAAGTTCTTTTTGTATGTACTGCCTCCTAGGTTCTCTGGCCGGGAGGGATGCTGTAACTTACTTAGACTGACGAGACAGAGGTTAGCAAGAGTGAAACAAGCTCCCAGAAGTCTTCTTACACAAGGGAGCTCTCAGACGTGAAGCACTCAGAAGTTGGTTAAAACCATGCAGCACCTTGGCAGAGAAGCAAGGAGTTTCAGGAGGAGCGACAAGATAAAGGAAAAGTGCTTTGAGTTGTGGGAAGGCAAATAAATGGGAGACCAGCCATGGAAAAGGTCCTGTTAGTAAAGCGTGTTATGTGGCTTCCTCTAACTTTTGTCTTTCTGGTGGGGGTGGGGGAAAACACCTTTGTAGATGCATGTCCTGATTTTAGGTAAATAAGGGGAGGGCAGGGTTTTTCTTGTATCTGCTGCTGAATTCCTTCAGCTCAAAATAACCCTGTGCCAAAGTAGCAGGTGTGGAGCAGGCCCATGTTGCCACCCTGCAGTAACACTGAGTACTCATTCGACAAACATCGTGGATAGCACTGGTGGATTTTGAATATTTTCTTAGCAACTCTATGAGAGTGGTTGTTTTATAGCGGTCATTTTCCATTTTCTAAAAGAAAGAAAAATTTGAGCTTAAACACTCCTCACCCAGGTAAGTGTCAGGGCCAGGACCCAAACCTGGGCATTCAGGCCTAGAACTCATTTTACCAAGATAGGGGAGAAAATCCACTTTATGTTGTGGTTTGGAGCCCAAGAACCCCAGGTGCGTGTTTAAATAAGAGAATGTTGGTGCTGGCCCTCTGCCCCAGCTCCGAAGGTGACCAGCCACTAATAAACATGAAAATGAGTGCAGGGTTTTATTGACTAGCTTGGAGACACTGAAGAGTTCATTTCTTTTCCATTTTTTGTTTTGGTTGTTTTTTCGACCATCCTCGGCATGTGGAAATTCCCAGGCAGGGATCAAACTCGAGCCACAGCAATGACAGTGCTGGATCCTTCACCCTTTGCATCACAAGGGAACTCCTGGGCAGTATTAATACATTGGTAACATGACTGCCAGTGAGTTCAATAAGGAGTAAAGAACTGTGGGACCCAACCAAATTCTCTCTCTCTCTTTTTGCCACACCTGCTCCATACAGAAATTCCAAGGATCGCACTAGTGAAACAGTAATGGCAGTGCCAGGTCTTTAACCGCTAGGCCACCAGGGGACACCTAAATAAAGTTCTAATTCTAACTGTATTTATCGTGTGGGATCACAATCCCATGAGTACTTCAAAATCAGTGACAAGTTCAGACTATTTTGAATCTTCTCTTTCCCCATAGCAGTCGCCACACTGTGATTTGAAATTGGAATTAAGGGTGATCTTATTAAACTGATGATCAACTGGGAGTTGAATGGCATGTTAGAATTTAATAGTTCTAATTTTGGGGGTGGATTTTTCCATTGCAGACTGGAAATAGCAAAGGCTATGGCTTTGTGGAGTTTGAATCTGAAGATGTTGCCAAAATAGCTGCTGAAACAATGAACAACTACCTTTTTGGAGAAAGACTCTTGAAGTGTGAGTATGCTGCCTTAGCTGTAGTTGAGTGGATGCCTCCTGCTGACATGGCTGTTCTCTCACCCTGTTGATGGGAGCGAGTCTCAGAAGCTGGTTAAGGTCGGTCTTCCTTCACACATGACACACACAGCTCTAGCCAGGCCCAGAGGGGCTGAGTAGGGGACCTAAAGGTTCTGATCTCTGGTAGGATACAGTTCCTTTTTAAAATGGAGGTAGTTTATCTTGAAAATGATCCCAGGAAAACACTTGGAGGGAGTAGAGACAAAGAGGGGAAGGAAGTCAGTAAGTCGGTGAACCGTATGTTAATAAGCAGGTCACCACATAGGATCTGGTAACCCTGGGAGACAGACCTATTCCAGCTGACAAGCCGGGGGGCTGGGTTGTGTACCACCCCATCCATCACAGGTGGGTGATGCCAGGGGCCTGGGCCTGCCTTGCATATGGGCTCATGGGCTAATGTAGCCAGAGGGATGTGAGTAAGCAGTCAGCTGGCATGAAAGCTTCTGCCCCCGAGGGTCACAAGCTAACAGGAACCCTGGGGCCTGGGCGCTGTCGCTGTCCTTCACACTGCTCTGTGAATTCTGTCGCTGGCCCCTAGGGCAGCTTGGGGCACAGACTGTCTGACAAACAGTTGTGGGCTCTGTGATTTGCCCTTAAGTACCTGCTTAACCTTCACGTTTCTCCGTGTAAATGAGAGACACATCATTTTGGTGATGCTGTGAGGAAAAACTACAAGGGGGAAATTCTAAAGCTTAAATCCTTTCCCTTCCATTTAGCTGAACTTTTTTTTTTTTTTTTTCTTAATGATAGGTCATATCATACCACCTGAAAAAGTACATGAAGAACTTTTTAGAGAGTGGCACATGCCATTTAAAAGGCCGTCGTACCCGGCAGTGAAACGCTATAATCAGAAGCGGACGCTTCGACAAAAGCTGCGGATGGAGGAGAGATTTAAAAAGAAGGAAAAATCTCTCAGGAAGAGATTAGCTAAAAAGGGAATTGATTATAATTTTCCTTCATTGGTAAATACTCCTTTATGAAATGTCTCTTGCTTTGTACCTCACTGTTATAATGTGTTTATGGTTTCATGTATAAAGTAACCTGGTGCTGATCCCATACTAGGTTTTGACTAAATATTTAAAACACCGCATCATGGGTTTTTCTTTGTAAGTTTGTCGGAGCAGATCTTACCTCCACTATACAGAAGAGGAAACTCCTGAACAGGATTGGCTGACTTGGCAACATTTTCCTGATTTAATAACTTTAGGTTATTGAGGTTTTAAACCCTGTTTTACCAAAAACCATAATGCTTATAGATTGCTAGTAAAGGCATTATTACCAGAATTAAGTATTTGGTTTATTGTGTGTTATCAGTAAATATCAAGACTGTAAATTGACCATCCTTTTTATGCTATTCTAGTTAAAATTTTGTTTCATGGTCTTTTAAGTTGGGAATATTCCGAAAGTGTATGTGAGAATCAACCAGTAAACAAAAGTTCTGTGAATTAAATGAGTGGGAGTTGAAATACAGCGAGGCTGCTCACATGAATGGCGTAACAGGTTTTCATCTGGTTTTCACTTCCTTGCTTGTTGACTAGGGACTCCTTGCTCACTCTTCCTCCTTCTCATGGTGAGGTGAGCTCTACAAATCTTTAGATTGTTTTGGGTCTTTGATCGACTCTGTCAGCTTATTTCCAAAAAGTTAATTAGTTGATAAGAGATGGTATCTGTTCCTGAGTTTATTAGGTCTTTCAACCTTACCCAGAAACTAGAAGACTGAATTGCCATCCTTGGGCCCAGTTCCTGATTGACTTTTGTTTTTTCATTTTCATTGAGGTGTAGTTGATTTACAATATTATATATTAGTTTCAGGTGTACAACATAGTGATTCAGTGTTTGGTTTTTTTTGTTTGTTTGCTCTTTTTGCCTTTCCTAGGACCGCTCCCTCGGCATATGGGGGTTCCCAGGCTAGGGGTCGAATCAGAGCTGTAGCCACCAGCCTACACCAGAGCCACAGCAATGCGGGATCCGGGCCACGTCTGCAAATAGACCACAGCTCACGGCAATGCCGGATCCTTAACTCATTGAGCAAGGCCAGGGATCGAACCCACAACCTCATGGTTCCTAGTCGGATTCGTTAACCACTGTGCCACCAAGGGAACTCCGTGATTCAGTGTTTTTATAGATTATGCTCCATGTTCCAATTAGTGTTTTCATTTCTTTTGGATATATTCCCAGGAGTAGAAGTAGAGTTGCTGGATCATATGAAAGGTTTTGTTGGTTGTTTTTTCCCCCAGGTATTTTTAGTTTTTGAGCAACCTCTGTGCTATTCTCCATAGTGGTTGTTACCAGTTTACATTCCTGCCAACAGTGTTTGGGGGGATCCTTTTCTCCCCACCCTCTCCAGCATTTGTTATTTGGGGTGTTTTTGACAATGGCCATTCTGACAACTGTGAGGTGACAATTTTTGTTTTGTTCTTTCCTTTGCTGGCTGCACCTGAGGTATGTGGAAGTTGGCTAGGAGTCGAATGGGAGCTGCAGCTGCTGGCCTACACCACAGCTACAGCAACACCGAATCATTAACCCACTGATCGAGGCCTGGGATTGAACCCACATCTTCGCGGACACTATGTCAGGTTCTTAACCTGCTGAGCTACACCTGGGATTCCCACAGTTTTTAATAAGCTCTGTCAAAACAGCATTTTGTCACAGTCCTCGGGCCCAGGCACTCTCGTGATTAATTTGGGAGCTAGGACAGTGAAGCATGTGAGAACAGTCTTTCCTGTGGCCCATTTGTTGCTTTATGGGGAGCAGACCTTCTGCATTCACCTTTGTCCTGGGTCCACCCTCCTGGGGCAGGATTCTCACTGGCCAGGTCAGCCCCTGTCTCTGGGTCTTCACTTCAGCCCCTGCGGCTTCTGCCATTCCTCAGGTGCCTCTAGTACTTTTGCCCTTTACTTAAGATCATTCACTCTATTGGTGAATTTCGCTTTTTATTGAAATACTCTTGTCATTTAGCAGAGGGTTTATTAATAGGTATAAGGACCTAATGGTAAGTTTTAAATCGTGAGTGAGACTGCTAATTTATAACTTCTCTATGTTTACTTAAGATCTTACATAAAGATGAGGAAAAGCCTTCATTCACTGGTCCTCGAAATTCCAGAAAGCACCAGGTAAAATTTTCAGTTGTCATATTACATACAGATATTCGAGAAAGACAAATAGGGAAATGTATTCAAGACTACTATAGCTGATAAACATACAGCTTGATAAAGTCTCTTAAAATTTATTGAAGGCTTTACGGAAGAAGAAGAAGAAAGAGGCCTTGGCTGCTCTTAACACCCCTGAGAAGACAGTGGATAGCCAGGTAAGATTTCACAGAGGAAAAGCAGCTGCTGCTGCTACTGTCACTTTGTTAAAAATTTCATTTAATCTTGTGATTTGGGGGTAAATCCTTGATTGTGAATTTAGCGAAAGTTATCATTGTGAGTTTATCGCAATTTTTATCTTTTGAGCCAAGTGAGTCAGAGAAGTGAGGCCAGTCTCCTTATAAATGTTTGGCTAGAGTTGTCTACCTCCGTGGCTCTGTGGTGGAGGGAATTCTGTCCATTAGTTGTGAGTTTCCATAGTAAGTGTGATGAGCACCTAAGCTCTTCTGTATCTTCAGAAGATGGAAATGAGCCTTGGAGTTCCCAAAATGGCTCAGGGCTAAAGAACCTGACTAGGATCCATAAGGATGTGGGTTCGATCTCTGGCCTCACTCAGTAGGTTAAGGATCCAACATTGCCATGAGCTGTGGGATAGGTCTCAGACACGGCCTAGATCTGGCGTGGCTGTGGCTGTGGCATAGGCTAGCAACTACAGTTCCCATTCGACCCCTAGCCTAGGAACTTCCATATGCCTCAGATGCAGCCCTTAAAAAAAAAAAAAGAAACAAACCTACGGTAACATGCATAATTAAAAGTAGAGGGGAGGTGACGGCAGGTCATTCCTAATTTCCCCCTGCATTTATAATACAATCTTTCACTTGTTGAACCCAGGGCCCCACACCAGTGTGTACACCAACATTTTTGGAGAAACGAAAGTCAGAAGTGGCTAAAATGAATGATGATGATAAAGATCACGAAATTGTTTTCAAGCAGCCCGTATCTGGTGCAAAAGAAGAAACACAGGAGACTCAGATACCTACAAGTTCAAGGAAAAAGAGAAGAAAAAACAATCAGTGATTCTGAATGTATTGTGTATAGTTCTGAAAAATGTGATTTTATGATGGAAGCTGACTTCTTTGTATTTAACGAGATAGAATAGAATGCAACCAGTAACAAGATTTTTGGAGGGAAAAACTTTTTTAAGTCTGTAAGGAAAGCCACCTGTAATTTCCTCTTCCTTGCCCTTACACAGATGCAGGGCTGCACACCAGCTACGGCAGCCAGCAGACGCTACCGCTCATCCTGTTTGCTTGGGCTTTCTCTGCAGCGTTCAGAGCTGTCCGTAGTTACTTGGCCTGGATAGAAGGTCTCTATTACCCACAGATTTAAGAACTAAACTGTAGCCTTTGTTGTTACCATCATAAAGGAAAATAAAATCTTGCTTGACCACTTACATTGTTCTCTGTTAGACCAAGCACATTTAACCCATCAGTTCAATTCTATGGAGAGTGACGGAAGCAGTGTAAATACTGAGATTCATTTCTGTGTATATGGTCATTTTTACCAATGTTAAATTAGTTTGGGGTGAGCTAGCATGGATTAATTAGTAACTATCATCTTGTATCATTATCCTCAATCTAGAGGTAAATTTCAAGATTCAAGCAGTAACCACCAAATAAACTTTGTCTATATTTTTTAGAGGACTTCAGTGTCTTGAAGTAAAATAGTCCGTTTTTGCCTTTTCAGCTATCTTTGAGTTTCTTATGACCTTGAAAGGTGTTTTTGTATCAACTAAGTCAGATGCCTTGGAAACATTCATTGCCACCAAATGTTTTTTCATCTAATACTTGTAAAACATTTACTGTGATAAGATCTAGCTAGGTGTTCTGGTACAGAATGCAAAACAATTGGTTTTTTAAGTATATACAAAGAACATATTTCACCTCTAGAATAGCCCCTTTTCAGTTTGTGTGTGTTGAATCATTAAATTAACTGCTACCCTTTCTGAGCTATCTCTGAGCTTGGACATCTGGAAGTCCATCTGGTTTACCCTTCCCAACCTGCCACCCAGCCACCCTCCTTAGGCCTGGTACCATTCGACATCTCTTGTTGTGTAAGGGACTTTCTAATGTGCCCTGGAGATGGGAGTGCGTGAATTCTGTCTTTAGCATTTATCATTGCAATGGATGCTTTTTACAAGGAACAGTTGAAGTTATGTCTAAAGAGTATTTTCCCATAGACTAGATTAGGATCAAGTGGTGTGGCTTTGATTTTCAAATTTTGTAGGGAGTTTTTTCTCTGCAAAATTAAATAAATAAGGTGAAAGGGGTACCATTCAAAACTATGATCAGAATGACCACAACAATGTAACATGGCATTCCTTTTTAAATGGGAAGTTAAGCATCAAAATACTGATGTGGAAGCACATGTGTTGCTCTTGTACATAATCATTGCAAAAAGCTGTAAAGGCAAAGGGAATGTACTCTGTAGACAAGGTTCAGTTGGAGCCAGACACTTCTTAGGCTGCGTATTCGCCCTAAGGTAGAGCGGCAAGTGAATAAGTCATTGTGACATATGACAGGATGTTTCCTCTTCCTCTTGCCAACGTTACTTGGAGAGCATTTTGGCCGTTTCCAAGGCAGCTAGGACTGGAGACTGTAATCCTGCTGGCTGATCACGTGAGGTAAGAAGCTAAGCTGTGCTGATAGGAATTCCAGTCTCACTGTGATCCCACAAAGGCTCTGGTTCCAAGACTGACAGAGGTAGGTGGTCTAGGCCACCGACCCCGTGTGATCATTGGCTGTGATGCTGATGGCTGCTATCCTGAGCCCACAAGTGTGATGTATATAAATAATATGCACTTTTTCTTTTTTTTTTTTTTGTCTTTCTGCCATTTCTTGAGCCGCTCTCGCAGCATATGGAGGTTCCCGGGCTAGGGGTCTAATTGGAGCTGTAGCCACCAGCCTACACCACAGCCACAGCAACGTGGGATCTGCGACCTACACCACAGCTCACGGCAATGCTGGATCCTTAACCCACTGAGCAAGGCCAAGGATCAAACCTGCAATCTCATGGTTCCTAGTCATATTCATTAACCATTGCACCACAACGGGAACTCCAATATGCACTTTCTTTAGGCAGAAATAATGTGGCCCAAACTTAACTGCATCGTGGGGCATCCTATGGACCACAAGGTGGCCAAAACTATAAATCCGAAAACCAAGTCTGACCCATGGGTGGCTTGGTTTTGGTTTTTTGCCACACCTGCTGCATGTGGAAGTTCATGGGCCAAAGATCCAACGTGCCACAGTTGTAACCTGTGCCATAGCTGTGCAAAACCAAATCCTTAACCTGCTGTGCCACAGGGGAGCTTGTTTTACTTTTTCTGTTTTTTCTTCTTTTTAGGGCTGTACCCTCAGCATATGGAGGTTCCCAGGGCAGAGGTCAAATCCCACAGCTCACAGCAATGCCAAATCCTTAGCCCACTGAGCGAGGTCAGGGATCAAACCTACATCCTCATGGATACTAGTCAGATTGGTTTCTGCTGAGCCACCACAGGAACTCTGAGATGATGTGGTTTTAGCTTGCCTTTTTTGGGGGGGGGGGGGGAGCTGCTCCTGTGGCATGTGGAAGTTCCTGGACCAGGAACTGAACCCATGCCACAGCAGTGACAGCGCTGGATCCTTAACCTGCTGTGCTATCAGAGAACTCCAGTTTTAGATTTTTGAGTCAATGTGTTACCTATCCTGACAAAACAAGAAGAGAAAGTGGGCTTCAAGTATCCTACTTAACTTCACAGTAGAGTATGAGTTATTAAATTAGATGTCAAAGCATTGTGTCTATTTTGCAGTGACCCTCCACCTTTGCCAAAAGAATACAATTTATGTTGACACTCCCAGACCAAGTACTCAGCACAGTATTCCCAACTCATGAAAGTGACAACCAGAAGAATTAGAAAATTTTAAATGGAATATCTCAGCATAATATTTCTTGACCTCTAAAAAATGAGAATGAGACTGTAACATTTCCAAATGGCTTCCTTGATAGCCAAACAAGGAGAGATTTACCAATGACAAAAACAAGGCAATTGTGTTATGTTGTAGCAACTGAAGAAATGTATCCAGATAAGTAAACTAAAAAACAGCCTTTCAGCAAGAACAGTTGCTTTGAAAAAAGGGAGCAACATGAAGAGTCCATTTAAAAGTAAAAGGAGTTACTGCTGAGGTGCAGTAGATAAAAAATCATGGGAGAGAATGGGGAAAAAAGTATATATAGGTATAACTGAATCATTTTTAAAAAAGATTAAAGAAATACACTAAGTGAAAAGGGAGAGTTCCCTGGTGGGCTAGTGGTTAAGACTTGAGGCTTTCACACTGCAGCCCATGTTCAGTCCCTGAGATCCCACATCATGCTGCTGCACACCATAACCAAAAATTGAAAAAAAATTTTATGTGAGTTCATAGAGGAGTTCCTGTTGTGGCTTAGCAGTAACAAACCTGGCTGGTATCCATGAGGCCACAGGTGTGATCCCTGATTTCATTCAGTGGGTTAAGGATCTGGCCTTTCAGACTTGGTTCAGATCTCATGTGGCTGTGGCACTGACCGGCAGCTATGGCTCCAATTCAGCCCCTAGCCTGGGAACTTCCATAGGCCATGGGTGTGGCCCTAAAAAAAAAAAAAAAAGTTCATAGATTATCCAATAGTCAAATTTTTGGCCATTCCCACAGCATGTGGAAGTTAAGGGGCCCAGAGCCACTGCAGTAACAATGCCAGATCCCTAACCTGCTGTGCCACAAGATAACACAGATAATTTTTTTAAGTGGAAAAAACTACAGCCTGGATAAAAATATTTGCAAAGGACTTTTTATCCAGAATAGACCTCAAAACAATCCACACAAATTGTCACATGGAACCCAATTTCTGCATTCTGACCATAAAATGGAAAGTAAAAGAGACTATTTTTGATTACCGTTAAGGACTTGCAAGGTATGATAATGAATATTTGTTAAATATTTGCATGTGTCAGATATTGCTGTAAGCATTTGCAGTATATTAGCTCATTTAATCAGAGCAGCCTATGAAGTAGACACTACTGTTACTATCTGATGAGACTGAAGTCTTGAGGACTCAAGGAGTGGACTTGCCATGGGATAGTATACAGTGAGCCAAGTGAGCTGACTCAACCATTAGATTTCCTCCCAACAGGGGCGGGATTGAAAGCTAGACTGTTAGTGACAGTGAAAAAATGTTAAGATGCAAAAGCCTTGTGCTGAGAGGACCTGGTGACTTTGAAATGGGGGCAGAAAAGGAGCGCTGGGACATCAGGCCAGGGACGTTGCATGCAAATGAGCCATTCTTATGAGCTCAGTTTTGAAGTAATGACGGCAGGCTAACACTAGGTGGCAGTAGAACTCAGGCACTGAAAATCGACAACCCATGACATTAACTCAGAGACTGGCAAAAATTCAAAATTGTTAAAAGGGATTTATATCCTAAAGTTAACATTTTTTTAAAAAAGGACCTCCCATTGTGGCGCAGTGGAAACGAATCTGACTAGTATCCATGAGGACGCGGTTTTGATCCCTGGCCTCCCTCAGTGACTTAAGGAACCTGCATTGCCATGAGCTGTGGTGTAGGTTGCAGGCATGGCTCCTATCCCAAGATGCTGTGGCTGTGGTGCAGGCTGGCAGCTGCAGTCTGATTCGACCCCTAGCCTGGGAACTTCCATGTGCAGCAGGTGTAGCCCTATAAACAAAAAGACCTTCCTGAGCAGCATAATTTTATACACACTACACATATAAACAGAGCACCAATTTCTACACAACTAGAGGGCAGAAACTGCCACTGTGAAATGAAAATGCCACTGTGAAATAAGCAACTGGGTGCTTAATAACGGTCCTTTGGGTAACCGGTTATTGTTAAAAACATATTTGCCAAAGGATTTCTGATCACCAGTAATACAACATACTGATGACGTGAACCGTGAAGGTTTTTAACTTATAAAGTCGTGTGTGGTTATGAATAAGTACTACTTAGGATAATTGTACACTAATTATGGGCCAGTGGTTTTCTAATTTGGTGTTCCCCAGTGTATATTAGAATTTGGTGACTGGATTTAAAAAGAAAAGTTCATACAAGAGAACTTGGCTTTATTTATCAAATTTATCAACACTAAATTTGTGAATTCCCTTCGTGGCTCAGCGGGTCAAGGATCCAGTGTAGTCAGTGTAGCGGCTTGGGTCACTGCTGTGGCACAGGTGTGATCCTTGGCCTGGGAACTTCCACATGCTATGGGCGTGGCCAAAACATTAAAATTAATAAATAATCACAGTCTTTAGTTCATAATATTCAGAGTATTTTCTTTTTCCTTTTTTGGCATACGGAAATTCCAGGGCCAGGGACTGAACCTGCACCACAGCAGTGACACCAGCCACTGCAGTGACAATGCTGGGTCACTCACCACACCGCAAGAGAACCCCCAGAGTATTGCCTACTTTCCACTCCCTATGCTCTTTTTTTTTTTGTCTTTTTTGTTGTTGTTGCTATTTCTTGGGCTGCTCCCACGGCATATGGAGGTTCCCAGGCTAGGGGTTGAATCGGAGCTGTAGCCACCGGCCTACGCCAGAGCCACAGCAAACGCGGGATCCGAGCCGCGTCTGCAACCTACACCACAGCTCACGGCACGCCGGATCGTTAACCCAATGAGCAAGGGCAGGGACCGAACCCGCAACCTCATGGATCCTAGTCGGATTCGTTAACCACTGCGCCACGACGGGAACTCCCTATGCTCATTTTTTTTTTAATTTTTATTGATACACAGTTGATTTACAATGTTGAGTTTGTGCTCATTTAGTTTTATTTTTTATTCATGAGGTCCGAATTATAAGCAAAGGAAACACTGGACTTAGGTTTGGGGCATTTTTCTGTTTCAATTAGTAAATCTCAACACTTGGGATTATTTTTCAATTGATATCTAGGTGACATATTTCTGGCCATTTTCTGCTCAGAAACAAAAAACATAATTGTTTGGGAAGTTAGGGCTTTACTTGGGTGGAGAGTTACTGTCCCATTGATGCAGTAACAGAAGATTTCACATGCTGATCTACAAATTTGTCCTGTTCCGGAAAGCAGTCTGTTTTAGAATTAAATTGCTTACCTACTTACCCAGGATCTGGGCGGCCTGCTCTGCTTCTGTTTGTGCTGACAGAAAGAAGGAAATGGATCTGTGGCGGTGTTATGGAAGTTACTTTTCTGTGCTGATAAGAGGCCAAGTTTAGAATCTCCCCTGTTATAAATAAGTGCTGTCAACCCTAGGAGGCCCAGGAAAAGAAGCGCAGACATTTGATACTTGCCAAACATAGTTTCCGCAGCAAATGTGCCCCAAGTAAAGCTGCTGTTCCCTGGCAGCTCTCTTGGGGGAAGCGCTGCAGCACTGGCGGTGGAGGGGGAGCACAACGTTTGCAAGAGGAACCAAGGAAACGATCCTAAGTATTCCTCCAAGAAACTACTCAGATGGGTTTTTGGCCAAGAGGGATGCAAGGCAATAACAGACAATGTTTTCTTCTGAAGGAAGGTGTCAGTTTTTCTTCTATTTCTGCTTTAACACTTAGGTAGATGATAAATGTTTTGGATTTTCTCTAATTAGCTTTTTTCTTTTTGGCTGCATCCAGAGCATGCAGAAGTTCCCTGGCCATGGATTGAATCCATAGTGACCTAAGCCACAGCAGTGACAACACCAGATCCTTAACCCACTGGGCCACCGGGGAACTTCTCTAATTAGCTTTTTTTGGTTTTTTGTTTGTTTGTTTTTCTGGCTGCCTTGAGGCATGTGGAGTGCCTGGGATCAAATCCAAGCCACAGTTGTGACCTAAGTTACAGTTGTGGGAACACTTGATCCTTAACCCACTGTGCTGGGCTGAGGATCAATCCTGCATCCCAGAGCTCCCAAGACACCACTGATCACATTGCACCACGGTGGGAACTCCTCCTCTAATTAGCTTTTTAAAAAAATAAGACTTCCCTGGTAGTAGAGCAAGCTAAGGATCTGGTACAGTCACTGCTATGGCACAGGTTCAATCCCTGGCCCAGGGAACTTCCACATGCTGCAGGCATGGCCAAAAGAATAGAAAACACTACTGATGGAGTTCCCGTCATGGTGCAGCAGAAACAAATCTGACTAGGAACCATCAGGTTGTGGGTTCGATCCCTGGCCTTGCTCAGTGGGTAAGGATCCAGCATTGCCGTGAGCTGTGGTGTAGGTCACAGATGTGGCTTAGATCTGGCATTGCCATGGCTGTGGTGTAGGCCAGCAGCTACAGCTCCGATTAGACCCCTAGCCAGGGAACCTCCATATGCCTCGGGTGTGGCCCTGAAAAGACAGAAGACAAAAAAATAAATAAATAAATAAAAATACTACTGATGCATGCCTGGTCTAATAAAAGCAACAAACAAATCTTTTAGTAAGTGTAAATTGTGTTTCCTACCTTGCAAATTTCTACATGGCCAGTTATCTGATTTGATGTTAACAGAGATTCTGCCATATAAAAGGCATGGTTCATAATTTATGATTTTCTGGTGACTGTTTCCTATTAGTTTTTCAATTTAAGTTATTGCCTAAATAGGTAATACATGCACAAGGTACAAAATTGGAATGGTTCTGAGAGGTACCAAGTGAAAAGTCAGTTTGTCTGGTCCTATTCATATGCTCACCTCACTGCAGCTCACCAGCCACGTCCTTCCCCTGGAGAAGTGTTCTGCCTCATCCCCGTGGGGTGCTGCCCCCAAGGAAGTTGTCCAATCGGTCCCTTGAAGAGAGAGACCCCATTTGTTTCCCTTTCATTGTCTGTTTCCTCTTATTCTCATTTACCTCTGTCTCCCCAGCCCACCCCAAGCACCCACATTCCTAAGGGCAGGAGCTTTGACTGCTCCATTTACATCCCCAGTGATGGAAACAATGCTGGTACATCATATTTGTTTCTTTAACCCATTCGAAACATATTTGTTGGAGTTCCCTGGTGGCACAGCCGGTTAAGGATCTGCCATTGTCACTGCTATGGCACAGGTTCCATCTCTGGCCCGGGAACTTCTACAAGCCAAGGGCTCGGCCAAAAACAGAAGGAAAAGGAGTGTCTTCCAATCCATGAGTATCTCAGATTCCACAAACTGTGATACCAGCCACATCAGCGACATGCAAACCCTCAGTGCCAGGGGCCCACGCTGCTGTGGGTGCCCCTTCATGTGCCCCTCCACCCCAATCATCTCCATCTTAGCTCCCAGCACAGGGTTATTTCCCAGTCAATATTCGCTACTTAGTATCTTCTTTTGTCCTCTATTTGTCCAATGGAAATATTTCTTAGTAACTCATCTTCCTGTTTTGGAAATGGCACTCTGTGGACCAAAGTCATTGCCTTTTGTTTCCTCCCTCAATGGATTAATTTTCTTCCCTCCCAGGGAATGAAATCGATAGATATTGGGTAAAGCCTGGCCAGGGGATGATGGGGATGGTGATGTGGGGATGGTGTTTGTGTGTGTGATGGGGGTGGTGATGAGGATGGTGATGGGAGTTGGGGGGGTGATAGAGTGGGGATGGTGATGGGGGTGATGGATGGGGTGGGGTGGTGATGGGGGCTGATAGGAGGGGTGATGGGGGGATGATGGGGGGGTGATGGGGGCAGGAGACCTGGGGAGGAGTCAGGAATGGGGGCCCTCTCTGGCCGTGCAGGAACTCACTCGTGACCACGGTCCAGCCCTTTCTCCTCCCTAAGGCTGGGCGTTTGGATCAGGGGAAGAAGTTAGGCACTAAGGTGGCCAGTCTATGAGGCCTTTCTGGCCCTCAGTTCTAGAGTCTCCTTTGTGTCCACCATGGATGCTCAGATGCTCACTGGAAAGCAAGCCTTGCCTCTCGCCCAGCTGCCCTTGGGGCCCTAGCCACCTGGGCCTCTGCTCTCAGCTTCGATGTAAATGCACCCCCTCACCGGGGCTCCCCAGTCCCTGATCACTGTCACAGGTCAGAGAGTGTGAGCTGTGAGGAGCAAGGGACACCCCACCGGAGTGACCACTCACTTGTCCCTCTCCCTGGGACTAGGTCTTTGTGTGCCCACCCCCACCTCCTCTTCCACACCCAGCAGCCAATAGCACAGGAAAGGTGCCCAGGAACATGGGTGACTAATGACAGTGAAAATGGGGGAAATGCCTCAGCTCACTGGGAAGGAGGAGAGCAAAGGAGAAGGTTGTCTTTTTTCTTTCTTTTCTTTTTTGGGCCACTCCTGAGGCATATAGAAGTTCCCAGGCTAGGGTTTGAATTTGAGTTGCAGCTGCTGGCCTACATCACAGCTCCAGCAATGCCAGACTGAAGCCAATTCTGCGACCTGCACCACAGCTCACGGCAATGCTGGATCCTTAACCCGCTGAGCAAGGGCAGGGATCAAACCCACATTCTCATGGATACTGGTCAGATTTGTTTCCGCTGTGCCACAACAGGAACTCCTATATATCTATTCTTTTTCAGACTCTTTTCTCTTTCTTTCTTTCTTTTTTTTTTTTCTTTTTCTTTTTACAGCTGAACCTATGGCATGTGGAACTTTCCAGGCTAGGAGTCAAATTGGAGCGGCAGCTGCCAGCCTGTACCACAGCCACAGCAGTGCAGAATCCGGCCCCATCTGTGGCCTACACCACAGTTTGTGGAAATACCAGATCTTGAACCCACTGATCAAATCCAGGGATTGAACCCACATCCTTACGGAGACTGTGTCAGGTCCTTAACTCGCTGAGCCACAGCAGGAAATCCCAGACTCTTTCCTTTATATGTTATTACAAGATATTGAGTAGAGTTCTCTGTGCTCTAGGATCATGTTGTTTCAAGTAACAGATTTTTGAAAAACTGACAGATTTGAAACAAATACCATCTTGAAAGGGTCAAGTCTTATCAGAACAAGCAGCACTGGGAATTCTACTGCCAGAGAGCAGCTTGAGAGCCCTGCTGGGAAAGAAGCAGACGTCCCAATACATCCCTGGTCCAGTCAGGCTGACATGGCCCAGCGCTGGCGCTGCAGGGGCTAAAGGACATTCCTGCGGCCCCAGTGAATTCGGGAAATAGAAACCTTCCTTCCCTCCTGAGGTCCTCATGTGAACAGGTGTAGCTTCCAAAAGTCTCAGCAAGCTGAAGACAGGGGCTCTGGGAAGCCTGCGGGGAGTGCTTGACACCTGTTTTGCTAGTACTATGCAAGGAAGACCATAGTTACTTTTGCCACACACCCCCCAAGTGTGATCTGTGGGGGAGCCCCCCCACCTCCCGCATGCATTGTAAACATGTCTTAAATAATTTGCCCCTCTTTTCCTGGTTAAACATTACCCACAGCTGCCTGCTAGATGGAAAAAGTGGCCAGCAAATCACGGAGCAGGTATGTGTCAGTGAGGAATGTCCCATCAGCCAGCAGGGACGCTGACCCTTGGTTTAACAGCCTGGGGGTGGGAGGCCATAAAGTCATTTGTGCAGACTGTTGGGTTTGGTTCATGGCTCCTGCCAGAACAAGTCCTTTCTCTGATGTTGTAAGGACCCCACACACATTCAGCAGGCAGGTCCTTTAAGTGAACTATAGGGGCCAGTGGCAAGGTTATTTGTTTTTACTTCAAAAAACCATGTTTTCAGAACAAATTAAAAATTTGTTCTGGGAGTTCCCATTGTGGCTCAGTAGTAACAAACCCAGCTAGTATCCATTAAGTATGTGGGTTCGATCCCTGGCCTCTCTCAGTGGACTAAGGATCCAGCGTTGCCATGAGCTGTGGTGTAGGTCACAGACACAGCTCGGATCCCTTGTGGCTGTGGCTGTGGTGCAGGCTGGCAGCTGCAGCTCCAATTTGATCCCTAGCCTGGGAACTTCCGTGTGCCGTGGGTGGGGCCCTGAAAAAAAAATTTATTTTGGAGTTCCCGTTGTGGCTCAACAGGTTAAGAACCCAATGCAGTATCCATGAGGATGTGGGTTCAATCCCTGGCCTTGCTCAGTGGGTTAAGAATCCAGCATTGCCACAAGCTGTGGGGTCACAGCTACAGCTCGGATCCCTTGTTGCTAGGCTGGCAGTTGCAGCTCCAATTTGACCAACTCGCCTGGGACGTTCTGTATGCTGAGGATACAGCTCTAAAAAGCAAAAAATAAAAAATTAAATTTAATTAAAAAAATAAAAATTTCTTCTTTCTAGTGCATTGTAGCTTCCCTTTATTTTCCCCCCAATGGATCTTTTTTTTAAAAAAAAAATTGAAGTTTCCGTCGTGGCGCAGTGGTTAACAAATCCGACTAGGAACCATGAGGTTTCGGGTTCGGTCCCTGCCCTTGCTCAGTGGGTTAACGATCCGGCGTTGCCGTGAGCTGTGGTGTAGGTTGCATACGCGGCTCGGATCCCACATTGCTGTGGCTCTGGCATAGGCTGGCGGCTACAGCTCTGATTCGACCCCTAGCCTGGGAACCTCCATATACCGCAGCCCAAAGAAATAGCAAAAAAATTAATAAATAAATAAAATAAATAAATAAATAAAAAATTTAAAAAATTATGTAAGTATAATGGATTTATAATGTTGTGTTAGTTTTAGGTTGCAAAGTGATTCAGTCCTACACATACCTATTCTTTTGCAGATTCTTTTTCACTATAGTTTATTACATGATATTGAGCAGAGTTCCCTGAGCTCTATAGCAGGTACTTATTGATAATCTATTTTATATATAATACTGTTTATCTAATAATCCCAAACTCCTAATTTATCCCTCCCCCCAAAATAAGCTTTAATGTCACTTCATTTATGGTACTTATTGCTGGAGAGGTTGACAGTACTTAAAATACATAGCTATTGTTTGTTTGTCTTTTTACCTTTTCTAGGGCCACTTCCTGAGACTGTAGCCACCAGCCTACACCACAGCCATAGCAATGCGAGATCCGAGCCGCATCACAGCTGACAGCAATTCCGGATCCTTAACCCACTGAGCGAGGCCAGGGATCGAACCCACAACCCTCGTGGTTCCTAGTCGGATTCGTTAACTACTGCGCCATGACGGGAACTCCAAATACATAGCTTTTAACATACTCATCTCATATATGGATCCATAAAACATATATGTGTGAGTATGAGTTTTATCTTTTTAAGGTTTTTTTTTTTTTTTTTTCCTTTTTTGGCCACCCTGTAGCATGTGGAGTTCCCAGGCCAGGGATCAGGTCCAAGCCGCAGCTGGGACCTAAGCAGCAATGCCTCTTCCTTAACTCTCTGTGCCAGGCCAGGGATGGAACCTATGTCCTAGCGCTCCCAAGATGCTGTCAATCCTGTTGTGCCACAGCAGGAACTCCAAGTTTTATCTTATTTTTTTAGTGCAAAAATACGCCTGTTCCTTAACCCCTTGTACCAGGCTGGGGATTGAACCTGAAATATGCCATCAATTCCACTGTTCCACAGTGGGAACTCCAAGTTTTATTTTTTTTTAGTGCAAAAATATCACACAGACAAGCCAACTCAAAGAGGCTGAGGAGTTCCCGTCGTGGCACAGTGGTTAACAAATCCGACTAGGAACCATGAGGTTGAGGGTTCGATCCCTGGCCTTGCTCAGTGGGTTAAGGATCCGGCATTGCTGTGAGCTGTGGTGTAGGTTGCAGACACGGCTCGGATCCCACGTTGCTGTGGCTGTGGCATAGGCCAGCGGCTACAGCTTCAATTAGCCCCCTAGCCTGGAAATCTCCATATGCCTCGGGAGCTGCTCTAGAAGAAGCAAAGAGACAAAAAAAAAAAAAAAAAAAAAACCGCTGAGCACATGGCTCAAGGCACACAGCTTGTTTGGGTGAGAGCAGATTTCCTGAGGCCGCTGGACCTAAATCTTCCGTTCTGGGCACTATGTGCCACCTCTGGACCTATCAGTGAAGGAATGGCCCTTGTCCTCACAGGGCCTGCTTCTGAGAAGCATGCTTGGGCTCATCATTCCTCAGAATGTTAGAATCATTGGTCTGGAAGCGGTCAGTTTACCCAGCAGGAATGCGAACACTAGAAAGAGAAAACTGGTCTCCGTATTGAGGCCTTGGATGGAGGAAGATAATGCCCATGAAGCGTTGGACTGGCTGGCTGGTTAGCCCCTAGCAGGAGGTAGCATTGCTCTGTGTGTGAGGGTGAAAGTGGGCACCAAGTGGTCAGTCTCCACCAGGCCCTGGCCATCTTGCCCCAAGAGGCCCAGGACTGGCGGAAGTACATGGTCCTGACGATGGAGACGTGACCAAAGCTGCTGTGAGGGACTGAGAGAGAGAACCAGGGAGAGAGCCCAGAACGACACAGCGGAGGGAGGAGACCACTGAGGACAAAGCAGAGAGCATCGCAGAGGCCGCCTTTGGAGACTGGAGGGATGTGGCCACAAGCCAAGGAATGACAGCAGCCACTTGAAGCTGATCTTAGAGAGTCAGCAGTGAGTGATGGCTTGAAATGAGATCTTAATTCTCTGCTCAGGAATTGAACCTGGGCAGTCTGAGTGAAAACCAGGAATCCCAGCCACTATGCAAATGAGAGGCTAGAAGCAGAATTGCCCTGATTCTTGCCCCCTGTGGAAACAGAATGTTTCAAGGAGGCAAAGACTATGAAAACAGGTATAAAGTTTATTGTTAGTGTCACGGCACAGCATGTGGGAGAGCACACAGAGAAGTAGTTTAAGTCAGAAGCAAAGAAGTAATACACACCCTAAAGAGGAGTGCGGATGCGGGCGTCCCCCTGAGTGAGGAGCCACCAAAGAGGGGATTCAACTCACTTATATAGCACTGTTCTTCTGGGTCTTTGTTTACCTTTGGCCAATTATCTTGTTTTATTTCTCACACCTGACTGGACATAGGATCCTCCCCGATATGTGCAGGCATCTTTTGACAAAGATGGATTCCAGAGTAATGGGTGCCGAGTCGGCATCAGGACTTATTATGGCCTGGCGCCCCCTTCCTTTTTGACTCCTAGGAGTCTTAACTGCACATGTGTAATTGAGGCGGTCTCCTTGACTCCAGGAGAGATTGAAGTGGTTACCTTATCTTTCTACTCCAGCAGATCTCAGCTTCTGCCTTTAACTTTCTCCGTGACGTGTCAAAGAGAAGCGAGGCTCAGTTTACTCAGCCTGGCAAGTCCCAGCTGTTCTCAGCCCAGTGTCCCATCTTGCCTCAAAAGCTGAGACTCATGGAGCTGGATTTTACACCTAAAGCCTCCAGGGGGCGCTTGGCCCTGAGAACACCTCGATGTGGGAGGTGATTTAGATTGCATGTCTGGCTTCCAGAATTGTGAGAGAACAAATTTATGTGGTTTTAAGTCAATAAATAAATAAATAAAGTAAGGATCAAAACTGTAAATTGAGGGATCGGGAGCTTGGGCTTATCAGACACAACTTAGAATAGATTTACAAGGAGATCCTGCTGAATAGCATTGAGAATTTTGTCTAGATACTCATGTTGCAACAGAAGAAAGGGTGGGGGAAAAATGTAATTGTAATGTATACATGTAAGGATAACCTGACCGCCTTGCTGTACAGTGGGAAAATAAAAAAATTATTAAAAAAAGAAAAACCTGTAAGTTGAGAAGTTCCCTGGTGGCTCAGCAGGTTAAGAATCAGACATTGTCATTTCAGGTTTGGTCCCTGGCCCAGGAACTTCCATATGTTCCAGCTGTAGCCCAAAAAGACACCCCCCAAAAATGTAAATTGAGTTTTCCTTTCTTGGTATTCTAAAACCACTTCCTTGGGAGTTCTCTGGTGGGTTAAGGATCCAATGTTGTCACTGCTGTGGCACAGGTTTGATCCTTGACCCAGGAACTTCTCCATGCTGTGGGAACAGCCAATAATAAATAAATTATAAATAAATAGTAAAAATAAAAGCCCTCTTGTCTTTCCATCATTTTTAAAAATCAGCTTTATTGAGATATAATCTACATTCAGTAAATTTTTTTTTCTGTCTTTTTTTAGGGCCACACCAGTGGCATATGGAGGTTTCTAGGCTAGGGGTCTAATCGGAGCTACAGCTGCCATCCTACACCACAGACACAGCAACGCCAGATCCGAGCTGCATCTGAGACCTACACCACAGCTCATGGCAACGCCAGATCCTTAACCCACTGACCGGAGCCAGGGATCAAACCCATGTCCTCATGGATACTAGTCAGGTTCGTTAACCGCTGAGCCACAATGGGAACTCCTCCATGCAGTAAAATTTTATTTATTTAATTTAAAAAATTTTAAGCGTACATGGGAGTTTGGGATTAGCAGTGGCGAACTATTATATATAGGATGGACTAACAAGTTCCCACTATAGAGGTCAGAGCACTATATTGAATATCCTGTGATAAGCCATAATGGAAAAGAATATATATATGTATGTATGACTGAGTCACTTTGCTGTACAGAAAGTAACACAACATTGTAAATCAACTATACTTCAATAAAATAAATTTTCAAAAAGCATTAAGTTGAAGGAGTTTGGACAGATGCACACATTGCATTTGCAACCAGCATCACCATCAAGATACCAAATATTTCCTTCACCCCCAGAGTCCTCTCGTGAGCCTCTGCTTCCAATCCCTGCCCTGTGCCCTCACCTCCCAGCAAGCGCTGATCTTATTCTGACCCCATAGTTTGCCCATGGGCATAAATGGAATCACAGAGCATTCACTCATTCTGGTACATTTCTTCCACAGACCAGAGTGTTTTCATGATCATCCATGGACCAGCAGTTTGTCCTTTTTCTTCTGGGTAACACCCTGCTTTGTGAATGAAGCAGTTTTCTCTTCACTAGCGGGTGGACATTTGGACTCTTTCCAGTCTCCCACTGTCACTAATGAAGCTGCTTTCAACAAGACTTTGAATGGATGTAATGTTTTCATATCTTTGGGTAAATACCTGGGTGTGGGATCTCTGATTACATGGTAAGTGTATTATAATTTTATAGGTACCTGCAAACTATTTCCAAAGCAGGTATAAATATATATATGTCATACCTGTGGCATGCAGAAGTTCCTGGGCTAGTGTTGCACCACAGTGGCAACACTAGATCCTTAACTCACTGAGCCACTGGGGAACTTCCAGAGCAGGTTTCTATTTCTAACAGTGATGCATGAGATTCCCAGTTGTTCCACATCCTTGCCGACACTTGGTAGAGTCTTTTTAATGTTAGCCATTCTAGTGGGTGTTGAGAGAGATCTCATTGTAGTTTTTTTGTTTTGTTTTGTTTTGTTTTTTGCTTTTTAGGGCCACACTCACCGCATTTGGAAGATCCCAGGCTAGGGGTCCAATTGGAGCTATAGCTGCTGGCCTACGCCACTGCCACAGCAATGTCAGATCTGAGCCGCATCTGCAACCTACACCACAGCTCATGGCAATGCCCAATCCTTAACCCACTGAGCAAGGCCAGAATCTAACCTGCAACCTTATGGTTCCTAGTCAGATTCGTTAACCACTACGCCACGATGGGAACTCCACCAATCAGCTTTCTGAAAGAATTGTTTTGCCTTTTGTATGATTTCATATAAATGGAATCCTATAGTATGTAGTCTTCTGTGTCTAGGTTCTTTCATTTGTGTAATGATTTTGAGATCCATCATTTTGATAGATCAGTAATCCATTCCTTCCAGTTGTTATTTTGTATCCCATTGTGTGGATGATTACTGATGTTTCACCAGTGGATGGATATTTGTGTTGTTTCCAGTGTTTGTTTATTATGGATAAAACTTCTATAAAAAAACAAGTTTTTATGTGAATGTGATTTTTTTTTGGCTGCACCCTCAGCATGCAGAAGTTCCCAGGCCAGGGATTGAACTCAAGACCCAGCAGTGACAATGCCTGATCATTAACTAATGGGCCACCAGGGAACTCCTGAACATTTTTGCATTTGTCTTCAGTAAATATCCAGAAGAGGGATTGCTGGGCCACATGGGAAGTGTGTGTTTAACTTTAAAAAAACTGCCCAATGCCTTCCCCAAGTGACTGTTTTATGTCCCACCTAAAATGTGTGAGGGTCCCAGATCCTCCATGTCAACTCTTGGTCTGTTAGTCATTTTACTTTTACCCGTTTCATATTGCATTTTAATAAAATCATTCTTCCTGTAGAAAGCAACATGAGTTAGACGGAGCCAGACCCGTGGGTGGCTCTTGCAAGAGCTTAGGTAGGAGGCTTCAAGAGAGTTGCAAACCTCTTTTCCAGCAGCAGACAAAGGGGCTGCTGGAAAGGCAGTGTAAAGAATTTACCTTTGGGAGTTCCCGTCGTGGCTCAGTGGTTAACGAATCCAACTAGGAACCATGAGGTTGCAGGTTCGATCCCTGGCCTTGCTCAGTGGGTTAAGGATCCAGCATTGCCATGAGCTGTGGTGTAGGCCGGCGGCTACAGCTCCAATTCAACCCCTAGCCTGGGAACCTTCATATGCCGTGGGAGCGGCTCAAGATGGCAAAAAAAAAAAAAAGAACTTAACTTTGACTATACTGGGCACATTGAGTTCAGAGGGCATGTGTACATGTGGACTTGACCAGTGTTGAACGGTGAGAGACCATCCTGTGAGGATCTGCTTCTGACCCTGCTTTGGGGACCAGGAACCCCAGCAACAGAAGGGACGGGCGGGGTGGGGGCAAGGCGGAGACATCATTCTTGTGTCCTCGGCTGAGATGATGAAGTAAATCGTCACAGGGAGGGAATTATAAGTAGTGGGTATTTATTTATTTATTTATTTATTTTCAAGTTTTCATTGGTGTATAATTGATTTACAATGTTGTTTTAGTTTCAGACGCACAGCAAAGCAAGCCAGTTATGCATATAGATATACCCATTCTTTTTTCCCGTATAGGATTTTACAAAACATGGAGTAGACCTCTCTGTGCTATTCAGTAGGTCCTTATTTTAGGGCTGCACCTGTGGCATATCGAAGTTCCCAGGCGAGGGGTTGAATTGGAGCTGCTGCTGCCGACCTACACCACAGCCACAGCTACAGAAATGCCAGGTCTGAGCCACATCTGTGACCTACACCACAGCTCACAGCAATGCCAAATCTTTAACCCACTGAGCAGAGCCAGGGATAGAACCCCACTCCTCATGCACACTAGTTAGTTTTGTTACCACTGAACCACAGTGGGAAGTCCAGTAGGTCCTTGTTGATTACCTCTTTTACATATAGTAGTGTACATCTTTTAATCCCAAACTAATTTATCCCTCCCCACCACGGTTTCCCCTTTGGTAACCATAAGTTTGATTTCAAAATCCAGGAGTTTATTTCTGTTTCATAAATAAATTCTGTTGTATCATTTTTATTAGATTCTACATAAAAGTGATATCATGTGATACTTATCTTTCCCTGTCTACCTTCACTTAGTATGATCATCTCTAGGTTCACCCATGTAGTTGCAAATGACATGATTTCACTCTTTGTTATGGCTCAGTAATATTCCATTGTATATATGTACCACATCTTCTTTATTCATTCCTCTGTGGACACTTAGGTTGCTTCCATGTCTTGGTTCTTGTAAATAGTGTTACCATGTGCATTGGGAGTGGATGATTGTTTTTTGAAATAATTCCAAGAGCACTTGATTACATCAATATTAGTTTTCATAGTGGCTGAACTTGAAGGGCACTGTGTCTTGTTTGGGAGCACAGACCCTCCCCTCAAGTTGCTCACAGGTTAGTGAGTAAAGGGAATTGACCATCATCGCTAACATTTTTTCCTCCGGTCTCTAATCTATTTATCTGTAACCTCTTGCTGAGTGAGCCTAGATGGGAGAAAGGACAGCCCTGGAGCCAACATCCCCACAACCTTCTGGACAAGGTCATGTTCATGCAGGACAAGGTCAAATTCACTGCACTCACATTGCAAGGATTCACGAACATAGTTTCCACCTTCCAGGATTCCTGTGGGATGTGCAAAGGCCCCAGGCCCTGAGTGGCTATGTCCTCAGCTCCGCCTCCAGCAGCCACTCAAGCACGTGTTTCACCCCCACTCTCAGAGCAGACAGAGGTGGGGGTCACCCCCAGAGAGACACCAAGAAGACCAAGAAGTTACAGAAGTGTATGCCGGTCAACTTGACCACTTCCAACTCACCAGACTTACCGAGAAGCCAATCAGCTCTGAGTGTTCCTGTGGAGAAAAATGCTCATTTACTGGGAGAACAGAAAGTGGAGCTTTGGCTGAAACCACTTTCCCTTCAACAGCAACTTTTTAATCCCTTTGTCTGGTGCATGCCATCAGTTCCCAGAACACAGGGGTTATTAATAACTGTGGGACATTTTCCCAGTCTCCAGATCAATTGGCAGAAGCCTCTGCTGACTTCCTTCTCGATGCTTCTGTTGTTTAGCGCTGGGAAGTGGCCTCCTCCTTGAAAGCCCCATATAGTTTTTTACCTGACTTGGGAATTCCATGGCACACCCCAGCCCCTACCCCAACAAGCAGGGTCCACCAGGAGGCCTTGCCCCGTGTCCACCTTCCCTCCAGAGTTGGCCTCGCCTGCTGGCATCTTTGCTTCTGCTGAGACCCCTGCTCTCTGCATGTTGCTCCCCTCTGGGCTGGCTCCTCACTGTAGCGCAGGCCTGAGTATAGACAGGAATCCCTGGAACTGGTTTAGAATAAGGTCCCTTTGAGCTGGCTCTTTTCCTGCAGCTGGTGGAGGCCACAGAGGCAGCTGTTGGGCGGGTGCTAAGCAAGGCCCAGGTCTCAATCTGGGGACATGTTACGAAGGTGTCGATGCTATGCCAGGTCTACCTCTCTTCCCCGCCCTTCCTGGGGCGTAGCTGTGACCCCAGCTTTACCAGGCCCTCAGCCCAGGAACTGACTCCCTATCATGCCCTGCCTGCAGGCTGTGTCTGCAGAGGTGGCTCACGGCTATCCTGACCCCAGCACAGTGCAGGGGTGGGACAGGCCTGGGATCACCTCCAGCCCCCTATCAGCTCATCTATGAAGAAACTAACTCAAGAAAGCCCCCTAGGGAGTTCCTGTTGTGGCTCAGTGGTAACGAACCCAACTAGTATCCATGAGGACGTGAGTTCAATCCCTGGCCTCTCTCAGTGGGTTAAGGATCCAGCATTGACATGAGCTGTGGTGTAGGTCACAGACATAGCTCAGAACAGGCTTCATTGTGGCTGTGGTGCAGGCTGGCAACTCTAGCTCTGATTTGACCCCTAGCCTGGGAACCTCCATATGCCGCAGGTGCAAAAAAACAAAACCAAAAAAGCCATCTAGTGAGGATGGGGACAGTGGGCACAAAGCCCGCCCACCTGCAGTCCACAGTGGGCACCCTGTAAGGGGCACTCAGAGCTGACTCCATCTGCCCCCCGACCTGCTCCTCCTCCCCCACTTCCTGTCTCAGTCAATGACATCATCACTCTCTTAGTCACTCAGACTGAATGACAAAGCAATATTCCAGCACATCTCCCATCAGTTGATGTTTTCCTTTTGTGGGAAAATACTCACAACATAAAATTCACCTTTTTAATTATTCTGACATGTACTGTTCAGTGGCATTGTGTACATTCACACTGTGGGGCCACAATCGCCATCTCCAGCACATTCTTGTCCTCTCCACCTGCACCCAGCCCCATTAAACACTAACTCCTTGGAGTTCCCGTCGTGGCACAACAGAAACAAATCCGACAAGGAACCATGAGGTTGCAGGTTCAATCCCTGGCCTCGCTCAGTGGGTTAAGGATCCAGCAATGCCATGAGCTGTGGTGTAGGTCGCAGATGCGGCTCAGATCCCATGTTGCTGTGGTTGTGGTGTAGGCCGACGACTACAGCTCTGATTAGACCCCTAGCCTGGGAACCTCCATATGTCAAAGACGTGGCCCTGATAAGCAAAAATAAATAAATAAACAAACAAACAAATAAATAAATAAACACTACCCCCCCCAGCCCCTGGCACCCACCCTTCTACATCCTGTCTCTGTCAATGTGATGATTCTAGGTGCCTCAACACGCGGAATCACCCAGAACGGGTCATTTTGTGACATATCACCAAGCAGCACATTCTCAAGTTTCATCCATGCCACAGTAGGTGTCAGAACCAACCCCCCCCCCCAGCCCCCGCCTTTTTTTGGCCATGCTGCAATATTTAGAGTTCCTGGGCCAGGGATCAGATCTGAGCTGCAGTTGCAACCTAAGCCTCATCAGTAGCAGTGCTGGATCCTTAACCCACTGTGCAGGGCCAGGGATCAAACCTACATCCCCAGTGCTCCCAAGAGCTGGCAATCCCATTGTGCCACACCAAGAACTCCTCCCCCCTTTTGAAAGCTGAGTAATAGTTCATGGTATGTAAAAGACCACATTCAAAAAATCCAGGCATTCCCTGGTGGTGGCAAAACATGTTAAGTACCCAGTATTGTCAGTGCTGTGGCATGGGTTCAACCCTTAGCCTGGGAAACCCGGGAACTTCTACATGCTGTGAGTGCGGCGCAAAAAAAAAAAAAATCATTCCTCAGTCTATTTTTTAACTTTTTAAATTATTTTTATTATAGTTAATTTTCAATGCTGTGTCAATTTTTGCTGTACAGCAAAGTGGCCCGGTTATACATACATATATATATATATATATATATATATATATATATATATATATATAATATACACATTCTTTTTCTTGCATTATCCTCCATCATAAAAATATAGAACGATTCACAAATTTCTGTGTCATCCTTGCACAGGGGCCATGCTAATCTTCTCTGTATCATTACAATTTTAGCATGTGTCCTGCCAAAGCAAGCACCGTTCCTTAGTCTATTTTTAATAAAGTTTTTTGGAAAGGAAATTAATGCACAGTTTATTTTTGTTTTTGCTTTTTAGGGTCGCACCATGGCATATGGAAGTTCCCAGACTATGGGCTGAATTGGAACTGTGTCTGTGACCTACACCACAGCCACAGCAATGCCAGATCCTTAAACCAATGAGCAAGGCCAGGGATTGAACTCACATCCTCATGGTAACAGCTGAGCCACAATGGGAACTCCCATCAGCCTTCTTTTATACTAAAAGGGGAGGAAGTGTAGCTGGTTGTTGCAAACTTGTGGTGTCAGAATCCTTTGCTCCTGTAGCTGTCCATGTAAGTCTGGCCAAGATGTTCCTGTAAACCCACAACAAGGCAAATGCTATTCCCTGTCCTGCAACTTTTTCTCTCTGTGTGAATGAAAGAGTGTTACACCCTTAAAGGTCAGAGCCTTGAAATGGGCTTTCTGTATATTTCAGGCTCTAGGCAACATTCTTTTACAAAAGGCACAGAGCCAGCATGACTCAGCACAGGCAGCAGAACGCAAGGGTCAGAACTCAGGGAATAGATCCAATATGGAGTCAGGTTTGTTCTCTGTAACATCTCCAGTCCTGGGAACTGCCTCAGGGGCTTCACAGATGCCAAGAGCCCTGTGGAATTAGGTTTAGGGACAAGGTCAGAAGCAGAGGTCTGCACAGATGCTGCAGTCAACCACGCCCCACATTTGCTAGCCCCTTCTTTCACAGCTGGCTACCCCAGCTCTTCCTGTGGGGCCCTCAGGGGGAGTGGGGTGAGGGTGGAGGATTGCGGGGGGGAGATTGGGGTGAGGTGGGGGTTAGGGGAGGCAGCAGCAGCTGCCCTAAGGGAGGTCTTGTCAGAGGATGGGGGTGAGTGCACTTAGCCCTCAGGCCCCAAGCCCCAGTGCCGTAGTGCTCAGCTCAAGTTCTACTGCTGCTTTCTTTCTTTCCTTTTTTTTTTTTTGTCTTTTCTAGGGCCGCTCCTGCAGCATATGGAGGTTCCCAGGCTAGCAGTCTGATCGGAGCTGTAGCCTCTGGCCTAACCCAGAGCCACAGCAACGTGGGATCCAAGCCACGTCTGCGACCTACACCACAGCTCATGGCAACGCCAGATCCTTAACCCACTGAGCAAGGCCAGGGATCGAACCCGCAACCTCATAGTTCCTAGTCGGATTCGTTAACCACTGCGCCACAATCGGAACTCCCACCTACTGGGGCTTTCTTACTTGACCTTACCTCTCTGGGAAACCAGAGAGGCCTCAGTTCAAGAAGGAAGGCTGCTCCTTGACCCATCTACCCATTCAAGAACCATATTTCTGAACCAGCTAAGAGCTGGGACCATGGAGTATAACCTGCTTGTGTACAGACTTACACCCACTCCCATTTTCAGCCCTGTCCAATCCTCCCCCCAGTCTGGCCCACCCCCACCCCATTCAGGCTCCACCTTCCTCTCTATGATGATTAATATCTCATGCTTCTTGCTTTTTAGCTCCCTAAATGTTGTGCCCATCTCTGATCTTTTTTCAGTTTCTTTCCTCATTTCTTTGTCTTTCGGGTTTATACCTGTTTAGATCCTTCCATTAACTTTTAGTGATGTTTCCAGTAGGTAGTAGAGATAAATTCTGGTGTTCCAGCTGTCATATATTTTTTTGGCCACACTCAGAGCATGCAGAAGAAGTTCTGTGGCCAAGGATGGAACCTGCGCCACAGCAGTGACCTGAACCACAACAGTGACCATTCTGGGTCTTTACCCCACTAAACCACCAGGGAACTCCTTGGTTGCCATAGTTCACAAGCATCTCCTTCCAATTTAATTTTTACAATGATTTATGGAGTTTGGATATTCATGATGGTAAAATAGCATTTGTTTCTCTGAGAAATTTGGAAAAATATAAAATTACAAAGAAGAATGTAAAGATCACCATCATCCCAGAAATCAAGAAATCACCACTCTTAGCCCTTTACTGTATGTGCATATATATATATATATATATTTTTTTTTTTTTTGTCTTTTTAGGGTTGCACCCTCGGCATATGAAGTTCCCAGGCTAGGGGATCTATACCACATCTGGCCTACACCACAGCCACAGCAATATCAGATCCAAACAGCATCTGCCACCTATACCACAGCTCATGGCAATGCCAGATCCTTAAACCACTGAGCAAGGCCAGGAATCAAACCCATGTCCTCATGGATACTAGTCAGGTTCGTTACCGCTGAGCCATGACAGGAACTCCTATATATATTCTTTAAAGGAGAAAAAGGAACCTCTTTTCTGCTTTCTTGAATTTGATGCCCACTCTTGGAGGCTGCTGGCTGCACCAAGGCTTTTCTTGCTGGGAGACACTTGCAAAGCCTTGATTGGACACATCAAATATTCTGTTCACACTGATACTGGTGCCTCTCAGTTTCCCCACTGACCTGCCTTCTCTGCCCCAACTTCCCCATCCCTCCACTTTCCTCGGCCTGCACTGCCCAATTCCAATGAAGGTGCTCAAGTTTAAGTCAAAACCTCAGTTCTCAGAGTCCCCATCGTGTCTCAGTGGTTAACGAATCCGACTAGGAACGATGAGGTTCTGTGTTCGATCCCTGGCCTCGCTCAGTGAGTTAAGGATCTGGCATTGCCGTGAGCTGTGGTGTAGGTCGCAGACTCAGCTCAGATTCCACATTGCTGTGGCTGTGGTGTAGGCCAGTGGCTACAGCTCCGATTAGACCCCTAGCCTGGAAACCTCCATATATGCCACAGCTGTGGCCTTAGAAAAGACCAAAAAAAAAAAAAAAAAAACCCTCAGTTCTCACTTGCAGTGCCTGGGGAGGGTGAAGGAGGGTGATCAGGGGACATGGAGTGCCCTTCCCCACTGTCATCCCCAGGAAATGTTGCCAGCTTGTGAGAGGACCAAGGAACATGCCCATGATGACCTCAAGGCAGTCCAGTCTCCTGCTAACTCCTCTGGCCCAAGTCCGGCCCTTGGTGATCCCTGATGGGGAATTTCCAGAATCTTTTGGGAATCAATGGGGACTGGGGCTATTTGGGGTGTTGGTACTGTAAATTGACAGTTGTTTAAACCACCAAACCAAAATCACCCACAGTATGGGTCTTAATGAATTGATTGAAATTCTGAATCCTGAACTTGGGCCAAATGGAAAAGTGTTCACACCGAAGATGAAAGAAACGGAAATCAGAAAAACAAACAGATGTAGTCCCCCCCACCCCTCCGCTGAGTTCCCTGTAAGTAACAGATATTTTCAGAAAGTCACCTATGAGTCAGAAACTTATGTTTTGCTGGTAGGTGTGTACACGAAAAAATGCTTTTGCGAAGTACTTTTTCAGTAGTGTTGAGAGCCTTAAAATGTGATATCTTTTGGAGTTCCCATTGTGGCACATTTGATCCCTGGCCTTGCTCAGTGGGTTAAGGATCCAGCATAGCTGTGAGCTGTGGTGTAGGTCGCAGACGTGGCTCGGAGCTGGCGTTGCTGTGGCTCTGGCGCAGGCCGGCAGCTGTAGCTCCAACTGGACCCCTAGCCTGGGAACCTCCATATGCCATGGGTGCGACCCTAAAAAGACAAAAAGACAACAACAGAAAAAGCCCTATCTTTTGATCTAGTAATTGTACTTCTGGGACTCCAGCCTAAGGAAACAATTCTAGTTGTAGTAGAAATGTTCTGCAGCAAAATATCAATTGCAGTGTTATTAGTGGTGTTAAAAATGCCCAACAGTAGAACAGTTTCATGGATTATATTTGTGAAAAGTTTATTACAATATGAGTAAATGATTATTATTGAAATAAATTAAAACGACTAAGCCTAATTAATATTTACCACACATTTTGATGATGGCTGTCAAGACAAAAGTCATGTGTACATTAAGGGGTTCCCGTAGTGGCTCAGTGGATTAAGAATTCCAGTAGTATCCATGAGAATGTGGTTTGATCCCTGGTCTCTCTCAGTGGGTTAGGAGCTGGCGTTGCCACAAGTTGCTGAGTAATTAGCAGATGCAGCTCAGATCTGGTGTTGCCATGATTGTGGCATAAGGTACAACTGCAGCTGTGATTCCACCAAGTTTCAGGTGCTGCAGTTGTGGCCATAAGAAGAAAAAAAATGATGGCAGGATGGGCCCTCAGTGCTTTGGTCGAGCAGTCCCCTTAGATGGTTAGATGCACGTCTCAGGAAGAATTTTAATGAACCCAGAATCTTGCATCTCCCCATATGCTTGACTGTATGGATCCCCAGCAGAAAATCAAAAGTGATCTGGCCTCTCCCCTGTGGCTTCGGAGCAGTTCCCACAGAACTAAGAAGTGTCTCCCAGGCTACAGTCCTTGGTGAGCCCCTGAATTAGACTTATACTGACTTATACTCAGCTCTCCCGCTGTGTGCTTTTCTTTAAGTGGACCCAGCCCTCCAAGCTGGTCCCTGTCTCCACCCCAGGCACAGCTTAGCCATGAGGTCTCCGGTAACTGCGGTGCTCTGACCCCCTTTCCTCCTTGTGTCCTTCCTTCTATTCCTCTGTCCCACCTCTGGGCACGTGCATGAATTGAACTTCCCTCTCCATCCACAGAACTCTGCACCTGGTCAGTCATGCTCAGTCTTCCAGTGTCTCTTCCTCCAAGAAGTCTTCCCTGATCCTCAGACCAGGTTAGGCTCTCTTTGTTCTCCATCTCTCCCACCCAACACATACACAGATGGATCATCACTGTAACTAAATAGTCATCTACCTATTGTGTGTTTTTAATTTTACTTTTAGGGCCACACCTGTGGCATTTGGAAGTTCCCAGGCTAGGGGTTGAATCGGAGCTGCAGATGCTGGCCTATGTCACAGCCACAGCAACTTGGGATCCGAGTTGTGTCTGTGACCTACATCACAGCTTGTGGCAATGCCAGATCCTTAACCCCCTGAGTGAGGCCAGCGATCAAACACACGTCCTCATGGATATTAGTTGGGTTCATTACCGCTGAGCCACAGCAGGAACTCCATGCCTATTGTGTGATAATGGCTGTTTTGTCTCCAGACCACAGGACCCTTTGGGATTATATAGCCAACATCTCTGGCAACAAACCCTGCTGGCAGATAGTAAGTGAGTGCTCCAAGCCCTTTAGATAAGTAAATGAACAAGTGAAAGTTAATGATTCTGCCAGCTCCACCAGAGGCCAGGGGCTGTGAGTACCTTTCTTGTCTGCTGCCTGAGCCTGCAGGAACCATCTGCTCCCATGGTACTGAAGAAAGCAATTGTTGCTCATTTATTTATTCATTAGTTCAACATGTATCTGTTGAGATCCAGCGATTGCCAAGCACTATTCTAGGCATTTGGGATTGCTGTAGGCAGGAAACATAACAGGTTATAAATGACACAACCCCGCCCTAATGAGATTACATTTTATATTGAGGGAGACGGCAGGGCAAATAAACAGGAAACTATGCTGTAAGCTAGTGGTAGGGCCAGATGGGATTTGGGAAAAGTGGAGTTGGGGGGAAATTTACTTTTTTTTCTTTTGTTTTTTCCCTTTTTTGGCCACACTCATGGCGTGCAGAAGTTCCTGAGCCAAGGATTGAACACACACCACAGCAGGGAAAACACTGGATCCTTAACCCTCTGAGCCACCAGGGAACTTGAAGATAACAGGTTTACATCACCTCACCTATATGGAAATTTTTAGCTCTCAAATGTTTTGCTTTTATGCCACATTTTATCCATGCTCCTAGGTAGTTTCAAGAAGAAGCAAGGGGGAAAAAAAAGAAGCAACAAGGAGTCTTCCCCCCACCCCCCACCCCTTTTTGGCCACCTGACGGCACATGGAGCTCCCAGGCCAGGGATCAAATTCGAGCCAAGCTGTGAACTAAGCCTCAGCTTCAGCAACACTGGATCCTTAATCCACTGTGTGGGGTCAAGGATCAAACCTGAGTCTGAGTGCTCCCAAGATGCTGGCAATCCTGTTGCGCCATAGCAGGAGCTCCTTTTATTTATTCATTCATTTATTTTTTGGTTGTGCCTGCAGCATGCAGAAGTTCCTAAGCCAGGGATCGAACCCATGCCACAGTAGTGACAACACTGTATCCTTAACCTGCTGGATCACCAGGGATCTTTGAAAACTTTTTTTTTTCTTTTTTAGCTACAATTGAGTTATATGGAAGTTCCTGGGCCAGGGACTGAAGCTGAGTTTTAGCTGCAATCTACTGCAGCAATGCTGGATCCTTAACCCATGATGCCTGGCTAGGGATTGAACTGGTAACACTACAGAGGCAACAGGATCCTCAACCTGCTGCACCATAGCAGGAACTCTGGGGGTGCGGTTTTGTATAGAATCATTGGGAAAGGCTTCATGGGAAGGTGACAGTTGAGCAAAGACTGGCATGAAGTAACAGAGCGAGCTATGTGGCAATCAGATAGTGAGCAAGCCAGATGAAAGGCAAGGTGCCTGGGGAATATTGAATTTGAGATAAACGTTAAATTCTCCTTTAGTGTGACTGTGTCCCAAATATTGCATGGGACAATACTAAAAATTTTCCACTGACTGTCCAGAATTAAGATATCTGCACTGAATTATTGCACTTGTTACAGTAAGAATTATTCTTATCATAATTTGAAAAGCATTAGGGAGTTCCCATTTTAGCTCAGCATGTTACAAGTCCAACTAGTATCCATGAGGTTGCGGTTCAACCCCTGGCTCACTCGGTGGGCTAAGGATCTGGCGCTGCTGTGAGTTGTGGTGTAGGTTGCAGATATGTCTCAGATCTGGCATTGCTATGGCTGTGGTGAGGGCCAGCAGCTGCATCTCTCATTGGACCCTTAGCCCAGGAACTTCCATATGCCAAGGCTGTGGCCCTAAAAAACAAAAAGAAAAAAAGAAAGAAAGAAAGAAAATCATCCAATAAAAGTTCAAGATAAATGAGCAGGGAGCATTTATTTTTTCGTCTTTTTTAGCCCTGCATCCGCAGGAAATATGGAAGTTCCCAGGCTAGGGTTTCCAATTGGAGCTGCCAGCCACAGCAATGCTAGATCAAAGCCTTGTCTGTGACCTACATCAGAGTTTGAGGCATTTCCAGACCCTTAACCTACTGAGAAAGGCCAGGCATCGAACCTGCATCCTCATGGATGCTAGTCAGGTTCGTTACTGCTGAGCCACTATGGGAATTCCTGACCTCTTAAGAGGACACTAGTCATTGGATTAGGACCTCCCCTCACCCACCATGACTGCATCTTAATTTAATCACATCTGAAAAAACCCAATTTCCAAATAATGTCACATTCATGATACTAGTGATAAGGGATGCTGTTCAGCTCATAACATTTAGTTCCAAGGACTCCAAGACACTCTGGGTTTCTTTATAACATTAAGAACTGCTTTATAACATTTATATGATAAAGTTCATAACTACAAGATGTACAGTGCAGTGTCGTCTTACATCGGTACATACACATTAAACCAAATTATTTTTCCATCCCCTCAGAAGGCTATGGCATATCCCATCCCAGCCCTTGCCTGCAGTGTTGGGAACCCCAAGACCACCATCACTTCTAACATAAATTGCAGGTTTGAGGGACCCTAGGACAACCTCCAGTTTGGACAATTCACTAGACCAACTCATAGAACACACTATAAGTTGTTATGCTCATGGTTATGGTTTATCACAACAAAAGGACTAAAATCAGCCAAAGGGAGAGACACCTGGGGCAGAATCCAGGTGGGTCCAAGCTCCATGCTTCTAGCTGTCCTCTCTATGGGATCGTGGACATGCTGACTTCTCCCAGCACCAAAGTATGACACTGTAAGTATTGCCAGCTGGGGATGTTCACCTGAGTCTTGGTATCCAGAGAAGGTTTGTTGGGGCTTGGTCATATATGTATGATGGGCCATCTGCATGTTTAGGTTAAATCCTCCAGTCCCTCTGAAGGTCAGCCTGACAATGCATAGCTCCAAGCTCCCACCATAAGTCAGATTTTAGACTAGGCAGTGAGGTATAAACAGAGAGAGTCCTACTAGACAGGACATTCCAAGGGGTTGAGACCACTTCCCAGGAGCTAAGGGCCAAGGCCAGATCACAGCATATGGAAGGTCCTGAGCCAGGGATTGAATCTGAGGCTTAGCTTCTGCAGCACGATCTTTAACCCACTGTGCCCAGCTGAACCAGCACCTCTGCAGTGACCTGAACCACTGCAGTTGAATTCTTTTTTTTTTGATAGTTGATTTACAGTGTTCTGTCAATTTCTGCTGTACAACAAAGTGGCACGGTTATACATATATATACATTTTTTTCTCACATTATCTTCCATCATGTTCCATCACAAATGATTGGATATATTTCCTTGTGCTATACAGCCGTGTAGTTGAATTCTTAACCCACTGCACCACAGGGAGAACTCTAGCATAATGTTTTCAAGTTTTATTATTCAAGGTTGAATAATACTCCATTGGATAGATTTATCACATTTTATTTTCCATTCATCAGCTGATGAACATTTGGCTAGTTTCCACTTCTTGGTTATTATAAATAATGCTGCTGTGAACCTTAGTGTATAAGTTTGCATGTGGGTATGTGCTTTAAATTCTCTTGGGCTTATACCTAAGAATTGCTGGATCTTATGCTAACTCTATGTTTAACTATTTGAGAAGCTACCAGAGTGTTCTCCAAAGCAGCCGCACCATTTTGCATACCCAGGAGCAGTGTTAAAGGATTTCAATTTCTACACATCCTCACCAACACTTGGTACTGTCTGTTTTTGTTTGTTTTTAAATTACAGCCATTCTAGTGGGTGCATTTGTGGTTTATCAATGTGGTTTTGATTTGCATTTTCCTATTGACTAATTATATTGAGCATTTTGTCATGGGCTCATTGGCCGTTTCTATATCTTCTTTGGAGAAATGTCTACGCAGATCCTTGGCCATTTTTTATCTTTCTGTTGTTTTAGGGCTGCACCTGTGGCACATGGAAGTTCTCAGGCTAGGGGTTGAATTGGAGCTACAGCTGCCAGTCTACACTACACCACAGCCACAGCAACACCAGAAACGAGTCATGTCTGCAAACTACACCACAGCTCACAGCAATGCCAGATCCTTAACCCACTGAGTGTGGCCAGGAAGTGAACCCAAATCCTCATGGATAATAGTCGGGTTCATTACTGCTGAGCCACAATAGGATCTCCTCTTGTTTCTTTCTTTCATTCTTTCTTTCTTTCTTTCTTTCTTTCTTTCTTTCTTTCTTTCTTTCTTTCTTTCTTTCTTTCTTTCTTTCTTTCTTTCTTCTTTCTTTTTTTTTGTCTCCTTGCCATTTCTTGGGCCGCTCTTACGGCACATGGAGGTTCCCAGGCTAGGGGTCCAATCAGAGCCGTAGCCACCAGCCTATGCCAGAGCCACAGCAACGCAGGATCCGAGCCACATCTGCAACCTACACCACAGCTCACGGCAACGCTGGATGGTTAACCCACTGAGCAAGGGCAGGGATCGAACCCGCAACCTCATGGTTCCTAGTCGGATTCGCCAACCACTGCGCCACCGCGGGAACTCCTCTTGTTTCTTTCTTAACAGCATTTCATGAAGCACAAAATGATACATTTTGGTGTAATTCACTTTATGTTTTTTCTTTTGCTGTCTGTGTTTTTTCTGTCATGCTTAAGAAACTATTGCCTAATCCATGGACAAGGACATGAAGATTTAGTCCTATGTTTTCTTTGTAGAGTTTATGGTTTACATCTGACATTTAGGTCTTTGATCCATTTTATGTTCTTTTGTTTATTTATTTGCTTATTTTGGCTGCACCCATGGCATACAGAAGTTCCTGGGACAGGGATCAAACCTGTGCTACAGCAGTGACAATACAAGATCCTTAACCTGCTGAGTCACAAGGGAAATCCTAAGTTCTTTTTTTTTTTAACTTTATTTTTTTAAAATGAGAGTTGCAACATTTATTTCAGGTTCTCTCTCTCTCTCTTTTGGGGGGGGATTTTTTTTTTCTTTTTTGCCACACAGACAGTACATGGGAATTCCTGGGCCAGGGATTGAACCTATGCCATACAGCAGCAACCAGAGCCACAGTGGTGAGAATGCAGGAGCCTCAACCTGCTAGGGCATCAGAAAACTCCCTTTTTTTAACTTTAAAATAAACTTTATTTAGGTTCACATCAGCTCATAAATGGTATGAGGTAGGAGTCCGACTTCATTCTTTTACATGTTGTTGTCCAAAATGCCATTTGTTGAAATTACTATTCTTTCCCCATTGAATTGTCTAGGTACACTTGTCAAAAATCAATTGAGCATAGATGTATGGGTTTCCTTCTTGACTCTCTCAATTCTGTTCCATTGGTCTGTATGTATATTCTTAAGTCAGTTACCACACTGTTTTGATTATTATAGCTTTGTGTTAAGTTTTGAAATCAGGAAGTATGAGTCCTTTAACTTCATTGTGTTTTTTTCCAAGATTGTTTTTGACCTTTTAAATTTTTTTATTATTTTTTCTTTATAGGGCAGCACCTGTGGCATATGGAAGTTCCTGGGCTAGGGGTCAGATCTGAGCTGCATCTGCAACCTACATACACCACAGCTTGTGTCAATGCTGGATACTTAACCCACTGAACAGGGCCAGGGATCAAACCCACATCCTCATGGATACTTGTTATATTCCCACAATGTGAACTCCTGTTTTTGTCTTTCTTTCTTTTTTTGGTCTTTTGTATTTTTAGGGCTGCATCCACAGTATATGCAGGTTCCTGGGCCAGGGGTTGAATTGGAGCTGTAGCTGCTGGCCTATGCCACAGCCACAGCAACACCAAATCTGAGCTGTCTGCAACCTATACCACAGCTCACAGCAAAGTCTGATCCTTAACCCACTGAGTGAGGCCAGGGATTGAACCCACAACTTCATGGTTCCTAGTTGGATTCATTTCCGCTGTGCAACTAAGGTTAATTTGTGTTTCCTCAGGGGCTGAGTATCTTTCCATGTGTTCACTGGCAATGTGGATCTCTTTTTCTGCCTGTGGCCAGGGATCGATCCTGCATGCTAATGAATGCTAGTCAGATTCGTTAACCACTGGGCCACAACAGGAACTCCAATAAATAAATAATTTTTTAAAAAACAAAAAGTGTTGCTTGCTCTTAGCCAGGTGACACAATCAATTTTAACTTTGACTTCAGGACTAAGACTGCCCTTTGTCTCAGGGAAGCCAAGGACTTGCTTCCTGTTTGCAAGTCTGTACAGGAATTTCACCCCATTTCATAGCCAGTGTTTTCCTTTCCAAATATTTCAACCTGTTTGCCTAATAATTAGAGGAATGACCATTCATGTGCTGGACATAGGATACCTACTGGAACATGTTCAAAATGTGGGCTGTCACATGTACTCGTCAGCCAACTTCGCAATGAATGAAATGGAGCCAGGACCAGCCAGCTCTGAATTCCTGTCTGACCAGCACTGCAAGACCCAAGGCAGATTTCTTAACTGCTTCGGCTTTGCTTTCCTCACAGACAAAGGAGGTGTGTGAAATAATCTCTAAGGTAACTTCTTGATCTAACTTTTCATGATTCTAAGGCAGAATGTGAGGCTCTGTCAAAAAATTCCTTGGCTCTGGGAGTTCCCATGAAAGCTACATGAAATCAGCAAATTTTGGCATTCCCTGGTGGCTCAGAAGGTTAAGGATCCAATGTTATCACTGCTGTGGCATGGACTCAATCCCTGGCCCAGGGACTTCTATATGCTGCAGGCATGGCCAAAAAAAAATTTCTTGGCCATGAAACGTCTCTCTTCTATCATTTCCATCAAGCTGGATAAATGCTGGTGCGCTCACATCTCTGGACAAATATTAGGGATGCTCCATTTTTCATAGGCCCAAGTCGAAAGCACAGAGTCAAGGAGTTTACCCACCTGCTATTAGGCAAGTGTCTTGGCTGCTCACCTAGAAACAGACTAGCATCATCTTTGTAATTTACACCAGTAATCATCAAGTAAATTCCCTAAAGTGGTGGGTTGCCTCTTGGCTGCAAAAATGTCCTGCTTGCCACCTGCTTGTCACTAAGTGGAATCTAATTTATTTTCTGAGGTGTGGTACAAATACTTTTCCTCTAAATTGAGATATTGAGTTATCCACGGACAAAGAGGAACCACTGATAAGAAAGGTATCATCTTGCCTTTGAATTTGCATAAACATAAAATATTAAGTTTATTGGGTGTAAGGTAGGTCAGCTTCTAGTCAGACCTGTTAGTTTCAAAAGTTGGCAACAACCTGCTGCTGTCAGGAGTTACAGGTTGAAAGCAACTAAGGTCAGTTGAATTTACTTGGTGTTGGAATTCAGATGAGAGCAGACTGGCAAGTGGAGGTTAACTATCACACAGTTAAAAGCAGGGAGGGTCCGTGATCCCAGATGACTCAAGATGCCAGTGCAGTGTGGCAAGTGATGTCGAGAAAGGCAGCACAGGAGTTCTGTAGCTAAGTCTTGTGTGAGCAAAGGCAAATTTGGGGGATGTAAATGTAAAATCAAAATACATTTGAGAACATTGGTTTGGTGACAGTGATCAGACATACCATGTAGGTTATTGTTCATTTACGAAATTAGAGGAAGCAATAAGGAAAACTGAAAAACATGGCATGAATATAAAGAGATTGTCTGAAAAGAAGAGAAAGGATTTGAGTTACTAGAAGCCCCTGAAGGAAAGAGAATTTCACTCAGGAATAGGAAACTCTACATAAATAAGACTAGGTAGGAAATAGGCCAAATACGAACCTTACACTTAATTTAAAAATTTGGGAGTTCCTGTCGTGGCTCAGAGGTTAACGAACCCAACTAGCATCCATGAGGACTCGGATTCGATCTCTGGCCTCAATCAGTGGGTTAAGGATCCAGCGTTGCTGTGAGCTGTGGTGTAGGTCTGGGATGTGGCTCAGATCTGGTGTTGCTGTGGCTGTGGTGTAGGCCGGCAGTTGCAGCTCTGATTCACCCCCTAGCCTGGGAGCTTCCATATGCCAGGGGTGTGGCCCTAAAAAGACAAAAAAAAAAAAAAAGATTTTTACTTTTTTCTTTTTCTTGCCTGCATGTGGAATTTTCCAGACCAGGGATTGAACCCATGCCATAGCAGCAACCTGAGCTGTAGCAGTGACAACGCCAGAGCATTAACTCACTGAGGCATCAGGGAACTAAAAAACTTGCTGATTTCTTAGGGCCCCATGTACCTTTTAATTTTTTAATTTTAAAATTTTTTTCACTTTTTAGGACCGAATCCACAGCACATGGAGTTACCTAGACCAGGGGTCCAATTGGAGCTGCAGCTGCCGGCCTACACCACAGCCACAGCAACTCAGGAACCGAGCTGCATCTGCGACCAAAACTACAGCTCATGGCAACTCTGGATCCTTAACCCACTGAGGCCAGGGATCAAACCCACATCCTCATGGATGCTAGTCTGGTTCTTAACCTGCTGAGCCACAACCAGAACTCCCTCCTTAGCTTTCTTTGACTCACCCACACCTGCTAAGTGGCCCCCTTTATGTTCTATTGTTGTAATTACTATAGAGTAATTGCCAGCAATGCTCACCCAGGGGCACATCAAATTCTGGCTATGGAGAGTCTCTCAGATGATGTATAAAGGAAAGCAAATTGCCCTTTCATTTGATTTTTTTCTTTTTTTTAATTTTTATTTTATTTTACTTTTTAATTTTTTAAAATTTATTTTTTTATTTGATTTTTTTTCTTAAAAATGTTTTTTTCTACTAGAGTTGATTTACAGTGTTTCGTCAACTTCTTCTGTACAGTAAAGTGACCAAGTCATACATATTTATACATTTTTTTCTCATTTTATCTTCCACCAGGGCCTCATTGCTTATGATTTTTTTCTTTTTATGGCTGTCGCCATGGCATAGGGAAATTCCCAAGCTAGGAACTGAAACAGAGCTGCAGCTACTGGCCTACACCACAGCTACAGCAACACTGGTGGATCCAAGCTGGATCTGTGAACTACACCACAGCTCACAGCAATGCCGGATCCTTAACCCACTGAGCAAGGCCAGGGATCAAACCTGCATTCTCACGGTCACTGTGTCAGGTTCTTAACCCGCTGAGGCACAACAGGAACTCCTGATTTTGAAAGCCTCTAATTGGCTCTTTGCATTTGGATGGGTAGGTTGGGCCACTGTAATTTGGCACAGTCCGATGTTGCTTGAGAGACCTCACTGATGGCAACTCCAAAGGAAAGCCTAAAACTAAAACTCTATTATGGGCTGCTTTTTGGAATTTGCTTTTTATCCTTATAAAGGGGTGAGAAATGGTCCGCAAAAAGCCTGAATAGATCCGGATTCAGACACACTGGGCAACAGGTAAAGCTTAAAGGACTATTCAATCACGTGTTTGGCATCAGAGCTGCCCATAGAACCTCCTGGATTTGTCATGCTTCTTGCGGTTAGAAACCCGACTTTCATGCCACCTTTGTTACCCAGAAGTAGGTTTTTGTAATATAAATTACACCACTTGTGACAACACTGGAAACTGGAACTGTCCTCTCCATTAAAGATGGAGTGACTTTGGAGCTTGTGACTAGGCTAAGTGGCTTGTCTGGATCATGCAGTGAGTTGACAGCCAGGGGTGCATCCCTGACCCTATCAGTTCTATGCCAGCAGCCACAGTAGTGTTTCCAGAGGGGCACCCCAGCAGCAGAACACCTGGCCAGGTGAGGAAGCCCATGAGAGGCGCGCCAGACACCTATACTATCTTCAGCGGGTGATACTTACTTGTAAGTCAGGTAATGAATGTAATTGCACTCCAGGGAGTGGTTGCCAACGTGATTTAGCAAACTTGTTTCTCATCTCCTATTTTTATCACATGCAAAAGACACACCCGCCTTTGCCTGCACATTTCTGTAACACACACCACTTCTCTAGCAAAGGGACTACTGTGTCCTGAGCAGTGCAAATCCAGGTTCCATAGGGGCTGTGATGCCCATGTGGATAGACTATCTTGTTGCTGTTCTTCTTGAATTTTATTTCTAGAGATATAAAATATTTTCTTCTTCACTGAGATTCTTGAAGAAGATGAAGTAAAGCTATCCAATTAGATGTAAGTACTTATTACTAGAGTATTTAGGCTAACCTGGATTAGAAGATATTGCCTGAGTCATAGGAAGAGAAAGAAATCTTCTCACCCAGACTTTAATGATTTCTGTTTGTTAGGGCATGCTACCAAATCCTTTAAGAAGTTGTTAAAATTTACAAAAATATATGTTTGTAGAATACAATGAAGAATACAGTCATACATTTAAAAAAATAACTGGAGTTCCTGCTGTAGCACAAGGGGATCAGCAGCATCTCTGCAGCACCAGGACAAAGATTTGATTCCTGGCCCAACACAGTGGATTAAAAGACTTGCAGTTGCTGCAGCTGCGGCGTAGGATGCAACAGCAGCTCAGATATGATCCCTGGCCTGGGAACTCCATGTGCCTTGGGGTAGCCAAAAAAGAAAAAAGGAGAAAAATGCTTGCCAAAAATTTTTATGACCCAGAGATAATCATTTGCTAATATTTAAAAATTTTTTTTTTCATTTTAGATGGTTTAACAGTGTTCTGTCAACATTCTACTGTACAGCATGGGGACCTGGTTACACATACATATGTAGATTCTTTTTTCTCACATTATTATGCTCCATCACAAGTGATGAGACATAGTTCCCAGTGCTATACAGCAGGCACTTGCTAATATTTTGATGTATTTGCTTGCAGAACATTTTCTTTCTTTTTTTCAGTCTGTCTGTCTGTCTTTCTTTTTTGCTATTTAGGGCCACACCTGTGGCATATGGAGATTCCCAGGCTAGGGGTCCAATTGGAGCTACAGATGCCGGCCTCTGCCAGAGCCACAGCAACAACATCAGATCTGAGCCACATCTGCAGCCTACACCACAGCTCGTGGCAACACCAGATCCTTAACTCACTGAGCGAGTCCAGGGATCGACTCCTAGTTGGATTCGTTTCCACTGCGCCATGACGGGAACTCCTGCAGAACATTTTCTATGCCCAAGCTGAACTTCCTACATGAGCTAATGCCTAGGCACCTAGCAATCTAAGTAAAACATAACCAGAAAGTAGATACCAAGAGGTAGAGCTGAAGATACTAATAAAAAGTGTCATCCTCAAAATTGTGGGAAAAAATCAAGAAAAGGCATACAATCGTAAAGGTGGTAGGGCCTTAGAGGCTCCAAGGACAATCTTTTACACTGTGAATTGGCCTCTGAGAAAAAATGTGACCAGCTGAGAGTAAGCAGAGCCAGAACTAGCATCCAGGAACCAAAGCTTTCAGAACAATCTCCCTGCTCTCCCAGTGCTTTTAACCCATTTATTATATACAGGACTGGATCTTTTTTTTTTTTCTTTTTAGGGCTGCACCCATGGCATATGGAGGTTCCCAGGCTAGGGGTCGAATTGGAGCTTCAGTTGCTGGCCTACACCACAGCCTCAGCAATGTGGGATCTGAGCCTCATCTGTGACCCACACCACAGATGAGCTCACGACAACGCAAGATCCTTTAACTCACCGAACAAAGCCAGGGATTGAATTCCCATCCTCAGGGATACTAGTTGTGTTTGTTATTGCTTGAGCCACAACGGGAACTCTCAGGACTGGATTTAATGATTCATAAACCCTGGCTTTGAAATGAACATGCTTGGTATGAGAGAAGAAGAACATTATGTCAGCAGATCCTTTTCAACCCACTCAAGTGATATTTGGTAGAGATTAGGTCCACTACTGAAATGTTAAATCAGAGAATGTTAGAATAGCAAGAAACTGGAGCAGTCCTACATAGCTTATGGCCCCATTATACGGAGAGGAAAACTGAGGCCCAGAGAGGGACGATGCCCAGACAGTTTGTGGCAGAATTGGTAGTAGATCTCATTCCCTGACTCTACAGGTTCTAAAGACACTGTGGCATATTGGTCATCAAAAGAGAACTTCCAAAACACCCTACGTCCTCTCGATCAATGGGAGCCCAGTTACTCTGCCTTAGTTACTTGGCCTTCAGCTGGACTACCCAACTGCGACAGTGAGCCTAGGCAATGGTCAGCAATGACTGCCGACTTCACAAAAAGAGACCATTGGAAATGATATGCCTCCTGATGAATGTATGAGGTGGTTTTCCTGAAAAATTTAAATCTGAATCAGAATAAAGCATCCTGGAGTTCCCATTATGGCTCAGTGGTAACGAACCTGATAGGTATCCGTGAGGATGAGGGTTCAATCCCTGGCCTCGATCAGTGGGTTAAGGATCTGGCATTGCTCTGAGCTGTGGTATAGGCCAGCAGCTGTAACTGCAATTTGACCCCTAGCCTGGGAACTTCCATATGCCGTGGGTTTGGCCCTAAAAAGACAAAAAAAAAAAAAAAAGCATCCAGCACAAGCAAGTATTGAGGAGGTAGAAGAACATGTTAGAGACTCCCAGAAATATACATTAGAAAAATCTAGAATGTGGGAAACCTACAGAATAAGAGTTTCTTCAATAAGTCAGTATCAAGGAAAAAATGAGATGGGGGCATCTACATATTAAGAAAGATCTAAGAGTAGAATGCAATGTATTTGCATTGTTCAGATCCTGATTTTTTTTATATTTATTTGCTGTCTTTTTCTAGGGCCGCACCTGCGGCATATGGAGGTTCCCAGGCTAGGGGTCTAATAGGAGCTACAGCTGCTGGTCTATGCCACAGTCACAGCAATGCCAGATTTGAGCCATGTCTTCGACCTACACCACAGCTCATGGCAACGCTGGATCCTTAACCCACTGAGCGAGGCCTGGGATGGAACATGCCATCTCATGGTTCCTAGTCGGATTCATTTCCATTGTACCACGAAGGGAACTCCCCTGATTTTTTTTAAATAAAATTTTTTTAATAAAGTATAGTTGATTTACCATGTTGTACCAATTTCTGCTGAACAGCAAAATGACTCAGTTTATATATATTCTTTTTAAAATATTATTTTCTATCATGGTCTATCCCCCGAGACTGGATATAGTTCCCTGTACTATACAGCAGGATCTCATTTCTTATCCACGCTAAATGTAATAGTTTGCATCTACCAACCTCAAATTCCCCATCCATCCCACTCCCTCCTCCTTGGCAACCACAAGTCTGTTCTCTATGACTGTGAATCTGTCTCTGTTTTGTGGATAGGTTCATTTGTGCCATATTTTGGACTCCATGTATAAGTGATATTATGTTATTTGGATCCTGGTTTGAACAATCTACTTAAAAAAAAAGGAGACAGGTGCATTAATACCCCATTACATGATTAAAAAGGATCACAAAGCATTTTATGAACAACTGAATGCCAACAAATTAGGTAACTTAGATGAAATGGATCTATTTCTAGAAAGACACAAACTTGAAACTGACTCAAGGAAATAGTAAATCTGAATAGATCTGTAACAAGTAAAGAGACTAAATTAGTAATAAAGTTACAAAACAAAAGTACCCACAAAGAAAAGCTAAGGCCCAGACAGCTTCACTGGTAATTCTTTGAAACATTTAAAAAGAATACATGGGAATTCCCATCTGGCTCAGTGGTTAAGGAACTCTACTAGCATCCATGAGGATGAGGGTTCAATCCCTGGCTTCACTCAGCTGGTTAAGGATCTGGTGTTGCTGAGAGCTGTAGTGTAGGTTGCAGATGCAGCTAGGATTCAGCGTTGCCGTGGCTCTGGTGTAGGCCAGCAGTTACAGCTCTGATTGGACCCCTTGACTGGGAACCTCCATATGCCGCGGCTGTGGCCCTATTAAAAGAAAAAAAAAAGAAAAGAAAATGCTAAGGGAGCCACTAAAACTTAATAAATGAATTCAGTAAGGATATAAGATTAATCTGTAAAAATTAATTACATTTATTTTTAAATTTTTTTTAATTTTTAATTTTTTTTCAATTTTTAAATTATAGTTGATTTACAATGTTTGTCAATTTTCTACAGTACAGCAAAGAGACCCAGTCACACATGCATATATACATTTTTTCTCTCATATTATCACCATCATGTTGCATCACAAGTGACTGGCTATAGTTCTCTGTGCTATAATTATGTTTCTATAAGATCAATGTGCAGGATACAAGATCAATGTGTAAAAAAAATTTTTTTTGTCTTTTTAGGGCCTCTCCCATGGCACATGAAGGTTCCCAGGCTAGGGGTCGAATTGGAGCTGTAGCCACAGCAATGTGGTATCTGAGCCTTGTCTGCCACCTACATCACAGCTCACAGTAACACTGGATCCTTAACCCATTGAGCAAGGCCAGGGATAGAACCTGTGTCCTCATGGATACTAGTTGGGTCCGTTTCCACTGAGCCACAATGGGAACTGCCCAAGGCATAAAAATTAGTTGTATTTCTATATACTTGCAATGAAAATCTGAAAATGAAATTAAGAAAATGATTCCATTTTTAATAGCATCAAAAAGAAAGAATATAGGAATAGATTTACAAATGAATTGCAGAAGAATTTCATATAATGTAAAAACTACACATTGTTGAAATTAGTAGAGATGATTTAAATAAATGGAAAGATATTCCATGTTCATAAATCAGAAAACTTAACACTGTCAAGTGGCAGTACTCTCCAAATTGATCTACAGATTCAGTGCAATTATTATCAAAACTACAACTGCCTTTTTTGGAGAAATGGACATGCTGATAGCAAAATTCATATGGAAATTCAAGGAAGCCCAAATAGCCAAAACAACCCAAAAAGAAAAATAAAGTTGGAGGACTTATATTGCCTGATTTCAAAAATTTATGACAAAGCTACAGTAATCAAAACAGTACTACAGTGCACAGTATAGTACTACAGTACTACAGTGTAGTACTGGCATAAGAATATGCATATCAACAGAATAAAATTTACAGTACATAAATAAATCCATACATTTATGGCCAGTTGGTTTTTGACAAGGGTGCCAGAAAAATTCAATGGAGGAAACAAAGGCTTTTTAACCAATGGTGCTGGGACAACTGGATTGCTGCATGCAAAAAGAAAGAAGCTGGGTCCCAGCCTCATCCCATATATAAAAACTGACCTAAAATGGATCAAGGCCTAAATGAAAGAACTCGAAATATAAGACTCTAAGAAGAAAACAGATGATTATGCAATGGTTCCTTAGATACCAAGGACACGTGACAAAAGAAAAAAAAATAGACATCAAAATTAATAACTTTTGTGCTTCGAAGGGCATCATCAAGAAAGTGAGAAGGCTCCCCACTAAATGGAAGAAAACATCTGCAAATCATAAATACAATAAAGGGCTTAAATCCAGAATATATAAAGGACTTTTACAATTTAATAATAAAAAAGACAACACAATTTTAAAAAGGCCCAAAGATCCAAACAGACATTTCTCTGGTGAGATATCCAAATTGGTAAATAAGCACATGAAAAGGTGTCTAACCTCATTAGTCACTAGGTAGATGCAAATCAAAGCCACAGTGAAACACTACTACACACCAGTAGCAGAGGTTAATAAAAAAGACGGACAATAACAAGGGCTGGTAAGGATATGGTAAAACTGGACCCCTCATACACTGCTGGGGGGGCATGTAAAATGGCACCCTCCCTTTGGAAAACAATATGGCCATTCCTGAAGAAGTTAGATATACAGATACCACATGGTCCAGCAATTCTTTTTCTAACTCTATGCCCAAGAAGCCTGAAATCCTATGTCCATATAAAATCTTATATATTTTTTTCCTTTTTTTTTTTAAACTTCCCATTGTCCAACTAGTATCCATGAGGATGTAGGTTTGATACCTGGCCCCACTCAGTGATATGGGGATCTGGCGTTGCTGTGAGCTGAGGTGTATGTAGGTCGCAGACATGGCTCGGATCCCGAATTGCTGTGGCTGTGGTGTACGCTGGCAGCTGTAGCTCCAATTTGACCCCTATCCTGGGAATCTCCATATGCCGTGGGTGTCACCCCCCAAAAATCCTTTTTTTAATTTTAGTTTTTTAATTGAAGTATAGTTGATTTACAATGTTGTATTAGTTTCTGGTGTACAGCAAAATGATTCAGCTACACGCAAACACATACATATATATATATATGTCCTTTTTCATATTCTTTTCCATTGTGGTTTATTACAGGATATTGAATATAGTTCCTTGTACTATACAGTAAGACCTTGTTGTTTATTTTACATATAGTAGTTTGCATCTGCTAATCCCAAACTCTTACTTTATCCCTCCCCTCACCAGCCTCCCTTTGGTAACCATAAATTTGTTTTCTATGTCTGTGAGTCTGTTTCTATTTTGTAAATAAGTTCATTTGTATCATATACGTATATATAATAGAATTTTGACAATAAAAATGAAGAAATGTAACAAGTTACAGTATAGATGAATCTTCAAAAAATGCTGTATGAAAGAAGCCAGTCATATATCCCATGACGCCATTTACCTAAAATGTTCAGAATAGGCAAATCTATAGACAAAAAGTCGATTAGTGTTTGCCTAGGGCTGGGCAGTGACTACTGAGTACAGAGTTTCTTTCTGGGGTGATGAAAATATTCTAAGATTGTGGTGATGACTGTTCAACTCTGTGAATGTACTGAAGGCTACTGAGTTATATTCTATAAATGGGTGAAGTGTATGGTAAAGGAGTTATGTCTCAATACATTTGGTAGCAAAAAAAAATGATGAGATAATCAGGGAAATATGAAGATTGTGATAATACTAGCTATTACAGTTGAACTGCATGGGCCCACTTATGCGAGGATTGTTTTCGGTAAATACATACAGTACTACATGATCTGAGGTTGGTTAAATCCTTGGTCATGGAAACTCGGATTTGGAGGGCCAACCATGGGGATTTTGATGTCTGCTGCAGGTCCTGGAACCAACCCCCACAGATTTGCAGGGATGACTGGACTGTTAATTTTCCAGGTCTGAATGGCACTGAGGTTATGCTTATTAAAAAAAAATACCCTTTATACTAAAGTATTTGTGAATGCAAATAATTAAAAACTCTTTTGACCCTCCCCATTCCTTGAAGTATCACTCCACTTTTCTGCCCTCCTCCCCTTAAACCAAACTCCCCTCCAAGTGATCTATCCCCCTCCCTCCACTGCTCCTCCTGCCATTCACTCTTGAGCCAATTCCAATAAGGCTTTCATCCTCACCGCTGCAAAGCTATAGCCAACACTCCATTCCAGCCCATTAGTATGCTCATCCTCTGTTCTTGGTTCTGCACCCACAGAATCAACGAACCAGAGTTGGAAATACTTGAAAAAAAATTGCAAAGTCCCAATAAGCAAAACTTGAAGCTGCTATGTTCTGGCAACAGTTTACACAGCACTTATATTGTATTAGGTATTCAAGTAATCTAGAGAGGATTAAAAGTATATAGGAAGATGTGCATAGATTATATGCAAATACCATGCCATTTAACAAGGGACCCGAGCATCCTCACATTTTGGGGTCCGAGGAGATCCTGGAGTCAATCCCCCCTTTGGGGGTTGACTATAATTGACTGGATTGCTTCTCCTTTTATTTCAGTGGTTGCTCTCTATTCCCCCCCCCTTTATTGGCTTTTTAGGGCCACACTTGCAGCATATGGAGGTTCCCAGGTTAGGGGTCTAATTGGAGCTACAGCTGCTGGCCCACGCCAGAGCCACAACAAAGCCAGGTTCTTAACCCACTGAGCAGGGCCAGGGATCGAACCTGAAACCTCATAGTTCCTAGTCGGATTTGTTTCCACTGTGCCATGATGGGAACTTCTCACTGGTAGTATTTTAACAGCCTCCTAAGTTGTTTTGCTCTTGCTCTCCTACAATATATTCTTAAAACAGAAGCTAAAGTGAGTCTTTAAAAACAGAAGTCAAATCTTTTCTGCTTAAAATCTATCAAGGTTCTTCATCTCAGTAAAAGACCCAATTCTTACAAAGCCCTTGAAATCCACAAATTGGTCTTGCGCCCCTTTATTATTATTTTTGGCCATACTCATGGCATCTGGAAGTTCCCATTCCAGGGATCACCGGAGCTGCTGAGGTGACAATGCCGAATCCTTAACCCATTGCACCACCAGGGAACTCCTGGACTTAAGCCTGTTAATGCTACAATTTGGCATCCTCTTACCTCCGACCTCATTTCCTACTTCCCCCTCCATACCGTTCTGCCACTCTGGCCTCCTTTCAGTTCGTAGAATGTAGGACAGGTGGCTCCTGTCTCAGAATGATTTCTGCATTTGCCACTGTCTACCTGGAATGCCCTTCTCCCAGGTAAAGACATTTCTTGCTCTCACCTCCTTCAGATCTTTGCTTGGTTTATTTTTCAATGCCCCCCCAACTATTGTGACCTGTTTAAGCAGAAATCCCTTTCCCTAGCCTCAGCACTCCCTAAATCCCTCACTGCTTCATTCTTTCCCCATCTTACTTACTCTACCTGACATAGCATATATTTGAATTCTTACTTTGTTTTCTATCTCCGCTCCCTAAGAACAAGGGTATTTTCCTGCTTTGCTCAGTGGTTGGCACAAAATTAGTATATAGCATTTTTTTATATACAAATGCTGTTTATAATGCACTTACTCAAAAAAAGTTTTATTGTAGTTAATTTACAAGGCTGTGATTTTTCTTTCTTTCTTTTTTTTTTTAGGGCTGTACCTGCAGCATGTGGATGTTCCCAGGCTAGGGGCTGAATCGGAGCTGTAGCTGCTGGCCTATACCACAGCCACAGCAACACCAGATCCAAACTGCGTCTGTGACCTACACCACAGCTCACAGCAACACTGGATCCTTAATCCACTGAGTGAGGTGAGGGATCAAACCCACATCCTCACGGATCCTAGTCGGGTTTATTACTGCTGTGCTACCACAGGAACTCCCAAGGCTGTGATAATTTCTGCTGTACACAGAGTGACCCAGTCATACATATAAACATATTCATTCTCTCTTACATCCTTTTTTTTTTTCCTCTCAGCTTCTTTTCCAACATAGATTATCACAGAATACTCGGTAGAGTTCCCTGTGCTAAACAGCAGGTCCTCACTGGCCAATCATTCCATATACCTCAGTGTGCACATGCTATACATGCACTTCTATTCTGTCTTATTAACTGGCACTAGCTACATAGGACTTTGTGCATGCATCTCTGAGGATGATGAAACAAACTGAACAGAAAATTGTCCATGCACTCAGATGGTTGTCAGGGAGACCAAAGCACAGGGTGGAAACTCTGGAGGTTTGGGTCTCAGTTGCAGCCTTGGGCCCAATCAGCCACTTGACAGTGGCAAAATCATTTTCCCTTTCTGGTCCTCAATTTCCTCATGTGCCAAAAGGAGATCATTGCTTTACATGATTTCTCAGGATTTCTGAGAAAGCAAAATTGAAGATGAGGTGTTGAGTAGGAAATGGTGTGTTTTAAACTTCTCTGTGCCACTCCCAAGGCATATGGAAGTTCCCCAAGCAGGGATCGAATCCAGGCTGGAGCAGAGACCCTAGCTGCTGCAGAGACAACACCAGATCCTTAACCTGCTGCACCACAGTGGGAATTCCCTGGCAGTTTATATTTTTTAAGAGCAATGGGCTGTGCCCATGGCAGGCAGAAGTTCCTGGGCCAGGGATCAAACCTGTGCCACGGCAGTGACCCAAACCAGAGCAGTGACCATGCCAGATCCTTAACCGCCAGGCCAGCAGGGAACTCTTAAACTCCAGGGTTCTTTTAGGGACCTTGGAAGACACAGTTTTGCTGTGTTAAGCCCTTATATATCAGCAATTGAGAGCGAAGGCCATTGGTGTCAGCCTATTCTTTACCCTCTGAAACCTCTCACATGTATTTTTTTCACCATCCTTGTCCAAACCAGTGAATAGTCAGTGGCCATGTATGTCCAACTCCCATGGAAGTTGTTTCCTGATCACTTGTGTGCATGTGTGGTTGTGAGCTTCCCCTCAGCCCATCTGTGATGCAGTACCTTGGTTTTTTCCCCTGTAAAATGTGGTTAATAACAACTGGGTGTTTATCTTGATGGCTTCAACGACATTTATCAATAACTTACATAGAGTGGTAGTATGACATGTGGTGATCTTAAAGTCTCCACAAATGCTTCCTAAAAGTGGAGTATGTATTGTCCTTCTGCTGCCAGGGTCACTTTCTAAAACTTGTTTCACCATAACTTGTGTTATGACCCTCTAGTTGAGGAATTGAAACACTAGATGTCTCTACTTGGCTTCAAAATATTCCTCATCCTATTGAAAGCAAGGTCTCAAAGAGGTATTTGCACACTTAGGTTCATAGCAGCATTACTCGCAGTAGCCAAAAGGCTTAAGTAACCCAAGAGTCCATTGTGTATATAAACATACCACATGTATCTACATACAATGGGACATTAGCCTTAAAAGAAAGGAAATTCTGACACAGGCTTCGACATGGAAGAACCCTGAGGACATTTTACTCAGTGAAATAAGCCAGTCACAAAAGGACCATGATTCCAATTATATGAGGAACCTGAATAATCCAAATTAGAGAGCCAAAAGTAGGATGGTGGTTGCCGGAGGAAGGAAGGAAAGAATGAATTGTTTAATGGGTAAAGAATTCCAGTTTCCTAAGATGAAAAGATTTTTCAAGACGGTTGCACAGAAATGAAAATGTCCTTACCCGTACACTTAAAAATGGTTAGGATGGTATATTTTATATGATGCACATTTTACAATAATTAAAAACTCCCCATCCTATTTATTGAGCCGTACTTTACAACTGCTCTCCTTTTTCTTTCCCACTTCAGTTAGATTGTTTTCTTTTCATTGTACTCCCAGTATAACACCCTCTCCCTCCTGAGCCATTGCCCCATGCTATCTTCTCTGGAATGCTCTTTCATCAGCACCCAAGTGTTTTCAAAAGGTCGCCTGTGCTGCTTTGGCCCTAAAGATGCCACCTTTTCTAGATCCAAGCAGGAGTCACATCAGCCTTGTCATCTCTACTCCTTTATACCAGAGTTCACTCCCTTTACTGAACTACACATAAGAGTGTACACACGGCTTTGTTTCAGCTCCAACTGCGACATCGAAGCCCCGGACTCTCAGGAACATGATCTCACGGTTCTCCCAAGACCTAACGCACGCCGCTAGCACGAAGCTCGATATACCGGAGCTCCCAGGGACCACTCAACACGTTGGATATAGAGATGGAGGGAAGCCAATTCACAATTTAAGAGTGGTTTCCACGAAGCAGCGTGTAATCTCACAAAAGCTTGTCAAAGACTTGCGAGCGCGGGAGCTCGCCGCGAAAAAATCAGGGGTCCTTCAGGATGCTTAAGGGGAGCCCTGAAACTTGCACGACTTTTTAACCCTTCGAAATTCTCCCACATGTCATCCAAGAGCAATACGGGGGTGGGGGGGGGGGAGGAAAGCAGCGTGATGGATTGAGGCGCTGGAGGAAGAGAGGCGCAAGGGCTCCGGGTTGGCTCAGGTTCAAAAAGGGCCAAGAACCGTTAAAAAGTTGTGCTTCCGGCTCGAATGTCCGCGCCTATCCGAATACGAGGGGTGGAGCCACCGTCAGCTGCGGTACGGGAAGTCGTAGGGCACAATTTCCTCCATCCTGGACGCACGACGGGTGTGCGACGCGCGTAACCCAGAAGTGAAAGGCCGTTTCCTTCGGGTATTAGACCCCCCCACCTCCCGCCCCCACCGGAGGAAGTTCCGGCAGGACGACTTTGACCAATGCTTTTCTCCTTCCTCCTTAGTTCTGCCCTCTCGGCTTTCTGGTGACCTTACTGCTGTGGCCACTTATGTCCGACCCTCCTTGCCTAGCCTGCGTTTTACCACAACTCCCTACGGGGTCCAACTCCATCCTGGCCGCCCTTTCCCTAAAGAACTTTACTCTACGGATCCCCATCAGGGCCAAGTGACATTCTCCGCGGAGGGAAACGCTCCTGGAATTTAACTGCTCCCGAAGCCTATCGCAGCCAGGCCGGCGCCTGCGCAGGGCGTTACCATAGAGAAGCAGCCGCCTCTCTGGTCTCGGTTTATATTCTCTATGGTCCAGCCGGGTCGTGGCGGTAAGGGGAAAAAAGGGAGACCTCACTGCGCAGGCGCGCTGGGCTTCTAATTTTTTTTTTTTTTTTTTTTTTTTAATCCCAGCACCAAGCGCTTAACCTCATTGGGGTGGAGGAGAAGGCGGCGGCCGTCGGTTCCGCAGCAGCAATAGGAGCGGCTAATACGGCCGTAAGTACCCGGTTAGGGCGAGGATGTGTTAGACCCCAGCCCTCCCAGGCCCCTTCCCCCGCCTCCGGGTGCTGGGCGCCGAGTCTGGGTGGGGGCGAGGTCCAGCGCTGTCACCGGCTCTTGGGTGCACTTTGGGGGGAGGGGGCGGCCTTAGGTGGGAGCCGGGCGGGGAGCGGCTGGGGAGGGTTGTTTATCCAGCCCGTAGGTCGCTGATCTCAGGCTGTTTGGCAGAGGGAGGGGGGCGGCTGTGCGGTCAGCCCGGCTTTGTGTGCCCCCCTCTCTTCTCCACTCCCAGACCCCACCCCGGGCCCCCTTCCCGACTCCCTGGCCGGGTGGGAGAAGCCGCGTTTGAAAAGAGCCGGGGGTTGTGGGGTGAGGGGGCCAAGTCCCCAACAACTAGTCCTGGGCGAGTGATGGCTGTGGAGAAAGATCCGGAGGAAAGGGGTCCGGCCAGGCGAGACAAAAGCCGAACGGCGGGCCGGGTGGGATGCGCAGGGTCCCCGTGGTCCCTGGGCCCGCGGCGGGCTGCTTTCGGAGGCTGGGAAAGCGGACAAGTGCTGAGTTAAGCCTTGTGCAGCCTCCTCAACTTGCCTTTGTTGTTCTTCGGTATTGGCAGGGACGCTCTGACGAAGATGAGTGTGTGATCTTGCACGTTAGCCTGGTTGGGTACAATGGACCTAATCGCATTTTGCTTTCCATTTTCCGAGCCGCTTGGATGAGTATGGGGTTTTCCAGAGTCTTAACTTATTACATAATGTTTTTAAAAACATAGTTGTGTTTATTCCTAAAGTTAAAAAAAATTTAGGTGGAGCGTTAGCGAGTGTTGTGGGTTGCATTAGGGTGAGTTTCTCTGTTGTGGGGTTCGTTCATTAAATGCTGGCCATTCGTAGAACCTGTGAGCTCTTTAAACATGATACTTTAATTTGTAGATTGGAAGCTTCAGATTCTCCCGTCCTTTGGGAGGCTGCGATGCAGAAGAGTCAGAAGTGAGAAATACTTGCTTGCTGCCAATGTGCCTTGCCCCCTAAGCGGGTGCCAGAGTCAGGCGTAAATGATGGCTTTAGAAATTGTGGTTTTTATTACTATTATTGTGACATTTACTGTCCTCTTGATATGAGGGATCCTGGAGAGTGGGCTAGTTTTGCTCATCAAGGGAGTGGAGAATAGTAACATTGATTCCAAGACCATATAGATAAGAAAAATAACACCACAATGTCCCAGAGTTACTGAGTATTTATTTATCTACTCCATTTGCTAGGGAAGATTTAAATTTTGGTGAGCTGTTTGCTTATTCATCTTCGTATGATTGGGTAATTACACTTCTTTTATCAGTTGTTCCTCAGATCTCTACTTTGTAGTTTTATTAGGTAACATGTAGCTGTTTTAGATTTTTAACGTTTTAATTTTTGTTGATGAGTTTTCAGCTATAGGTTTATATTCTCCCTACTAAGGTTAAGCAAAGTCAGAAATCTGTTGAAGAGGCTGTTTTTTGGGGAGGTGTGAAATACTGTGTCTCCAAGTTACAATCTAAGTGGTAAGTATGGAGAAGGCCTTTGCACCTTAAATTAGTGTTAGAACTGAAAATCTAAATCTTCTCTGTGTCAGGATTTTGGCCACAGACTCAACTTTATATGAGAAAGGTAGGCATTTTTTGTGCTAACAGGAAGCAAAAATCTGAAGCTTGGTGTTTTATGCTTCAGTAACTACAGCGATAGAATCTCTTGTGTAGTTCAGATGATGGGAACTTGCTTTTTATAGAGCAAGATTTCAGATCCTTAAAATAGTTTAACAGGGATGTTGAGAAATGAATGGCTAGAAGACCATTAAGTTTATTGTTCAGATGTGCTATATTTTGTTCACTGGTTTTGGATTTAGATTTCCCCCCCCTCCATTCTTTGTTAATTCTCTTTTATAGGTAGCTCAGTCTCATAGTTTGTAAGCTGGGTGAGATAGTTTTTTAGATCTGAGACAAATTTATTTTTTGAGATCTAACAATCTTCTGCTTATAAAGTTGTAGCTTTTGAGGTCATTAGATAATATTTTTTATTTCATAGTACTATTGCTAAATGTTATAACCATCTAGGGATGACAAATATTAGGCTCAAAGCTGAGTTATTAAAACTGCTGGTTTTATTAACTGCAAGTCTAGTTATCAGATAGTGGCAAGAATAGACAGCAGAAACTAACAAATATTTAAAAACAGAATCAGTGATGATTCAGTCTTTGGTTTTTGAAATGTAGTTTAATAAAGTAAACTAACTTTTCTTTACCTAGTGCAAGCAGGTCAGCATCCATAAAGAGTGTATTTAACTGACCTCTAAAGGCCTCTTCTTTTTAGCACCAGAATATCGTGATTGTTTCTAGCTGGGTCTTCACCACCCCAGGGCCTTCCTGCCTCCTTTAGGCTCAGACCATTACTGCCATCCTGAACGCTTCTCCCCACATTCTTTTTTTGTCTTTTGCCTTTTTACAGCCGCACCCTTGGCATATGGAAGTTCCCAGGCTAGGGATCAAATTGGAGCTGTAGCTTCCGGCCTATACCACAGCTCACAGCAATGCCAGATCCTTAACCCACTGAGCAAGGCCAGGGATCGAACCTGCAACCTCATGGTTCCTAGTCGGATTTGTTTTCACTGTTCCATGATGGGAACTCCACTCCCTACATTCTTTATGGCAGCCCCGGCCTACCTCCTTCCAAGGATGTCTAAAAATGTAGCTCCCATGTGTTCAAACGGCAGCATTTCTTCCATATCACCTTTGTTGAGGTCCCTCTTGTTTTCTGCTTGGAAGTCTCCTCACTCCTTGCTGATTCCTAGTGTTTCTAATACCTTCCTCCTAGGAAGATGCACTCCTGTGATTTAGTCTCCCCTAGGTCCTTGAGGGCACTGGGAGTTTGTAGAACACTTTGGGATGTCCTCTGTGCCTGCACTACTGGACTCGTGTCACTAGTCATTGTAGATTGAATGAAGGAATAAATGAATGTATCCTAACTTAGATTAATCTGATTTGAGCCTTGGAAGAGCTCTTAGAGGCCCCATAGTCCAACAGCCTTCCTTTTGTCTGGTGTATTCTGGTCTTTAGCCTCAAACTGCAGGCATGCCTTTTTGTTGTTGTTATTGGATAGGTCTTGGTTTCTGGAAAGGTGTGTGTGTGTATTTAATATATACGTATATATGTGTGTGTATGTATACATGTGTATTAATTTTAGCCCTACCCATGGCATGCGGCAGTTCCCGGGCTGGGCATCAAACCCTAGTCATAGCAATAACCTGAGCCACAAAAGTGACAACTTTGGATCCTTAACCCCAGGGAATTTCAGAAGGGATTTGAGACTTTTTCCAAATCTGCTCCTACCCCCCTTTTTCCTGTTGATCTTATGTATCAGGTCTGTTTCTTTTCCATGTAATAACCTCTGGTCTCCCAGGACAGTTGTCAGGCCTTCTCTAGGTTTATTGAGTAAGTTCTTAACCCCTTTCTTTAGTTAGACACCAGGTACCATGAGGATACCATTGAAAAGACACACTTCAAGGGCTCACTCATAGTCTAATAGAGGAGACAGACAAAACATTAAGAATTGGTGCTGGTGATGTGAAGTCTGTAAACAGCCCTAGATCCTTTGTCCCTTCGTAGTTTAACCTGATTTCCCCATATTCTCTTTAGCGGACTCTGTTTTGTTAGGGTTCTTTAAATGCGACGTCTGAAATAAAGCAGAATTTGATACGACCTGACCAGAGTATACAGTTATTGTCTTGGGTTAGGAAACTGTACCAAGGATTTTCAAACTTTGTTATGCATTCTGGTTCTGCCACTTACTAGCCCTGTGACTTTTGGCCATGGGCCAGTTAAATGATCTCTTACTGTAGTGATTTCGTCTATAAAAGGATGGTGAAGGCAGGGCAGTGTTAATAGTAGTATCTACTTGCAGGGTTATGTGAGGCTTTAGTGAGACAAAATATATAAGGAGCTGAGCATAATGATTGGCATATACTAAGTAGGCCTATGGAATTCCCATCGTGTATTCATGGTAGAAATTAATATTAATAACAGTGTAATAATGATAGCAGTAATCAAGTCACCACAGTCACTTTGAGAGCTTCTTAAAATAAAAATGGCCTAGTCTTATTTATTCCCAACCATTCAGAGATAGTAGTCAGTTAAGTCTGCATGGGGCTGGCAGCCCCAGTTTTAACAATCCCCAAGTAATTTTTCAAAACACAGTGTGAGAATCCTGCATTCTGTACTAATGTTGTCAGTGATTATAGTTGCTCTTACGGATTGAAAAATGACCAGGTAATAGGCAAATAGATTCTCCTAGACGGTTTGAACCATGTGGATAAAAGGAAAGGCCTGGACCCAGATGCCGGCCCCTTGGGAAGCATGCCAACTTATTATTATCTGTTTGAGTGCATCTCCTAAATGCTGAAGCTCCATATACACAAACCTCTTCGTAATACCACCAGCCAGGTTGAAGGGACAAGCCCTGGATTTTCAAAGCACTTTTACATTCATAATCTTCTTTGTTCCTTTCAAAACCCTGTGAGGTAGGCAGGGAGATTTCATTATTATCCTATCAATTTATGAATGAGAACTCAAGACCTGCAAGTTTAATCCCAGTCCATAATGGATCCAGGGTGACGTTGGGCCTTCTGTTCCTCAGCCTTATTCTTTTCATGTAAATTGTCACTTAGCTACATAGTTTTGTTGCCTGAAGTTGTGGTTCTGAAGTCCTTGGATCTTTTTGCCATGGGTAGTTGCCAAACCAGATTTCCACCTATCTTTTAGTATGTTTTTATTTGCTTTTAAAAAAGTGTAAGTTTAAGGTTTCATAGTTAACGTATCTATAAAGATTTGTTTTTTTGTGAAAAAAATGTGGAACTGGCTTTGTGGTCGCCATTTTGTTCCCATGGTGCATTTGGATGAGTTTCTTCTCTTTCAGGATGGCTGAGGTCAGTGACTGCACTTCCCACCTCTCTATAGTGGTTGCCCAGGTAACTTTCCAAGCAGAATCAGTTAAATATATTTGTGTCCTGTGATGATGATATAGCAATAACAGAAAAAGTTGAGAGACCAGAGCGGGGAAAGTCCATATCAAGCCATCCTAACACAAGGGTTTTTTTTTCTTAGTGTATCACCATTTAAAGATGTCCTATGTCCATGCTTTTTAGTAAGTAATTTCAGCTCTTGCATGTTTTATGGAAAGTTTCCATGAAATAACATAGTATGCATTTTTGTAATTTTTAGTAGCGTCATATTTGAATTGATAGGGCAGATTTTGGTAAACTGAGAGGCTTGACATGCAGGTGTCTCTTTTTTTGCTATTATATATACTACAATGGTGGCTGTCTTTTTGCATATAGTTTGCTTTTTTATGTTGTTTCCTTTGGATAATTCTAAGTAGTAAGATTATTGGGTGACTTTTTTTGGGTGTCCTTGTCCTCAGGCCTGGGATAAACCCATGCCAGAGCAGTGACCCGAGCCACTGCAGTGACAACACTGGATCCTTAACTGCTAGGTCATCAGGGAACTCCTGTTGGGTGACTTTTCATATGTATTGCCTGATTGCTGACCAGAAAGTTGTACCAGTTAAGAATTTCCCCAGCAATTTAAGAGGTGTTTGACAACAATTTTACCAACTTTTGGTAATATAATTTAGGTGTTTTTGGTTACTGTGAGAGGTGTGGAACATGCAGTTTGAATTGGATGTTACCTGCAGGCCATCTCTCTTTGCTTCCCTGGTTTCCACTCCTGTCCTGCATTGCTGAAGCCACTGCATTCCTAGATAGGTATGGAGGAAAACACAGCTTTTGCTTCTCGGGGCAGACTACTGTAGTTGTCAACATCAGAATGTAATCGTATATCTCTGGGCCCTCCCTTTGAGAGTTCCTTTAAACAGTTGTGCTCAAAGGCCCTGCCTGAAGTATTCCATCATCAGAGTATCTGGTGGTGTAGGTGAGTCTCCTGGGTTTTTAAGTGACATGTCAAGTGATTCTGTGGTCAGCAGAGTCTGAGAGTTGCTTCGACTACCTTCATGCTCCTTTTTGGCTTGCTTCCTCCTCTGAGCGTGTCTCTCCTGTGGGTAGAGGCAGGGCTCTATAATGAACCATGGCTCAGACGTGGGAACAGAGGCCTGTTGTATAGAGAGAATGAACTGTGGGGTGGCGCCCTTCCTGATGTGGAGTAGCTGGGTTCATTCTGCCAACAATAAGCCAGTCTTTCCTAGAGAAGTTGAACTGCATAGAAATAACTCCTTCTCCAGAGTCTGTTTTATTTCTTTTATTTTTTAATTAATTAATTATTATTATTATTTTTTGTCTTTTTAGGGCCACACCCATGGCATGTAGACATTCCCAGGCTAGGGGTCGAATCAGAGCTGCAGCTACCCGGCTTGCACCACACTCACAGTAACACCAGATCCGAGTCACCTCTGTGAGCTATGGCACAACTCATGGCAACTCCGAATCCTTAACCCACTGAGCGAGTCCAGGGGTCGAACCCGTGTCCTCATGCATACTAGTTGGGTTTGTTACTGCTGAGCCACAGTGGGAACTCCAAGGGAGTCGGTTTTAGTTAAGTGCTGATAAGTTGGAGAGTTTTCCAGACCCCCACCCAGGTCTTGTTCAGCCTTTTGCTGGCTCCAGGTTGGCACACAGACCTCTTGTCACAGCAGCAGTAGCCGTCGTAGGTGCAACACCCAGCATCTGCCATGCCCTAGACGGGGTGCTACAGGTGCACCTTTGCGACGTCTTAGGACAGCCTTTAAAGGTAGATGACTGTTTCCATTTCTGATGAGAGGAAGCTGAGGCTTAGAGAGCTTGAATAATTCATCCAGGGTCACACAGCTTCAGAGTAGCAGAGTTTGGCTCTCAGATTCTTCAGCTTTCTTTCCATTTATCTGTTTTTCTTCCAGCCATGGTTAGTTATTCCTCCTGTGTGAAACATCAGTGGGCTGCCTTGGGGGAAAGTCTGCTTCTAGCATCCAGCAGCATCTGGAAATGGCTCTTCACTAGTCACAATGTAGAGATGCAGGCTTCTCACTAGCTTTTCTCGAGGATTTGATCAGGGGACCTGTGGTCCCTTGCTTTTTTTGGCTACACCCATGACATATGGAAGTTCCTGGGCCAGGGATCAAATCTGAGCTGCAGCTGTGACCCACACCACACCTGTAGCAATGCCAGGTCCTTAACCTACTGCAGCACAGTGGGAATTCCTGTGGTTCCTTTTGGATTTGAGTCCCTGATTTGAAATCTACCCTTGGACAATCCAGGTCAGTAAAGACTTTATATAAATGGTTCTGTTTTTCTTTTTATTGTGGTAAAATCGATATAATGTAAAATATCCCATCATAACCATTTTTAAGTGTACGGTTCAGTGGCATTAACACCATTCACATTGTGCAACAATCGCAGTCTACTTCCGAATCTTTTCCATCATCCTAAACAGAAACCGTGTAGCCATTAAGCAATAAATCCCCATACCTCCCTCTTCCTCAGCCCGGTAATTTCTAATCTACTTTCTCTATGAATTTGCCTATTTCTAAATACTTCATATAAGCAGAATTGCAATATATTTTGTGACTGGTTTATTTCACTTAACAGTGTTTTCAAGGTTCATTTATGTTGTAGCCTGTGTCAGAATGCTATTCCCTATTTTTCTTATTTTTTATTTATTTTTGTCTTTTTAGGGCCGCACCTGCGGCCTATGGAGGTTCCCAGGCTAGGGGTCTAATCGGAGCTGTAGCCGCCAGCCTATGCCAGAGCCACAGCAACGGGGGATCCGAGCCGCGTCTGTGACCTGCACCACAGCTTATGGCAACGCTGGATCCTTAACCCACTGAATGAGGCCAGGGATTGAACCTGTGTCCTCATGGATGCTAGTCACATTTGTTTCCGCTGTGCCATGATGGGAACTCCAGAATGCTATTCCTTTTTAATTTATAAATAATATTCCATGGTATGGGTATACTACATTTTATTTATCTTTTCATCTGCTGTTAGAACTTGGGTTGTTTCCACTTTCTGACTGTTGTGACTAATGCTATAAAATATGTTGGTTTACAGATTTCTGTATGAGTGTTTTTTCAGTTCTTTATGGTATATACCTAGGAGTCGAAATAATGGATCATGTGTTAATTCTATGTTTAGCTTTTTGAAGACCTGCCAGACTTTTTGACAGTGGCTTTACCTTTTTACATTCCCAATAGCAATGTACAAGGGTTTTAGTTTCTCCACATCCTTGCCAACATTTGTTTTTTTTTTTAATTGTAGCTAGCCTAGTAGGTGTGAGGTAATATCTCATTGTGGTTTTGTTTTGCATTTCCTGGTGACTAAGGTTGAGCATCTTTTCATGTGCTTATTGGCTATTTGTATATCTTCTTTGGAGAAATCTTTATGCAAGTCTTTTGCCCATTTGTTTTTAAAAACTGAAGTATAGTTAATTTACAATGTTGTGTTAATTTCTGATATACAAGTGATTTAGCTGTATATATTCTTTTTCATATTCTTTTCCATTATAGTTTATTATAAGATATTGAATATAGTTCCTTATGCTCTATAGTAAGACCTTGTTATTGTCCTTTGCTCACTTTATTTATTTATTTATTTATGTACCCATGGCATATGGAAGTTCCCAGGCTGGGGGTCCAACTGTAGCTGCAGCTGCTGGTCTATGTCACAGCCACAGCAACACCAGATCTTAGCTGTGTCTGTGACCTACATCACAAGTCACAGCAATATCAGATCCTTAACCAACTAAGGGTGGCCAGAGATCGAACCTGCGTCCTCATGGATACTAGTTGGGCCGCAACAGGAACTCCTCTTTTGCCCATTTTTAAACTGAATTGTGTGTCTTTTTGTTTTTGAGTTCTAGGAGTTCTTACATATTCTGGATGTTAAACTTTTATCAGGTATATGATTTGCAGATATTTTTTGCCTTTGATTCTATTGGTTGTCTTTTTACTTTCTTGATTATGTTCTTTGATTCACAAAAATTTTTAATATGGGGAATTCCCATTGCGGCACAGTGGAAATGAATACGACTAGAATCCATGAGGATGTGGGTTCGATCCTTGGCCTCCTTCAGGAGGTTGGTGATCTGGTGTTGCTGTGAACTGTGGTGGAGGTCAAAGACACACCTTGGATCCTGTGTTACTGTGACTGTGGTGTAGGCTGGGAGCTGTACTCTGATTGGACCCCTAGCCTGGATACTTTTGTATGCCTCGGGTGCAGCCCTAAAAAGTCAGAAAAAAATAAGTTTAATTTTGGTGAAGTCCAATTAATCTGTTTTTCTTTTGTTGCTCATGTTTTTTTTTTTTGTCATATCTAAGGATCTGTTGCCAAGTCTCAGGTCATGAAGATTTACTCTTGTATTTTCTTCTTAGAGTTTTATAGATTTAGCTCTTACATTTAGGTTGTTGACCCACTTTGAATTAGTTTTTGTAAGTAGAGTGAGTTAGGGATCTAACTTCATGATTTTTCATGTGGATGTCCAGTTGTTTCAGCACCATTTGTTGAAGACTAATAAAAACTTATTTTCTGTATCACTTGGCATTTAAAAAAATTTTTTTTTATTGTTATTTCCCCAATACAGTTTTTTTCTACTGTACAGCAGGGTGACCCAGTTACACTTATATGTATACATTCTTTTTTCTCACATTATCATGCTCCAGCATAAGTGACTAGACATAGTTTCCAGTGCTACACAGCAGGATCTCATTGCTAATCCATTCCAAAGGCAATCGTTTGCATCTGTTAACCCCAAGCTCCCAATCCATCCCTCACTTGGCATTTATATTTTGCTTTTTTTTTTTTGGCTGTGCCTGTGGCAAGTGGAAGTTCCCAGGCCAGGGACTGAACCGTAGCCACAGCAGTGACCTGAGCCATAGCAGTGACAACACTGAACCTTTAACTAGCTGCCTGGCCGCCAGGGAGCTCCTGGCTTTGGGTTTTTGACTTTACTGCCACCCTCCTCGATCTCAGCCCCCCACCCCCACCCCATCTTCTTTCTTCCCTGGAAACAGGGTTGACATATAAGATACACTTAATAAATGTGAGTTCCCGTTCGTTCTTTAGATTTTGTGTAGTTAATTTTAAGTCTCTTGTGTTCCCATATAGATTATAAGGACCTTCAGGGTGGACTATATATTTCTTTGTTTCTCAATTTCCAACCTTCTTGTCCCCGGCCATCAGTCTAGTACCTGGTCTAGGACTGTGCAAGTGATGTGCCTTACTCTCATTGACCGAATTGTCAAGCTGAACGTAGACCTTTGTGAATACATTCAGGAAATTGCAGGAAATTATTCTTAGACGATTAATGATCAGTATATTATAAGTTCTTTAAGATCTTAAATTCAGGTCCTTTTAAGTCTTTCTCCCGAATGTGGGGATTGAGAATAGCATTGGGCCTTTCAAGTTCCTTAGGAATTTTTTTTTTTTTTTGGTCTTTTTGCCTTTTCTAGGGCCACTCCTGTGGCATATGGAGGTTCCCAGGCTAGGGGTCTAATCAGAGCTGTAGCCGCTGGCCTACGCCAGAGCCACAGCAATGCAGGATCCGAGCCATGTCTTCGACCTACACCACAGCTCATGGCAACACTGGGTCCTTAACCCACTGAGCAAGGCCAGGGACTGAACCTGCAACCTCATGGTTCCTAGTCGGATTTGTTAACCACTGTGCCACAATGGGAACTCCAGGAATTTGTTTTTGTATGTGACATAATGGATACATCTCAGTTAGGTTGCATAACGTGGGTTTCACTTCATGGATGACTGAAAAATTTTTAACTTGCTAATTAAGATAATGACTTTTTAAATTGAGAATTTTACTCCTGTTAGATATGATTTGTATATTTAGACCCTGTTGTTTAATTTTTGACAAATGATCTTAATTTCAAAAAGTATTTTGAGTTTGTACAATGAGTTTATATATATATATATATATTTTTTTTTTGGCCCTACCTGTGGCATGTGGAAGTTCCCAGGCCTGGGATCAAACCTGCACCACACTTGTAGCCTGCTCCATAGCTATGGCAATGCCAGCTCCTAAACCTACTGTACCACATGGAAACTTCCTATATTCCTTTTCTAACCAGAAAATTAAGTATCATTAGAAAACTCTTGCCTAGAAATCCCAAAAGTTAACTAGTGAAGAGTACTCTTTCTCTCTGGGTCTGTGTTATCAGATTTCCCTCCATCCTGCTCCCTGGTGTTCTGTAGGGTCCAGTGTCACTTGTCCTCAGTGATCAGATGTCCCTTGGGAGTCCATTTTGTAATCCACTGTCCAGATAGCAGTGAAGGCTCATCCTAAAGGTTGGCCTTTGGTGTTTTATTTTCTAGTAGATTTTGACTCCTTAGTAGGTATTTCTCAGCATCTTGTTATTTAAACACTTTAGCATGAGGTACTAGTTATTCATCCATGGCTTATTTTAGCAAATCTTTGTTATTAACAGTGAAAACAAGAAAAGGCATTCTTTTGTTCTTTTATTTTTTATTTCTGAACAACATAACAACATTAGAGAGGCCAGAGCAAACCCAGCATTTCATATGCTTTCAAGATAATTGACAATCAGCACAGTGATTCAGCAAGAGCTTGACCTCCCTTAGTAGGAATAATGGCTCATGCTAGGGAGAGTAGGAAGGGAAGATGCTGCTTTCTTTTGCTGCCTCTGGCCTTACTTATGGAGAATTTGGACCTGGTATGTATCTGAATCTGTAGCCATATCTTTGTCTAAAAATTTTGATTTAAGAAGTATTTTTATTGTTTAATGTATCACCCTCCACACATAAGATCCTATTCTGAGAAGGGTGGCCCTGTAAAAAGAAATACTGTCTGGGGAGTTCCCTGGTGGCCTATTGCTTAAGGATCAGGCATTGTCCCTGCTGTGGTGCAGGTTTACTCTCTCCATGCCATGTTGTTGTCCATGGAGTTGAATTGGGCTAAAGGGTATGGTATTTCAGCCTACTGCTGATTGAACTTGCCTCTTGGTAGCGATTGCCTGTGGCCCGTGACTTCATTTACAGAGTGAACAGGTTGGAAAAAGCTTTTCATTCGCTCATCCATTAAGGAGTTTGGAGTAAATTTCAAAATTGTCAGAGATGCATTTGTTTAGACAAAGTTACATATTTAGCTGAATTGTATAGTGATGATCTCACCGGATCATGATAGAATGACTGGGTGCTGGAAGATTAGGCACCCCTGGTAATCATTTGATTGCTTGATTCTTTGGGGGTAGGTTGGGTGACTGGAGAGGGTGTAGGAAGTCTGCACATAGATAGATATTCATGAGAAATGGACTAAAATGAACTCCCCTTGTGGCACAGCGGAAATGAATCCGACTAGGAACCATGAGGTTGAGGGTTAAATCCCTGGCCTTGCTCAGTGGGTTAAGGATCTGGCATTGCTGTGAGCTGTGGTGTAGGTTGCAGACATGGCTCGGATCCTGCGTTGCTGTGCCTGTGGTGTAGGCCAGCAGCTGTAGCTCTGATTAGACTCCTAGCCTGGGAACTTCCATATGCCACGGGGTGGCCCTAAAAAGCAAAATAAAACAAACAAGCAAACAAACAAAAAAAGAAATGGACCGAAAACAGACAGCCCTTAATGAAAACTAGAGCCATTAAAATAAGAGTTACTCTGGGGTGTCTCTGGGTAATTTGTAGAGAATGCACTGTGTACCTGGATCAGAATCTTCAACAAACTTTGTGCCTGGGACAGAGGGAGGGGCTTTGGACCCTGTTCCCAAAGAGTTCCGCCCCCAGGAAGGCAGACCTGTAAGGAGGTGGTCTGATGTCCTGTTGTGTGTGTTTCTCTGGGAGGACAAAGGGGAGGGGCTCCTAGGCTGGGGGTGGGGGAAGGGACGTGTCCCTTCCTGTTTTGATCTGGAGGCTGTGAGGCCCTGAGCAGGTCCACACTACCCTGATGTGCACTCCGGGCCTGTCTGCTGCATCCCACTTATGAGAGCTGTGTAGGCTGGAGACCCAGCCTGACACACGGGACCAGGAGCCTGACTCGTGGCTGTGTTCATCCTGTGGTCTGAGGTGAAGTGGCCAAGAAGGCTGAAACCAACATCTTTCGGAGAGCCTGGGTCTTAATAAAATCAAGACTCTCCTATTTCATATCTTGACTTGAACCATCAACTGATCAGTGATTCAGTTTTGGAATTTTGGTGGTGGGGTTAGTTAGATATTGTGCTTTGGGGAAATTGGTTGCTATTGAGATTGCTTCTGGATAGTTATGACATTATTATAAACACATGATTCTTGTTATAGTCGCTAGCTTATTACATGCATTATTGGCTGTAAAATATTTTTAAAGCATACCTTGGGGGTATTCATGTGGAACTTGTGGGGAGGTTTAAATCTTGCATATGAAGGTTCCTTCCATCTTGTTTAAATTACCTAGAAAGGAGAAATGGAACTGCTAATTAAATGCATTAAAAATTTTAAAATTATAAAATACTTATTTTTTGAATAGATTATACATACGCATGGTTTAAAATTTAGGTTTCCTCCTTTTCTGCCATCAGCCCGAAGACAATGATGTTATGAATTATTTATATGAAAAAGTGTGTGTGTGTATGTGTGTGTGTGTGTGTGTGTATATATATATATACACACACATACATACATATATATTCCTTCTCCCTACTCTCTTTTTTGCACAGATGATAGGCTATTTTGCTTTTTTTCTTTACTTAATATATCTAAGAAATCAATCTGTGTGAGTACATGAAGGGGTTCCTCATTGTTTTTTGAACGAAGAGTATGGCTAAGTAGTATGCTGTTGTATGGCATACCATAATTTACCCAGCCCCTGTTTTTTCCAGTCTTTGGCATTTATAAAACAATGCCACAGGAATTCCCTCTGTGGTGCAGCGGAATCAGCAGTGTCTTGGGAGTGCTGGGACACAGGTTCGATCCCCAGCCCAGCACAGTGGGATGGGGATCTGGTGTTGCCACAGCCGTGCTTTGGTTACAGTTGCAACTTGGACCTGATCTCTGGCCTGGGAACTCCATGTGTCTCAAAGCAGCCAAAAAACCCCCAGGAAAACCCACAATGCTGCAAAGAATAATCCTATAATTATTGTTATAATGTTATTGCATGTGTATAAATAAATTCCTGTAAGTTGACATTTTAGGTTGAAAATTGTGTATCTTTAAAATTTTGAGAGATATTGCCAAGTTGTCTATCTTAGAGGTTTTAACAAAACCCAGCTAGCAATAAGAGAATCCCGTGGTTAATATACTTAAAAATGTAATTTTGTAGATGTGTATGACCCTGTCTGTCATGTTATTTTTTCTTTTTTCTTTATTTTCTTTTTTGGTTGTGCCCAAAGCATATGAAAGATCCCAGGCCAGGGCTTGAATCTGAGCCATAGCTGTGACCATAGCTGTGGCAGTGCTGGATCCTTAACCCACTGTGCCACAGGGGGAACTCCTTGTCATGTTATTTTTCAATTAAAACATGGCTATAGTTCAGTGATCAAAACCGAATTTATAACAAGGACCCAATATATATATAGCACAGGGAATTATATTCAATATCCTTTAATACCCCATAATGGAAAAGAATCTGAAAAAGAATATATATATATAAAATCAGTTTGCTGTATACCTGAAACATTGTAAATCAGCTATACTTCAATAAAAACAAAACAAGGAGTTCCTGTTGTGGCTCAGTGGTAAAGAACCAGGCTAGTATTCATGAGGGTGCAGGTTTGATCCCTGGCCTCCCTCAGTGGGTTAAGGATCCAGCATTGCCATGAGCTGTGGTGTAGGTCGAAGATGTGACTGGGATCTTTGTTGTTGTGGCTGTGGCATAGGCCGGCAGCTACAGCTCTCATTGGACTCCAAGCCTGGGAATCTCCATATGCTGCATGTGCAGCCCTAAAAAAGCAAACAAACAAAACAAAACAACCAAATTGAGTACTTTCCTTCCCATTACCTCTTTTTGTTTTCTTCCTGTTTTTGACTTTACGAGAATTCTATGGCTAGAAGGGCCTCAAAAATACACTTTGTCTTTCTTTTGTACAGTAAACCAGATACTATATGTATATGGTTTAAAAAGCTTAAAAGGCCCACAAGGATAGAGAGCGAAATGTAAGTCTTCCTCCACCCTTTTTATCATTCTTTCACATCCCATTCCCAGAGGCAACCGCTGTTTCTAGTTTCTTAAATGGTCTTCTAGATAACCTGTGCATATGCAGGCCTTTGTAGACTACCAGTGTTGTTCTGTTAGGACCGCTATTATTATTATTATTTTTTTGTCTTTTGTCTTTTTGTTGTTGCTATTTCTTGGCCCGCTCCCGTGGCATACGGAGGTTCCCAGGCTAGGGGTCGAATCGGAGCTGTAGCCACCGGCCTACACCAGAGCCACAGCAACGTGGGATCCGAGCTGCATCTGCAACCTACACCACAGCTCACGGCAACGCCGGATGGTTAACCCACTGAGCAAGGGCAGGGATCAAACCCGCAACCTCATGGTTCCTAGTCGGATTCGTTAACCACTGCGCCACGACAGGAACTCCTTATTTTTTAACATTAAAACATTTTTTAAAATTGAAGTAAAGTTGATTGACAATGTTAGTTTCTGTTATACAGCAAAGTGATTCAATTATATATTATATATAATATAGTTACATAGTTTTCTCATATTTTTCATTGTGGTTTATTATAGGATGTTGATATAGCTCCTATGCTATATGGTAGGACCTTGTTGGTTATCCATCCTATATAAAATAGTTTGCATCTGCTAATCCCAAACTCTAGTTTTTGTTTTTGTTTTTCAGGGTCTGCACCTTGACATACAAAAGTCTCCAGGCTAGGGGTTGAATTGGAGCTACAGCTGCCAGCCTGGTCCATAGCCACAGCAGTGTGGGAACCGAGCCATATCTGCAACCTACACTGCAGCTCACGCAACACCGGATCCTTGACCCACTGAGCAAGGCCAGGGATCGAAACCTTGTCCTTGTGGATACTGGTTGGATTTGTTTCTGCTGTGCCACAATGGATTGTCTTCTCATTTTGTTTACAGTTTCTTTTGCTGTGCAAAATCTGTATGTTTGATTAGGTCCCATTTTTTTATTTTTGCTTTTATTTTTATTGCCATGGGAGACTGACCTAAGAAAATATTACTAGGATTTATGTCAGAGAATGTTTTGCTTATGTTCTCCTCTAGGATTTCTTTGGTGTCCTGTCTTATATTTAAGTCTTTATGCTATTTCAGTTGATTTTTGTGTAAGGTGTGAGGGAGTGTTTTAAATTCATTGATTTACATGTGATTGTCCAGCTTTCCCAGTACCACTTGCTGAAGAGACTGTCTTCTCTCTTGTGTATTCTTGCCTCCACAAAGTACGATTAATTGACTGTAGGTGTGTGCGTTTTTTTTTTTCCCCCTTTGGTAAACGTATTTGCAAGTTTGATTTAAAATCATTCATGAAGTTCCCCTCGTGGTGCAGCAGAAATGAATCTGACTAGGAACCATGAGGTTGCGGGTTTGATACCTGGCCTTGCTCAGTGGGTTAAGGATCCAAGGTTGCCATGAGCTGTGGTGTAGGTCACAGACCTGGCTCAGATCCCACATTGCTGTGGCTGTGGCATAGGCTGGCAGCTGTAGCCCGGATTTGACCCCTAACCTGGGAACCTCCCTGCTGCAGGTGTGGCCCTAAAAAGCAAAAAAAAAAAAAAAAAAAATTTTTCAAAAGAGGTTTGGATTTATTTATAAGATAAATTTAGTTAGCAAAGGAACCTAGTCTAGATATTTGCTAAATCTGGCCATTATGCACATGATCTATTTTTTTTCTGTCTTTTTAAAAAAATTATAGTTGATTTACAATGTTTTGCCAATTTCTGCTGTACAGCAAAGTGACCCAGTTATATATATATATGTGTGTGTATGTGTGTGTGTATATATATTCTTTTTCTCACATTATCTGCCATCCTGATCCATCGCAAGTGATTGGATATAGTTCTCTTGTGCAGTGTGTGGGTTTATTTCTGGATTTAACATGTATTTTTAAAAATTACATAAATGGTACATTTTCATTGTAGAAAATACAGTGTTAATGTTTTGGTATGTTTCTTTCCTCACTTTTTCTATGCATGAAGAATACAAGTGACTACTTTTTATTCTATAAACAGAAAGGACATTATAAACATGCAGTTCTCTAGGTGGCTTTTTTCACAAAAATGATTGTAGATATTTTTCTATCCATTAAGAATGTATTTTTCCTTTGGTTTGCAGTGACTACATGGTATGCTGTTGTTTGGATGTACTGTAATATCTTTCTGATTCCCCTGCTCTTAAACGTTTATTTTCCTCAACATGTTTGCAATGAACAGTGAACAACTTTATATATACATTTGTGTACTTGGCAAATTACTTCCTTAAGTGAATTCTTAGATTTTGACCTGTTGGATTAAAACACTTATTTAAAGGTCATTGATAGAAGTTTCTAAATTATTCTAGATAGTTATGAATTTTAGTCTCATCAGCATTGTATTAAAATGTGTATTTGATTATATTCAGTTACATTCTTAAGTGATCTTTTTGTTTAAATGTAGGAGTAGAGTTAGGTTTTTGCAGGAATAAGTCAGTGTTGGAAAAATACTGAGGCAGTCACAACTAAATTTGGAAACTGAGCATCTGCATATACAGTTCAGTACATACTAACACAGTCAAGGCACAGATCACTTTTTGTACTTTTGGAATTTTTTTCCCTGAATCCATAAAATATGAGTGTAAAAATGTCATTTTAGTAATAATAGTAGTGTTCTTATACAGTTGATCTGAGAAATAAATAGCTGTTATGTGTAAACTTCATAAGGTCCAGATTTAAAGTCTCTGTGCCTGAAATTGGTTGAATGGGGGATGGGTTGGAAGCAGTACCGGAAGTTGTATTTGCAGTGTCCTTGTCACTACTCAGCTGATGTTACAGATTATTTTTCTCTGCCAGGTCACTTAGAATGCCCTGAAACAATTTGAAGCTAATCCTGATGAGAACCTAGTTAGATTCAATAATAAACACATCCCTAAAGCCCTCATTTCAGTTTTCTTTCTTCAGCAAGCTCAGGGCTTCTTACCATTGAAGGCCCTGTGCCGGTAGGCCTCAGTCTATCAGATTCTGTATCTTCAGCCTGCATCTTTCTGGAGCAAGGGATGGAAGCAAGTAATGACCGGGGGTGAGAGTTAGTAGCAGAGCCTGTGCTTTCATGGTGCTGAACACCTAAGACAGAGCTCTGCCTAGGGGCACCCCTGCAGCTGCTTCACTGTTGTAGTCTTTCCTTGTCCTCTTTCTGCTAGGAGTCATCAGAAAAGTAGCTGATCTTCCAGGAAAGCATTGAAATAAACTCCTTGTTGGAATAGACTATTCACTTGTTTCCCCCGCCCCACCCCCCGTGCACCTGGAGCTCGATGAAGGCCCTGTCCAGCAGATCGACCAGCACGTTAGGTATTTGGTGGACTTAGGAAACCAGGACAAAGAGCCTGGCTATATCATGGGCATCTTTTCACTTTCTTCTTTTCATTTTGGACTGGTTATAGATTCACAAGGAGTTGCAAAAATTGTACAGAGACTTTCTGTTCACCCTTCACCTAGTTTCCGCCAGTGGTGAGACAGTGCCCTTTTTCCTTTTGCTCTTTCCTATTTTTGATCATACCTTTGGCTTGTCATCAGCCTCTGGGGAAATACTGAACTCCCTGAGCTGAGGACTGCCCACCCCTCTCCTAGGTTTCCTTTTGGGGCATATGGTTCTTCCTTTGGCTTGGTTCTTTGCTCCTAGAGCCCTTGCTTAGGATGTTGCTGCACCAGGATGGGTTCCTCCTCCCTGTTCATGCTCTTCTGCTCTTATTTTGGAAACATTAAGTGTGGTGGAGATAGCCTTCCTTTGTAGTTTTTTTCCCCTAAATCACACGGACACAGATCTAAAGTACTCAGGGACCTGTGTGGATTCTTGGTGAGAAGAAGCAGTGGTGACTTGGTGAAAATAGCCCTGGATTTGGAGTTAGAAGCCCAGGTTCAAATACTGATTCTGTCTCATACTTGCCCTGTACCTTGGATGTTACTTTGCTTCTGAATCTGTAATTTGGCACAACAATAACAATCTTACAGAGGTTTTGTCGGGGAATAAAGGTGGCATTTGTATAATCACTTCATGTATTGGAAAGTGCTATTTCAAATGTGAAGTAGCTGTGCTTGTTTTAAATTGCTAAAATGAAACCAAAATTTTAAACTACTGTTGACATTATTTCTTTTTTTTATAATGATTCTTATTTTTTTCCATTATAACTGGTTTACAGTATTCTGTCAGTTTTCTACTGTGCAGCAAGGTGACCCAGTTCCACATACGTGTATACATTTTTTTCCCTCACATTATCATGTTCCATCATAAGTGACCAGATGTAGTTCCCAGTGCTATACAGCAGGATCTCATTGCATATCCATTCCAAAGGCGATGTTGCATTATTTCTTTACAGCTTGACTTCATTTTTCAGTAATGGAGACAAACTCTCCCTGCTTTTACATTCCAAACTTCTTACACCTTCTGTCTTCACATTGAATAACCAGTACTTAATAGTGTTTCTTTTTTTTCTAACGGGTGTAACCCAGTTCCCTTGGGAAGTTTGGGATGGCCATGTCAGCTGTCATGCTATCAAGTAACATATCAGATGCTCTCCTCTCTTTTTATTCACCTAAGTCTGGGGATTTCATGTTTCAGAAACCTGTAAGAAAATCTCCCATGTGGGCATATATGTTCTTTTCTGCTTACCTTTTTATTAGGTTTCACTGTTAGAAACCAACTCTTAATATGGTGATAGAAACTGAGATTTTTTTTTGTCTTTTTGTCTTTTCTAAGGCCGTACCCGCAGGATATGGAGGTTCCCAGGCTAGGGGTGTAATTGGAGCTGTAGCCACTGACCTACACCACAGCTCACAGCAATGCCAGACCCTTAACCCACTGAGCGAGGCCAGGGATTGAACCTGCAACGTCTTGGTTCCTAGTCGTATTTGTTAACCACTGAGCCATGACGGGAATGCCAGAAACTGAGATTCTTATTTTTAAAGGAGAGACCTAATTATTATTTATATATGTGTAAATATATATATATGGAACAAGTAGTTAGTGTAAAAGTGGTGGATAATATGAAAAATTTAGGATTTAGATAATTGTCAGTTTTTTCCCTTAAATGTCATCTAGTTGCAGAGGAACTCTTAAATCATTAAGGAACAGACATCTGTAGAACATCATACCCAGTAACAGTAGAGTAACACATCGATCTCAAGTGCATGTGAAGCATTCTCCAAGGCAGATTGTATGTTATGGCATAAAACAAGACTCAATACATTTAAAAGGTTGGAAAGCTCTATTATGTTCTCTGACCACAACAGAATGAAATTAGATACTGATAACAGAAAAATCAGGAAACTCAAAAGTGTGTGGAAGTTAAAAAACATACCACTGGGTAAAAGAGGAAATCACAAGGACAATTAAAACATAGTAGACCAAAAAAAAAAAAAAAAAAAAAACAAACCCCCCAAAAAACAAAAACAAACAAAAACAAAAAAAAACCAAACCCCCCAAAACTCAAACAAACATAACTGAGGTGACTGAAAACAAAAACACAAAATTACATGGTGGTAATGGTTGCACAGTAATGTGAATGTATATAATGCCATGGAGCTGTACAGTTAAAAGTGGTTAAAATGGTAAATTTTATGTATGTTTCACTACAATGAAAAAAACCCTGCCATTCATTCATTGCTCAGCATTAAATGTTTATTTAGCACCTGCTATACTCCATGCACAAAATTAAACGATGTACCATAATTTGGGGGATGCAGTGCAAGCAGTGCTCAGAGGAGAATTTATAGCTATAAATGCTTATATTAAAAAAGAAGAGGAGTTCCTGTCGTGGCTCAGTGGTTAACAAACCTGACTAGTATCCATGAGGACTTGGGTTCAATCCCTGGCCTCACTCAGTGGGTTAAGGATATGGCATTGCTGTGACCTGCGGTGTAGGTCAAAGATGCGGCTTGGATCCTGCGTTGCTGCGACTCTGGGGTAGACCAGCAGCTACAGCTCCAATTTGACCCCTAGCCTGGGAACCTCCCTATACCACAGGTGCGGCCCTAAAAAGACAAAAAAAAAAAAAAGAAAGATCTTAAATTGGTAACCTAAACTTTCATCTTAAGAAACGAGTAAGAGAGCAAGCAAATCCAAAAGCAAGAAGGAAGAAAAAACAAACAAAAAACCTAAACAAAAAAAATGAAATAGAGAAACAGGCAAAAAATCAATCGAGCAAAAGTTGAAAAAAAATTAACAAAATTGACAAACCTTAAGCTAGTTTGACCAAGAAAAACAAGGACAAGACTCAAATGAACAAAGAGAGGACTGACCTTACAGAAATAAAAAGGGGTATAAGAAAATACTGGGAACAGTTATATCCCATAAATTAGACAGCCTAGGTAAAATGTATATATGCCTAGAAAAGCACTATGAGATTGACTCAAGAAAAAACAGAAAATCTGAATAGCCCAATAACAAGTCAAAAGATATAATTAACAATGAAGAAACATCTCACAAAGAGCTGCAGCTCAGATAACTTCACATTTGGTGATTTTACCAAGTCCACCAAGTGCAAATTCTTCATAGACTCTTGCAAAATAAAAAAGATGTAATGCTTCCTAGTTCAACCTTTGAGGAGGTTATTACTCTGTTAACAAAACCCATACAAAGACATCATCGGAAAAGAAAATTATAGACCAATATCCTTTATGAATACAGATGCCAAAAAAAAAAAAAACCTTAACAAAATACCTGGCACACTGAATCCAGGACCATTTCAGAAGGAGTAGACACTATGGCCAACTAGGATTTAGCCCAGGAGTGCAAGGTTGGTTTAACATAGGGAAATCAATGTAACTGTAATAGTAAAAGACAATAACCACATTATCATCTCATTAGCTCCAGGAAAAGCATTTGGCAAAGTCCAGCACCTTTATATGATAAAAATACCTAACAAACTGGGAATGGAAAGGAATGTCTCAATGTGATAAAGGCCATTGATGAAAACCCACAGCAGATGCCATATTTAGTGATAAAAGATTGAATGCATTTTTCCCCAAGATTAGGAACAAGACAAGGATGCCCTTTTATACCACTTCTATTAAACATTGTACTGGAGCTTTTAACTGGGGCAGTTAGGCAAGAAAATGAAATAAAAGGCATCTGGGTTGGGAAAGAAGTAAAACAACCTATTTGCAGATGGCATGTTCTTGTATATAGAACATCCTAAGGAATCCACTGTAAAACAATTAGAATTAATAAATGAGTTAGAAACAATAAATGAGTTCAGCTGGATTGTAGGATACAGGATCAATATACAAAAATCAGTTGTATTCCTGTACTCTTACAATGAATAATCCAAAAATGAGACTAAGAAAAAATTCCATTCACAAAAGCATCAAAAAGAATAAAAAACTTAAAGTTAATAAGGAAAAGTCAGCAGTGAACAGTGAGATGTCTTTGTTATCAGCTGTGCGCTTAACAGTTCTTGAGTGAGTAAAATGGACATTATTAAATAACTACTTTTTTTTCCTTTTTGACTGCCCTGTGGCACATGGAGTTTCACAGAACCAAGCCTCAGTTTGACCTGCACCACAGCTGCAGCAACGCTGGATCCATACCCACTGTGCCATGCTGGGCATCAAACTTGCCTCCCAGTGTTCCAGAGACGCTGCTGATCCCACTTATACCACAGTGGGAACTCCTAAGCACTTTTCTATTTTAAGACTTTTAAAATGATTATCTCCTTCTTTTTAGAAAATACAAAAAGTAGGAGAAATTATTAAGTAGGAGATGAGCCCTCATAAAACTCTTGCTTAGAGCCTACATGTTAATAGTTTACATATTTTATTTATTTTATTTATTTTTTGGCTATGCCTATAGCATGCAGAAGTTCCTGGGCCAGGGATTGAACCTGTGCTGCAGCAGTGACCTAAGGATGTGGGTTTGATCTCTGGCCCTGCCCAGTGGGTTAAGGATCTGGCATTGTCGTGAGCTCTGGTGTAGGTAGCAGATGTGGCTCAGATCCTGTGTTGCTGTGATTGTGGTGTGGGCTGGCAGCTGCACCTCTTGATTCGACCCCTAGCCTGGGAACTTCCATATGCCCCAGGTATGTGGCCAAAAGAAAAAAAAAAATGCTAGTGAATAACTTAGCTGGTACTTTGCAGTATTTTTATTTTCTCCTATTATTTTCTTGTAGTTCGTACACAGTAGTATGGAGTTGCTTTTTTTTGTGTGTGCTTATTTGTCTTTTCCATTGTCTAGTTTTTTTTTTAGCACATATTTTGTGGAAGTAACTGATCCACCAATTCCATCTTCTTGGGAATTTAAGACTTTCTTCTTGTTTTATACTTCGCTGACAGTTATACTTCATGTTTTGAAATAACTGCAAGGGAGATTTTCCTCCATTACGAAATGGTAATGCCTGAGTTTTGAATACTTTCCTCTTTGTAATTGTAAAAGTAACATATTCATCATAGAAAAAATTTAGAAAATACAGAACAGTACAAAGAAAAATCTATGATCTTCGTACCAGAAATTAACCAATGTTAAGGATTTATTTCTCATATGACCTGCCGTTTTAATGTAATATGGTGAACTTTCTCCTTTTGTTCACTTTTGAAGATTTACATTGTACATGGTGGTTGTCTTTTTGTTATGACTTTACTGTAGTTAATTATTGTTCACACTGGGGTGGGTGAGAAAGGGAGAGAGAGGAGGGAAAAGGGAATTCAGCTCTGATTTTTTCCCCCTTCTCGCAGAGTGTTCTTGTGATCACTTGAATAATTCCAGATTCTAATGATCTTTCCAAGGTAAATAATTGTATGCCCACCCAGTCTCCTGATTCTGCATTAGAGCTCCCTGAAGGCCACAGCCCTTTTGGTTCTTGGTGCTAGAAGTTGACTTTGGCCTTGTCTGTGTTCATTCTTTCTGCTCTGTGCCAAATTTTTTTTTTTTTTGGTCTTTTTTTGCTATTTCTTGAGCCGCTCCCGCGGCATATGGAGATTCCCAGGCTAGGGGTCGAATCGGAGCTGTAGCCACCGGCCTACGCCAGAGCCACAGCACGTGGGATCTGAGCCGCGTCTGCGACCTACACCACAGCTCACGGCAACGCCGGATGGTTAACCCACTGAGCAAGGGCAGGGATCGAACCCGCAACCTCATGGTTCCTAGTCGGATTCGTTAACCACTGCGCCACAACGGGAACTTCTCTGTGCCAAACTTTTTGAGAATAAGAACTCTTTTTAGTGTCTGGCCTCAGAGCTCTTTGTAAGTGAAATATCTGGTGTCTGTTAATTGAGAAAAATTATCAAACTCAGAATAAGAATTTAGAAATACTTTTCATTTAAAAATTCATAACTGCATGTACCTAAGTCTGACAATATGGCTAGGAATACTTAGCTCATGGATAGTGCTTGGTTCGTGTCTGGACTAATTCTCAGACGTCCTTTTAATAACTCTACCCTGTCACCTCAGGGTTGGGGGGCAGGTCAGTGTTTACAGCTTGGGAACCAGAGCTCTGGCCTTTCCAGATGGCTTCAACAGGCTAGTCTCTTGTTTCTGTGCTTTGTCCATATGTATTTGCACATTCCTTTTATCTGAAATGTGTTTTGCATTCTTTCTACCCTCCCCCCCTCCATTCTTCCCACTCCCCAAGAAGAAACCAAACTTAATTAAAGACTGCCAGTGACTGTTTTCTTTTGATTTTCAACTCAAGCAGACTTCATTCATTCAACAAGTATTTCTCAAGTGCCTTGTTTGTAGCAGACATGGTTATAGGCATTGGGTGAGCAAAATAAACAAGGTTCCCTCATTCATAAAACTGACAGTCCTGTGGGAAAGGCAGACAACAAAGGTAAGCAAACATGTGATAAATTACAACTTGTCCTAAGTGCTTTGAAGGAGGAGAACAGGATGCAGTGACAAGGGACCCCCTAGGGTGGTTTTTAAAGGGCTTGCAGCAGCTGAAGTGGCAGCCAGGCCAGTGTAGGCATAAGTAGAGTGTTTTCAGGCAGGAGGAAGAACAGGAGTGAAGGCCCTGCGGAGGTAAAGCATTTGGAACCAAAAAGAGTCCGGTCCATGTGACTGGAATTTGGGGCTGTTTGGCCTGGACAGACGCATTTGGGTCATCAGTTTTTTTTTTTTTTTTTTTTTTGTGTCTTTTTAGCATTTCTTGGGCCGCTCCTGTGGCATATGGAGGTTCCCAGGCTAGGGGTCTAATTGGAGCTGTAGCTGCTAGCCTACACCACAGCTCATAGCAATGCCGGATCCTTAAACCCACTGATGGAGGCCATGGATTGAACCTGCAACCTCATGGTTCCTAGTCGGATTTGCTAACTGCTGAGCCACGATGGGAACTCCTGGGGTCATCAGTTTTATAGGCATTTAACCTTATGGAAAAGGCTGCATTTCCGTTTTATTTTATTTATTATATGCATTTATTTTGGGAGAGCAGAGTGAAAAGGCAAGAGGCTTAGAACTTAGAGCTCTGGAAGGGAGGTAGAGAGGGTTAAAGAAACTTGAGTCAGTGCAGTCTGAGAAGTGGCAGGAAGGCCTGAGCCTCAACTGGTCTTCTCTGAAATGGGGGCTTCTCAGGAGAAGGGATTGGGCAGCTTTGGGACACCTCTGAGAGGTGGAGTTAGAAAGGGGGAGGAAAGTATTTCTGGATCTGCCAGTGGGGAGGTCACTGGTTACCCTGACAAGGGCTGCTCCAGGGGTGGGGGTCGGGTGAGCGGAAAGCTCATCCATGTGGCTCTCGGGTATAGACAGCTGTGTAAAGAAGCTTCACTGTTCTGGTGTCCCTGATGGGAGGCAGCTGAGCTGCAGAGGCCCCTTGCTGGTAGGTGACTTAGAGAACACCTCTTAGCTTCTGGGAGTGAGACCGTGGCTTAGCTTGTAGATGCTGAGAGCAGACAACTGAAAAGGCCCAGGAGACAGAGTGAGAGCACCTCCCCTTGTCATAGGAGGGCATTCGGGTGGCCATCCTGACTGGTGGTGGGCGAGGGGCAGAGCTTGGATGGATATGGCTGCCTCCTCCAAGGTTTGGGTTCTGAGGTACTGCTCCAGGGGAAGCCACAGCAGTGACCACGCTGGATCCTTAACCTGCTGCGCCATGGGGGAACTCGAGAATGGCCCTACTTTTCCTTCTCTTGTGGGAAGCCTGTAAGTAGACTTAGAATTTCAGAGCTTACAGTTGGGTCGTGTCCTCTGCCCTCATCTCCACTGTCTTCACCCCTGGATAGTTTTGTGTGCCTATGTGCCACATAGTGGACAAGATAAATGAGGTGAGAAAGATGCCCCAGCCTTGATCTTCTGGAATGGGTGCAGAGCAGAGTCAAGACCCGAGGCTGTCTCTCATGTATACATTACGGCAGGCTGTCTCACTGTGTGTTTCTTCATTCTTGTTGAAGCTGCTATTTCTTAACTTCTTCCTGTTTGCCTATAGCAGAGTTGGGCTATTGTTCTGGTATAAAGGTTGCTCTGTTAATTTCTACTTTCCACGGTGCTGTAAAGGAGAATGACTGTGGGACCATTGTTTTGGCTTTTTATTGTTCTCCTGTTATAGACTGAGGTGATGTGGCAGGAAAGGGTCGAGATGCTTGGACCTTGCCTAACACAGGGGGCAGAGGATGGTTGTGTTGGGGGTGTAGAAAGGCCTGCTGAAGTTGGCTTAGTTTGAGGGGAGTTGGGATGTTTTTCAGAAAGACAGGAAATGTGTCCTTTTCCTGGGTGACTGATAGGATCACATTTAGTGTGCTCTGTAGCTTTCATAGCGAATTTCGCTGAAGGAGAAAACTTAACAAAACCTTGGATAATTTATTTTAGGTAAATAAGAAATCCTCCTCCTTCTCCGAGTCATCCAAATCATCCTCTGCTTCCTCCTCCTGTTTATTTTCTAAGTTCACTGCATTTAAAAAAATATAAAGTCTTTATATAATGCTGTTGCTGTACGAGATTTTGCCTGTATTCTTGTTGGTTTGCTTTTGATAACTCTCCTGTGATTTAGTTGTAATTGCTTAGGAAGCTTCTTGGGGGTGCGGGAGGAGGACATATATACTTATGTGCTCCGGCAGCTAAAAATACCTCTGAAAGGAGACACAGGAAGCTAGCCACAGTCTTTGCTCTCAGGTAGGGAAACTTGGTGGCTGGGAACAGGGGTGGAGGGAGGTCTTGCACTTTTGTTTCTTGTGGGTTTGGAACTATGCGATTGATACTCTCTAGATACCTGTGAATGAAAGATGGAGAAAATGCTCAAAGTGTGGGAAAAAAGTACAAAAAAAAAAAAAATCCAGATTAGTAAGAATACATGTAAGTGAGGATGATCCCTTACTTTAAAAAAAAAAAAATAATTTTTTTTCCCTTTTTTTAGCTGCACCCGTGGCGTGCAGAAGTTCCTGGGTCTGGGATTGAACCCTTGCCACAGCAGTGATCTGAGCCACTGCAGTGACACTGCTGGATTGTCACTAGGGCACTCTACTTTTTTTTTTTTCTAAATTAAGGAAAAAAAAGAGAGTAGAGGAGACCCACTCTGCTTTATGCTTTTCGGTTTCCAGTGTCTTATTCTGCAGATTTCATACATCGGAGTTTGTGACCTACTTTTAAGTGTGCTAAGCCTATATTGCATAATTACCTTCAAGAAGCATATACTTATTTGTTAGAAATCTTAACAGAATTCCAGTTGAAGGGGACATTTCGATATGATATGTATTTTGAATATCACCGAGAGAGACATGCAGGCGTGGGGCCTTTCCTTTCCCGGGATGGAGACTTTGCTTGTCTCGCCTGTGGCTTCCCAGCTAAGGATGGAGTCTGGCCTCCTTTCTCTGAGTCAGAACAGAACCAGGCCAGACTCATAATAGCCAGGGTTTGAGGGTGGGGAAGGGAGACCTAGGGCCACGCTGCCTTGGACCATTACTTACCTTTGCCTCAGTTTCTTCATCTGTGAAATAGAGATGTTGAAACCTATTTTATAAGAGGTGGTTGGAGCAGTAGAGGCAGCACGTAAACTCTAGCATGGAGCCCGACACTTCATGAAGGTGCTGAAGAATGGCGTCGCCATCGCTGTTGGTCGGTGTCTGTTGAGTTTAGGGCCCATGAAGAAATAAAAGATATTTATTACAAAATTAAAAGATTCAGAGTTCTTGGCGTGGCTCAGCAGGTTAAGAATCTGACATAGTGTTGGTGAGGATGCGGGTTCAATCCTTGGCCTCGCTCCGCGGGTTAAGGATTTGGCATTGCCACAGCCGCGGTGTAGGTCACAGATGAGGGTAGGGATGGGGTGTGGTGGAGTGAGGTGGGGAGAGAATCCCCGTGCTCAGAGCGGGGCAGGTAGCCTGCCGCGGATTTTAACCTTACTTGATGTATCAGTTCAGGCTTCCCCGCTGAACCCCTGAGGGTTGGCATTTACTGTGGCATGAAGAATGTTTTATTTAGTACCGTGTCAGGAAGGTACCATATCTTGAAGACAGGTTTCCTCTGTGTCTTCTTGGATTAGAATGAGGGGAACTGAGAGAGGAAATTGAACAAATAAATGTGTGCGATTGTCCCAGCAACTGCAGATTAAATGGTCGGCCTGTCCCATTGATCTAATGAAAATGGCTTTGGTGCTTTCCCCGTGTCCTGTGTTCTGCGCTACCCCAGGCCTGATTTTGAGGTGTCCTGATTTTGTAACAGACACCAGGCCCAGTTGGGCACTGTTGTCAGCAGAGGTCACCATGTAAGTAACCGATCAGAATGGGAGCCATTTCCTTTCTCCCCCTGTTACTCTATGGAGGGGGAGGCAGGGACGCTCACTGCCTATTTACCCTGTCGTAAGGCTGCTGAGCAAGACGTTTGTGGGTTTTTCCCTTTTTGGCTGCCCCCGTGGCATATGGAGGTTCCTGGGCTAGGGACTGAATCTGAGCTGCAGCTGTGACCTGTCCCACAGCTGTGGCAATGCCAGATCCTTAACCCTGCTGTGCCAGGTTGGGGATCAAACCCTCGCCTCTGCAGTGACAGTGCTGGATCCTTAACCTGTTGTGCCTCAGCGGGAACTCCTGAGCAAGAAGTGTGATGCAAATGCTGCCCTTGACTTTGGTTGATATTACCAGGCCAGCCACTCTTGTCAGTGGTGTTTGTATTGAACCCACTTCACTCTGACATGTGGACTGTAGAAAACTGAGAGTAAAGCAGCAGGCGATAGCACCTGCAGGGATTCAGTCAGACACAGGGTGGTGTTAGGTTTTTGGTGGGAAGCAAAATTGAAGCTGCAGATAAATTTTCCAGCCAAAGCAGAAGATTGCTGTCCTGACTGGTGCATTTTATAAGCTGGAAAATTGTGAAAAACATCGACCCACTGACTATGATGCTCATTGGCTCTTTGCTTTGCGCTTCAGCATTCTTCCTGATAAAAATAATAATTACGTTATTCTGACACGATTGCCAAGCGTTCATGCTTCTCACTCCACTTGTGCTTTTAAACAGTGCTGCAGCGGGAACTGCTTTGTCTTTGATTGAATGTTTCTGAACATTTGAGTGTTTCGTTATCTGTGCTGATTTGTTCTCTTCTCTTACTTTTCAGAATGGACTGCTGAATTATGAAGTGTTTCAGACCCAGGAGTAGAACATCACTCTGCCACTCACTCCTTTATCTCCTACTAGTTATTTAAATTGGACTTTTAATATCCTACCAGCTGCTCTTCAGACACACATGGTGCATTGTTGCCATTCCCCGGATTGCATCTTTGAAGCACAGGCTCTTAGTAACCTTCGGCAAACACAGAGGCAACCTCCGGGGGCCACCGACTGGGAGGGTGTCACCCTGACCGCCCTCTAGCTTGGGCTGGCTTGAATTGGAATTCCACCATGGAGCCTCGCATGGAGGCCTGCCTGGCACAGGTGCTGCAGAAGGATGTGGGAAAGCGGCTGCAGGTTGGCCAAGAACTTATAGACTACTTCTCAGACAAACAGAAGTCTGCTGACCTTGAGCATGATCAGACCATGTTAGACAAACTGGTGGACGGACTCGCTACCTCTTGGGTGAACTCTAGCAATTACAAGGTAAGCCATGCTTTTAGGAGACACTCTTCCAGCTGGCTGGCTGCTGTGGGGGGGTCAGGATTGGGTCTCAGAAAAGTCCTTTATGAGCCGTCAGCGTGATTCCTTGGTTTCAGTAAGACACTTCAGCCACATTTTGGCTGCTGGACATTTCTTTCTAGAGCAAGTAGAGTTTTCTTTGATTTTTGTTGGAGATCAAAAAATTCTTGTCCTTCAGCACTGAGAGAAGGCCACATGAACAGCTAAAGAGAGGCTTTCACATGGGAAAGTTTATAGGCATTATCAGCCTTGAAGTTACGTGAATGTTGTGTCTTGCAGTGAGTGGCCCATCATGAATAACAAGTGACTTCACTGATCTCCTCTGGGTGATGGAGATGTGGGCCCGTTTCCCCTTGGGCCCCTATGTGGGAGTTGGTGCAGGTACCTGGCCAGAAAGAGTGTGGTCTGCAAGGGCTTGTCTGTGACCTCTCTGTGCTGGCCTGGAGGATGTCCTTCAGTCTCCACAGATCAGGGCTCTTGCCGAGCCCATGGCAGGTGGGCGGGGCAGGGGCCCTGTGGCCTGGATGAGCTTCGAAGGTTGACTGTGTGACTGTTCAAGGACTGAGTTTTCATGAGTGAAAACTGGACCTAAAGTCCTGAAGAGATGTGATTTCTCCCCCTCGTCCCCCCAACCTCTAGTTCATTAAGAACTCAGGTTGAGACCGAAGAAAGAATGGGAAGCTTGTGTGACTGCTACTGGGTGCTGTGGGCATCGTGAAAGGGGCTTCCAGAAACAGAACCTTTTGTGTTCATTGACCCAGTCTCCTGAGATTGATTTGGACTTAGAAACGGGTCCTCCTCACAGGATTTCTCTCTTTGCTCTAGTATAGATTGTTTTCCAATCACATTAAACCCTGACCTTACCTAAGAGTCAGCAGGCTTTATTCTCGTGTTACCTCAGGCCTTAGTATTTCACTTCCCACTGGGCCTAAAATTTACCCTAATTGTCTTTGAAAGAAGTCTACCCGTTGAAGGCTGGGTCCAGGGGAGAAGAGTGTCTGCCTTTGTCTTTTGCTTGGGAGGAAATCCCCAGCTGACTTTTTACGTCATGTTGGCCAGAATGGCTTTGCCTGCCCACCCCAGTGTGACTGGAAAGTGGCCAGGCGTTCATGGTGGCTTTCAACCATCATGTTTAACCTCCTGATCTTAGGCAGGGGTTCAGAGTTCCCTGAGTGAGGTGTGTGGCCGTGTGAAGGATGGGGACACTGGAGCAACATCAGACTCCTGTTAGGAAGGAGGGGGTTAGGGCTGGACTGGGGTGACCGGATGTTAGGTAAGTCATCTGGAGAGTTTGCTGCACTGTGTGAGCTCGCTTTCTTTCTCTTCCTTTCTTTCTCACTTTCTTCCTTCCTCCCTTCCTTCCTTTCTTTCTCTCTTTCTCTCTCTCTTCCCCCCCCTCCTCCCTTCTTTCCTTTTCTTTCTTTTGTTTTTTAATGGCCGTACCCCGTGGCATGTGGAAGTTCCTGGGCCAGGGATTGAATCAGAGCCACAGCTGAGGCCTACACCGCAGCTGTAGCAATGCCAGATCCTTTAACTCACTGTGCTGGGCTGCAGATCGAACCTGCATCTCCGCAGCAACCCGAGCAGCTGCAGTTGGATTCTCAATCTGCTGAGCTTCCTTAACCTCTCCAAGCTTCACCCTCCTCCCCTGTAATGTGGGAGAGTTGAGTTGCTATGAGCACTAAATAAGAGTGTGTACAAAATGATCATGGGCCTGCCTGCCACCTAATCAACAGTATTGACTTGGTTCCTGCCTTCAAGGAGCTCCTAGTCTTGGGGGGAGGGACGGGCACTGATAAATAAGTGAATGGTTCCTGTACAGTGTAGTGTGTGCAGGAATGGAGACACAGAATTGGGTGGGAAGACAGAAGAGGAAAGTAGTAACATTGTCCAGAGGAACCCAGAGTTTCCTACACTGGGTAGCGTTTCCGAATAGCAATTGCAAGGTGACAGAGGAGTGAAAGATGAAGGCTTGAGCCTTTGTGAAGTAATTCCTAGGAAAGACCTCCTGGTGGGAGGGAAAGCAGAAGACAGTGTTTGCTGCTGGCTTGCACGTGGTCAGGGACAGTTCACCCACCCTTCAGTGCAGAGCAGGTGTTTGGCTTCACCCTCTCTCTGGGGGCCTCACATGCCAATATCCTGTGTGACTTCATAAAGATGGCTTTGGGGTCCAGGCCGTGTCTTTGGTTGTGATCATATTCAGCGCCAAGCACTCCCCTGGTCTGTAAACTCCTGTGCCTTGTTCACACCTGGAGCCCAGAGCCTGGGACATAGTAGGTGCTCAGTAAACCCTGAGTTTGAGTTTGAGTTTACAAGCGTGAACTCAAGAGCTTAGACCGTGAGGCAGTATTAGACCCTGCTGCTTCACTGGAATCTGGAAACTTCTCTTTCAGGGACCCACACCTGTTTTTCTCTTGTAGGTTTTATTTGTCATGTTTCACATATTGCGAGTTGAAGGAATTTCTTTGTATTAAGCAATATTCTGAAGCTTCACTTTTTTTTTGTCCATGCCCCTAGCATGCAGAAGTTCCTAGCCTGGGAGTCAAACCTGTGCCACAATGGTGGTAACGCTGGAATCTTAACCTGTTAGGCCACTAGGGAACTGCTGAAGCTTGGCTTCTTGAAAAAGTTTTTTTTTTCTTTAATTCAAGACTAAAAAGACAAGAGGAGAAAAAGGAAGTACTTTTGACCTTCCAAAGCAATAGTACTTGGGTATTATTTATTATTCCTTTTCCTTTTTTTTATTACTCAAATGAATTTATCACATCTGTAGTTGTATAATGATCACAACAATCTGATTTCACAGGATTTCCATCCCACAACCCAAGCACATCCCCCCACTCCGCAAACTGTCTCCTCCTGAGACCATAAGTTTTTCAATGTCTGTGAGTCAGCATCTGTTCTGCAAAGAAGTTCAGTCTATCCTTTTTTCAGATTCCACATGTCAGTGAAAGCATTTGCTGTTGGTGTCTCATTGTATGGCTGACTTCACTTAGCATGAGAATTTTTAGGTCTATCCATGTTGCTAAAAATGCTGGTATTTCGTTCTTTTTATTGGCTGAGTAATATTCCATTGTGTATATGTACCACATCTTCTTGATCCACTCCTCTGTTGATGGACATTTAGGTTGTTTCCAGGTTTTGGCTGTTGTAAATAGTGCTGCAGTAAACATTGGAGTTCATGTGTCTTTGCGAGTTGTGATTTTCTCTGGATAGATGCCCAGGAGTGGGATTGCTGGATCAAATGGTAGTTCTATGTTTAGTTTTCTGAGGAATCTCCATGCTGCTTTCCACAGTGGTTGCACCAATTTACAATCCCACCAACAGTGTGCCACCACCTTTTTCTCCACACCCTCTCCAGCACTTACCGTTTGTAAACTTTTTGATGATGGCCCTTCTGGCCGGTATAAGGTGGTACCTCCTAGTGGTTTTGATGTGCGTTTCTCTAATGATGAGTGATGTTGAACATCTTTTCATGCGTTTCTCGGCCATATGCATGGCTTCTTTGGAGAACTGTCTGTTTAGATCTTCTGCCCATTTTTGGATGGGGTTGTTTGTTTTTTTGGTATGGAGCTGCAGAAGGTGTTTATAAAATTTGGAGATTAATCCCTTGTCAGTCGATTCACTTGCAAAGATTTTCTCCCATTCTGTGGGTTGTCTTTTTGTGTTGTTCAGGGTTTCCTTTGCTGTGCAGAAACTTTGAAGTTTGATTAGGTCCCATTTGTTTATTTTTGTTTTTACTGTAAATACACTTAAGAGGTGGATCTGAGAAGATCTTCTGCCCATTTTTATGTCAGAGAGGGTTTGGCCTATGTTTTCCTCTTAAGAGTTTTATAGTGTCTGGTCTTATATCTAGGTCTTTAATCCATTTGGAGTTTCTTTTTGTGTATGGTGTTAGGGAGTGTTCTACTTTTATTCTTTTCCATGTGGCTGTCCAGTTTTCCCAGCACCACTTATTGAACAAGCTGTCCTTTCTCCATTGTATATTCTTGCCTCCTTTGTCATAGATTAGTTGGTTGTAGGTGCGTGGGTTGAATTCTGGGCTTTCTATCCTGTTCCACTGATCTGTATTTCTGTCTTTGTGCCAGTACCATGCAGTTTTGATGATTGTTGCTCTGTAGTATAGACTGAAGTCTGGGAGCCTGATTCCTCCAGTTCCATTTTTCTTTTGCAGGATGTCTTTGGCTATTCTGGGTATTATTCCTTTTCCTAACCAGGAATGTAGCGAATGCCAGTGCAGTGTCTTACTTAAAAAAATAGTTGGGGGGAGTTCCTGTCGTGGCTTAGTGGTTAATGAATCCGACTAGGAACCATGAGGTTGCGGGTTCGATCCCTGGCCTTGTTCAGTGGGTTACGGATCTGGCATTGCCGTGAGTTGTGGTGTAGGTTGCAGACTCGGCTTGGATCCCACGTTGCTGTTGCTCTGGTGTAGGCCAGTGGCTACAGTTCCTATTAGACCCCTAGCCTGGGAACCTCCATATGCTGCAGGATCGGCCCTAGAAAAGGTAAAAAGACAAAAGAAAAAAAAAAAAGTTGGTGAAGTACCTGTCGTGGCTCAGTGGAAATGAATCCAACTAGGAACCATGAGGTTGTGGGTTCCATGCCTGGCCTCGCTCAGTGGGTTAACGATCTGGCCTTGCTTTGGCTATGGTGTAGGCTGGCAGCTGTAGCTCTGATTCAACCCCTAGCCTAGGAACTGCCATATGCCATGGCCGGGGCCCTAAAAAAAAAAAAAAGTTAGGCGGAGCTTGAATCACTTTACCTTTGAGTATTTCTTTGCAAATACAAAATTGTATTTGGATTCGATTGCAGTTTAATAGCTGCCATTTCTTGCTTACTTACCACATGCATTTAATACCTCATTTACTCTTCCTAACACCCTGCAAGTTATCCTAATTTTTATGCAGGAGGTAACCAGAATTCCCGACAATTCCAAAGTGGTTTCTACTTGTGATTATAGATGTGGAATTTATTTATTTATTTATTTATTTATTTATTTATTTATTTATTTTTGTCTTTTGTCTTTTTTGTTGTTGTTGTTGCTATTTCTTGGGCCGCTCCTGCGGCATATGGAGGTTCCCAGGCTAGGGGTTGAATTGGAGCTGCAGCCACCGGCCTACGCCAGAGCCACAGCAACACGGGATCTGAGCCGCGTCTGCAACCTACACCACAGCTCACGGCAACGCTGGATCGCCAACCCACTGAGCAAGGGCAGGGACCGAACCCGCAACCTCATGGTTCCTAGTCGGATTCGTTAACCACTGCGCCACGACGGGAACTCCTAGATGTGGAATTTAAATGTAGATCTCTCTGATTTCCTAGCCAGTGTTCCTTTCATAAGAATAGAGGTCAGCAAACTTTCTTAAAAGTAAATGTATTAGGCTTGGTGGGCCACATGGTCTTCCTGAAAATATTTAAGTGGCTTGGGCCATCATAGTGCAAAAGCAGCCACAGACAATGCTTAGTGAGGGGGTGTGTTGTTCTCCCAAGACTTAAATTGCACAAACATGTGGAAGGCTGGTTTGTCAACCCCGTGGATTGGGTTCTTCCAGCACCTACTGTGTGTAAATATCTTTTCTTCACTGGTGGGGACGATTCGTGATTCATCTGGGAGAAGAGTAGGGCTTATAATTTGCATGTAATTTGGGAAGGGGGGGGTCCATCATTTAGGTTAAAGAGAATGCGGTTGGCTTTTGGAGCATCTGATAGGGTATTTCAGGAAACTGGCTCTTTGGTTACCTCACTCAGACTCACACCAGGGTCAGTGCACGTTCTGTTAGTATCCCTGATCCTCTGCCATGAGCTGGCTTTGGACTTGCTGGGGTCATCCTGGGGAGTCAGTGATTGGTTAAGTAACGCTCTCCTGCAGCCAGAACCACCCCAAGGTGGTGCTGGAAGGGCTCAGGGAGTTTTCTGCCAAGTCACAGCGACCACGGGAGACATGGAAGAGATGAGAGGCCCTTCCTGCTGATGAGGCTTCTTTTCTAGATTATTCAGACATTAAAAATAAAAACAACAACCAAAAATTTGAATATGGCTGCTGCCCCTCGTTGATCAGGTCTCTTCTTCCTGTTTTTCTTAAGTACGACTTCAAGAAAGAGAAAGATGGGGAGTAGTCCTTTCTCTGGAGTTTCAAGTCCCCAAAGCTCTGAAAACCAGGTGTTTTTCATTTTTCATTTGACCTCAACTGGTATGAGATTCCTTATAGTCTATATTTACCCACTTAGGGGTATCTTGTGCTGCAAAAATGTGAATATGTGAGAAAAAGAATATATATATATATATATATATATATATATATATATATATATATGTGATAGGTCACTGTGCTATATGATAGAAATTGACTGAACACTGTAAACCAACTATAATGAATAAAATAAAAATCATTAAAGAATGTTTTAAAAATCCTAAAAAAAAAGAGTATATGTTTGATTGTGGGTTGCTGCCGCAGGTTCTGTTCAAGGGAATCTCTCTCTTTCTCTGTCTCTCTATCTAAACTGTGCACTATTTTACCTTTCTAAAACCTGAAAATACTGTATTTCAGAGCACATCTGGCCTCCAGAGTTGTGGAGAGGCGATTGTGGACTTGTATTTAATATTGTAGAATAATAGTAATGGTCCACGGTTATGGGATGCTTATAGTTACCAGAAATATGTGTTTATTTTTAACTTGTTGCCATATAAGATAGATCTTGTTATCCTTATTTTACAGATGAGGAAACTGATGCTCAGATACATCAAGTAATGTGAGGAATTACAGTTTCTGGGATTTGAACCCATGTATCTATGCAGCAGCTGAAGTAACAAACTCAGCGCTGAGCCTGTGCTGGGTGCTGCACAGGAGTCGGGGTGGGAGGCTGTGTATCCCTTGGGGAAGAGAGGGACCCGGCCTTTCCCTAGCTGCATTTGGCCAGAGCCTGGGCAGTCTCGTCCTCAGGCTAATGTGTGGACTCTATCCCTGTGTGCTGTTGTCTCAAGGCCCCTGCCAGGTTGATTTGTATTTGAAATGTATAGGTCCCTATTAATCGAGGGCTCCCGTCATTCCTGCCCTGATGGTCTGCATGGTCCAAAATGGGGGACAGGTGAGGCGGATGAGAGGTCAGTGCACATAGTGTAGGATAGGAAATAACTGAACTTGCATCATAGGAGTGTCAGTAAATGCTGAAGTGTCCAGAAGAAAAGAAATGTCAGGGTGTGCTTAGTTGGAGAGGCCTTGAAGGAGAGAAATTCACTGCGGCCATTAAGGATCAAAGGGAATGAGCTGCAAAGGTTCAGGGAAATGTCTATTCCTTTCTTTTTATTTATTTTTTTGTCTTTCTAGGGCTGCACTCATGGTGTATGGAGGTTCCCAGGCTAGGGGTCAAATGGGAGCTGCAGCTGCCAGCCTATGCCACAGCCACAGCAAGGCCAGGGATCAAACCTGCATCCTCATGCATACTAGTCGGTTTCTTTAACTGCTGAGCCACAATGGGAACTCCTCTCTTCCTTTCTTGGCAGCCCTATCTCCAAATAGACTCTAGAAGCTTTAGATTCTTGGCTGATCTAGGAGCAGAGTGTGGCCTCTCCCTATCAAGTGCCCTTTGCGGCCTGAAGGAAAGGTGTTGACTGATAAGGGGGTTCCTCTCACGCCCATGCCTGTCTCCAAAACCTTGGCTTTCATTGAGGTTTTGATCCACCACCACCATCCCCCCTTGTGTCCTTGAGAGGAGATCTAGAAAAGATGATTTGATTCAGATTCAGTGACTTCTGTTTCTTTTCCTGGCTGTTCTGTTGGTGCTGCTATCCAGCCATGAGGCCTTTCAGAGGCGGTTCATTCTTTCCAGGTTCCCTGCAGTGTTGTCCTGTTGGTTGCAAGAGGTGTTACCTCTGTCTGCTGGAGCCTGGGAGAAACGCAGAGACAGAGTTTTGGGTGAAGGAGGAAAAAAAAAATTGCTTTATTGTTTTGCCAGGCAAAGAAGGCCACCGCAGACTGTGCCTTTCCTTAGGAGAGATTAGGAAGTGATTTTATAGTTTGGGAGTAGGAAATAGGGCCATAGATGAGAATCAGAATAGATGCAAGTTTTCATTCTTCATCAGAGCTGGTGTTTAGTGGCCCCAAGACCAGATCTGGTGGTTCTCCTCTCTGGTTTTCATTTGTTGGGGATTTATTTCTACAGAAGAGCTCAAAGATACCATTATCTAGGAGTTCCTGTTGTGGCGCAGTGGTTAACGAATCCGACTAGGAACCATGAGGTTGCGGGTTCGGTCCCTGCCCTTGCTCAGTGGGTTAACGATCCGGCATTGCCATGAGCTGTGGTGTAGGTTGCAGATGCGGCTCGGATCCCGCGTTGCTGTGGCTCTGGCGTAGGCTGGAGACTACAGCTCCGATTGGATCCCTAGCCTGGGAACCTCCATGTGCCGCAGGAGTGGCCCAAGAAATAGCAAAAAGACAAAAAAAAAAAAGTCAATAGGGGACATAGGCTTATGTGCCCAGGAGCCCCAGAGGGCCCTGCTTGGTTTCAGAGGTGAATTTTTCTGGGTATAATTTAAGAAGACAGGTGCCTCTCTTAAGCTACAGTGAGCAGTACTAAGCAAAAAACAAAACAAAACAAAACAAAACAAAATAAACAAACAAAAAATAAAAACAAAACCCAAGAAAAATTATTTCAAGAAAATTTATGTGGGAATTCCCACGGTGGTACAACAGGGATTGGGAGCGTCTTGGGAGTGCTGGATGTGGGTTTGATCCCAGCCCCTCACAGTGAATTAAGGATCCAGTGTTGCTGCAGCTGTGTCTTGGATCTGATCCCTGGTCTGGAAACTCCATATGCTGCAGGGCAGCCAAAGAAGAAAAAGAAAAAAAAAAAAAATAGAAAATTTATGTGGCCTGTCAAATACAATTGGTGTCCTTAATATATGTAATTGATGCCATTTCTTCCTGAATATGTGTTTATGTATGTGGGAGGGCAGCAGAATGTACTGGGAGGAATTCAGATCGGAGTGTGAACAGTCTGGATTCCCATCCTGGCACTGCCCCTTGGACTTTTAGGCAGGTCACTTCACTCATCTGGGAAATAGGTCTGGTGGGTGGTACCTGGCCCATGGCATTGCTGTATGGATTCTGTGAGCCATTGTACGTAGGGGCCGAAGTGCTCAGTGCACAGCACGTGGACAGTAAATGGAGATGATGAGGATGTGTGGTTGTTGGGCTGGATGTTTCAGGAAATGTAGAAGGGGAATTGTCATGTGGGGCTGAGTTCATATGCCTTCTCTTGGTCCTTGTAAGCCTGCGCCCTGGAACAGAGGCCTCAGATCTTATGGACTAAGATATTAAAGGCCCTTTGCAGAGCCATAGCTTTAGATTCTAAGGGTGAATTAATTAATTAATTATTTTTTGTCTTTTTTTTATGGCCACACCCACGGCATATGGAAGTTCCCAGGCTAGGGGTCCAGTCAGAGCTACAGCTGCCAGCCTACGCCAGAGCCACAGCACTGCCAGATCCGAGCCTCATCTTCGACCTACACCACAGCTCATGGCAATGCCAGATCCTTAATTCACTGAGCTAGGCCAGGGATTGAACCCACAACCTTATGGTTCCTAGTTGGATTCGTTTGCACTGCACCATGACGGGAACTCCTAAGGGTGAATTTAAGACCTACTGGCAGAAGCCAGTCCATTGACTGAGGACCCCTGTTTTTAGGAGGGTTTCACTTGTTCTCTTTATTTTATTTTATTTCATTTTGACCACACCTATGGCATGTGGAAATTCCTGGACCAGGGATTGAATCTAAGCCACTGCTGTGACAATGCTTGATCTTTAACCCACCTGCACCACAGTGGGAACTCTAGTGTTCTTTTTTTTTTTAACTTGTGTTTCACCTTGTTACAGATAGCTAAAATTTATTTTTTAATTTATTTTTATTTAAAATCTTTTAAATTTATATTTTAATTGTAGTTGATTTACAATGTCGTGTTAGTTTCAGGTGTACCATACAGTGATTTAGATATATATAGAGTCTGAGCTGTTTATTTCTGAGCTTCCCTTTGAACCTATTTGTTGCTTCTCATGATTGGATTAAGGTTGTGTGTTTTTGTATGTGTGTATCTACCTATCTATCCTTTCTCTAATTATTTTCATTCATAGGGGTTATTACAAAATATTGATTATAGTTCCCTATTTTATATATATATATATGTATATATATATATATATATAGTAGGTCTTTGTTATCTATTTTATTTTTCTTGCTTTTCATAACTGCACCTGTGGCATGTGGAAGTTCCTAGGCTAGGGGTCGAATTGGAGCTGCAGCTGGGATCCAAGATGTGACTGCGACCTGTACTGCAGCTCATGGCAAGGCCAGATTCTTAACCCAGTAAGCGAGGCCAGCAATGAAACAATGTAACCCCCAGGGATCAAACCCGCATCCTCATGGATACTAGTCAGATTCATAACCCCTAAGCCACAATGGGAACTCCTGGTTATCTATTTTATATATAGTAGTGTGTGTATCTTTATCCCAAACTCCTAATTTATCTCTCCCCCTCAGAAAGCTCAAATTTAAATAAGGATACATATAATAGAAGAAATCGTAAATTGAATGTGAAAGCAAAAAGAAAAAGAAACAGCTCGGGTGAGAATGTGGCCTGATGAGCATGTGATGCTGATGTTTACTAGCAGCTCAGTTTAATTTATTAAGCACTCATGGTGGGTCATGTCAGGGTGCTTTGCACTCATTGCCTCATTTAATCCTGAGGTAGGTGCCTTATGCCCAGCCCTGGGATTGGCCCCGTTCTGCAGCTGGGGAACCACGTCAGAGATGTGAAGAGCTTGCCCCGGGTTATGTAACTAGAGAGTTATTTTAAACTGTATGGTCTGACCTTAGAGCTGCTTCCAAATCAATGCTATACTGCTTTCTTTATAAGGTTGCAGCAATATCAATAGCATATTTATAGAGCGTAAAGAATGAGAATGAGGATGTAGTGACTGTTAACAATATTACTTTAGATGATTGGGTCCTGAGTGAGAGATAAGCAACTAATTTTGTACTCAGTTTAATAAAAAAACAAAGATATTTAAGGTCAGTGTATTTAAGAGTTCTTTGGTCCTAACAGAACCATTACAGTATATACCCTTAAAACTTTATTTTGTAAAATAGTCAGACCTACAGGGGAGTTTCGCAAAACAGTGCAAAAGAAGCATTATTTATAATAGCCAAGATATGGAAACAACCTAAGTGTCCCATCAATGGATGAATGGATAAAGAAGATGTAGTGTAAATATATGTGTATGTGAATTCACACACACACACACACACACACACACTACACACTAGAATATTATTCAGCCATAAAAAAGAAAGAAGTCTTGTCATTTCTGACATGGATGGATCCTGAGGATATTATGCTAAATGAACTAAGACAGAAAAAGACAAATACGTACTATATGATCCTGCTTATATGTGGAATCTAAACAAAATGAAACACAAACCAGGCTCACAGATGCAGACAACAGATGGAGGGGGTAGGCAAAATGGGTGAAGGGAGTAAAAAGGTACAAACTTCCAGCTATAAAATAAGTAGGTCATGGGGGTGTCATGTACAGCTGGTGAAGTTAGAATACTGTACTTCAAGTTTGAAAGTTGGTAAGAGAGTAGATCTTAAACATCCCCATCATAAGAAAAAAAAAACATTCTGTAACTGTATGGTGATGGATGTTAACTAGACTTATTGTGGTCATCATTTTGCAACACACAAATATGAATCATTGTGGGTTGTACACCTGAGACTAATATAATGCTCCGTGTCGTTACACCTGAATCCTTCCCCCCAACGCAAATGTACCAGTGCAAAGAATTTGCATATGTTTCATCCAAACCCCAGTGGTAGTACTTTAGTATGTGTTTGTTTTAACCTTCTCTGTATGTGCATGTCATTTGACAGTAAGTTGTAGACACAGTGTCCCATTGCTCCTAAATATCCATATGTTTCCTGAAAACAAGGCATCCACTTATGTAATCTTACTACAGGTGCCTAGATCAGTATTAGGATTGACAGACTACTAATATCCAGTCTGTGAACTTCATTCATATTTTACCTCTTGTCTTAACTGTCCTTTATAGCAGAAGAAAGAAAACATTTTCTGGTCCACAATGCAATCCATGCTCACAGGCTGTATTTCTTCTTCTTCTTTTTAAAATAAATTATTTTGTTTTTTGGCTGTGCCTGCGACATGGCAGAAGTTCCCGGGCCAGGGATAGAACCTGAGCCACAGCAGTGACAACACTGGATCCCCTGCCGGCAGGCCACAGAGGAACTCCTGGCTGTATTTCATTTTCATCTGTATAGTCTCCTTTAATCTGGAGCCTTCCATCACTAGTCTGTCCTTGCCTTTCTTGACTTAATACTTTTGAGGAGTCCTTCCCTTTGAGCTTGTTTGCAGTGTCTCGAGATTAGATTAAGGGTGTGTATTTTTGGTGGGAATGCCTCAGAAGTGATCAGTGCATTTAATCAGGAGGCACGTGCTATCTCTTTGTCCAACTTGACAAAAGAGGTGTTTGCCAGGTTGCTTCCAAAAGCTGTTTTTTTCCTTTTGTAATTAGGTATGTTGTGGGGGAGATATTTGAGACTATGTAAATATCCTGTTTGTCATCAAACTGTCACCTACTAGCTTTAGTATCCTTTGATGATTCTTGCCTAAAATAATTATTTGGATGCCAAAGGGTGATTTTCTGATTCTATCATTTCTTTATCACTTGTTAGTCGACTTTATTTATTTATTTATTTAGTTAGTCTTTTTAGGGCCGCATCTGTAGCAGATAGATGATACCAGGCTAGGGGTCAAATCTGAGTTGCAGCTGCTGGCCTATGCCACAGCCACAGCAATGCCGGATCTGAGCTGTGTCTTTGACCTACACCACAGCTCATGACAACGCTGGATCCTTAACCCACTGAGCGGAGCTAGGGATCGAACCCTCATCCTCATAGATACTAGTTAGGTTCTTTACCACTGAGCCATGATGGAGACTCCCATATAGTTATTTTTTTATCAGTTTTTTTAATGGCTCCATATATTTTTGAAATGTACATCCTTTTTCTATTTGTATAGCAGGAATTAAATGTATATTTTGATAGTCATCCCCAAAAGGAACTACTGTGAATTTTAAAAAATGTTTAACGTTAGTCTTATTTAGGCACACTTATATTCATGAAGAATTTAAGGCAACCTAATAATTTGTGAACACAGAGTGAAATAATGTGATGAAGTTTGGTTTGGCCTCTGGGCTTCTGAGCAGCCAAAGTAGAAATGGAGGGATGGTTCCCTATGTTTTTGTAACAACTGTGAAAGGAGTAGGGACAGGCATGGATTTAGTGAGTTGTTAAGGGACACTTTGCATGAGGGAAAAAGTCACTAGTGGGAAAGAGATGAAAGAGAAGACAGTCTGAGTAAGACCGAGGTTATTCAGCTGCACTCTTCCTCTGGACAGAATTTACCAGCTTGAGTAGTGGACTAAGTATTGTCAGATGGCTTCTGGGTGAGGAGATAACCAGGAGTTGGCTGACCCCCTGTGAGCTATCTTATTAACAGGTTGGGTAGAGGGAGAATATGTGATAAGGGCCGTGGCAAAGAATCCTGAGAAACTGGATGGAAGTGGCTTGAAACGGAATGGAGGTTGACCAGGAGGAATTATCTGGCTACAGCTTTTCACAGGGAATTTGGGGTCAGGGCAAAGATGGCTGAACACTGGGGATCCAGTGGAAGGGATTACAGCCCCAGGCTTGATGGCTGGTATGACTTTGTGTTTAATTGTCCCTGAAGGCTTTGTGGAAGCGTTGGCCTTTGGAAGTTTTTTTGAGATGAGGCGGGGGAGATGGCTCATCTCGATCCTTGTTGCAGGGCTCTTAGCACAGGTGATACACTGAGATAAGGAAGCTGGACCTGCGCTTGAGGCTGGGCTGATCCCAGGTGGAGGAGCCTGGAAGGGCAGTAGGGAGCACCTTAGTGAGACCTGGGAACTGACTCCAGGGGCAAGGAAGCTACTTAAGAATGCTCTAGAGCACGCGGCTCATCAGCTCTGGGTGTTGATGCAGGGCATGGACTATGGGATTTCATACAGCTTTAGTGCAGGAGTTCCTATTGTGGCTCAGCACGTTGAGAACCAGACTAGTATCCATGAGGATGCTGGTTCAATCTCTGGTCTCGCTCAGTGGGTTAAGGATCTGGAGTTTCTGTAAGCTGCAGTATAGGTTGAAGATGTGGCTTGGATCCCTCGTTTCTTTCTCTTTCTTTCTTTACTTCTTCCCTCTTTTCTTTCCTTCCTTTCTTTCGCTCTTTCTTTTTTTTTTGTCTTTTGTCTTTTTTGTCTTTTTGTCTGTTGTTGTTTTTGCTATTTCTTGGGCCGCTCCCGCGGCATATGGAGATTCGCAGGCTAGGGGTTGAATCGGAGCTGTAGCCACCGGCCTATGCCAGGGCCACAGAAATGCAGGATCCGAGCCGCATCTGCAACCTACACCACAGCTCACGGCAACGCCGGATCGTTAACCCACTGAGCAAGGGCAGGGACCGAACCCGCAACCTCATGGTTCCTAGTCGGGTTTGTTAACCACTGCGCCACGACGGGAACTCCTCTTTTCTTTCTTTCTTTCTTTCCCACACCTGTGGCATATAGAAGTTCCCAGGCTAGGGTCAAATCGGAGCTGCAGCTGCTAGCCTATATCACAGCCACAGCAGCGCCAGATCCTAGCCACATCTTCGACCCACACCACAACTTGTGGCAATGCTGGATCCTTAACCTGCTGAGTGAGGCCAGGGATTGAACCTACATCCTCATGGATACTAGTGGGTCGTTTCCCCTGAGCCACAATAGGAACTCCTAAGCTCTCATTTCTTGATCCATACTTGGTTGCCCACATCTTGGCTGCTTCAGTTTCTTGTCCCAGGCATCTCTGCAATGACCATCCTTGAACATACCTGGGTTGTGCCTTCTTTTTGTTCCTGTGCTGGTTCTGAAGGTGGAATTTCTGGGTCAGAGTGGGCCAGGTTGCCCACCTGTATGTGGGGCATGGGTGCCTTAATAGTCCCTGGGGTGATCATTTCTCTGAATATTTTTCCTCTTGGATGGGCAAAAGATGATTCCATGTTGCTAGAAGCAGCGTTGCAGAATATTCCTTCTGCTTCCAACCTTTTAGATAAAAGCAAATTTTGAGAGGATATAAAGTAAGTAATTTTATTTTCGTTAATCTCATTTCCACCTTTAAATGATTGATGAAAATAGGTTCTGTCTGGGCAGCTTTGAACATCAGCAGAGAAGGGAAAGTTCTTATTTGGGATGAGGATTCCCGATACCTTGAGAGTCCACTCTGAGTGGATTAAGAATTGGGTGGGTCTCTCTCTGTGGGTGTTATGGATTATTATTTATTCCCACTAGCTTTTTTTTTAAACACAGAATGAATAAGACATTTGTGAGGAAAAAACCCACCGTAGTCTATTTCTTTGGACTGTTCCTTTCCTTTTCCCAAGTGCTTTCACATCTCCCATAACCTAAATACCAGCTCTTCTTAACCAGGCTAAGATGGGAGGTGCTGAATAAAGCCGAGAGTCACTTTGCTTCTGTTGGACAGGGAGGGTAGGTGTGTGATTTGATTTGATTCTTCCTTTAATTCTAGCCTCACCTGAGGAGTGTTTTCTAAAAAAAAATAGCAGTGTTAAGAAAAGGACTGATACGAATCTTTCTGACTGTGCTAAGGAATGCCGATGGACTTTGTATTGAATAGTAATGCAGTTTGAACTAGTTCAAGCCAAAGAGGGCATCGCTGGGGCAGAGCACTGGCTGGGGTGGTGGTGGGGTTGTCAGGGTTACTGGGAGTGGGTGTTGGGGGCGGCTCCTAGGACATAGGCTCCTCTTCAGTGCTTCACTCTGGCCATGTGGCCCCCCGCCTTGGAGTAAGACAGGGCCACAAACCCTCTGCCCACTGACTGTGGCCCAGGAGGTGTGGTGCTGCAAGGCAGTGGTGGCCCTCACTCAGACAGCCTCCTGAAAAGGGATGGAGGGAGGAGGGTGGTTCCCCTAAAAGAAGGAGGGCTCATCTGGGGGCAGGATGGCCTGAATGTGACCACCAGGGGGAATTAGGAATCAGATCTCAGATTGCTTGAGAGGCCGCCGTGCCCAGTGGAGGGCTCAGGCCTGGGGATCAGAGACCCAAGCATGCATCACAGCCCTTGTACCTGCTTGTGTGGGTTTGCCCCCCATGCTCAAGAGTCAGTCACCCGAGGCGGGTACTATCTGTACCATCTCTGCATCTGGGCCTTGCTGCTTTTCTCCTCTGATGACCCTGTATGTGTAGGCTTTTAGCTTTGTCCTCATGTGAGAGCTTTTCTGTTTTTGCTAGCCCTTTAAACCAAGAACTTACCCTTAATGGTTATTACACTAGTTTTTGTAATTCTGGTACCAAAATGCCAGTAGTTTTTTTTTTTGGACATAATGCCACTCTTTCTGTACGTTAAAGATCTGAAGTCTGGATCACTGTTGCTTGGGGGCCAAGGCCATGCTTCCAGCCCAGCCTCAGGGTGCTCCCACTGGCTGTGTATGGAGCCTGGTGCTCCATGTAAAATGCATGCTGAGGCTTCAGACGCACAGCTGACATAGAGGGACTGTGACATTTGTGCTTTAACTCTCTATGTGCATCAATATCTAATGTCACATTTTCCAAATACAGAGGGAGTGGCGTTAGACCACTTCATACTGGTGTTTTGGTACTAGAGTTCCAAGAAAAAGTCTACTGTGGTGTGTGCCAAACTATTAATGGGGTGTTTTAAAGGGGGAGGGGAGCATTTAAAGGAAAAGAGAATGTTTACTACTTTATTATGTATCAGTGTTGGATTTTTTTTTTAATAACAGCTGGCATTTAAAAAAACCTTCTTTCTTTTTAAAGAATACCTCAGGCCCTCAAAAGTGTTAGTTTTCTGCCCAAATCAGCTTTATTTGTGTTAGATACACATTTCTGCCCAGGACTGTTCTCATTAATAACAGAGCAAGCAGAGTGACAGGTGGAAGGTGGCAGGACAGGAAGCCACTTAGAAAACGCTCTGAGGAGAAACCTCGAGTGCCTTGGGAGAAGAATATGTTTTTATAGACTGAGATCTGGATCCCTTCCTATAGAAAAAAATTGATGTATTTCTTTTGCCAGCCCCCAAACGAGGTACTCCCTGTTTAGGAGAGGGGTGCGCTTCTGGAAAAGGAGCGCTGACACAGGAGAGCTGGAGTGCTCAGTCTCTCTGGAGCTGTGATCGTGAATCTTGTTGTGGTGACTTGCTGTCACATCCTCTGAAGTCATGCCTACCTCTGACTGCTCTGCCATTGTTGTTTGTAACTTGCCAATGGATGCTTCCAAGGAAGCCCTTTGTAAATGTGTCTGGGCTTCTGCTCATCAGTTCCTAGCTGGGAATCTTTTTCCCCTTTTTTCTTCGAAGATGGCTCCTGTTCTGTGAAATAAATAATTCATAGTGGAAAAGTTAGGAGCCCGGGATCCATGCCCCTTCCCTCACTTCCCCTCTCACTGGCTGAGTGATGCTGGTAAGTTACTTAACCTCTCTAGGCCTCAGGTTTTCATCTGTAAAATGGGGACAGTCTCCATCTCAGGGTTGTGAGGTTGAAAAGGCTTCGTATGCAGGCTGTACTTGATGGACGCGCAGCCCTGAGGGCTGGCCAGCTTTGTGAGGATGCTCCAGCGTCCACGTTGATCATCTTTCTTCATTTCTCTATGGTTGGTCCAGCACTATCACCACTTGCCCTTTGTTACCTGTTTTGGGTTTAAAAGGTTGCAGAATAACCAAACAGTGGCAGAAAGAGAGGCCACAGGGAAAGAAGCAGTCTGGTTGCAAAGCAGCCTCATTTCTGGAGACTGAGTGAGGGAGCATTGGCTGCGTGTCTCTGCAGGGCCCTGGTCTCTCGGTGCATTAACATGTGTACTGAGATGCGTTGTAGTGTGTTTCCTCCCTTCCATCCTCCCTCCCTCCTTCCTTCCCTCCCTCCTTCCTTTCTCTCCCATTTTATTGAGACATAATTGATACATAACTTTGTATTAGCTTAAGATAGCCAGCATAAGGATTTGATAGATATATATTTTGTGAAATGATCACCGCAGCAAGTCTAGTTAACATTCATCACCTCACATGGTTATATTAAAAAAATTTTTTTTTATATGTGACTGAGCTTGTGGAAGAGGAACCATCTGAACATCATGAAGAGAGGCATCAGATACTTGGTCTCCTGCCAGATGTCAGAAATAATAGTAGGTTTTCACATGTGTTGTTCCTACCCCACTTCTGAGGCCCCTCTAGGTGAGGTAACGTCCCTGAGGGATGGGCTTACTGGGAGTCTGTAGGATGGCAGAGCCTCCGACGACTTTGAGGCCAGGTTCACCTTGTTCAGGGTGGAGCTCAGCAGGGGCTTGAAGCACAGCCATGTCTCATCTCAGTGACTGGTGACTGGGAAGTGGCTTGGGGTCCACAGGTGGATAAGAAAAATGCTAAGCCAGGACTTCACGTGGATTAGCGTGTTCTGCTGCAACAGCCAGAAAGGTAATGTCATCACCTTAGAACCAAGGAAGAAAACATTCATTTATTTCTAACTGAGAACAAAGAGCCTTTTGGGTGGGTGAGGAATGATTCTAGGTGCCATTTAATAGCGGCTCTGAGGTCAGAAGGAAACAGCTTGATAACAGTGGAGCAGCAGATAAGGTAAAGCAAATAAACAATCTTGTTTTTAAAATGAAGGCTCTGCCAGGGTCGCTGTCATGTTCTTTTTCAGCTGGCTTCGTTTTAATATTTGAGGTGGTCTCTCAAAGTTCTCAGCAGAGAAGTTTTATGTTAATTTAAAAAGTGCTCTGTGCTTGGACTGAGACAAAGAACTGGAAGTGCCTGCTTGTCTTTGCTTGGCTGGGTCAGAGGTTGAACGTGGCCCCTGGAGTCTTCCGTTCTCCTCTGTACCCAGACCTGCTGTCCTGGGGGCTTGGCTGCCTGCCCGGTTGGCTTGGGGTGCAGCACCCTTCTCTCTGCAGTGAACCCTTTGTTCGGCAGTCACCTTTGTGAGATGCTGGTTTGCCCGAGAAGGAAGAGCTTCTAAAGGTGAAATCCAAGGTCAGCTCAGTAAGATAGCCATTGCCAAAGTGACACAGTCAGAGCAAATCTTCCCTCCTCATATGCTGGAGGTCAGGGGGCGGACCTGATTGCTGGTTCAGGATGGGAGAGAATGCTTTTTGACTGATTGAGGCCATGGCCTTTCATTTCTAAGTGCTTTAAAGAATTTATGGCCCATTGTTTGTTCATTCCAGAGCCCTAATGATATGGATGATATTTTTTTCTCAGACAGGAATGTGGTTTTTGGCAGTGACTCTGCATCTCGATGATGAAAATAACCAAGTTCTTTGGAACCAAAATGAAAATGTGTGGCCTCTGTGCATGTGATGTGTATCCATGAAAGAAATGTGTACAGGGTGAATAAAAAGTCATTTGAAATGAGAAATAGTGGCTTTCAAATGGGGGAAATGTGAAATACCCAGCATTAGGAGAATATAAGACAACACATGTGTATTTCCATCCATTTATCTGGAAGATGGTGTTCTCTGCTCAAGGATAGTTTATGAAGACTCTTCAGTGACATGGGGAAATGCTGATGGAATGATGTAAAATGGAAACGGCAGGCATAAAAGTTAACATTCAGCAAGATCTCAACTATGTACAAGTGTGTAAAAAGATCTGAAAAGAGCTATGTGGAAAAATTGAATGGTATTTATCTATATCATGAAATTATAGATGATAAGTTTTTTTACGTTCCCATGTTTTCTAAAGTTTTCACAGTAGGCATATATTGTTTTTATAAACAGAAAACAAACAAACAAACAAACAAAAACCCTCTTCTTCAGCTACTTTTGAGACGATAATGGCCCGGAAGTGATAGTGCTGACGTATTATTACCTATAGTGTGTGCCACATGAGGAAATAAACAAGTTGGATTTGTTGCAAAAAAGCAATGCATGCGGCAGGTACATAGTTGCATATCTGAAATGAAGGGGATCACCAGTAATTTACAATGATTCCTGGATTTTTCTCTTGGAATTATGGTAACAATAAAATAATGTTTCATGTTTAAAATATGACTGATACTCAAACAATATTGCAGTTAGAGTTAAGAATCCACTGAGCATATTCAACTTCTTGAGCCCTACTTTTCCCCCATCCATTTTCATCTACTTGCTCTAAAAAGATTTTTTTAAAAATCTGTAGAAAATCTGTTATGTATTCAGTACATGAACTGTTTTGATAAGTTTTGCCAGCTAAATGAGCAAACATTGGTATGAATTTAGCGTATCTTGATGACTAAATTACTCCTTTTTTTTCTTTTACGTTTAATTTATCTTTTGCTGGAGATTGCTAGATTTTATTTTGTTTTTGCCTCAGAATTTTGAGATAGAAGATTGTGAAATATGCCATGGCCAAATGTTCAGAGTTGATGAGCAGTGCAGAGTAAACCAGTGCCGGCTGTGTGATTTGATTTCTGTTTTATAGGAGAAGGAAGGTTGATTCAAGAGGCAATGCTTATTTATCCTTACCCAGTGCATAATGTTTCATGTGGGATTGAAGCATGTTCTTTATGTATTTCAAGCCATCAGAAGGGGGATCTTTAAAAAATTTTTTTCTTGATGTGCAGTTGATTTACAGTGTTGTTAATTTTTCTTGTACAGCAAAATGATTGTTAAAATATATTCTTTACCATTGTGGTTTATCACAGGATATTGATTATAGTGCCCTGTGCTATAGGTTGTTTATCAGTACTATATATAATGGTTTGCATCTGCTAATCCTAAACTCCCATTCCTTCCCTCCCCCATCCACCCTTCCTCTTGGGCAACCACAAGTCTGTGAGTGTTTTTGTTTTGTAAATAAGTTCATTTGTGTTCATTTTAGATTCCACGTATAAGTAATATCTTAATAATATTTGTCTTTCTCTGACTTGCATCAGTATGATAATTGCTAGGCTGTGTTGCTGCAAATGGCATTATTTCATTCTTTTTTATGGCTAATATTCCATTGCGTGTGTGTGTGTATATCTCACACATCTTCCTTATTAGAAGGGGGATCTCTTGCCATGAAGGAATGTATTGCCTCTTCCCATACCCTTTGCTAACATAACAGCCTTCGTAACAATTACAGTCTGGTTTGTGATCCTCAGGGACTGAGGAAGGAGGTGGGGTTGGGGGTACGGGGTGTGACTGATGATGGGTAATAGGATTCTTGTGGTTGATGAAGATGTTCTGGAATTGGTGGTGATGGCTGTGCAATCTAGTGCATATACTGAAAATTACTGAATGTAGGTTTTATTTTAATTAATTAATTAATTAGTCTTTTTATGGCCACACCCACTGGCACATGGAAGTTCCCAGGCCAGGAGTCCAGTCAGAGCTGTAGCTGCTGGCCTATGCCATAGCCACAGCAACGCGGGATCTGAGTCTTGTCTGTGACCTACACCACAGCTCACGGCAACACCAGATCCTTAACCAGCTGAGCAAGGCCAGTGATCAAACCCACGTTCTCATGGATGCTAGTCGGGTTTGTTAACTTCTGAGCCATGACGGGAACTCCTGAGTTGTACATTTTAAAAGGATGAATTTTATAGTATGCAAATGATGTCTCAATTTTTAAAAAAGGAACAAGAAGAGAAGGGATTCCATATGTAAAGGAATCCCATACGGGTTCCACCAAACCCTTTAGTCTTTTTATTTTCTTTTATTTATAAAAATTTATGGAGTTCCCGTTGTGGCACGGCAGAAATGAATCCGACTAGGAATCACGAGGTTGCAGGTTCAATCCCTGGCCTCGCTCAGTGGGTTAAGGATCTGGCGTTACCATGAGATGTGGTGTAGATTGCAGATGCAGCTTGGATCTATCGTTTCTTTGGCTGTGGTGTAGGCTGGCAGCTGTAGCTCTGATTAGACCCCTAGCCTGGGAACCTCCATATGCCACAAGTGTGGCCCTAAAAAAGACAAAAGACCCCCCCCCCCAAAATTATTTATTTAATTTTGCTTTTTAGGGCTGCACCTGTGGCTTATGGAGGTTCCCAGGCTAGGGGTCTAAACGGAGCTATAGCTGCCAGCCTACTCCACAGCCATAGCAACACCAGATCCAAGCCATGTCTGCGACCCACAACACAGCTCACGGCAATTCCAGATCCTTAACCCACTGAGAGAGGCCAGGGATCGAACCTGCAAGCTCATGGTACTAGTTGAGTTGATTACTCTTGAGCCACAACGGAAACTTCCAGAAGGCTGTGTTTTTTTCCCAACCTTTTGTCATGGGTTTCCCCAAATATGCATAAAAGTAAAGAGAATAAAACAGTGAATCCCCACAAACGCATCATCCCGCTTCCACAGCTCTTAGCGTCTACCATTCTTATTTCCTCTGTCCCTCCCCCTCATCCCCACCGAGTGTTTTAAAGCACATTCCACAAGTCTTATCATTCTACCTGTAAATATTTTAATATGTAGCTCAAATAAAGGACTTAAAAAATACCTATAATACCATTATCACACCCAACAAAATTACTCAGAATTCCTCAATATCATCTAATAACTATGTTCATTTATCCTGTTTCAGAATTATCTTTCTATAGTTGATTTCTTTGAATTTGTAGCCAAATGATATCACATTCCATTTAAATTTCTGTTATAATTGATGCTCCCCCCAACCATACAGGTGTTTTTTTTTTGGTTTTTTTTTTTTGGCTTTTTTAGGGTCACTCCTGTGGCACATGGAAGTTCCCAGGCTGGGATTGAATTGGAGCTGTAGCTGCTGGCCTACATCACAGCTCATGGCAACACCAGATGCTTAACCCATTGAGTGAGTCCAGGGATCGAACCCAAGTCCTCATGGATACTAGTCAGGCTCATTATCGCTGAGCCACGATGGGAACTCCTAATCATACAGTCATTTGTTGAAGAAACTATAGCATTTCCTCTGCAGAATCTCCTTTATGCTGGATTTAACTGATTGCATTTGTATGTCATTTGTCATCTAGCAGGTTCTTCTGTTGCTGTAAAGCTGATAGATCTGGCTGTAGAGGCTTGATTGGTTGCGGTTTTTCTCGTGGGAATTGATGCTCCCTGGGTGCTGGTGTGTTCATCTCTCTGTGGCACTTAGCCAGGTCCGTGTTGTCTGGTTGCTTCCGTGATACCAAGACTGATCTGTGGGTTTAGGTGTCCTTACTGATCCATCTCTCGTATGATCTCTCGCTTTTAATGGTTTTAGTAACATTTGATGATTGTTGCCTAGATTATTTCATTAGTTAGCAATAAGACAGTTTTCTGGTTCTGTCATTTCCTTTCATTCTGTTTATTTGCTGTGGTTCTTCTGTAAGAAGAACTTGCCCTCATCACCTAGTAGATTACTCTAACCATACGTGAAATACTTTCGATATAGGAAAGGTAGTTTACATTATTCTTTCTTTCAGTTAATCAATTTTCAGAACATGAGCTGGTGCCTACCAGCCTCCAAAGATGTCCAAAGAGGGTCTTTTTAGTATAACTGATGAATTTAAGCATATTTGTTGTGTTCAATCCAATACATTTAAGCATCTTCTTGGTGTCTCATATTTGGAAGTTGGCCCCCTTTCAGGTCAGTCATGTCTGAAAGGGCAGAGCCATTTTTTTTTTTCTTAAGCTACACCTGCAGCATGCAGAAATTCCCGAGCCAGGGATGGAACCTGCACCACAGCAATGACCTGAGCCAGAGCAGTGACAACGCCAGATCCTTAATCTCTAGGCCACTAGGGAACACCCACAGTGACAATTTGAAAGGGCTGTTTTGCAGTAAAAGGAGTTGGGTTGCCTTAGAGCAATGACTGCTCCCAGGTCTAGGCAGGAATTGTCCACGATGGGCCTGGGACATCGTCTCAAACCTAAAAGCAGGGGGGTGCTTGTATCTGGTTTCACACTGTACTGAAGTCGCCTGTGCTTGGCTGCCCACTAGAGTGTGAGCTTTGGTGAGCAGGAGCTTGTATTGTTTTTGGAATCTCCTAACCCAGAGGGGTCCCCACTGGAGGTCCTGCAACACCCAACACCTCCAACTCCCCACCATGGAACAAAACCGAGAAGATGCAGTTGAGAAGTGCTCTTGGGAGGTGCTGGTCCTCACAAAGTGGTCTCCCCAGTGGTTAGTGACCTCCTGAGAATTGGCTCTTTGGTGACTTTGGAGTCTTCTTAATATGGCTTTCGAGGACACTTGAGAGTGACGCTGGGAGTTTGGCTGGCTCTAGACTAGAGGTTTTACAGCTCCAGTCCCCCAGGGCCTGGCCTGTGAAGGCAGTGAGTGGGTGGAGCACTGTTACCTCTTTTTTCCTCTTGCCTGTGGTGGGCAGAGTTTTATCTGTGTTTTAGAGCTAATTCTCTGTATTTTACAGCTCTCTCTCTTTTTTTTTTTTTCTTTCAGAGCTGAATTTTTTATGACTTAAGTTATGTTCCTCAAATTTTGATCTGTCATCTCTTTGAACTTCTCAACCTTCAGATTAGAAAGCACCATTTTATATGACTTCAAAGTTTCCCCTTTTAGCGTTGACCACAGCTTAATTTATATTGTAGTGATTTGATTAATATCATAATGATTAATGCCATAATTTCTCTGTTTTTTTGTTTTTTGTTTTTTTGCTTTTTAGGGCCATACCTGCGGCATATGGAAGTTCCCAGGCTAGCAGTCGAATTGGAGCTACAGCTGCCAGCCTACCCCACAGCCACAGCAGCTTGGGATCCAAGCATCATCTGTGACCTATACCACAGTTACAGCAAAGCCGGATCCTTAACCCACTGGCCGAGGCCAGGGATTGAATACCACTTCTCTTGGATACTAGTTGGGTTCTCAACCTGTTGAGCCACAAGGGAATGCCTTTTTTTCAAAAGGAATTTTACCTGTAACACCTTGGCATCCAGTTGTTTAGTAAAAAATAGTCTAATAAATGAGCAATCCGGTACCCTTTCTTGCTCGTGGTATTGGATGGGATGTTTTGATAGTCAGATAAGAAGAACATGAGGGAAAGCCAAGTTATGTAACACCTCCAGTTCTGGAGACCCAGATGGCATGGCTTGGGGGTCGGCCCTGGCCTGTGTTGTGCTCAGGAGCATTCCTCGTCTTTCAGGTGGAGGTGGGAGTCTAAGCCTGGCGTTGGGCGGGGTTTTAATGTGTTTCCTCTAGAGTTCATACCATGAAGCTGCCCCATAGGTTGTGAACCTATGTTTATCATCTTGATGCTGCCGAGGTGATGTTGCTTAAATAACATCAGCTTGGCAGCCCTTAACCTTGCTCCCCCCGCCCCAAGTGGGAGGAGTTAGCTGGTTCTTTTCCATGTGTTCACACCGAGTTATGCACACTCGAGCTCAGCTCTGCTCCCATGTGTCGCCTTGGCCAGGTCACTGGACTCTTCCTGGTTTGTGAGGTGGGAGCCAGCATAGCGCCGGCCTACCCTCCTTATAAGGCTGCGGTAATGCCATAGACAGAGGACACAGTCACTGTTTTTCTCCTGCCTTCTTTCTCCCCTTTTACTTTGTGGTCACTGAGATTTAGAACCTGAAACGTTTCTAGGCTTTTTCCTGTAAGTGTTTAGTTCCAAAGCTTCATTTATTGTTCTTAGTCTATTATGTGGCCAGAGTAAATAGGTTTCACAGGACAACTGCCCACTGCTTTGAAAAAAATTTTTGTTAGAAGATTCCCCTATTTGAAAAATTGAGATATGAAAAATTCATGAAATTGAAATAATACAATGAGAATCTTTGCTCAAGTTCCTAATTTCTCCCAAATCATTTTGCCGAACTGTGGTAGAGTATCATAATTGGGCTGTTGACCTTGATACAGCCCAATAATCTTACAGCGATTTACCCAGTTTTATTTGTACTCATTTATGTATGTCGATGGCGTTTCAACTGAAAAGTTTCCTAACACAGCATTTCAGATTTACGGTGATAGGTAGGGTATAGGGATAATATCACACATAATGTGAGGTAATTAGCATATATTAAGATGAAATATGAGACCTTTCCATTTAACTCCAGTGAATGTAGTAATACAGACCATGATGATTTGGGACCAGATAGTGCATTAACCATCTAACATGTTTTAGAGAATTGAGAAGTAATTTATTGCATTTGCACTCTTGGCATGTCACGGACACTTTAAAAATGACTTACGACTTACTGTATACTGGAAATAGTTTGATGAGGTATCCCATTGTCACTTTGTTTATATTGGTCTTTTGCTTAGAAAACCGTGTTTTCATGAGCACTGCAGCGTCATCTAGCCCAGGTCTGGGTTAGTGGAACCTGAACTAGATTTAATCACTTTGGTTTTCCCATTTCCCTTTTAAAAATTTAAAAAATTTTTATGGCAGCATCCCGTGGCACACGGAACATTGGATCCTTTCACCAACCCACTGTGCCGGCCCGGGGATCCAACCCCCGCCTCTGCAGCGACCCAAACTGCTGCAGTTGGATTCTTAAGTCCCTGTGCCACAGTAAGAACTCCTTGTTTCCTTTTTTAATTGATTGGAAGGGGTTGGTGGATGAACCTTAGAAGATTGCTTCCTTTCCTCCTTTCTTCCTGGTTGGGTTTGAGGTATACCCAGGAACCAGCAGTGGAAGTCTCAGATTAATTTTTACTTTCTTATGTTTCAAATGCCCTCCTCTCGAACACATACAATAAGTTTTAGTAGTTCCCCCCGCCCCCGAAATAATTCTTTTTGCACACCCTCCCTTCCTTATTTAGGAGTATGTGCCTAATTGAAAATAGTGGAAAAGCGTAAGGGAAATGTCCCAGCTTACCTCATCTGAAGTATCTTTTCAGACTTTCAGCTTTCATTTCATTCTGGCCTCCCACTAACATAGGAATCAGAGGCTGCTTTTCTCTTCCCTGTCCTGTTGAAGTAGCTTTCTGACCATCTCCTCCTCCAGGCTAAGTGAGCTTGAGGCCTTGGCTGCTCTACTGCCTACAGTAGAAAGCCTGGACCCCTGACCATGATTTCCAAAGCCCGCTAGTACTTTTCTCCCACCACATTCCCTGCACAGGGAAGCCTCACTGCAGTGTTCCCTGCCCTAACCCCCAGCGGGTACCCTCTCCCACCCCTACCACGTGCTGTGTCTTCTGCGTGGTAGCCTCTTGTCCTTGTCACACCCCCTTACATGGTTGAAGGTGCAGCTTCAATGCTGTGGTTATCGGTAAAGCCTGCGCTGCCGCTATTTCGAAGTTGACATCACTTGTTCAGTAGCTGGTGCTCCTGTAGCACTTGGACCACAGTTCATTTTTGCCAGACCGTGTTCTGCCTCACACTGTGGCCATCTGCATATTTGTTTCAACTACACCATCAATGCTTTCCAGGTGAAAAAGACCTTGTGTCTGTGAACCCCTTGCCTGCACAGACGGACCCTGCAGATAGTCATTGCTTATGACATTTGATCATATTCAACTGCTGGCCTGTGCTTGAGATGGCCTTTTCTTTTTCTTTGTATGTTTTGTTTAATTTGCCTTGTCATTAAAAACAAAACCAAACCCCACTAAGACAATGTCCCCTCCTGTAGTTGTATCCTAATCCAGGAAAGTTTTATGGGGGGACTGTTGTGGGACCAATCTGTAGATGTGGTGGTCCCCGCAAGGCAGGAGGATTCTTGTGGCCACTGGATCCCATGGGCGGCACTCATTTCTCAGAGGATGGGGGGTGGGGAACACCTGGGAATCAGCCAGGAATAGACCTTGTTTCCTTCCTATCTAATAAGTCTGGAAATGAGTTTTGGTTGGATGAATGCCTTGGCATCCATCCTAACCTTTGTTAGTATTTTAAGAACTGGGTTTTATATTGTGATGCATTGCCAGAAAATTCCAACTAGGAGAATCATGAGGCTTACATAAAATCACCCGGAAGGAAATGTAGAAATATAAAGTGTGGTTTTGGAGTTCCCGTCGTGGCTCAGTGGTTAACAAATCTGACTAGGAACCATGAGGTTGCGGGTTTGATCCCTGGCCTTGCTCAGTGGGTTAAGGATCCAGCGTTGCCGTGAGCTGTGGTGTGGGTTGCAGACATGGCTTGGATCCCGCGTTGCTGTGGCTCTGGCGTAGGCCAGCAGCAACAGCTCTGATTAGATCCCTAGCCTGGGAACCTCCATATGCTGCGGGAGCAGCCCTAGAAAAAGCAAAGACAAAAAAAAAAAAAAAACCCAAAAAACAAAAACAAAAGTGGTTTTGATGTTGTAAAAGAAATATTGATACAGTCACAACCCTCCCCCTTTGCGGGGTATGTCGGTGACAGGTGGCCAGAGGCCCAGGGACCATGAGGGCTTCCTTAGGTTCTGCCTGCAGTACGATCGGGTGTGTGGGACTCCATGTGAACTGCGGCCACACAGGATTTTCATCTAGAGAAGGAAATTTAGAGAAGCCAATCTTCAGCCCAGGAAGATTGGCTTCAGCGTGGAGAGGCCGTGTCCAGCGTGGAGGTCCCGTCTGTGTGTCCTCCTCCTCCTGCCATAGCAGTGGCATCCAGCATGAGAAGGAGGGGCACTTCTCACTGTGTCAGCAAAGCAGTGTCAGCTGTCCATTTCCTCTCAGAGGGAGAGAGAGTAAAGGCCGACACAGGAGCTCAGGCTTCTTAGGGACGAGCACTTGCATCATTACTGACCTTTAGATACTTGGACAGCTTTTTTGCCCTTTTGCTCTTAAAACTGAAACCCAGACAACAACTTTGCGACCTTCATGCTTATTTCCATTTTACGGAGGAGGAAAACGAGGCAGCCAGGGAAGTCATTTGCTCAGAGTTGTACCCCGAGCACGTAGAATCGTCTAGGTCAGAGTCGGCCCCCTCACCACTGTGCAGCACTGTTGTGTCCACACAGTTCACACCCTGGATTGGCCTTGCCACGCCTCCAGTGTGCACAGGATAACCTTGTAAAGTCACAACCCTGATTCTGTCGTTGCTCGGCCTGGCCCTGTCCTGTGTCTTCCCATTGTCCTTGGAGTAAAACTACAGACCTTCCCCCGTGCTGTAAATGACCCTGTGCCTTGGCGCCTCTCTCTCTGGGCCTTCTTCCCACCCCCGCTGCCCTTTGCTGTGCTCCAGCCACCCTGGCCTCCCGTCTCTGGAACGTGCTTCAGAGGCCTTTCTGCGGCTGCTTGGCTTGCTCCCAGATGGCTGGTGTCGTGAGCCGCATCCTGTCATTCAGCTCTCAGCTCAGACCTCAGCCTTTAGGAAGCCTTCCTTCTCTGAGCTCCTGGCCCAGTGCTCTCTCCCTTCAGCCAAGAATTCACCCTGTCCCTGGTCCCCCACTCCCACATGTGTTTCCTGACAGCAGAGCCCGGAGCTGTCTTATTTTACTACAGAATCTCCACTGCCTAAAATAGTGCTTGGGACACTGTGGCTGCTCCCTAAGTACTTACTGAGTAAATAAACACGAGGAGGAGTTGAACAGTTGTGTCTCTGGAAGGCCCCGGGCCTTCCCAGAAGCAGCATTTAGAATCCTCTGGCTTAAAGGATATATGACCTCAGCTCTGGACACTAAAAAGGCTGCCGTTTATCACCCTTGTCCCTCCAAACTCTGCCACCGCCCAAACCAAAACCTGCCGAGGGAGCTGATCTCCTCCAGTGTCTCAGCAGTAAGTGAAGACAGAACCTGACAGTTACCTGAGGTTTCTTGGGAGGCATTGCTGGGCCTCATCGGATGCTGGAAAGGAGCTCTTGGACTTCCGTTTAGCACAATGACAGTGTCTGTAATGGTGACCCTGAGACATGAAGGAAGGCTCAGTTCCAGAACCTTCTCTGTAATAGACATGTCTGCTACTTTTAGGAGGTTTCCATGAACTGAAGGGGAAGTTCAGACATTTGGGAGCAGCTCTCAGGTACCCAGAAAAACCTCTGTCCAGGTGGACTTGCCTGTGGGCCTGTGACTTGCTTAGCGCCAGGGTATCTTTGCCTGAGCTCACATTTGGCCTTCACCTGTCTAGAACACAGCCTATTCCTCCCCTGGCATCAACGGCATTTTGAGGTTTCTCAGGGTCCTCAGATTATCTGATTGGACTGGCCCAGTGTGAATCACTAGTGGTGACTTGGTCACAACTGCCCTGGGGTGCACAGGGAGGGATGTGGGACTTCTGACCCTGCTGGGTGGAGACAGTACTTTAGTACTTGGGCTGGGCTTCGTGAGCAACCCCCCACCCCCACCCCACCCACCTTCTGCCCCATTGCCTTTGGTCCGTGAACCTCAGAGCCGGTTCATCATGGGCAAGTGTGTAGACCCTTCCATACTGGGCCTCTCCCGCTCCTGGCTTTCAGTGAACATTTCATACTAAGAAAAAGCCTTAAAAAGAGCCTGCAGGTCTTTAGAAGTTTATCCATTCATTTTCCAGTTTTCCAGCCCCATCTAAGAAGACAAAGGTGGTCACATAAAGAAAGAGACATTGTGGGAGTTCCCTGGTGGCTGAGAGGGTTAAGGATCTGCCATTGTCATGGTCTTAGCCCAGATATTGAACTCTTGGTGTTCCGTGGGCCTCTGAAGCATTTCTTTTCTTTCTTAATATCTCTTTATAATCCAGGTTTCTCTTTGGTTCCTTGGCTTAATCAGAGGATGATGACAGGGTGAGTGGGTTACAGATTTATTTGCCCACTTCGCAAATTTGTTTTTGAGAACAAGAGATGTGCCAGTTGCTGAGGAGAGAAAATTATACGCTGGTCTCTGAACAGGTGATTCCAGCAGAGTGGACGTGGTTTGCTACCGAGGGCCTTGTGTCGGATGGTGTAGCTGGCCCGTTAGCAGAGGTGCCACAGACAGCCTGGGCCCAGAACCCCCTCCTGTGGGAGGAGGCTGCAAAAGCTGAGCTGGTCCTGAAAGACCAGGATTTGAACAGGTGAAAAGTGAGCAGTGGTAGTAGAAGCACAGCTGACCAGAGCGGGCTGGAAGGTTCCACTGTGACAAGTTGGTCTTGGAAGCCAATGCTGCCTCCCAGGCACTGGAGGCCTCGGCTTGGTTCTCCTTGGGAACCAGGCAGCACTGAGCACAGGACTGGCCCCTGGCAGCACTGGAGCAGTGTTCAGGGCATGAAGGAGGCTGGGGATGATGCCTGGAGCTGCTGTCTGCCAGGCAGGAGCTGCCCCAGGCCTGTGCTGAGCTCTTCTCGGTGGATCATTTCACTCCATCCTCCCAGCCGTTGTGTCAGTTACTGTTGTGACTCCCCTGCAGTGGGTGAAGCGATCCATCTGGCCTGAGACCCAGCTACTGGTTCAGAACCCAGACTCTTCACCAGCACAGTGCTTCTTAGAAGGATAGGCAGGGCTGGACCTCAGAGGGCATGAATGCCACGCCAGGGTGGTCAAGCTGGTTTTTTCCCCAGGCTGTGGGGAAGCATTTAAAGTTTTTGAGCAGGCTTCTACAGTGTTCTGAGCTGCCCTTTGGAAAGTTAAACAGTTATACTTCTGTCTAAGCTGACTTGGGATCGAATAGGAGGTCACCAGGGAACAGTTCAGTGAGATGAGCGGTAATAAGGTTGGGAGTGGATTCTTGGAGCATTGGGGGAGAGCTGGGAGGAGTTTGAGCACTTGGCATTGGAACGTGGATATTCTCCCCAGGCTTTGTGGTGGCATCAGAGAGTAACTTAAACTTGAGCTTGTGCTTTGCACACATGAAGCCCTTAAGGTAACAAATTGAATTCACCGGCTCTGCAGTGCCTGCGGTTCAGAACTTTGGCTCTCCCTGCGCTAATAAGCATGTCCTGTGTGCAGACACCTGAGGTATTCTGCTTGTGAACCATATCTTTGTAGTTCTCTATCCTAGTTCCACGGGAAATCAGAACCTCTCAGAAAAAGAGAGGCCCAGGTCATTTCCATTAAATGTTTATACTTGATGGACTGGTCCTTTTAACATTGACTACGGTGCAACACAGAACATGCTACAATGCACTGCAACTGTGTTGTTCATAAAGTAGTTCCAGCATTTACAACAATGAGAACTCAAATTATACCCTAGCGTGTGATCTGATAATAGGGCCCAAGAAATTCGAGGGCCTTTGAGGTCTGGCCAAAGACTCCACTCGTTTCCTCCCCATTTCTCTTGTTTCTCCCCACCCTGCCCTGCTTTGTGGAAGGACCTTGAAACAGTTGCTTCCGAGGCACCTGAATAGTTAACGGGCTGGTTTCATTAGAATTATTTGGTAGCTTGGATTAAACCAGTGAAATCTAAGAAGGGTGCTGCAGATCCATTAATAGGACTCCCAGCTGTCAATCTACAGAGACATGAAGGCCGGGAGCCTGGTGCTGATGGCTCTTCCCACAGGCTGGTTTCTGACCTTCCCAGAAACTCCCCTGTAGGAATCCTTCACTCTCTGTTTTCTGGGCGTTTTCTCTTCAGAAAAGAGACAGAGCCCAGGGCCCTTGTTCAGAACCTTCCCTGTGGGAGAGAAGGAATTGCAGCAAGTTTAGATATCTATTCTTTATGCATCTCGACCCCAGTATTGCTATACATGTCCAGTCAGAGTGTGCAGGTCCCCTGCTTACGAAGGCTGAGCCAGAGAGTTACATGGGCAGGGGAGGGGAGGGGCGGCCCTGCAGGCTCTGGGCCCTCGGCCAGGACAGGGTGAGTGGGGAAGGTCACAGTGAGCTCAGGGGACACGGCTCTAGGGCAGAGTGTTGGTTGGCTGTGCATGTGGAGAGAAGCTTTATTTCAGAGATCACCGAGAGCTTTTTGCTTCTTTAGGAGGGCGCCTGGTGGCTGTGCTTGGTGCCCTGGAGGTCACCACAAGGCGGCCCCTTAGGAACAATATGCCCAGGGCTTTGGCCACAGTTAGAATTGCTGCAGAGGGCGGGCATACCAGTTGTTGAGCCAGCATTTACTGAGAGCCTGTGTGGCTTGGGGATATGGAGCAGCATCGGGCACAGGTCCTACCTTGAAGGACGCCTGCCTGGGGAAACCCTGCGTCCTTTCAGCCTGAGCCAATCTCCCTTTGTACCTGTTGCCTGGTATCACTGTTTTTTTTTCTTCCCCCCACTTTTAAAGTTTTATTGAAGTACAGTCGATTAACAGTATTGTGATAATTTCTGCTGTACAACAAAGCAATTCAGTTACACATATGCACATATCCATTTTTTCAGGTCCTTTTTCCATGGAGGTTATCACAGAATATTGAACTGAGTTCCCTGTGCTATACAGCAGGTCCCCCTGTTGACCTTCCATTCCATATACAATACTGTACATATGCCAGTCCCAAACTCCCAGTCCATCCCTCCCCCAGCATTTCCCCTCCATTAACCAAAAGTTGTTTTTAAAGCCTATGAGTCTCTTTCTGTTTTGTAAATAAGTTCATTTGTATCACTTTTAAAGATTCTACATATAAGTGATATCAAATGATGTTTGTCGTTGTCTGACTTCACTTAGCATGATAGTCTCTAGGTTCATCCATGTTGCTACCAGTGGCATTATTTCATTCTATTTTATGGCTGAGTAATACTCCATTGTATGTATGTATCACATCTTTATCCATTCCTCTGCTGATGGACATGTAGATTGTTTCTGAGTCTTGGTTATCATGAATAGTTCTGTAGTGAACACAGGATGCATGAATCTTTTTGAATTATGGGTTTCTCTGGATAGATGCCCAGGAGTGGGATTGCTGGATCATATGGTAGTTCTATGTTTAGCCTTACTGTCCTCTATAGTGGCTGTATTTACACTTCCCCAGCAGTGTGGGGGAGCCAGTCTTTTTGTGCCCATTGTCTGGTGTCACTGTGACAGCACCCCCATTAAAGCCCAGTTTTATGCATTGTGGGTGAGAAATTATTTGGTGAGGTGGTGAGGGGCAGATAGGTAAGCACTTGCTACAGCATTGTCACGGGCACGAGCCCCATGCAAGGGGTCCAGCATGGCCGCTTGTAGGCCCCCTTTCCCTGCAGCTCCCTGTGAACCCTGCCTTCCCCTCCTTGTCTCTCCCTCTGCACGGCTGCCCTCGGGGCCCAGGACATATCCAGGGTCCGGGTAGATGAACTTCTGTCCCTGGCAGAGCCCCTTGGAGCAGTTTGCAGGGGTGCAGCCTCCTGTCTCTTCTTCTGGAGTTGTGAATGGGGAAAATTTTCCTTGACTCACGGCCCCTTGAGTTTCTCCTGCCCGCTGCTTCTCAAAGCTGTTTTGGACTGAATCTTCTGTGCTGTCATTTGGGTGGGTCGTCAGGAGTCAGGGCAGATAAGGATGTTTCCTTGGGCACCTGCCTCCAGCCTGGGGAGAAGACACAGTGCCATAGAAAGAGCTGGCCTTTGGAGCCCTTAGGCTTGGGTGTGAGGCCCCCCCCGCCGCCCAGGCCAGGCTGTCACTGAGGTGGGGGAGTCAAGCTTGGATAGCGTGCAAGGTCCCTTCTGCCTAAAACCTTCAGGAAGTCTTCTGCAGTGGTTCTGAGCTGGGGAGAAGGTCAGAGAAGTCAGCCCACTGCAACATCATGACAAGAGCTCCTCTGGGGCTAGGCTGGAGAGGTGAGAGTGGCCAGAGTCTTGGAAGAGAATGTGAGCCCTAATAGAGCATTTGTAGAAGAATGGATAAATGCCAGCTTCTCTCTTGCCTTTGGTTCTCATCAGTGCCTGACCAGGCAGTGGGTCCCTCATTTGAAGTGATCCCATTGTGAACTTTCATCTTCATCCCGTGCCCTGTCTGCTTTGTGTCCCCCAAGTGTGGTCCCGCCTACATCTACAAGTTGAACTAGATTTGAAGGCGATTTGAGTAGGAGCTGGTGCAGAAGAAGCCAACTGCCCTGGGGCTGAGGGTTCATTCCCTGCTCCCAGGCCTTTTTTGTTTTCTAAGCAGCTGGAAATTAGAAGAAATTATTTTGATTTCTCTGTCCTGCCTTTAAGCTTTCTTCACTAGAACAAGTTGGCTTATTTTTCCCGAGTGAATTCATTAAGTGTGTAGGCGTGTGTAATTTTTTATTTTTTGGCAAGGCCACCATGCGTTGTGTGTTTGAAAGCATGAATGAACTTCTGGAATGGAAGTGGGGTGGGGGGCGGGGCTCGACCCACCGGTGCGGTTTCTGCTGGTTCTTCCTGCCTCCCCTCTAAACTGTTACTGGTCCTCTGGTAACATCACCCTGCTTTCACCTGCCTCTTTTCTCAGTGTGATGTAGGCACTTGCAGTAAATCAGCAAGCAGTCATTTTGCAGCCCATCGAGGAACTGAGACCTAGGAGGGGCTGGGGACGCCCTTTCCAGACTCTGACAGAGCCAAGTCAGACAAAGGCAGAGAGGATTCCCTGTACCCAGTGCATCCTCGAGAGGCAGAGCTTAAAACAAAACCTGAGCCCAGAGCACCGTCCCAGAGGACCAAAGCCCAGCCTAAGCGGAGCTTGCCTTTTGTGTTTCTGTGCTTGTGTTTGATCCCCTAGTAAATAATTGAAGACTTTGGGGTCACTCCCAAAGGGAAAAGTTTCCCAGTCATATCTACCTGCAAGGAAGGGTTCGGACGAGCTGTTCAGTGTTCTTCACACTTGAGTTTTCACAGAGTCGAGGGAAAAGGGCTCGGTGTTAGAGCAACTCTGTCGCCTTCTAGCCTGACTCAGCTTTGGAGTTTTTGTTCTTTGCTGGGTGACTAGATAAATCAGTGAAAGGCAGGATGCAGAAGAAGCCGAGAGCTGTAGGGGAGAACCAAACGTGCTCAAGGCCACGTGCTAGCTCTGAGGTCATCCTCTGAGCTTCCTCCATTTGGTCCCCACCTGACATCCCCGACAGCCCCTCTCACACGTCTAACCCCTCCTCCTCCCATGAGATTTTGTGTGGACTTAGGAATCGCCAGATCCACAGTCCTTGGTGCCTTGGTCTCATATGACTTTTTACCTGATCCAGCCTCACCTGTGACTCTCTCTCCTTCACTGGCTTTTCTGAATTCTTTGCTTCTAGCAACTCTTTTTCATCTACTCCGTGGGTGCCTCCCCCTCCCACCCTGGCAAGTCCTGGGATTCATCAGGGTTCCAGCCTCAGCCTTCTCTCTTTGTGTTTGCGCCTTCTCTCTGAGGACTTTCAACTCACCTGTCTCTGCGCCCCCTTCCAGGCTTCAGCGAGCAGACAGGTGCCTATGAGATACTTCTCTCTGGATAGCCCTTAAGGCTCAACTTGTCTGAAACAAATTCTGCTCCCTCTCTTGTCACACAGACCTGCCCCTGTCCCACCTGCCCCGTCTCAGGATGTGAAACCACCATCGACTCTGTTGCTCAGAAACTTGCTTGCCAGAGTCTCTGCCCTCTGGCCTCCCTGCCCTCCCGCTCACTCTCCCCACCTTTGAAGAAATGATCTTGCAGACTGCAGCGATATCCTTTCACACCCCCTGCCCCTACCCTCCTCCCTTTTGTCCTTCCAAACCTCTACATCTTTCAGTGGTTCCCCAGCCCCCCAAGGTGGAAATCACCATTATCCATCTCCAGAACTTTTTCATCATCCCAAACTAAGGTTGCATCCATTAAAGAATAACTTCTCATTGCCTCTCCCAGTAGCCGCTGGTGACCACTCCTTTTCTTTCTTTTTTCCTTTCTTTCTTCCTTCCTTTCTTTTTCTTTCTCATTGAACTATTGCTAATTTACATTAGTTTCAGGTGTACAACACACACTATTTTTATCTCTAAGGATTTACCATTTCTTGGTACCTCATATATGTGGAATCCTTTTGTCTCTGGTTTATTTCATTGGGCTTAACCTTTGCAAATACTCTTGAAATTGATTCTTACCTAGGAATGAAGGGGAGGGCAGGGCCATGTTTACTGTGTGTGGGTCACTGTGCTAGGTGGTTTAAATTGATTGCTTCAATGATTCTCCCCATTACCTGCAGAGGGGGTTGTTAGGTGTCCCATTTTACAGATAAATACATGGGCCTGAAGATGTTAACTGTCTTGAGGTCCCATGGCCAGTAACTATGGAGGCGCCGTATGTGGAACTCAGTTTTGTCTGACTCCAGAGCCTACCTGTTCTCTGCTACCTGGATCTCTAAGACCTCTGGGCCAATAGTGGGCTTCTGCAGACTGAGCATCCTGCTGGGCTTGTCTTGAACTGTGTGGTTTGTATACCTTACTGGGTGTGGTGCGCGCCTTGCCTGTCTCCATCACAGTGACCCTCAAGCTTTCTCCTTGAGTTCTGACCGAGGACTGCTGTCCAGCATTCCGGGGTGGTTTTGCTGATGGGTACAGTTCCCTGAATTGATTTTTCATAAAATGTTCTTAGACACTTAGCCGGGTTGAAGCTTCGAGTCTCAAGATCGTCCCTACGAAACCTAGAGCACACACTCCCACGAGCCGAGTGTGAAGGAATGTGGCTTCCTCCAAAATACTTCATAATCTGGAGTCTGAGGGACTGGGAATATGTCGTTTTAACCATCACTTTTCCCTTGACTGCAGTAGTAAAATGCTTCCTAAAAGCGAGACCCTGAAGGAATTCTTTCTGGTCTGTTGCTTCCTCATTTCCAGTCAGGGTGAAGTCAAACTCTGCACTTTTTTTTTAATTTTTAAAAATTTCATTTATTTATTTAATTATTTTGGCTGTGCCTGCAGCATGCAGAAGTTCCCGGGCCACGTATTGAGCTTGTGCCGACAACAGTGACCCAAGCTACAGCAGTGACCACTCCGGCTCCTTAACCTGCTGAGCCACAAGGAAACTCAAAGCTCTGCACACTTGAGGCCGCCTTCACCTTTTAGATTAGAGGGCTTCCTGGTGGGGGTGGGCAAGCCTTTGCACTGCCCTGAGCAAATTTTCCATGTTGAGAGATAAAGCATATTGACGGGATTCATTCACTTATTCACAAATCAGGTTCTGGACTATTGCAATGAATAATCAGATAAAAATTGCTTTCTTTAGGGAGCTTATTTGAGGGAAAGAACCCATAAGCAAGTTAACTGAGTGAATTTTCTAGGATCCTGGAAAATGGTAAATGCTTTGGAGAAGAAGACGGCAGAATGGGCCAAGGGCATATGCGTTATGAGCTCACAGTGTTCAGTTGGGCACCCAGAGCAGATGTGGCTGAGAAGACAGCATTTGCACAAAGACTTGGAGGAGCCTGGCGGCAGCTTTAGAGAAAAACATTCGAGGGAGAGAGGCATCTGGTGCAGAGACAGAGGGTGAATCTGGAGTGATGGGGGAGCACAGGAGGCCAGTGGAAGGGAGGTCAGAGGGCTTTGAGAGACCAATTCTTACCCAGCATGGATTCTCAACAGAGGACAGGATGTGACAACTTTAGATGGACTTTCTGGTCATATGGTGGGAATAGATGAAGGGAGATGGGGAGGTGGGATATAGACAGGCTAAGGCAATAGTGTGCTGCTGTCATTGTGTTTGGGATTGCTGATTGGGTTGCGCATTTGGTACTGTTTATGTCACAGCCCTCCTTATCCAGTTACCTCCATCCACCTCCTCCAGATTTCCTAGCATTCTGGTTGATGCCAGTGATGCAGCGATGGTTAGGACCAGGAATCTGCCTTTAGGGAGCTCTCAGTGTAGACTCTGGCCTTGCTTCCTTCCACAGCAGGCCGTATTTCTGGACTGGTCGATAACAAATACCTGCCTTTGGCAGGTGTAAGGAATTCCTCCATGATCCAGTCACCAGAAAAATCAGAGTAGAGTTCTTTTAAACCTAGTCACTCATTTTTTTTAAATTACAGCTCTATTGAGGGAGGTACAATTTCTGTAACATAACATTTACCTGTTAAGTGAATGATTCAATTATTTTTCAGTACATTTATGGAGTTGTACAGCCATCATCACAGTCCAGTGCTAGCATATTTCTCTGTCATCCTAAATGGTCCCTCATGCCTGTTGCGTTAATTCCTCATCCCTACCCTCAGCTCTGGGCCACTATGCATCTGTTTTCTGTCTCTTTTCTGCCTTTTCTGACCATTTCATATAAGTGGGATCATACACCGTGTAGTCTTAAATGTTTGATTTCTTTTGCTTAGCATCATGTTTTCAAGGTCCATGTATATTATCGCATGTATCAGCACTAGTTTGTTCATCTTTGCTGATGAAGGGTATTTAATTGTATGGAGGGACCCCATTTTGTTTATATATCACTTGGTGGATATTTGGATCATTACCACTTTTTGGCTATTCAGAGTAATGCCCGTTATCACACCCTTGTAAATTAACTATACTTCAGTAAAACTTAAAAAAAATAATAACGAAAAAAGAGTCATGAGTAGTGCCTGACTTTTTGCCAGAAGTGCAGCTGGTAGGCAGATGACTCTCTGGGTTAAGTGCACACAGCAGTTTTGGTTTTGGGAGTCTTCTTATATATTGGGTGTTCTTGCTTTGCCCTTTCATCAGACTAATGGATTAATGAGTATTATTTGAGCCACGTAATAGCTGAGTGACCTTGCTGTTGCCTATTCCTTATCTGTGAAGTAGGGTTATGTATAGGTCTGGTGCTTGGAGCAGGGTATTGTGAGGATTAAAGAGAATGTGTGCAAGGTAACAGTTAATCACCCCCTACCCACCCCTCCACCCCCTACCCCCCACCCCCTACCCCCTGGCCATGTTCACTTCCTTTGCTGATTCTGGAGAAGTGGCTAGTGTAAGGAACTGCCCTGCTTTGAGTAGTTGGTAGTCTTTTGGGACAGAGGTGTAGGGTGGAAGGAAATAAGCTAGACGCTTGGGTGGGCTCCAGAGGTTGGAAGAGCTCCAGGTGGGTTACCTGGAACCATTTCTTAGAAGGATTAGGACCCAAGCCTTCGAGATGGGGAGCAGGGAGGCTCTCAGGACCCTGGGGTGGCTGGGAGACCCCTGGGTGTTGCTGGAATAGAGGAGTGGGTGGGTCTGCTTAGAAGTGTATTGAGAGAATTTTAAAAGCCATCTGGGGGAGTTCCTGTTGTGGCTCAGTGGTTAACTAGGAACCATGAGGTTGCCGGTTCAATCCCTGGCCTTGCTCAGTGGGTTAAGGATCCAGCGTTGCCATGAGATGTGGTGTAGGTCGCAGATGTAGCTCGGATCCCGTGTTTCTGTGGTGTAGGTCGGCAGCTACAGCTCTGGATTGGACCCCAAGCCTGGGAACTTTCATATGCTGCGGATGTGGCTCTAAAAAGACAAAAAAAAAGCCAACTGGCCAGTGGAAAACTTGGGTCTCTGATCCCTGGGACAGCCGTGACTGTTTTGTTGCCTGATCTCGTGTTTATGAGATATATCTGGATCAGGGAGGCTGCAGATTTAGGGCTTTTTTGGCAGATTCAACCCACAAAATGTTTTCCCTGGGCTCACCAATCCTTTAAGTTCATTCACAAAGTTGCTGTGTTTAAACACTAGAGATCTGGCCATACCAGCCTTCATGCTCACCAGCTGTCACGTGAGCAGAGCTTCCCCGGAGCTCAGTTTCCACGGTCCCCTGGCCCCCGGGGCTGCCAGCTTGAGGCCAGGCCGTGCTGTCCCAGCATGGTTGCTGCAAGCCTCACCTGGCTGTTGAAAGTTACATTAAGTAACTTCATGCTTTAAGCAAAATTGAAAACTGTTTTTCCCTTTCACAGGAGCCACATCTCACTTGCTCTGTAGCCACCTGTGGTGAGTGGTTACTGACTTGGACAGCGCCCATCTGGAACATTCCTCTTGCTGCGGAACTTTCTGTTGGGCTGGTCTAGATCTTTAAACACAGGTCATTAACTGCCTGTCGCTGTGCTCCCAGCCAGCCTTCTGGCCTTGGTGGCTGTCGGTGCTGTGTGTAAATGGACTAGTGTGAGGAGGGGTGACTCCCAACTCCTTTGTTTTGTTTTTTTAAGTAATTAATTTTTTTTGCCTTTTCTAGGGCTGTTCCCGCGGCATATCAAGGTTCCCAGGCTAGGGGTCGAATCGGAGCTGTAGCCGCCAAGCCTACACCACAGCTCACGGCAACGCTGAATCCTTAACCCACTGAGCAAGGCCAGGGATCGAACCCACAACCTCATGGTTCCTAGACAGATTTGTTAACCACTGAGCCACGACGGGAACTCCTCCCAACTCCTTTGTGATGGTCAAACCTTGTATATGGGTGACAGCAGGACACAAGCCTCTCCCCTCATGAATCCCATTAATCTAATATTAATTACTTACATTTCAGCAGACTTTTGTGGCTCAAAAACTGTGGAGGCCGTTCCAGAAGAGGAGCTTAAAAAGCAGTCTGTCCAGGGGCATCGTTTGGGATGAGGGTCCTAGGACTCCCTGACGTCTGCTTAAAGGACAGCAAGTTCGGGCGAATTCGTGTGTCTCTCATCTCACATGTGAACACAAGGTCGCCGACTTTGTCATGTTTTTTGAAGTGTTTGTGTTGTGCTCTAATTCTTGGCATTGTAAGAGTACTAATTAATTTCCTTCTTATTTAATAAGGTAGCAATTCAGAGCCTTTTGAAAGAACTACAAAACGTATTTTTGTCAGCAGCGTGTAGCCCCAGAGAGCACTCAGCGCATTTGGGTAAAATCATGCTCATCAAGCCTCCAGTGTGTGTTCTTTGTTGGAACTCGTCCTCAGGAGATCAGAGCATGCATGTGGAAGTGTTGTTTAAAATCATGACCATCAGTGGGGGTGGCGGCTTGATTCCGGTAGTTACAACAGGATGCATACAGCCGCTGAAAATGGGACAGGCATCTGTGTTAATTGACTTGGGCCGATTTCCAAGCAGGCATCTGAGCTTGTTTATGTAAAATTCACTTACACACACACTCATGCACATGCGTGTGTGCTGAGGCGTCTTAAGGGCCAGTTGTCCGAATGGACAGGGTTGTGGTTGGTGGTGAGATTTCAGGAGCCTGCACTTTCTTCTTTGGAGCTTGTTCTTCTCTCCTCAGCAAGCCATGCTTTTTCGTTTTTGTTTTTTTGAAAGTGCTGCTCTCATAAAGAAGGGAACATAAAGGGAACATAAAGAGTGCCTACTGTATGCCAGGCACTTTGCTAAAACTCTTAACGCTCCTGTGTGCTCTCTGCAGCAAGTGTGTTATTATCCTGCTTTTACTGATGAAGCGTCTGCAGCTTGGAGGTTGAGCAGCTCAGTCGGGGTGTCACTGTGGTGGTGCTGGGTTCAACCCCACATCTGTGTTCACTGCACCCTTGGGCTTCTCCCTGTTGGCTGATATCAGAGCATCAGAGACCAGCTTCATCTGGTGTTGACCGAGAGGTGAAGCCATGTGTCTTTAGCAAGTGACAGAGGTGAGAGGAACGGAAAGGTGTTCTTTTGTGATATTATGATTTTGCTTGACTGACAATGGCCTTGATGAAATCAGGAGGCCTGGGTTTATTTCCTATTCAGCCACTATCCAAAATTTATGATCTTTTTTTAAAAAAAAAATTTTTTTTTAGGGCCACACCCATGGCATATGGAGGTTCCCAGGCTAGGGGTCTAATTGGAGCTGTAGCCGCCGGCCTACACCACAGCCACAGCAGCTCCGGATCTGAGCCCCGTCTGCAACCTACACCACAGCTCACGGCAATGCCGGATCATTAACCCACTGAGGAACGGCAGGGACCGAACCCGCAACATTATGGTTCCTAGTCAGATTCGTTAACCACTGAGCCACGACGGGAACTCCCAAAATTTATGATCTTGAGTAAGTCTCTTGACCTTTTTAAAAATTGTCTTCCTTTGCAAAATAAGGGCAATGTGTTTCACATCTCGGGTTATTGTGAAATTATTCAGATTCTTCCAGAAGCGCCTTAACCACAATAAAGTACGATATGAGTGCGGAATAGTATTTTTACCCCCGTTGTCTGGGGCTCAAGAAAGGATGTGTTTGTCCAACCCAGCTTGTCCCTTATGGACGTTTTTTGGGGAAAAAGATTTAGTATTTCTTTCTTTGATCATTGAGCAGATGTCATACCATGGGAAGAGAACTGTGGCTGGGTCCATTTTGATGTTTTTACTTGTAGTCTGGCAAGTGAGTTAGGCAGAGACAGAGTCCAAGCCATTTGTCAGAGACTTAAAGGTCCAGTAGCCCATGGTCACTCCCACTTTTCCAGTTTTTAAAACCTTAGAGAAAATTGTGAACTCTGGAAAATGCAAAGTACAAAGTTTACAAAGTACAAAGGCACAGTTTAATGAGTTGTTATAAAGCTAACAGCTGTTTAATTGTGACTCTGGACAGTAAATAAAACACTGCCAGCACCCCCCAAAGTCACCATTCTCCTGACTTGTATGGTGATCACTTTGATGCTTTTCTTGTCAGTTTCATCACCTATGACCATTGAAATTATAGTTTATGTTCGCTTGTTGTTGGATTGATACAGTACACGTGTGTGTACTTTGTGTCTGGCCTTTTCACTCATTATTAGGAGGTCTGTATTGTTGAGTGTGATTTTCATTGATTGATTCATTGATTGTTTAGTCTCTTACACTTTTGAATTTCCCATCCTTTTGTCTCTCAATCTGGAATTTTTCTACAGACTTAGATTCCTTTTAAATTCTCTCTCTTTTTTGTTTGTTTTGGCTGCATCTGCAGCATACGGAAATTCCCTGGCCAAGGAACAGATTTGAGCCACAGCAGTGACAATGCTGGATCCCTTGCTGCAAAACCAGGGAATTCCTTCCTCTTCAGTGTCTTTTTTAGCCCATCCACCAAGTACTTAATTTTGGACATTGTATTGTTTGGTTCTTTTTGAAAATGTGTTACTTTTCAAAAGTAGTCATTTCTCTCTCCCCAGTTTTAATCATGTATCTCACCATCTTATATGTAGTAAGAATTGCTATTTTAATTTTTTTTTAATTTTTAATTTTTTAATTTTAATTTTTATTTTTTGTCTTTTGTCTTTTTGTTGTTGTTGTTGTTGTTGTTGTTGCTATTTCTTGGGCCGCTCCCGTGGCATATGGAGGTTCCCAGGCTAGGGGTTGAATTGGAGCTGTAGCCACCGGCCTACACCAGAGCCACAGCAACTCGGGATTCGAGCCGCGCCTGCAACCTACACCACAGCTCACGGCAACGCCGGATCGTTAACCCACTGAGCAAGGGCAGGGACCGAACCCGCAACCTCATGGTTCCTAGTCGGATTCGTTAACCACTGCGCCACGATGGGAACTCCCCAAGAATTGCTGTTTTAACATCTGTTTCTAATTATTCTCCTGTGTGTAGCTTGTATGGATCTTTGTTTCTGCTGGTTTTCATTTGTAGCCATCCCGTGTGCCTGGTTATCTTTGCTTGTGTTTTGGACATTGTATTTGAGAATTGTTTACTGATGTAGGTTGAGGACTAGATTGGGATGATGCTCTGTCTGAACAGTAATGACTTTTGTTTTTATCTGCCAGGAGCTTTATGGCACCAGCAATTTAATAAGATCATTTCCAGCTGCTGTCAGGGATTGCTATCTTTTCTGGGTCACCTAGATTCTTGGAAACTGGTCTGCAGTACATGTGGAAGGCTTTTTTTTCCCATTTCACTCTCCAAATGTATAGCTATTTGGATTTCCAACCCCAGGCGTTGCCACTGGTCTCTGAGGGCTCTGGGGTGGATGTTCTAGAGCCAGGTGGTTATTCAGAGTCATCCTCACTGTCTTGGTTTCCTCATCCTGGTGTTTAAGTGGCCCTAGGACCAGAGGAGACCATTTCCTGCAAGCTCCTCTCTCTGGATTTTAGTTTTCTTGTTTTGTGACCTGGGAGTTCTTCTGTAAGTCTTCTTAGTTCTCTGATGTTTCCAAGCAAATGTTCTTTTGCATTATATCTAGCATTTGTAGTTGTTTTCAGTGTGAGGGGTGGTCTGAATTACTTAGCCAGCCTCCTTTTATTTTTTTAATTTTTTTATTTTATTTTTTTGTCTTTTTAATGGCCGCACCCATGGCATATGGAGGTTCCCAGGCTAGGGGTCGAATCGGAGCTGTAGCCGCCGGCCTGCGCCACAGCCACAGCAACTCGGGATCCGAGCCTCTTCTGCGACCTACACCACAGCTCAAGGCAACGCCGGATCCTTAACCCACTGAGCAAGGCCAGGGATGGAACCCGCAACCTCATGGTTCCTAGTTGGATTCATTAACCACCGAGCCACGACAGGAACTCCAGCCAGCCTCCTTTTAAAAACACCTGTTTTAGGGAGTTCTCACGGTGGTGCAGCAGAAGTGAATCTGACTAGGATCCATGAAGACGCAGGTTCAATCTCTGGCCTCGTTCAGTGGGTTAAGGATCCCGTGTTGCCAGGAGCTGTGGTGTAAACTGCAGAAGTGGCTCGGATCTCCTGTTGCAGTGGCTGTGGCGTAGGCCCGGCCCGCAGCTATAACTCTGATTCGACCCCTAGCCTGGGAACCTCCATATGCCACGAGTGCAGCCCTAAAAAGACCAAACAAATAAACAAACAAACTGTTTTAAAGTCGTAGGATAAGGGAACGGTGGTGGACCTTGAGAACATATCTGTTCCAAACGAATTCATTACTAGTCACCAGAGCAGGGCTTTATTGATCACTTACAAGAAACCACTGTTGTGCTGTGCATTATGGACATTTCAGGGAAGTACAAGGCATGGCATCTCTTACATTCCAGGAGTTTAGCTGGGGACACGGGCGTAAACTCAGGAAATCAAATAGAATTGTTGGAGGAGTAGGTGCTCAAGGGTCATGAAGAGTTGAGGTCTTAGTGAAAACTCAGGCAGTGAGTATGGGTGTGGGGGATGTGCCTGACCCTGCTCTGCCTCTGCCCCCTCTCTCCCAGCCTGCTTCCCCAGGGTGGGCACAGGGCTCTGTCACTCCCCTTTTACATTCCAGCTCTCCAGTAGCTGTACCACGGTGTTCAGGACTCTGAGGCCCTTTAGCAGCTGCCTCCCCTCTTCCTCTGGTGTGAGGCCAGTTCCCCAAAGCTTAGCAGGCCTCAGTGGTATAACCCTCTCTGGAAGCTACCTCTGTCAGCCGGTTGCTGCCAGGCCCCAGGAGTCACAGCCATGGCACCCACTGACCAGGAAGCAGTATCCCTTGCTTCTGGTGATGGCAGCGACAGGGACCTGGTACTCATAGCCAGCACATGGGTGGCCTGGCCCACACCGGGCACTACTCCAAGTGCTTTACATACACACAGTGACCTATGGGGTAGCTGTTACCGTTTCTCCATTTTACAGGCCAGGAAACTGAGGCTCAGAGAGGCTTCACGGCTCCTAATTAGAGTGATGTCTGGGCAATGGCTTGATCCATAGATCCCTTTCTTTGGTAGGGAAATGGGGACCTGGGAGAAGGGCCTGAGCTGTGAAGATAAACATTCGTAGTGGTGGTCCTCACCCACCCCTGTGTGGCTGCGACTGAGCACTACTAGACAGGCCTATAGGTCTAGCTGTTTCTACTGCTGTGCAGGCGCCTGGGGCCGTGTTCTGGCCTCCTGTCCCGGTTCTGCATCCATCAGCCTCGTCTTCCTGGGCGGTCTCTGGATGCCTGCAGCCCATCTGGGTGAGCCTCTGGGGACCAGTAGTGTCCAGGGTTTAGCCAGGCCTGCCCTGGTCAGACTTGCTAGTAACCCCCATCCTGAAAAAGCTCAGAGTCTCTTTTCCTCAAGTTTCACAGGTGGGTGACCGACACAGGTTGTCACATCTACAAAGACCACATCCCTCTTCAGCCGTAAGTGAATTGGGAAGGAATGCAGGGGAGCTAGAAAGTACTCTTTATGTGATGAATAATACTCCCACCCCGAACAGTGATGCAGCCACGCTGATGCTTAGGGTTTCGTCAGAGAAAATCCAGTTCCAAGTAATTGATAGGCTGCTCTTTTTAAAAAATAAACTTAAGTTTTTAGAACAGTTTTGGATTTACAGAAAATTGCAAAGATAGTACCGAGTCCCCCGTGTATCCCACACGCAGGCACCCTGTGATGTATGCATCTAACACTGGGAAGGTGTATTTGTTAAAATCAGTAAACCAGTACTGATTATTATTAACTAAAGTCCATAGTTTATTCAGGTCTTAATTTTTAACTGTTATCCATTATCAATTCCAGGATCCCATCCATTTAATTGTTGTGTCTCTTAGGCTCCCCTTGGCTGTGACAATTTCTGACTTCCTGTTTTTGATGTGTACCAGTTAGGTGTTAGGATGACCATTCTATTGCGATTTGATATTCTTCTCATGGTTAAACGGGCCTTTGGGTTTTTTAGGTGAACGATCATAGACCTAAAATGCCACTTTAATCACATTAGAAGCATACATACTACCAATGTGTTGACTGTGATCACCTGGTTGAGGTGATATTGTCAGGTTTTTCTGCGCTACTACAGTCACCCTCCGCCCCCCACTTCGGTGCTGTCCTCTTGGGAAAGAAGTCAAAGTGGGATACCTAAACCTCTGTGGCTCACAAGTTATTATTTCAGTGTTTTATACCATTACAGACTAAAAATAAAACTTGTCACAAACCAGTGCTCTCTTTAGAAAATTTTAAAAAATGTACTTTTTTCAATATCTTCAAATGGTCAGTCTCTTGCAAGGGTAGTTTTGTATTCTGGTGATAATTGGTCCAGTTTTGATTCCTCAGTTTTGAAGCAGCAGATTTTAAGGCTAAGTAGAAAAGCGGATAGTTTTTGCTTTTAACCAGCCACGAAACTAACGTCAGCCTGATGCAAGATTCAGTTTCTTCTGACTATAACTGGTTTGTGCTGAGGTCGTTTGGAACCGTGTTTAATATATTGTGCAGTGCAAATGTGCTTCCTATCGGAAAGGTTATTTTAATTTACCGTTAGCGGATTATTCTGAATCTGAAAGTATAGTAGAAATTATTGAAACATTGGGTCTCTGTTACTTAACATGTTGAAAGAAAGCTACAGCGAGCGGGAGCACCCTCTACAGGTTAACATTGCAACAAAAAACACAAGAGTAGTTTTTTTTCGTTATTACTTTTGGACTAAAAAGTAGTGGAAAAGAGGTTTATAATCTTTTTTCCAAAAATTGCACCAAGATAAAGCAGTGCTCTAACCGGTGCGGGTGTGTTGTTTAGGCGTTAGCAGTACTGTCCTCACTATGCGTTCATTGGACAGTAGCGCAACCCCAAGAAAAGGATGGTTGAACGACGGCGTCGTCCGCACCGGGAGCTCCAAGCACCAATACCAGGTTTGCTTGTGGTGACTAATCCGGACGTCCCGCCCCAGTCGCCTAGTAGCTGTTGTACCTCTCTTGATCACAGCTCCCTGAGCAAACCACCTGCTCTTCGTTTTCTGGGGCTTTGAAGGTCGCAAAGAGACCGCTCAGTGTTACCCAGAAGACCACGCGCCGGTCTTGAGCTTATTTGCATACGTGCTCCTGCCGGGGCGGGGCTGACAGGGGGCAGGGCCGCGGCGCGCTCACGCCCTTGTCAGATGGCGGCCGGGAAGTAGTTCTGCTGCCGCAGTGGTGGTTGATTCGGGTCTTGTCACCGACTATTACATATTCGAGGCATTAACAGCCCCCTTGAGCAATAGCAGTTCTCCTCATGACGCCCAATTTTACCATGCCTGTGGGCGCGCGCTCTCAGGCCCTCGGGCTGCGTCTGAGCCAGCAGTGCTGAGGGGGGTCCGGGGGTCGGCAGGCGGGGGCGCCCCGGGCCGGCAGCTGACGCGTGCCCGCTGTTTCCCGTTGCAGGTGGCTCTTCTGGGCATGGACATCCTGTCCGCGCTGGTCACCCGGCTGCAGGATCGCTTCAAGGCGCAGATCGGCACAGGTGAGCTGCAGGCGGGCGTGGGCTTTCCTCTCTAGCCTCCACGTCCGGCTCCTCAGCCTTCTGCTCCAGCCCCTACCCTTGTCCCTCCTGCGGGTCCCCAGCTTTCCCCTCCATCCCCGACTCCACCTCCTCCCCTGTCTTACCCGCCAGCCCCCGCCCCTGGCCAGCCCACTCCGCTCCTGCATCTTTAGATGCCGGGGCTGCACCGCCGCCCTCCCTCACCTACTGGGCGCCGCACCGGCCGCCTCATCACGCCTCCTGGCGCCCTCCCGGCTTTCCACACCTTTCTGCTGGTCTCTTCCACCTTTCTGCTCTAGTTACAAACTATTACTTCTATTTCTTTTGCCTGTTAGCTCTCACACTGTGGTGCCTGTCCCTAACTCTTGACTTTGAGTTTCTATTTTTTTTTTTATTACTCAATGAATTTATCACATCTGTAGTTGTATAATGATTATCACAATCCAGTTTCACAGGATTTCCATCCCACAACCCAAGCACATCCCCCCACCCCCAAACTGTCTCCTCTGGAGACCATAAGTTTTTCACAGTCTGCGAGTCAGCATCTGTTCTGCAAAGAAGTTCAGTCTGTCCTTTTTTTCAGATTTGACTTTGAGTTTCTTTGAGAACTCTGGCGACCGGATGTCCTTTCCAGATTATTGTTGGTGTGATTGTTTTCACTTTGGTTGTAAATGTCATTACAAGTGTGTGGTAAATCATCACTCATTTTGAAGGGAAAACCCTAAGTTGATAAAATGAAATAAAAATATCTGCAGGTTTCATACATTAAGAGATGATTTAATTCCTGATGTATGGACATCCATGACAGTATAAATATTAAGCAGCTCTGTTTGTGCAATATTTCCTTATAGAATTTCTCCATTTCAGTGGGTGTGCATAGACTTGTTCTATTCGGTTAACTCGCTGGTTATTGTGCATCTTTAGATAAAATCAGGCACTCTTCCTACTCTGGCACAGGCTGTCCAACGACAAATAAAAATCCCCCTCACTTTTTGATTCTAATACTATTCTATTTTCCTCCGAAATTAGCTGGATTATTCAGGGCTAACTCTTGTAAAAGAAATGTTTATGGAATCTTAGAGGATGCAGCGTAAACTGACCTCTGATATCTGGGTGGCCTTGGAGCAGCGAGGATGGCCTACCCCCAGCCCACCCCCACCCCCCACCCCGTGATATGGAGGGAGGGCTTGAGCAGCAGTCTATCTAATGAGATAGTTTGGTTTCAAGTCCATTCAAAACTGATTGAGGGGTCAATCCCTGACCATGCTCAGTGATTTGGGATTTGTGTTGCTGTGAGTGTGGTGTAGGTTGCAGACATGGTTCAGATCCTATGTTGCTGTGGCTGTGGCGTAGGCCAGCAGTTATAGTTCTGATTTGACCCCTAGCCTGAGAACTTCTATATGCCATGGGTGGGGCCCTAAAAAGCAAAAAAAGCAAAAAAAAAAACAAACCAAAAAAACAAAAACAAACAAAAACAAAACAACTGATTGAGGGAGTTCCCATTGTGGCTCAGCAGTAACAGACCTGACTAATATCCATGAGGCTGTGAGTTTGATCCCTAGGCTTGCTCAGTGGCTTAAGGATCCTGTGTTGCAGTGAGCTGTGGTGTATAGATCGTAGACTAGGCTCATGGGCCGGCAGCTGCAGCTTGGACTCGACCCCTAGCCTAGGAACTCCATATGCCACAGATGCACCCTAAAAAAGTAAGACACCCCCCCCCAAAAAAACAAAACCAAAACTGAATAAGCCTTAAGTACCTGTTCCTTCTCCCCCCAAGCAGATGCACTGGAGCCCCCCTCACCTGGATTTCTTTTTGTGTTGACTCTTTACTGCCAAAGATCTTCCACCGACTCCAATTTTTTTTTTTTTTTTTAAATTTTGTCTTTTTAGGGACGTACCCGAGGCATATGGAGGTTCCCAGGCTAGGGGTCGAACCGGAGCTATAGCTGCTGGCCTACGCCATAGCCACTGCATGCCAGATCTGAGCCTCATCTTTGACCTACACCACAGCTCACAGCAACGCCAGATCCTCAACCCACTGAACGAGGCCAGGGATTTAACCTGCAACCTTATGGTTCCTAGTCGGATTCGTTTCTGCTGTGCCATGATGGGAACTCCACACTGATACCCATTTTAATGACGTTTGAGCAGTTTAAAAGTTAGTTAGAAGCTGCCTGGAGGAAGGTGGTGAGAGGAAGAAGACGGATGGCGTGTCTGTGCAAAGGGTTCTTGGGAGTTCCTAGAGTAGCTCCTGTGGATTTGAGCAGGAAGGGCAGAATTATTGGCTTTGGCGGGTTTAGAATGATGTGCATCATTTAGGTCAGAATTTTGAAATATCTTGTTAATTGACATAAAGGCAGTTGGGGACTGTAGGCCCCCAAAATAGTTTTTCGTTTGATCAATTTGCATTTTCATTTCCAGTGCTGCCAAGTTTAATAGACAGACTGGGAGATGCTAAAGACTCCGTGAGGGAGCAAGACCAGACTCTGCTGCTAAAGATCATGGATCAGGCTGCTAATCCCCAGGTAAGCGGGGAGGGTGTCTTTGGCCCGCTGGCCTGTGTGTTCCTGCAGAAGGTCAGTGGGTTTCAGAGGAAAATTTCGTGGCCTTTCATCAGGTCCCCTCCCACCCCCGTAAAGGATGGTTAAATAAGTAAGAAACAGCGAAGGGTATACATTGAATACACTCGTGGGTATTGAGCACTTGGTTCAATCTTTAGCTCGTTTACATAATCCGCTCTGCTGTCAGGCAGTCAGAGGCCTGGCTGGAACCCTGCTCCCTCTTGCTGGTGAGCTGGGGCTGTGTGGTCGGACAGACAGGCGGACTCAGCCCTGTCTTATGGGCTTCAAATGTCTATTGTTTGGGGGAGTGATGTGGGGAAGGATCAGCAAAAGGCTTCCCAGGGAAGGGGGAACCTAGACTGGGGTTTGGCTTGTGGGCAAGGTGGGTACTGGTGTCCCAGGCTGAGAGCGAAGAGAGCAGAGCATCTTGGCAAGTCTTAATCTTTCCTCACCCATAAAATGGGGACAGCTATACCTCCCTTTCAGGGTTGCTGGGAGAATTACATGCAGTTATACAAACGGATGTGTTTTGAACATTTTTAGCTTGATATGCAGACCTAAGCCCCCAGTTTTCAGTAAGTTCTCGGGGGAGGGGTGAGTGGGCTGCTGGGGGCGGGGGCCGATTTGGCCCCTGCCGAGAGGCTCCTCCTCTGCTGGCCCTGTTGGGTGGAGGCTGCAGGAGCCTGCTCTCCTCTCCTGTCCTTTGCCGCCTGCAGTACGTGTGGGACCGGATGCTGGGAGGCTTCAAGCACAAGAATTTCCGCACCCGGGAGGGCACATGTCTCTGCCTTGTCGCCACACTCAATGCGTAAGTCTGGAGGGGGCCTGAGGGTCTTCTTGGCTGAGCTTTTTTGTATTAAACTCTTAATTTTGAGATCACTATGTATTAACAGGAAGTCGTAGAGCATGTCCTGGGAGATGCCCCCCCCCCATTTCGTGTCTCTAGTTCAGGGTTAGTACCAGGAAGTCAGGATTGACCCCATCCACAGTCCTCCAGTGACACACATGCACTGCCACCAGAGCAGCTCTGGGTGACTAGCCACCACATACAAGTGCACATGTGCCCTTCTCCCCAGGTGACCTCATGCTGCTCCTCGCTAGCCAGACCCTAACTCCTGGCCACTGCTCATCTGTTCTCCAGCTCTGTAATTTTATTAATTCAAGAATGTTATACAAATGGAATCACACAAAGTGTAACTCTTTGAGACTCAGACTCTTTTTCACTCTACATAATTTCCTTGATGATGTTGCCTAAAAAGGGCCACACCCGCGGCATATGGAGGTTCCCAGGCTAGGGGTCCAATTGGAACTGTAGCCGCCAGCCTACACCACAGCCACAGCAACACAGGATCCGAGCTGCATCTGCGACCTATACCATAGCTCATGGCAATGCCGGATCCTTAGCCCACTGAGCCAGGCCAGGGATCAAACCCACAACCTCATGGTTCCTAGTCAGATTCTTTTCTGCTGTGCCACAACAGGAACTCTGGTAGTTCCTTTTTTAAAAAAACTTTTAATTTTTTAAAATTTGTATTTGGTCAAGCCCACAGCATGTAGAAGTTCCCAGGCCAGGAACTGAACTCGCACCACAGCAAAGACAATGCCAGATCCTTAACCTGCGGAATCACTAGGGAGCTCCGGGTAGTTCCTTTCTTTTTATTGCTGAGTAGAATTTCCTGATATAGATGTGTCATAGTTTACATTCGCCTGTTGGAGGGCATTTAAATGATAGCAGTTTTTGGCTATTATGTTGTGAGCTACACAGGAAGTCCCAGTTTTTGGCTATTATGAATAAAGCTGTTAGGAACACACATGTACCAGTCTCTGTATGAACAGAAGTTTTCATTTCTCTTGGGTCCCAGCCCAAGAGTGCAATTGCTGGGTCACTTACTAAGTTCATTTTTAGTTTTTTTTTTTTGTCTTTTTCTAGAGCTGCACCTGTGGCATATGGAGGTTCCCAGGCTAGGGGTCTAATCAGAGCTGCAGCCACCGGCCTACGCCAGAGCCACAGCAACGTGGGATCTGAGCCGCATCCACAGCTCATGACAATGCCTGATCCTTAACCCACTGAGTGAGGCTAGGGAGCGAACCTGCAACCTCATGGATATAGGTTCTTTACCACTGAGCCACAACGGGAATGCCTCTTTTTTAAAAAAATTTAATTTAATTTTTAAATTTTCTTTTGTCTCTTTAGGGCTACACCCATGGCTTATGGAGGTTCCAAGGCTTGGGTTGAATTGGAGCTGTAGCTGCTGGCCTATGCCACAGCCACAGCAACTCAGGATCCGAGCTGTGTCTGTTACCTATACCATAGCTCGCGGCAATGCCGGATCCTTAACCTGCTGAGTAAAGCCAGGGATGGAACCCGTGTCCTTGTCGATACTAGTGGGATTCGTTAACCCCTGAGCCATGATGGGAACTCTTCATCACAGTCTTTTCATTAAGTGTTTTTTTGTTTGTTTTGGTTTTTGATTTTCTGCCACACTTGTGGCATATGAAAGTTCCTGGGCTAAGGATTGAATCCAAGCTGCAGCTGTAGCATTGCTGGATCCTTTAACCTACTGCGCCGGGTTGGGTTTGAACCCAGTGACCTGAGCCACTTAACGCACTGCACCACATAGGGAACTCCCATTGAGCAGTAATTACCTGCAGGTCTTTTATGGCAGAGCACTGCGCACAGAGGGAGAATTCCAGGCCCTTGGTGCCGTGCTGTGCAGTTGAGCACCCTGAGCTGGGCACAGTTGCAACCATCATATGGCAAAATAGCAACACTATGATGGCCCGTATGAGGCGGGCAGGACATGGGAGAGGCTGGGGCTTCAGCCTGGCAGTAAGGATTGGGGCGGGTGGGAGGGAGCCCAGGTGCCAGGGAAAGACTTGTTGGGGAGAAGCACTCAGTTTTGACCTCTGTGCAAGGGCTGTCTGGGTGTGCATTGATTTTGGAACCAGATGGGGCAGAGTAAGTTGTGAGGTGTTGACAGGGCCCCAGAACCTGGGTGGGGTGAGGGGTGGAGAGGCAGCTCTCTGCCTCTGTTCTCCCCGACAGTAAAACACTCCTTCTTTTTTCAGCTCTGGAGCACATACGTTAACACTAAGCAAGATCGTGCCACATATATGTAACCTACTTGGAGATCCAAACAGCCAGGTGAGTGTATTTTCGTGAGAAAGAAAAAGCTTTGGTTATAGACAGCGAAATGCATTTCGATGTCTGCGTCTGCAGGATAGGGGGGTAGGGCATTATCTTTCCAGGACTCCCGTTGTTGTTTGAGATGGTTAGCATTTGTCAGCTGCCTTTGGTCAGTGTTGTGGCCACCTTGCCCTCCTCTCCACATTGGGGTGAGGTCTCACTAGCCCATCAAGTGATGTCCAGGCCAGCCTCTGAGAGAATGTCACTCTGGTCACCATCTCTGCAGCCAGGAGTGACATGGGAGAGAGGGACCACTGGTGATGGAAGAATAGCGGTCACCTCCTGGGGTGGGCGATGGACTGGGCAGGGCCTGCGGGGGTGGAAACTGTCCACGTTGTGCTTTGGGTGGTGGCCACATGGGTGTATGTAACCATGGAAATGCTTCAGACTGAACTCTTGAGATCTGTGCATGTTATTTTGTGTACGTTTTATGTAAATTAAAACAAACCCCCAAAAAACAACCAGAACACCACTTCCTTAGCATCAGGGTGGGTAGGAGAGGTGCTGGGCACAGTGACCTGCAGTTTGCAGAGCTGAGTCTGGGCCCCAGAAGGGCCAGTTCTCCCCCAGTTCAGTTCTATTTACCCCCAGAGCCCTGGCTCACACTAACTGGTAAGCATAGCACTTTGATAGGTAAAGAGGCCGAAAATGGGGACAGTAACTTAAAGAAGAAACGCACAGGTGACTCTCGAACAGCATGGGTTTGGAGCACACAGGGCCACTTTTGGGCAGTGTTTTTGGTGGTGTCCCTAAGTGCCACCTGTCCCTGGTGGTTTGGATCTGCGGAGGCAGCACTGTGGATGTGGATTTTGGTCTGTGTCCCAGCCTCACCCACACCGTTGAGGGGTTGACTGCATGGTGGACAGCATCTCATTTTCATGGCTAAAGTACCCTGTGCTGTCCCCGGCCCGGCCCAGCCCAGCTCCGGGGGCCCCCAGGGTCTGATCCCCTCTCATCTCTCACATCCCTTGCCCCACGGCTGGTCTTATTTCCAGTTGTCTCTCAGACTCTTTCTTGGCTGCTCTCTGTCCCCCCTGAACCTTCGTGCTTGCTGCCGGACTGTGTGCATGGGCTCCTTGCTCACACTGCTTTTTTCTTCCTGATCATTCTGTTACCCAGCCTTCACTGAAAATATGTGACGGTGGAGATGTGATTTTGAGGTGTTTTTATTTACTGAATCATACTTCAACATTAATATTTGCCTTATGTTCAACATTAATTTAAAAATAACTGAAGCTACTTTTTAAAAAGATTCTAAATTACCGAATGGATTATTTTACCTTTTTGCCCCCTTAGTGTCTTGTCTCTGTTGTTGTTTTCTGTGGGAAAAAATCCTTTGCAGAGGTCCTGTTTCAAGGCCATCACTGCTGCCACATGGCCTCCTTTGGTAGAGCAGAAAAGCCAGCTGGCCAGGTTGGGTGAGGCTCTTTGTTTCTCGTTCCCATGCTCTACAGGTGATGTGAATATTCACGCTGGGCTGTGGGGGCTGAGGTTGGCGGAGGGCAGCTGACGCTCCGTGAGCAGCTGGCAGCCATCTGGGTTAGACAGTATGCAGAGTCAGAGATTTGCACACTGGGCCCTCAGGAGCCCACACGCCCACACCTGCCTTAGGAAGGTTTCTCTGCATGTGCCTGCATACACACACGCTCATGCACACGTCCCCAACCCAGGGGGCTTCATGTTTGCTCCTCTGATACGAGTGCCTTTCATCGCCCCTCCTTCTGGGGTGTGTCTGCATGTTGCACGTGCTTGTGTTCTTGACTTTGTATTTCATTTTATGGCCGTATAGTTGACTTAAGATGTTGTGTAGTTTCAGGTGTACAGCAAAGGGAATCAGTTCTGCATATGCACATATCCATTCTCTTTCGTATTCATTTCACATATAGGTTATTATTCAGTATTAAGTAGAGTTCTCTGTGTGTTATACAGTGGGTCCTTGTTACCTACCACTTTCATATATGGTAGTGTGTGTCTGTGTTCATTCCAAACTCCTGATTTATCCCCCCTCCCCTTGGACTTCGTTTTAATTTTTTCTTCAGTCTTTTGTGCTCTCTTTGGACCTTGAGGGTCAGGGCTTTTGCTTTTTCTCTTTATAGTCCTGGGACTGCCTTCCAGAGGTCTGAGGATGGAGTAGATGCTCTGTAGCTGTTGGAGTGACTTCCTCTCCTTAACTGTTTACATCTCAGGCTAGAGAGGGCAGTTGTGTCTTGCAGGGTGCTGTCACTGCCTGCTGTTGGGGCCGGCCTCCAGCTCTCCTTTCTCTGGGGGGGCGTGTATGCCTGTGTGCATGCGTGTGTGCGTGTGTGCATGCGTGTGTGTGTGTGTGTGTGTGTGTGTGTGTGGTGAGTTTTCACAGCCCTGCCCACGGCCGCTTGCATGGATGTCACTTGCCTTTGACTCTGCAAACTCTCCTGCCTCAGGGGATGTGCGTGCCTAGTGACATTGGTCTGAACACAGGGACTCAAGCTTTGCAGAGTGGTCTGCATGTGTGCAGGTGATGTGGTCAGGATGGTCTTGACTACTGAAAGTAACTGAAAACCCAACTCAGCATCATCAGAGCACGAGGGAAGAGGTATTACCTTGGAAAGCAGGGCGGAGTTGGGGAGGCTTGGCTAGCCCTGTTCTATTGGGCCGATCGGCTCATGGGCCTAACACACACGTCCACACTCCTGGCTGATGGAAGCCTGGTACCTCCCGTGTCCCTCTCCTGCATTCAGCCTTTCTATGTTGAAGGGCTCAAACTTAGATGGAGGTGGTGAGAGTGACATGCTACATCCCAGGGTCACCACCCAGCTCCGGCAGCTAATCAACAAGCCCAGGTCACCGTCATCTTTTTCCCTCCCCCCTCCTTTATTTGGAAATAAAATCTGGATTGTTTTGAAGGAAATCTTAGGCATCACTTCATTTAATTCTTAAATAGTAAAAGATAAGGACTCTCCACCCAGTGTAACCTTAGTACCATTGTCACTTCCTGTCCCTCAGAAATGACTTATTCTCTCATGTCATTAAATACCCAGCCCCTGTTCACTTTTCCCTCAGTGTCTCATGCTTATTAGAGTTCCTCCCATTCTCCTTTCTAAGAGCAGAGAAGCATTTTCCAGGGGCTTTCCCACAGAGTTCCCCTGGAATCTCACTGTTGAACGCTGCATCCCTTGCCCTGTGTTGGCCAAGCCTCTGGGAATGGACTGCACCTTCTGAGCCGAGAACAGATCACCTCCTTTGAGATGTAGATTGCACAGCATAGCCTGGGCTTGTTGCCAAGGAGAACAGGGATAGGGACTGTAGCAAAGGCGGCCAGCACGCTGAGACACCTATGTGATAGGAAGTCCCTTTGCCAGATGAGAAAAAGCCTGGACCTGCCCGAAGACCCCTGGCTTCATTGTTACAGCTCCTCAGCTTGCCTGGAGTGGGTGGGTATGGTTGCGTTTGCAGGGCCTTCCCTGCTGACCACTGTCTGTCTTGCTAAGGAGTGTGATGCACAGCTTTAAAGCCTGAAAGCATCTGGGAAGCCCAGGGACTGCTGATGATGCCGGCTTAGAGTGCTTCCTAGTACGCAGAAAATCTCTTCTGTGAACTTGAATCAAGGGTGGTTTTGACCTGAGAGATTTCTAAGCCCGCAGGGAGGTTATTTATTTATTTATTTGCTTTTTAGGGCTGCACCTGCAGCCTGTGGAGGTTCCCAGGCTAGGGGTCGAATTGGAGCTGCAGCTCCTGGCCTATACCACAGCCACAGTAGTATGAGATCCGAGATGTATCAGTGATCTATACCACAGCTCACAGCAATGCCAGATTCTTAACCCACTGAGTGAGGCCAGGGATCAAACCTGAATCCTCATAGATACTAGTCGGGTTTGTAACCCACTGAGCCATGATAGGGAAGTCCCTGAAGAGTAGTTATTTAAAGGGGCTCAGGTTGTTGGTCTGAAAGATGTCCCCCCAGCCACTGTGTTGAGTGCTTTATACATGCAAACATGGGGCCAGGACTTGCGGGGCCTTCCTGCTCCATGCACCACCTTACCTGCCTGGGCTGGGGAGCACTGCATTTGGGTACCTTGTAGACAGTCTGATATTTGTTGAATGAATTTACTATTATTTTTATTTATTTATTTTTTGATTTTTGCCATTTCTTGGGCTGCTCCCGCGGCATATGGAGGTTCCCAGGCCAGGGGTCGAATCGGAGCTGTAGCCACTGGCCTACACTAGAGACACAGCAACGTGGGATCTGAGCTACATCTGCAACCTACACCATAGCTCACGGCAACGCCGGATCTTTAACCCACTGAGCAAGGCCAGGGATCAAACCCGCAACCTCATGGTTCTTAGTCAGATTCTTTAACCACTGAGCCATGATGGGAACTTCGAATTTATCCAGTTTTTTTAAGTGCATTTTGTTACTTGAGACTTACGCAGTGCTCCTTTCTTTTTTCCTGTCTGTGTTGGGCCAGACCTCTGCCTTGCTCTTCCCTGGAGCCCATGTCCTGCACCTCTGCTTTCTTGCCTTTGCTCAGGGTGGTCACCTTGTTTGGAGCTTGTCTCATTCCATCTTCCCCTGGTAAAGTGCTATGTTTCCAAACACAGTTGAGGTGCTTCCTTCCTCTTCCACAAAATGGTCTCGAGTGCTGACTCCCTCCCGTCACTTGTGTGAGCTCTTTGTACTGTTTTTTTTTTTTTTGTTTATTTGTTTGTTTTTGTTTGTTTTTGTTTTTTTTTGGTGCACCTGCAGCATATGAAAGTTCCTGGTTCAGGGATTGAACCCATGTTGCAGCAGCCACCTGAGCCACACCAGTGACACCACTGGATCCTTAACCTGCTGAGCCACCAGGGAGCTCCTCTTTGTACTCTTTATATATAACACTTAGGACATCTTGCCTTGTATTAAATGTAGCCTTTATGGAGTTTTGTCCCCATCTCCCTTTTAGAACCATGAGCTTCCTGAATACAGGCTCTGTGTACCCAGTGCTGCCCTTTTTCATTGCTCACTTAGTATGTGTTTAGTTGACCTACATCCAGAATGCTTTACATGGTATTTTATTTTTAGAAGAATTCACTTATTTGTAGTGTTTTCTCTTTTGGAACGATGGTCTAAAAATTCTAGTTTCCAGGCATCATCTTAAAGGAGGGAGAGAACTAAGGGGTATGGACTTTAACATGTACCTAGGGATGGGAGCTGAATTTTTTCTGCTCCCCGGAACTGTGCCTGCTGAGTCGAAACTCTGTCAAACATGCCACTATTTAGTCCACTGTCCACAAGGGATTATATGCGCAGTTGCTTTGGTAAATGGGTGATAAACTTGGGGTGTTGTGTAGCCTGTTGTGTTCACAGCAGGAAGCACTGGGGGTGTGTGTGTGACACAGGGCAGCTGTAAGATCTCTTCTTTTACATCTAGGTTCGAGATGCAGCAATAAACAGCTTAGTGGAAATTTACAGACATGTAGGAGAACGCGTGAGGGCAGATCTCAGTAAGAAAGGATTGCCACAGTCCCGGTGAGTTCAGACTTTTTTCCTTTCTTCTGCTCTTCCCCTGCTCCTTCTCAGTTAACATCTTTGTTTGCACTGCTGCTTTGGTTCTGGTGATTTATCGAAAGAATATTTGGTTGGAGATCTTGTCCAGATCATGTGTCAGGGGCCCCCTTTCATTGAACTGTTCAGAAGCACAACTTTCTCACCTAGACATCCGGCCAGGCCCCACGCCATATGCTGGGCTTAGAAGCATATTGCGAAGTGATCGGCATTGAAAGAGTCTGCCATTCCCCTGGTTGCTGTGGTTCTCCATTTTATATCTACCCAGTGCCTAGCATAGTAGGTGCTCAGAGCATATTTGTTTGAATAAAGCCTTTCCAGGATGAGCTGGGTAGGCATATACAAGTAATAACTTTGGAAAACATCTTTGAAATGGTCAGGAATGTTAGTCTCAGTGTAAAAGTCTCCAGCACTAGGTGATCAGAGTCTTAGCAGATTCTGGGCAACCTGTGTCCACAGACATTTCTGCTGCACTTGGAATTTTAAAAATAACAACTGAATATCTTTAATTTTAACTGTGATGGAGAAATCTTACAGAACATGAACTCTAAACCTTTTGCCCATCTGATTCCATCATGGGAGAAGGTTCTGTGAAACCCTCGGAGCTAGACCAGGATGGGGCTCCCGGTGCAGCTTGCCTGGGCCTGTCACGGTGTCCATGGAAACAGCAGAGGCTCATAGATAGGAAGTGATCTCCGAGTGAGAAGAGTCAGGGCTCATCCCCAAGTCCTGTTCTTCTGACTTTTCATTTTCTCCATCCCGTTCCCCGAAAGTGCTTACAGAGTATTGGGCATCTAGATGTGGGATGGAGTGTTGAAATATATAGGAGTCTTCTGTCTCCATGGCCCTCAGTTGGGTGTGATGGAAGTGGCCCCCTTACCCTACTTTAGGGGCTCCGTGAGTACTTGAGGGGCCATCCATTTTTGTCATTGTCACATCTGACCCCAGTGTTGCTCTCATCATGGCCCCTGTGCTTTTTTAAAAAATTTTTTAGCCCTAAAATATTTCATAGCAGTAGAGTGTAGCTGGAGATCCTGCAGGCTAACAGACAGTATGATACACGGCCCCTGGGGCAGGTGTCAGCAGGGAGTGTGGTGGAAGCTGCCTGTTAGATTAAGAACTGTGGACAGGGGATTAGATGAGAATAAAGCCACATTTTATGTTTTTTACAAAAGGTAATCTGTGGGAATGGGGTAGTTTTCTGTTTTGTTTAGGGTCGCATTTATGGGATATGGAAGTGCCCAGGCTAGGGCTCAAATTAGAGCTACAGCTGCTGGCCTATAGCTACAGCAGCACAGCCACAGCAACACGGGATCCAAATCATGTCTGCAACCCATATCACAGCTCATGGCAACGCCGCATCCTTAACCCACCGAATGAGGCCAGGGATCGAACCCGCATCCTCATGGATGCTAGTTGGGTTCTTAACCTGCTGAGCCACAATGGGAACTCTGGAACAGGGTGTTTTAATTCCTATAGTTTATAGACTTCAACCCTCTGGTCCTTGAATATATATATATGGTCAGAACACTTAGAAGGAATATGGACCAAAAAGTAGCAACCTACCTATCTTTTAGGGGAAATGGGAGGGTACAGATGAGCAGGGAGAGCAGTGCGGGAGGGGGAGGGCTATTTAAAAGGGACGTCACAGTCATTGTTGGGGAAACAGGCCGTGGGCAGTGAGACCCTGTCCTGCACCAGGGACGGTGTCACCACGTAGCTCATGGTGACCCTGGGCTATGAATGGACCATCTTCCACGGTGGGATTCATGTGTCATGGTTGACAGTTGCTGTAGTGGCTGGTGGAGTGGGGAAGTGACATGGGGAATCTGAGATCTAAAGAGGTGGGCACGGGAGAGAGTCTATGCCACAGGTCTGACCCTGTCCTACAGAGGCCTGCTTGCAAGGTTGGCCTGGGCTGGTGCCTGGAAACTTGGATTTGGGGGGCTTCCCACCTGACCAGTGTTTTGCTACTCATCTGCTTTCCTTTGGGAGTCTGGCGTTTGGAGAAGTCTTAGGGAGAGGCTGCTTATGTGACCAGCCCCATAAAATCTGGCATTCAGGTTGTTCCCATGTGGCTCAGTGGGTTAAGGATCCAGTGTCACGGCAGCAGCTTGGGATGGGTTCCATCCTTGGCCTGGAAACTTCCACATGCTGTGGGCATGGCCAAAAAATCCCCAACCAAAAACCCCACAAAAAAAACAAACACACACCCTGGCACTCTGACTCGAACATGTTTTCCTGGTGGATAGCATTCCACCTGTGCTGTCATGGCTTCTTGTTGGGGAACTCAGCGTGTCCCACGTGACTCCACACAGAAACTCCAGTCTGGTTTCCTGTGGACTTCACCCAGGATTTTCCTCTTTGTCCCTTTACTGTAATAATCACAGTTGTGAGTATGACCCTGTGCTGAATCCTCTGAGTCCTAGTGATTCAGTGAACCCAGGGGTGGACAGAGGGTCCCAACATAGAGAGTTGGCTTTAAGTGAGGTCCCGGAGCTGGGCTTGGAACCTTCTCTTCCAGACTCTCAGCTACAATTTTTTTCCCTACTATTACCCTTCCCCTTTAAAAAAAAATAAATATTAAAAAAGAAGCTATAGCAGAGTTAGGGCCTCTGTGAGCAGGAATGAAAGTTTCCACTATCTCATGTTACCTAAAATCCTTCCTAAAGATTCTGGACCACTGTCCTAGGGCAGTGGACTCATGTCTTTTGGAGCCATTGTTGGAAAACTCTGGCAGACACAGTGCTTGGAGAACCATCCTGTCAGCTCTCTTTCTTTTTTTCTTTCTCTCTCTCTCTCCCTTTCTTCCTTCCTTCCTTTCCTTCTTTCCTTTTTCTTTCTTCCTTCCTTTCTTTCTCCCTTTCTTTCCCTCCCTCCCTCTCTCCCTCTCTCTCTCTTTCTTTCTTTCCTTCCTTCCTTCCTTCCTTCTCTCTTTCTCTCTTTCTTTATCTTTTTTAAACTTTTATTCATATACCATTTTATTTACTGACCTGTGAAACATGCCAAAATTCATATGACTAATGAAACTTTTCATGTTAAAACAGTCAACACAACAAATTCCTAGCAAGAAACATTTGAATGTAGGAATCAACATGTGAACATTATATCTAGGTGCTAAAATTCAGGCTATAAATATGAGATAAATATCAAATAAGATACTCCTGGTTTAATGGAAGACATAACAGTTATGACAGTCATGCTTAACACTGTGGTTAAGTAAAGAGAGATGGGCAAGGGTGTCATAGAAGTATGCAAAGGTTTAGCAGTTCAAAGAAGCCTTCGCCCTTCTGAGAAAATACAGATGGCAAATATATAGCAGATTTTTCTGTAATACGGTAGTTTCATTCTGTTCTTGCTTTTAAAGTAACTGTAGGTGTTTTTTTGAGCACTGAAAACTAGATGCAAAGTAAGTCTGCTCAACAAATTAATGCTGCCAAGAATCCCTTCTATTTGGAAGTTCCCAGGCTAGGGGTCGAATTGGAGCTGTAGCTGCCAGCCTACACCATAGCCACAGCCATTCCAGATGGAGTAGTGTCTGCGACCTACACTGCAGCTCACAGCAACACTGGATCCTTAACCCACTGAGCGAGGCCAAGGATCAAACATACATCCTCATGGATACTAATTGGGTTCATTACCACTGAGCCACCATGGGAACTCTCCTTATATTTACAAATACAGTTCAGGGAGTTCCCTTGTTGCCCAGCAGGTTAAGTATCCAGTGTTGTCATTGTAGTGGATCAGGTCCCTCCTGTGGTATGAGTTCAAACCCTGGCCTGAGAACTTCCATTTGCCATATGCACGGCCATAAAAAAAAAAGTTACGTTTGTAAAGTTTAAGATAAAGCATACATGTTTTCATAATTATTTTTAAATTTGATTGAGCCTATACTACTGCATATAATCAGTTATACTTCTGTGCACAGTTAGTTTCAGGTACCATATTTTATATTTTTTGGTCCTCAATAGCATAGAATTTATGCTCCAAAAGAAATTTATCAGTCCATCAAATGGTTACATTTAACTTTCTTTTAAAGACAGATTAAATTCAAGGAAGAACTGGCTTTTCCTGATACCTCATTTTCAAAATACTGGTGCAGATTTACCAGAGAATAATTCTTTATTTTGCCAACATCAAATAATCTGCAAAAAGTTTCCAAGAGAGCAGCGTTTCTTGTTCAGCTTCCTAAAATAAAGGCTTTCTGAATGAAAGCATTTATATTCCTAGCTCTTTAAAATAAACATTAAAAAATAAAGTACAGGAGTTCCCTTCATGGCTCAGTGGTTAACAAACCTGACTAGGAGTCTTGTAGATGAGGGTTTGATCCCTTGCCTCACTCAGTGGGTTAAGGATCTGGCATTGACGTGAGCTGTGGTGTAGGTTGAAGACGAGGCTCGGATTCCAAGTTGCTGTGGCTGTGGCATAGGCTGGCAGCTGTAGCTCCAGTTCGACCCGTAGCCTGGAAACTTTCATATGCCATGGGTACAGCCCTAAAAAAAAAAAAAAAGTACAAAAATGATCTCTTGGGTTCTGAATAGCCCACTTAGTTACATAAAGTATTTTCTGTCCCAATACTTTCTCAGATGAAAAAGCCATTTACTTCCTAAGAACACAACAGTCTTCATTTCAGCCATTCAGTGTGTTTCCATGGTAACATGGCGGGTTGCCTTGGCCGTCATAAGTCACATTAGTTGACTGTGGAATTTCTCCATCTTGTTTACATTGAGAGCTCTGGTCTGTTCTATAGACCAAACAAACTGAATCGTCTGTTACTTTCATACACACACTGCTATCAGAATGCCAGTATTGGAGAACCACACGTGCCTTCATAGGGTTGGCCAAGTAGTTTCTGGGCCATGTGGCTGCTGTCCCAGGTCTGGTGCTGCAGCGTCATTGTGGAGTAGCAGGACTGGGGACCAGAGGCAGTATGAGGTGGCATGGCCCCCCCACCTCTCTACCTCCCGCCACTTATAAATTTTACTGAAAGAAGCTGAAACTTCATGTTTCATTACATTTATAACAAGACGATCCTGTAAGATCTAGCCCCCTGAGGGTCATAGGCTGTGGCCGCCACCTTCATTGTGTTTGGGATGTGTCCAAATGGAATGACGTTTAAAGACTCTCCTGCTGTTGGGAAGTTCAGTATCTGCTCTTTGCAGCTCCAGGTGGCTGTGGGAATACTGGAATATTCTAGACTTCTTGTACATCTCTGCGGGGTTTTTTCGTTATGGTGGGAGCGTGGTTGATTCTTGAGCTTAGCAGGATTCCATACCACAAGGTGAATATTGCAGAATTTGCTTGATGTTTTCTAAAACTTGGGTTTAGTCCTGGAATAAAAATCCTCTCCTCTTAAGGGTTTGTTGGCTGAGTGAGCGCTGTATTTGAGAAGAGGATTAATTATATCTCTAGGAAATATATGATTGAAGAGAATACCTTGATAACATCAGCTGGATGACTTCGTAATAAGAGTAGTGATCTGACTGAAGTGGTAGTTTTCTGTCCATTTCACAGTTGAGAAAAGAGACTTGCATGTTCTTCAGCTTCACTTTGATGGAGCTTAATCATGCTCTGAGGCCACGTGTTTAGCTACTCAAGTCATCTGCCGGCTAAAATCCTATTAAGCCAGATAATAGAGAGGAGATTTTCAACACAGTCATCTTCATCTTAGAAGATCTCTCCACCCACTTGGCATCTCAGCACAGCTGAGCTGTGAACCTCAGTCAGTAAAATATTTGGTCATTTTATGTTGTTTTCAATGTATTGTTTTCACAGTTCACACAGTATGTTCAGAAAGTAGTCCTGTACAACTCACTCACAGCTGCCCATTGTGAGATGCTCGGAAACTGAGGGAAGTGTAAATAAATCACCTGTCACTGCTCTCCAGGGCTTACCTTCAGAGACAGGTGCTTTTAGCTCGTGTGGACATTCCCTGTCTCTCCAGCATATTCCAGACAATAGAGTTTTTCAGTATGGTGTATTTTAGTTTGTGAAGCTTTGGAGAAAAGATTACTGGTGTTAAATTTCTTCAGGAACCGTCATTATTTGGGAACTAAGCTCCTGAAACAGCAGCTGCTTTAAACTTGAAGATAGTTTAATTCCTAGGTGGAGCTGTTGCATGTCATCTGATGCATTGTAAATATTTGGTAAACTTTCCTTGTGAACCTACAGTTTTGAAAAGCTCTCATAATATTTGTTTATAAAGAACAGAAACATTCACTAGACATTATTGTCTAATGATTATATTGTTAAGGGAAAAATTGAAACTTTCTTATTTTTAATTTGCTTGCCAAAGTTTTGGTGTTGTAGGGAGGGCCCAGGGCAAAAGCCGGTGCGAAATGTGCTCTATAATGTTCCCTCTTATCTTAAAATTTTCTTTTTGCGTGTGTGTGTATTTTTATTTGATTGAGATATGTCTCATGTACTGTAAAATTCACCCTTTTAAGCTATATCATTTGGAGGTTTTTAGTATATTCATAAAGTTAGGTAACTGACATCACTACCTAATTCCAGAATATTAAATTTTATTTTCTGCCAGCCATTTATACAGAGAGAGCTGACTAGATTTACAAGATACACTGGAAAAAAGGCAATTCCCTATCTCTTCTGCTATTTTTCTTCAGACTCAACTATCTTTATTAACTCTTGTTTCTGTTGCTCTGTCTCTGAATACTGTGCATGTGGTGCTGTTTCTTAGCTCTCTGTCACGATAAGAGTTTTGTTTCTAGTTGTGGAGGGTGAATTTCAGCTCTCTTTCCTCCTAATCTCCCTCAGGGACACTTAACTTCTCCTTGTCCACCAAACACAATCATGTTTTAATTTTGTTTGTTTGTTTGTTTTGCCATTTCTTGGGCCGCTCCCGAGGCATATGGAGGTTCCCAGGCTAGGGGTCAAATCAGAGCTGTAGCCGCCAGCCTACACCACAGCTCACGGCAATGCCGGATCCTTAACCCACTGAGCGAGGCCAGGGATCGAACCCGCAACCTCATGGTTCTTAGTCAGATTCATTAACCACTGAGCCACGACGGGAACTCCTCCAGTCATGTTTTAATTTTGATGACGACAACATATAGTTCATTTTGTGACTGTATTCTGTTCACAGCTCACTCGTTATGTTTGATGAACTCTGGCTACTTCCCTGCCCCCAGCACACACTTGGAGTTGTTTTCCCTGGGTTAGTTTACTGTCTCCCTTTCATGTGCAGGGTTGTCTGTGTACTGTGCGTGCACCAGCACTATCTGTGTCCTGCTGTTTACCCATGTCCTTGTGAGCCTGTCCTTCTGGTCCATGCTGGCTGCCTTCACTGCCTCTTACTTTCTTGTGTCCTGAAATCTCTCTCTGTCGTCATCCTGGGGCTCCACTTCACCTTTCACTGCAGGTGCACATGCTGTTTCTTGGATAATGTCTTTCTTGGTTTTGTCTCACTGTAGTTGTGCAGTCTCTAATAAGAGACCTCCAGTCTCTTATTAGAGCAGGAAAGTTTTTGAGTCTGAGAATATCTTTGTCCTGTCTCGATACTGAAAGTTTGTTAGGGTTTAGAAGTAAGTCTGGGATGGAAGTCCCTTTCATCCAACAGGTTAAAGCTAATGCTGGATCCTCGTGGTTCCTAGTCAGATTCATTTCTGCTGTACCGTGACGGGAACTCCAGTTTTGCCATGGATTTTAAAATATAAGTTATATCATCTGCCAGTAGGGTTTATTTCCTCTTCTCCAGGTGCCTTTTATTCTTTTTCTTGCTGAAAAGCCCTGGATAGAACTTCCACTAAGAAAGATGTTGAATAGAAGTGAGAGGGGGCAACATTGACCTACTCCTGATCTTAGAGGGAAAACTTTCAGTCTTACACCACTGAGTGTAATGTTAGCTTTGGGTTTTTTTCCTTTGTGACTTTATGACGTTGAGAAGGTTTATTCCTAGTTTGTCTAGTGTGGTTGTCATGAAAAGTTGTTGGATTTTGTCAAATACCTTTTTATTGTGATGTTTTTTCTGGGTTTGATGTTATTATAATAGCCTTGTAGTAAAGCATTCCCTCCTCTTCTATTGTTTAGGGTTATATGTATTTTTTTTTTAATTAGTAGACATATTTTTAGAGCAGTTTTAGTTTTATAGAAAACTGACTGGAAGGTACAGGAGAGGTCCCTTAGTCCTCTCTTTCCCCACTCTCAGTTTCTCCTGTATCATCTGTATTGTGAAAGAGTCCATGAAAGATTGGTTGCTAATTTTTCTTTAAACATTTGTTAGAATTCACCAAACATGAAGCCATCTGGGCCTGGGCTTTGCTTTAAGGATGTGTTTTAATTACTATTTCAGTTTCTTTACTTATTATATTCGGATTTTTTTTCTTCTTGAGTCATTTTTGGTAGTTTGGGTCTGTCCAGGAATTTGTCCATTTTATCTAGATTATCTAATTTTTTTTTGTCTTTTTTTTTGCTATTTCTTGGGCTGCTCCCGCTGCATATGGAGGTTCCCAGGCTAGGGGTCGAATCGGAGCTGTAGCCACCGGCCTATGCCAGAGCCACAGCAACGCAGGATCCGAGCCGTGTCTGCAACCTACACCACAGCTCACGGCAATGCCGGATCGTTAACCCACTGAGCAAGGGCAGGGACCGAACCCGCAACCTCATGGTTCCTAGTCGGTTTCGTTAACCACTGTGCCACTACGGGAACTCCTAGATTATCTAATTTTTGACATAACTGTTGCTCATAGTGTTCTCTTGTAACTGTTACAAAAATAAAAAGGACAATAGTAATGTGCCTCTTTTCACATTTTTATTTCAGTAAGTTGAGTCTTCTTTCTTCTGATCTGTCTAGCTAAAGGTTTGTCAAATTTATTGATCAAAGAACTATTTTTGGTTTGTTGATTTTTTTTTTCCTGTATTGTTTCTCTGCTCCCTGTTTCATACATTTCTCCTCTAATCTTTATTTCCTTTTGCTTGATTTGCTTTGCTTTTTTTTTCCCTCTCACTTTTTTTTTTTGTTTTTTTGGTCTTTGTTGTTGTTGTTGTTGTTGTTACTATTTCTTGGGCCGCTCCCGCTGCATATGGAGGTTCCCAGGCTAGGAGTTGAATCGGAGCTGTAGCCACCGGCCTACGCCAGAGCCACAGCAACGCGGGATCCAAGCCGCGTCTGCAACCTACACCACAGCTCACGGCAACGCCGGATCATTAACCCACTGAGCAAGGGCAGGGACCAAACCCACAACCTCATGGTTCCTAGTCGGATTCGTTAACCACTGCGCCACGACGGGAACTCCCCCTCTCACTTTTTTAAGGTGAAGGTTAAGTTATTGCTTTGATGTTCTTTTTTTTTTTAAATAATGATTTTTATTTTTTTTCCATTATAGCTGGTTTACAGTGTTGTGTCAATTTTCCATTGTACAGCAAGGTGATCCAGTCACACATACATGTATACATTATTTTTTCTTACATTATCGTGCTTCGTCATAAGCATCTACATATAGTTCCCAGTGCTATACAGCAGGATCTCATTGCTTATCCATTCCAAAAGTAATAGTTTGTATCTATTAACCCCAGATTCCCAATCCATCTCACTCCCTCCCCCTCCCCCGTGGCAACCACAAGTCTGTTCTCCATATCCATGATTCTCTTTTCTGTGAAAAGGTTCATTTGTGCCATATATTAGATTCCAGATATGAGTGATGTCATATAGTATTAGTCTTTTTCTTACTTCACTTGGTATGAGCATCTCTAGTTCCATCCATGTTGATGCAAATGGCATTATTAAGTTCTTTTTTATGGCTGAGTAGTATTCCATTGTGTATATATACACTACATCTTCCTAATCCAATCACTGTGGGTGGACATTTAGGTTGTTTCCATGTCTTGGCTATTGTGAATATGCTGCAATGAACATGTGGGTGCACGTGTCTTTTTCAGGAAAGTTTTGTCCAGATATATGCCTAAGAGTGGGGTTTCTGGGTCATATGGTAGTTCTATGTATAGTTTTCTAAGGTACCTCCATACTGTTTTCCATAGTGGTTGTACCAATTTACATTCCCACCAGTAATGCAGAAGGATTCTCTTTTCTCCACCCCCCCCCCCAGCATTTGTTATTTGTGGACTTATTAATGCTGGCTCTTCTGACTGCTGTGAGGTGGTACCTCATAGGAGTTTTGATTTTTTTGTTTTGTTTTAATATAGGCATTTATTTAACTGCATTTCATACATTTTGGTATGTTGTACCTTTTAAAAATTGAAGTATACTTGATGTACAATATTATATGTTATAGTGATTCACCCAGTTTTTAAAGGTTATACCCCATTTATGGTTATTATAAAATATTGGCTGTATTTCCTTTGTAGCTTATTTTATTTTATTTTGGCCTTGCCCATGGCATGGGGAAGTTCCCCAACCAGGAATTGAATCCATGCCATAGCTGTAACCAGAACCACAGCATTGATAATGCTATATCCCCTTTTTTTGAGGGGGAGGTTGTGTTAGGGCCACACCTGCAGCCTATGGAGATTCCCAGACTAGGGGTAGAATAGGAGCTGTAGCTGCCAGCCTGCACCACAGCCACAACACTGGGTCCGAGCCAAGTCCGAGACCTACACCACAGCTCATGGCAATGCCAGATCCATAACCCACTGATCGAGGCCAGGGGTTGAACCCGCAATGTCATGAATCCTAGTTGGGTTCGTTATCCGCTGAGCCTGGAAGGGAACTCCAGTGCTAGATCCTTAACCTGGTAAGCCATGAGGGAACTCCTGTAACTTATTTCATGCGTACCTCTTAATTCCCATACCTCTATATTGCCCCTTCCCTCATCCTTGTCTCCCCACTGGTAACTGCTATTTTATTTTCTGTATCTGTGAGCCTGCTTCTTTTTTGCTTTCTTTTGCTAGTTTGTTATATTTTTTTAGATTCCACATATAACTGATATCATACAGTATTTGTCTTTCTCTGTCTGACTTATTTCACTTGGTATGTTATGTTATGCTCTCATTTTCATTCATCTCATAGTATTTTCTAATTTCCCTTTTGTTTTCATCTTCGACCTATTTTATTTTTGACTTTGTGTCTTTTTAGGGCTGCACCTGCAGCACATGGAGTTTCCTGGGCTAGGAGTCTAATCGCAGCTGCAGCTGCCAGTCTACACCGCAGCCATAGCAACGCCAGATCCGAGCCACGTCTGTGACCTGCACCACAGGACAGGGCAATGCCAGATCCTTAACCAGCTAAGCGAGGCCAGGGATCAAACCCACAACCTCATGATTCCTAGTCGGATTTGTTTCCACTGCACCACGACGGGAACTCCATGACCTGTTTGTTATTAGGGTTGTTTTGTTAAATTCCTACATTATATTTGTTGCTGTCCCATTTCTATTTGTTATTCATTTGTAGTTTTATCCTTTTGTTGTCATTTACCATAATTTCTGTATTCTGTGGTTTCAGTATTTTGAAATTTATTGAAGCTTGTTTTGTGGTGCAGCATGTGGTCTATCCTGGAGAATGTTACATGTGCACTTGAGAAGAATCTGTTTTCTGTTATCTGTTACTGAAATGTGCAGTATTGAAGTCTCCAGTTAAGAGTGATGAATTATCTATTTCTCTCTTCAGTTCTGTCACTTTTTTTTTCTTTCTTTCATTTTTTTTTTTGCTTTTTAGGGCTGCACCTGAGGCACATGGAAATTCCCAGGCTAGGAGTCAAATTGGAGCTATAGTTGCTGGCCTACATCCACAGTCATAGCCAACACCAGATCTGAGCCTTGTCTTTAACCTACACTATAGCTCATAGCAACGCTGGATCCCTAACCCACTGTGCAAGGCCAGGGATTGAACGCAAATCCTCATGGATCCTAGTCGGGTTCGTTACCTATTAAGCCATGAAGGGAACTCCAAGTTCTGTCACTTTTTATTTCATATGTTTTGGAATTCTTCTTGGGTGCCTATAATTATATCTTCCGGATATGTTGATCTTTTTATCCTTGTCAAATATTCTTCTTTGTTCCTGATAGCAGTTTTTGTCTTGAAGTCTATACTATCTGATATTAGATAGCCACTCTAGGTTTCTTTTGAGCACTGCTTGCATGGAATATCTTTTTTTTTTGTCTTTTGTCCTTTTAGGGCTGCTCCTGCGGCATATGGAGGTTCCCTGGCTAGGGGTCTAATTGGAGCCATTGCTGCCGGCCTATGCCAAGTCTGCAACTTACATCACAGCTTATGGCAATGCCATATCCTTAACCCACTGATCGAGGCCAGGGATTGAATCCACAACCTCATGGTTCCTAGTCAGATTTGTTTCCCTTGCGCCATGACGGGAACTCTGCATGGAATATCTTTTTTACAATCTTTTATTTTCAGCCTTTGTGTCTAAAATTAGTCTCTTATAGGTAGCATATAGTTGGGTCTCATTTGTTCAGTCTGACAATCCATGCCATTTAATTGAAGTGAAGAATCCATTTGTAGTTAATGTAGTACTGGTAGGGTAGAATTTATTTTTGCTCTTTTATTTTGCTCTTTGTAAGAACTGTATATGTTACTACTTTTTTGTTTCTCTGTTCCTCCATTACTGCCTTATTTTGTAGTAAATTACATATTTTCTAGTGTACCAGTTTAATTTTCTTGCTGTTTCTTTTACGGATTGTTAGTGTTTCTTCTGGGCAATTCTCTGGGGATATCAATTAACATCTTAACTTTTAGCAGTCTAGTTTGAATTATTATTATCTAAAAATATATATTTTTAAATTATAATTAATTTACAGTGTTCTGTTAATTTCTGCTGCACAGCAAAAGTGACCCAGTCATATATTCATATATATACACACACACATTCTTTTTGAATTATTATTCTTAGTTTCCACATTGGGAACTTTACTTCTACATAGCTCTGCTTTGGGAGTTTACGTTGTGGCTCAGCAGAAACAAATCCAACTAGTATCCATGAGGATGCAGGTTCGATCCCTGGCCTTGCACAGTGGTTCGGGGATCTGGTGTTGCTGGGAGCTGTGGTGTAGGTCACAGACACAGCTCGGATCTGGCATTGCTTTGGCTGTGGCGTAGGCCATCAGCTGTAGCTCTGATTGGACCCCTAGCCTGGGAACTTCCATATGCCCAGGGGCGGCCCAAAAAAGAAAAAAAAAAATTAAAAATACATAGCTTTGTTTTCTCCCCTCCTTTCTGTTGCTCTTCTTGTTATACAGATTACATCTTTGTACATTGTAAACTAGCCAATGTGCAGTTGGCAATACATTATAAAATTACTATTTAATGTAATTTCCTTTTAAGTCATGTAGGACCAGAAGAGAGTTAACAACAAAAAAATACATTTATGCTATCTTTTATATTTATTTACCTTTTGTTTTATATTCACCATTGTAGTTTTAGTTGCTCCATGTTATCTGTGGGGGATTGGTTCTAGGACCCCCCTCTGGATGCCAGAAATCCATGGATGCTCAGGCCTTTTATATAAAATGGCATATTATTTGCATAAAATGTATGTACATCCTCTTGTATACTTTAAATTATCTTTAGATTACTTGTATCACCTAACAATGTGTATCTTATTTGTTGCTGGCGTATGGCAAATTCAAGTTTTCTTTTTGGGAGTTTCTAGAATTAAAAAAAAAAATCTTTTCGGTCCATGGTTGTTTGAATCTGAGGATGTGGAACGTACAGATATGCAGGATTGACTGTAATTTTACCAGTGTTCTTTATATTTTCATATGGATTTGGGCTATATGGTATTGTGTTCTTTCATTTTAATCTGAAGAGTGTGTATTAATTTTGGCTTTTCTAAAAATACCTTAAATTTTCCTTCGTTTTCCCCCTAAGTCTGCACTTTATTGTGTTGTTAGTATGGCTTCATGAAAAGACTTGAAAGATCTTTGGTCCAGAGAAGATTCTCTGCTTCTTCTTTGAAGAGTAATTTTGTTGAATATAGATTTTTTTGATTGAGATTTTTAGTTGCATGTCTTTGAATATGTTATCCCACAGTTCTCTGGCCTCCTCTGTTTTTAATGATAAATTAGTTATTCATCTTACTGGGGACCCTTGTACATGATGAGTGGCTTCTCTCTTCTTGCTTTCTTTTTCTTTTCTTTTTTTTTTGGTTTTGTGGCAAATGCAAGTTCCCAGGCTAGGGGTCACATTGGAGCTACAGTTGCCAGCCTACGCCACAGCCATGCAACTTGGGATCCAAGCTGCGTCTGTTACTTACACCATAGCTTATGGCAACACCGGATTCCCCAAACCACTGAGCATGGCCATGGATCAAACCTGCATCCTCATGGATACTAGTAGGGTTCATTCCCACTGTGCCACAATGGGAACTCCTTCTGTTGTTGCTTTTAAGATACTCTCTATATCTTTTCTCTTAACCCTTTGTTTATCATGTGTCCAGGTTAGGATCTCTTTAAGTTTATCCTATTGGGAGTTTGTTGAGCTTCATGAATTTGGAACATTTTTGGCCATTATTTCTTCTCATATTCTTTCTGTCCTTTTGCATTTCCCCTCTCCTTCTGGGATTCCCATTAAGTGTGTGTTGGTATGTAGTAAAAAGATGATCTCTTAGGCCCTCTGTTCATCCCCACCCCCTCACCTTACCCCCTGCCCCCACACATTTTTTTTTTCCCTATTTTTCAAACATGACAGGGTCAATTGACTTCATCTTTGAGTTTGCTTCCATGTTCTCCCAGCTCAAATCACTGTTGAGTCTCCCTAGTAAATTTTTAATTTCAATTGTTTATGAATGTTTAATTTCATTTTGAGAATTTCTGTGTGATTCTTTTTTATGTTTTCCATCTCTTCATTGATATTCTTTTTGGTGAGATCTTGGTTCTTATATTTCCTTTAGTTCTTTTTTTTTTGTCTTTTTGTCTTTTTGCCATTTTCTTGGGCTGCTCCCACGGCATATGGAGGTTACCAGGCTAGGGGTCTAATTGGAGCTGTAGCCGCCAGCCTACGCCAGAGCCACAGCAACGCGGGATCCGAGCCGTGTCTGTGATCTACACCACAGCTCACGGCAACACTGGATCCTTAACCCACTGAGCAAGGCCAGGGATCGAACCCACAACCTCATGGTTCCCAGTCGGATTCGTTAACCACTGAGCCACGACAGGAACTCCTATTTCTCTTAGTTCTTTAGAAATAGTTTCCTGTATTTCTTTCATCATATAAATAATAGTTGGTTTCAAGTATTCATCTAGTTTGTTCAGTGTCTGGGCTTCCTTTAAAGCTAGTTTCTGTGACTGACTTCTCCCCGTGTATGGGCCGTGTTTTACCGTTCCTTTATGTGTCTCATAATTCTTTACTAAAACTGATTATTTAAAATATTATATTGTGGCAGCTTTGGAATCACAGTCTTCACCCCTCACCAGGCTTGCTGTTGCTGGTGTTCATTGTTTTTCTTGCTCGTTACATGTTTAGTGATTTCTCTGAACTAGTTTGGTAAAGCCTGTATTTTTTGGTTGTGTGGCTATTATAGTCTCTATTGGTCTTCCATCCAAGTACTAACCAGGCCCAACTCTGCTTCCGAGATCAGGGCACATTCAGGGTGGTGGTATGGCTATAGACTAGCCTCTGCTTGATTGGGTTAGTGTTCAGCTAATGTGGGACAGAGATTTTCTTCAGTACCTTTCACCAGGAACTCTCCTAGCCTTTGCTGAAGGCTCTGTGTGTATGTTGGGACTTGCTTTCAGTGCTCTGGCAGGCAGTTTACACATCTCTGCCTCTACACCTCTTTATTGCCTGCTCGTGCAGAGGCTCATATGGTCAGCAGAGGGGAGACATTGGTGCCCTCTTGGGTCATCATCCTTGGGCGTGCACACAGTCTTGCCCATATATGCCTTTGCTAGATTCCCAGGAATATGGCCAAGCTTTTCAGTTTCCTGAGAACATTACACTCTGCAGTTTTTACCTGTGCATGTTTTGGTGGGTTTCTTTGCCCCACTTGTTATTGCCACCTCAGGCAGCTGCCATGTTAAACAGCTGTTGCTGATTCTTTTTGATCTTGGCCTCCGGGAAGAGTCTGGCACTGAGCCTACTCTGGAGTGAGGGCATATAAAGACAAGCCCTGTGATGGGGGCTCGGGGACATGCCAGACAGGTCAGATGGTGGCAGTTCTCTGTGAATGGGGATGTTTTCGGAATGCAGGCTTGTTCAGCTCTTTCTAGTGGTTGTGAGGGAGGTGGAGGTCAGCAGTACAGAGCAGGGGAAGGCTTGCTGTTCCTACCAGGACTCAGCCTTTTCTCTTGAAGAATGCGTCTTGGGTTGTTGCAGGCCTTTGTTTAATTTCTAGAGTTTTGGGAAAACTTGATTTTGACAGATTTTGTCAATACTTTCTTTGCTTCTTTGGAGGAGCAGGTTTTCAGAGATCCTTATGGTGCCATTTGACAGGCTCTGTCCCTGTTTACTTTCATGATTATGGTATTTCCTCATCTCCTTGGAAATGGTATGTTAACTTTTCATACCCTTTTTCTTTCCTCTAAATTGGGATTTTTGAGTGTCTTTGTTTTCATTTCCACGTTAGAGGCTTTGCTCATGTAGCCTATAATCCTTGGTTGCCTGCTTGTATTTAAGAATAGTGAACCGAAGAACCAGTTAGAGACTCTGAGTATCTCGGTGGACTACTAGTATTTGCTTTTAGGAAACTGTTTTAAGTTTGTGCTATAAAATATTCTAGAAAGGAATAATTAGATCTACATCTTACAGTAAAATAAATACTAATTGCCTCAAAGAGTTGAATATAAAATTTAAGTTCAGAAAAACCAGGGGAAAGTGGTATTAGGTTATTTGTCAAACTAGTAGAGACAGTTATTTTGAATTTGAGAGCCAAAGATTTAAAATTTAAAAAGTCCACAAAATTGGGTGGCCTCAGAGGGTAGTCATAAGTTATGTAGTCAGTGTCTTCGAACATGTAAAACTGACACTTTCAAACTTGTGCCAATTGATGGGTCCCAAGACAGGCTCTTTATATTTCTGTGTTCAGAGCTGGCAGATGGCAGCTGTTCCTAAGGCAGGCTTTGTTGGCGTTAGAGTGTCATAAAGCCAGGTTGCTGATACCAGAGCTGGTCATCTTGATAGGGGCCATTGTATGGGCCTTAGTTAGCAAGGAAGAACACAGCTACTGAGACAGGAGTGTGACAGCAGGGGAAAGGCATGCTTGCCTGAAGGAATTCTGAATTAAGGTACACGTGCCCGTAATGGTAGTAGCTTTAGCATTCCCACATCTGGTTGTTGTGAGAAAGGTGGCCACTGTGCATAGACATTACCATAGCACAGAGAATCTACAGAATCTTCCACACTTGCCATTGATAATGGTGAATACTCTCCCAGGAATGGAAGAAATGATGGCTTCCTCCCAGTAGTTTCAGGAACCAAATCCTTTGTCCCTGATGTACAAACTTGCAGGCATGCTCACGTCAGAGGGCGTAGTTGTGACACAATAAAGTGGTAGCTTGGTCAAGGCATGCCCTGGCAACCTGTGTGGTGATATTATTTACAGGCTGGTCAAGCCACTGGGGATCTTTGCAGCTTATAAAAGGGAAGGTGATGGAAACATCGTAGGAACTGATTCTAAGGCATCTTTCCAGATTTTTAGTAACCCCTGGATTTGAAAGTGAGTAATAGTTTTCCCCATGTGGTCCTGAGGTGACAAATAGTTCTTTAATGCAGTGCTGACTTTGGCTTTTGGTAGTAGATGCCTGGAGCAGTTTTGAGAAGGATTCCTGGGGCTATGTTTGGGCTTAGATGGAGAGATGGGTTGAAAAGATGAACGTCTGCTATGGAATGGGAAGCAGGAGAGGCAGTGCATCAGGCTGCTTCAACGGCGGCATCTTACCTCTGTTACCTGATGGGTGTCTTTGGTTCTCCTGTTCCTTAGAATGTCCCAGTCTAGACTAGAATGAAGTAGAAGTAGGAGGAGCTCTAGAGGGTGGGAACTTGGCACACTCAGGATATGGCCATCGCAGCACTAGTTCAGTGAATGAATGAGGGCATGGACTGAGGCCAGAGTGTGGGAGATACCGTGTTTCCCACGTTGGGGGCGGGGACAGGTAGGGACCAGCTCTCCCACCGTGATGTCACCCTCCTGTGGTACATGATTGATGTGTGATATACACAGAATACCAGAGACAATACAGGTCCTGTCCCTGCTCCTAAGGGGCTTTCATACTGGTTGGGAAGAAAAGACAAGCATGTTTGAAGTGGAACTTGTGTGACAGGCTGGTTTCTAAGAAAGTGCTAAGCTTTTTAGTCTAGTCCCTGAAGTAGGTGGCCAAGGTTGGAATATAAAAGTATGTGATTTTGGAATCTAAACCTTTATACTTACTCCAATATATCTGTGTTTTGCTTGGGAAAATCTTCTTTTTTTCTTGACTTTTCCTACAAGGTAAGATTACAACCCCTCCCCACCCTGCTAATTTTCTTCTCATTTTGGTGTCAGTAGGATGGACTATTTGGACTGGTTAGGAGTTTTACTTCTTTTAGAATGTCAAGATGAAAATGATCCATTAATAGAAAATCCGGATTTTGAAGCTGAAGATTATCCAGTCACAACATTTGTTTCTAGAGAAATTATAGCATTTTTAAATTAAGTAACAGCCACAGCAAAGCCTTTGTATTGTAATACCAGTGCATTTTGAAAATCTTTATCCTGAGTAATCAGCGGTCTGTGCTTAGCTAGAAATATGAGAAATACGCACTTTTCATAATGCATTCATTTTGCATAGAGAAGTCGGTCAGTTTAATAGAGTGTCTGAGAGCCTGGGCTCTGAGGTCTTACTCTCAGGGCTGGCATCTCCACCATGACCAACTGTGACACCTCACGTCAGGGGGCCTTGATTTCCTTATCTGTAAAATGGGGATGGTCATGATCCCTTAGATGGCAGTTATGAGAAGTAAAGGAGATCTTTCAGGTAGAGCCCTTAGGTCAGTGTGTGGCTTATAGAAAGCAAGTGCTCACTTACTATTATTATTATTTTATTATTTTGCTTTTTAGGGCTGCACCCTTGGCATATGGAAGTTCCCAGGCTAGGGGTCGATTCGGAGCTGTAGCCGCCAGCCTACGCCAGAGCCACAGCAATGCAGGATCCAAGCCATGTCTGCAGCCTACACCACAGCTCACAGCAACGCTGGATCCTTTACCCACTGAGCAAGACCAGGGATTGAACCTTCATCCTCGTGGATGCTAGTCAGATTCGTTAACTGCTGAGCCACGATGGGAACTCCTCAAGTGCTCGTTTATTGTTGGCTGTTGTTAATGTTGTTAGTATAGTTACTATTGTCATTAACTGGGTCTGTTATCAATGAGTGAGACTGAGCTTCATATTAGTGTATAATATGATTATAAACAATGCTGGTTAATAGTTTTTATATATGTATTTTTTTTTTATACAGGTTGAATGTAATTTTTACAAAATTTGATGAAGTCCAAAAATCTGGAAACATGGTACAATCTGCAAATGGTGAGTAGAGAAAGTGACCAATCCTGCTTTTGCTAAGTTTCATTTTTAATATAAGTATTACTTATGATGTCTGATATTTCTGAACAGCTGAATTATATCTTGATTGAGTTTCTAGGTCTTAACCTTTACCTCCACTTGCCCACTTTCCCAGGCTAGAAACTATGGAATTGTTGTTGACTTTCTTTCATAACCTACACTGACTCCATTAGCTAATCCTGTTGGCTCTATTTTAAGAAGTATATCTAGGACCCCAAAGATTCTTGGTGTAACTGCTACTTTCCCCCTAGCACAAGCCATTGTGGTGTTTCTTCTCTCCCAACACCTAGAGTCTGTCTTTTTCCTTTCTTTTTTCCCCCAAAGGCTGCGCTCCTGGCATATGGAAATTACCAGGCTAGGGATGGAATCGGAGCTGTAGCTGCTGGCCTACACCACAGCTGAAGCAACATCAGATCCTTTAACCCACTGCACCAGACTGGGAATTGAACCTGCACCTCTGTCGCAACCAGAGCTGCTACATTTGGTTTCTTAACCCACTGTGCCACATCGGGAACTCTGAGTTTGGTTTTTTTTTTTTTGGCCGCATCCATGGCATGCAGAAGTTCCCAGGCCAAGGATTGAACCTGCGCCACAGAAGTGACAACACTGGATCCCTAACCTCCTGAACCGTCAGGGAACTCCTAGAGTTTGTTTTTCACACAGCAACCAGTGTAATCCTTTTAGGAGGTCGCCCAGGTGATGTTAATCCTGAGTTCATTCACAATCCTCCAAAGGTTTCCTGGTGCAGATACCACAGTTCAGGGGCTTACTATGTCCCTTCAGGCCCTCCACGATCTGATACAGAACCATTTTGACGTTATCTTGTATTGTTCTTCCCCAAGCTTCCCTTGGCTCCAAGCCCTTGGCTTCCTTGCTAATTGTTAAGTTTCTGAGCTCCTCCTGCTTCAGGGCCTCTGCTTATGATTCCTTTTGCCTGATCATGTATCCCCTGAGTGTCATTGTGGCCTCTTCCTTACTCTGTCTGGGTCTCTGCTGGAGGCTCCCTTCGTTAGAGGCCATCTGGAATATCATCTCCAGTGTCCAGAGAGAGCTCTCTGTCCCCACCCTGCCAGATTTTCCTTCCTAATGTGTATTACTTGTATAGAACTTTTTTTGTTGTTTATTCACAAGGGCAAGAACTTTTTTTTCCTCTTCTTTATTCTTGGTGCTTTTTTTTTGTTTATTTTTTAGGGCCTAACCTGCAGCAAATGGAAGTTCCCAGGCTAGGGGTCGAATCGGAGCTGTAGCTGTCGGCTTACACCACAGCCATAGCAACACCAGATCTGAGCCGCGTCTGTGACCTACACCACAGCTCACGGCAACGCCAGATCCTTAATCCACGGATCGAGGCCAGGGATCAAACCCACGTCCTCACTGATACTAGTTGGGTTCATTACCTCTGAGCCACAACAGGAACCCCCTCGGTGCCTTTTTGAAGTCATCGAAAAGTCAATTGCCAACAAGAACTTTTCTAAAGCCAGATATGTCATTGTGTCACAACTATTTCAGGACTGTTGAGGATCTTAGGTCATAGTGTAGCTTTCAAATTTTGAATATCTCAAGGTTGTTAATTTTGAGTGATTTCCCCCAAAGTGACATAGCACATAATGGTGGAACAGGAACAGAATCCAGGTCTTCTGACTCATGCTTTGCTGTATACCTATCATCATCAGTAAGGAATTTGCCTTTAAATAGTATGTGTCAAAAAAAAAAATAGTATGTGTCTTATAAAATGCTTTTATTAAGCCTCATTTCTTTTTCATACATTTGTAAAAACATTACAATATTGAAAGGAAACAGGTTAATTATGATTCAGCTATTGCCAAGTTTTCATTTTTGTGTATTCTCTTCTAATTAATTTTCCTATAACTGTAGAATATTCAAAACATATGTAAATTTTCAGCCACGGCATAATTTTTGCACATTACCCTCTACCTTTGTATATACTCTTATATGTGCTTTAAAAACTGTCTCACTGTTGGAGCTGAGACTGGACCTCTGCCTTGGAGTCATCCAGTGAGGGGTGGGGCTGAGGCTGTGCATGGTCAGGGCTGCCCAGCCACTTTCTAGACACATGCTTTCAATTTTGTATATTTGCATTTGTGTAGTGTGTGTGGTTTTCCAGTTTACAACATGTTGGTACCAAGATAAAAGTACTGGGCAAGGAGGTAGCAGTGGTGGCAGAAAAGTAAGTTTGTGCTTCATGTCTTTATTATAGTTGTGAGACAATCTCATTGTAATCCTGGCATTGGAGAGAAAGACCACATCCATGTTGCAGCCCTTGGCTAGAAAATTATATATATATATATACACACTCTATGAGTATTTCTTCCCTAGTTTTATTGAGAAATAGTTGACATACATCACTGTATAAGTTTAAGGCATGCTGCAAACTGGCTTGATTTACACATATTTTGAATATTCTAGAGTTTTAATGAACATGACAACATAATTTAATCATCAAATATCCCAAAATCTTGTGGCCTTGGGTGCATCCCAGCAGCAGTTTATTCTAATTGTCCAGGTGTGAATATTGCCCCTGTTTCTTTGTTTTTATGGGATGTGCATGTGTATATCTGTTGTTAGCATGTGTATGTAGTATAGGGATAGAGTTGAGGATGAAAACAGTTCTTTTAGGCATCTGTGTTAAAAAAGAAGAGTTTGTAACAAATTGTAAAAAACTGAAAATGTATTAGAGGCCTTTTCAGCTTTTTATTATAGAGGCAGACCTCAGAGATATATTGAGTTTGGTTCCAGACCATTGCAGTAAAAAAGAATGTTAATAAAACGGGTCGTGTAAAGGTTTTGGTTTCCCAGTATGTATCAACGTTTTGTTTAGGGAGTTCCCTAGTGACTCAGTGGGTTAAGGATCTGGCATTGTCACTGCTGTGGCTCAGGTTGCTGCTGTGGTGTGGGTTTGATCCCTGGCCCCAGAACTTCCACATGCCACAAGTGTGGCCAAAAAATAAAAAAATTGAAGTTATGCTTATACTATACTGTATTCTTTAAGTGTGCAATAGCATTATATATTTTTAAAAAAGTATAGTGTACATCCTTAATTAAAAGAATACTTTCTTGCTAAAACAATGTTAACCATCATCTGACCCTTCAGTGAGTTATACTCTTTTTGCAATAAAGATCACTGACCACAGATCACTGTAATGAATATAGTAATAATGAGAAAGTTTGAAATATTGTGAGAATTACCAAAATGTGACATAGGGACGCAAAGTGAGCAATTGCTGTTGGAAAAATGGCTCCAGTAGACTTGCTTGATAAAGGTTTGCCAAAAAACCCTTCAATTTGTAAACAAAACTTGAAAAACCCCATAACAATACCTGCAAACCACAATAGAGCAAAGTGCAGTAAAACAAGATATGTTTTGTTGATATGTGTAGTATTACTCTTTTACTTGTTAGAGCCAGAATAGAAAAGCCTAAAGGCGTAATATATATATATATATATATATATGTTTTAAAATTCCTAACCCAGATAACTTGGACTCTCTATGGTAATTTCGAGAGACCAAGAAAATATTTGATAACTCTTAAAAAATAAACTCCCTCATTTTCTTCTCTGCCAGAGTTGTTGAATGTTTGGACAGCATGGAGACGCTGCAATAGCAAGAGAATAAAACTCGTCCCCCCCTCTTCTCATTTTATTTATTTGCCCACTGACCTGCAGTGTAACCATTCTTTGAACTCTTCTGGCCTTTAGATCATTGACTGTTCTACTTTTTCTCAGCCAATCCACCCTCTGTTTCCTCTTCCTTGCTCTTTATACAGCTTGTATTGCCACCTTTCTGAACTTTCTTGTTAGTTCTAGGAGTTTTTGTAGATACCTTGGGATTTTCTACATCGACAATCATATCATCTGCAAACAGGAAGCTTCGTCTCTTTCAGATCTGTGTATGTTATTTCCTTTTCTTGCCTTATTACACTGGCTAGAAATTCTACCATATGTAAAATAAGAATGGTGTAAGTGGACCTCCTTGCCTGGTTCCTAGTCCTAGGTTTTTCCTAAGTCTGATGCCAACTGTATTTCTTGTTAATGTTCTTTAGCAAGATGAAGTAGTTCCTCTCCATTCCTGTGTTATCTGAGTTTTTATCACAAATAGGTGTTGGAGTTTTTGAAATCATCAGCCTATTAAAAATATTGATATAGTTGCTATCAAAAAATTCACCTTTTAAAAATGTGTAATTCAGTGGTTTTTCATGGATTCACAAAATTGTGCAGTTACCACCACTAATTCCAGAATATTGTCGTCAGCTCCCCACCCCCCAAATCTATGCCCATTAGCACTATTCCCTTTCCTTCTAATCCCTGACAATCTGCTTTCTGTCTCTTTGGAGTTGCTTATTTTGGGCATTTTATATAAATGGAATCATATGGTGTATGACTTCTTTCACTTAGCAGTGTTTTCGAGGTTCATCCATGTGGTAGCATGTTTAGTAGTTCTCTCCTTTTTATGGCTGAATAACATTTTCTTCTATAAATATACCATGTTTTGTTTATATACTCATTAGTTGAAGGATATTTGGGTTAAGTTTTGAGTTTTTCAGCTTTGTTCTTTTCAAGATTGGTTTGACTATTTTGGGTTCCTTGCATTTCCACATGAATTTATAGGATTAACTAATGTCACTTTCTGCAAAAAGGCAGCTGCAATTTTGATAGGGGACTATATTGCACCTGTTGATCAATTTGAGGATTGTTGCCATCTTCACAACATTAATCCTTTTAATCCATTAGCAAAAGATACCTTTCAATTTATTTAGGTCTTTAAACTCTTTTAACCAGTGGTTTGTAGTTTTCAGTGTGTACAGTCTTATACTCATTCGTTAAATTTATTCCTAAGTATTTTGTTCTTTTTGGTGGTATTGTAAGTGGAATTTTTTTTTTTTAATTTTTGGATTGTTTATTGCCAGTATTTAGAAATACAATGCAGTTTTCTATTTGATCTTATTTTTGGCAACTTTGCTCAAACCATTTATTAACTCAGTTTCCCTCTCCAGTGGATTCCTTAGGATTTTCTACATATAGGATCGTGTAATCTGTGAATAGAGATTGTTTTACCTCTGTCTTTTCAGTCTTGGATGTCTTTTAGCGTGTTGAGTATTTTTTTTTTTTCACCAAATGATTTTTTTGGCATCATTGATATGCTAGTTTTTCTTTAGCCTGATAATATTGTGAATTGTCTGTCTGTCTTTCTTTCTTTCTTGCTTGCTTGCTTCTTAGCGTAAACCACTCTTGCATGCGTGGAATAAATCCCGCTTGGTCATAGTGCACATGTCCTTTTATAGTATTGTGTTTGGTTTGCTGTTACGTTGTTGAGTTTTGCATCTTAATTTATTGAGAGATTGGCCTGCACCTGTTCTCACTTCCCTCCCCCTTTGTCTGGCCTGGTAAGTTTTTTTTTTTGTTGTTGTTGTTGTTGTTGCTATTTCTTGGGCCGCTCCCGCTGCATATGGAGGTTCCCAGGCTAGGGGTTGAATCGGAGCTGTAGCCACCGGCCTACGCCAGAGCCACAGCAACGCGGGATCCGAGCCGCGTCTGCAACCTACACCACAGCTCACGGCAACGCCGGATTGTTAACCCACTGAGCAAGGGCAGGGACCGAACCCGCAACCTCATGGTTCCTAGTCGGATTCGTTAACCACTGCGCCACGATGGGAACTCCTGGCCTGGTAAGTTTTAAAAATGCTAAGTGTCTTTCACTAAAAGCACACCTACATCTATCTTCACCCAGCCATTTCCTTTCCTTTGCCTCTCTCCTCCCTTGTGTGGTAGACTTCTCCTGAGTTGTCTGTGTTAAAAAAGACAAAACTCAGTTGAGTAAATTGTGAAGCTCTAGTTGGCTTTACCGAACTCATGAGTTGGGCAGTAATGTATCCAGCAAGTAGAGGGGCCTCCAAAGGACTAAGAAAGGGCGAGATTTTTAAAGGCAAGACTAAGGAGTTACAAACAAAAAAGACCATTCCAGGCTAAAGTAACCTACCTGTGGGGTAATCTACATGTGCGGGCTGGAGCAGGTCTCTGGCTTATGACCTCATCTTCCTTAGAGGGATGGAGGACACCCATGTGACAGGTGACTTCACTGGTGCAGACCAAGACATTTCTGGCTAACCCATAAGACTACATATCTGATGGTGGGGGTGGGAAGTCGGGTTGAAACTTGGTTAGGGTAGGTGTTAACCCCTGCTTTGGTGGTGTGGACTAGCCCAAGGGACTCCATTTTGGGTCTGTGGGGTTTTTTTTCTTTTCCTTTTCTTGCTTTTTTTAGGGCTGCACCTTCAGTACATGGCAGTTCCCAGGCTAGGGGTCTAATCAGAGCTGCAGCTTCCAGTCTGTGCCATAGCCACAGCAACGCAGAATCTAAGCTGCATCTGCGACCTATACCACTCACGGCAACATTGGATCCTTAACCTACTGAGCAAGGGCAGGGATTGAACCTGCGTCCTCATGGATGCTAGTCAGATTTGTTAACCGCTGAGCCAAGACAGGAATTCCTTTTTTTTTTTTTTTTCTGTTTTTTTAAACATCTGTGTTCCCCATCCAGATCTCTTTGCCTTCTAATAACTCCTCCAGCTGCTCCATTCTTGGAGTCTTGTCATGTCACTGATGCCGCGGCCAGGCCAGTGCTGTCACCAGGTGACTTCTGTGCTACTGCCGCCAGCAGACACTTCTCTGTTCGCCCTGTGTGGTCTCTCACCACGTTGGACACTGTTGACCCCTTCTTCCTCTTGAAACTTCCTTTGTCCTCGGCTCCTCTGGCCTGATCTCTAGAATTTTTCCTGCCTTTGAGCTGTTCTTTCTAGGTCTCCTTCACTTGTGTGATGCCTGTTACTTGCCATTAAAGCCCCTAAGCTTGGTCCCAGGTCTTTTTGTTTCTCAGGCAGTGCTCTCCTCTGGGTTTTAATTACACATGGCTAGAACTTTGTTCACCAGCCAGAGGACATTTATTCTTGCCCACATCTTGTCTCAGTGTTACTAACTGTATGTGACAGAGCTGCCAGACATTGATTGATTCATTATCTGAGATGAGTATTTAAAGCCAGAATCTTAGCAAATAATAAAGAAAAAAAAGTCCAGATTTCATGATAACCCTCTGGCTCAAAGACAAAACACAAATCAACTAAACATATCCTCATCCTGGATCTTCTCTGTACCTCTTCCATGGCTGGCTGCTCAGCTCTGCACCCTGGCATATAAATCTTGTATGCCTCTGTCTTCCTCTCTATCATAGGTATGTTTGCTGGTCTTATAGATTTTGACTCCGAGTGTTGGAAGGATCCACTTCTCACTGTCTCCAGCATGCTGATCCCACCTATAATTACCATTCTTGGTCTGGACCATTAAAATCACCTGCTAGCTTTCCTCCCTGCCTTCTTTCTTGCCCTTCCCCCTCTTGCCCCAGTCTGTTGTGGTGTAGGCTGTTGCCAAAATCCAGACCATTTAAAAAAGTAGTACCTGCACTGTCATTTTGGTGTTGGCTTGTGAGAGGCTCACTTTTCTGAAATCTGAGCTGATCTGACCTCAGGTTTCTTGGAGGTGGACACAATCTGTAGCCACAGTCTACAGGTGCATCTGGGAGAGGCATCAAAGCAAGAAGGTCCTCTGACCTCCTTCCCTTTTAATTTCTTTGGAAAACTTTAAATGTATATTCAGTGAACCCCCATGTGGCCACCACCCAGCTCTGCCAGTTATCAGTATTTTGCTTGGCTTGTTTCCTCTCCAGAAATAATGGGCTCTTAGAATAGATTTACAAGGAGATCCTGCTGAATAGCATTGAGAACTTTGTCTAAATACTCATGTTGCAACAGAAGAAAGGGTAGGGGAAAAAATGTAATTGTAATGTATACATGTAAGGATAACCTGACCCCCTTGCTGTACAGTGGGAAAATAAAAAAAACAAAAGAAATAATGGGCTCTGGTGAAGCAGAGTTGGGACATGTGTCGTTCAAGTCAAGTTCAAGAGGTGGGCTGTGGGCATGGCCCTTTCTATAATTTTTAGTAGAAATGCTGAAATAGAAAATTAGTATCAGTTCCAGATTAGGTGTATTCTTCTTAGGAACTTTGCAAACATTAACCTCCTAAAAATACCCACACTTGTTACCATCAACTTCTCAGAATAGGGGAAAACAATGACAATTGGTGACTATTGTTTGTTTTAAGAGAAAGACAGACATTCACGTTAGCACATTCGCTGTTTGGTGATGGTGGCCAGGGGGTTGAGGGGGTGGGGTGAGAGGAGGGGACCTTCAATCCCATGAAGGGATTTAGATGCAGAGTCTGTCAGCACGTCTCTATGTGACAGGTGGATTCTGCCTCCTGCCCTCACTACACACATTTAGGAAAAAAAAAAAAATCTTTCTATGATTTCTATTGATTGCTCTCAAGATAAGCCAGGTCCTTCCCAGCCTGCTGCAGCTTGCTCCTAGTGCCCACAGCCTTCTTAGCCTGGCTTCCCTTGGGGCTGACAGTGGTCACCTGTCTGTCCTTGTTACCTTTCCTCTAGAATCTTGGTGCGTGATCCTGCTATCGTCTCTTTCTTGGCTGCCTGCTCCTCATCCTCTCCAGCTCGGCCCCTCAGTATCCCCTCCGTCTTCAAAGCTCTTGGAACTTCAGGCACCCCTACTTTGGCTAGTCATGGGTTTGCATTTGGTGGTTATATCCTTTGTGACCCAGGGCCCCGTGGGTCTGTTTCTGCTCGTTCCAGGATGTGGATGCCTGGTCCCGGGCCCGGTGAGTCCTCTGGGTTGGGCATTTGATGGGAATCATTGCTTTCTGTGTTGCATCCCAAGGATGGGGCATATCCATGAGCACTTTGTACCCAAGGTCCCTGCTGTTTTTTGTCTGCCTTCACCATGGACTCACTGACTCCAGTCAGACTCCATGCTGCGTGAGGGTCAGAGCTGAGAAAGAGATGAGTGAAAGGCAGTGAGAGCAGGCAGTGTGGGTTTCACGTCCAGGTTCCTGAGCAGCCTTTGGGCTGAGGTTCTGATCCATTGAAGGCTGCCCCTTTTGATTCACTCGCAGACAGCGTGCTCACAGATGGATTTCCTAGACTGGCCCCACATAGGCCTGTCTTTCACAACCGTGTCGGTGAGAGCTCAGGGTCCTTTTCTGAGGGGTGACCATGTGGCAACAGTGGTTGTTGATTTTGGATGCGGACGTCCACTTCCCCCACAGGAAGCGCAGACCCAGTGTCAGGGAGAGGCTGGGAGGGACAGCCTTCGAGATGTGTAACCTCTTCTGTCTTTAGAGAGGGCTTCTCTGCTCCACTTCATAGGCTGGCTGCTGCCCACTGCCCATGGTGTGACTTAGAGCAAATCAACTCTAAGCCAACTGGAAGCCACTGTGCGCCTTTTCTGTGCAGAATAAATGAGATTGTGTACAGCTCCCTGCATATGGCCTGGAACAGGGTTGGTACTCTCCTGCATTGCTCCATTTTAGGGATATATTCATTTATTTTTATTCTTTATTATTTATTTATTTTTGGTTGTGCCTATAGCATGCAAAAGTTCTCGGGCCAGAGATTGAACCCGTGCCACAGCAGTAACAATGCTGGGTCTTTAGCCCACTGAGCCACCAGGGAACTCTGTATATATTCATTAAAAAAAAATAAACAGGAGCTCCCATTGTGGCTCAGTGGGTTAAGAACCCGACTGGAATCCATGAGGATGCAGGTTTGATCCCTGGCCTTGCTCAGTGGGTTAAGGATCCAGCGTTGCTGCAAGCTGTAGCGTAGGTTGTAGATATGGCTTGGATCTGGCTTTGCTGTGGCCGTGGTATAGGCACACTGCTGCAGTTCCCATTCAGTCCTTAGCCTGGGAACTTATCTATATGCCACAGGTGCAGCCCTAGGGAAAAAAAAAAAAAAAAAAAGGAAGAGTAGCAGAACATCATTTGAGAATAACTGTCACGCTTGTGTTTCTTTTAGATTTTGGCTTTTTTTTTTGGAGTGCACATTTAAAATTTAGTGTATGTTTTCTTTAACAGTAACGCACTTTAAAAACTTTTTTTGAGGTGTAATTCACATACTGTACAGTCACCCACTTAAAGTATGTAATTCAGTCATATTTAGTATATTTACAGATGTGTGCAGCCATCACCACTGTTAGTTTTAGGACATTTTCATCACCACAGCAGAGAAACCCGTGTTCTTTAGCTGTCACTTCCCTACCTCTTTAAACTACCCTCCTACCACTTGGCAACCACTGATCTCCTTTATCAGTTTGCCTCTTCTGGACATTTCAGGTACATGGAACCGTACAATATATGTTCTTTTGTGTCTGGCTTGTTTCACTTAACATTTTCAAGTTCATCCATGGTCAGCACCTCATCCCTTTTTATGGTGTTTTGTTCACCGTCTGATGAACATTAGGGTGGTTTCTGCCTTTCTGGTTTCTGTGAATAGTGCTGTTTTGAACACTCGTTTACAAGTTTTCGTTGAACATATGTTTTCAGTTCTTTTGAGGATATGGAGTGGCGTTGCTGGATGCTTTGGTAATTCTGTGTCTGAAGAATTAGCCCTCTCACTGAGGAGCTGTCAGGCTATTTCCCACAGAGCCCCACCCCCTGCTTTTATTTCTCCCTGCAATGTGTGAGGCTTCTCATTTCCCCACATCCTCTCCAACAAAACAGAACACAAAACAACTTTCTTTTTTAAAATTACAGTCATCCTAGTGGGTGTGAAGTGGTATGTCATTATTTTGATTTGCATTTTCCTCATGACTAATGATGATGAGTATATTTTCATGTTCTTGTTGGTCCTTTGTAGATCTTATTAGGGAAATCTCTATTCAAGTCCTTTGCCCATTTTAAAATTGGTTTGTCTTTGTTGTTGAGCTATCTAGTTTTTATATAAATACTAAATACAAGACTCTTATGAAATAAATGATTTCCAAATATTTTTTCCAATTCTGTGGGTTTTCTTTTCACTTGGCACCTAAAAGTTTTTAGTTTTGATGGTCTGATTTATCTATTTTTTCTTTTATTACTTGTGAACAATAATGCTCATTTGAGTAAGAAAAGCTTTGGAGTTGAGCTAAGTCGAAAGAAACTATTAATGTAATAGTAATATTCTTTTTTTTTTTTTTTTGGCATGTGGAAGCTCTCAGGCCAAGGAACTTGAGTGACAACAGCAGATCTTTAACCCACTGAGCCACCAGGGAACTCCCAAATAGCAATTATTCCTAAAAAAAAAAAAATGGGTTTTATCCTGGGTTGTATTTCTTGACATGTTCAAAATTATGCTGTTCTTTTTTTATTTGGCTGTACTTGGAGCATACAGAAATTCCCAGGCCAGGGATCAAACTCACACTGCAGCAGCGACCCAAGCCACTGCAGTGACAATGCTGGATCCTGTGCCACCATAGAATTCCAAAATTATGTTGGCATTAAGATGTGTAATTGGTTATATTTATATAAATCCCACAGTCTTAATTTTTTAGAAGTGTAAGAATTGTAACTAAAACAGCGGTGAAAAAGCATCTGAGTAGCAATTGGAAATGAGTGTCCTGCTTACAATAGAGTACTTCATTTTTGTATGATTCTTTTGTGTTGCTAAGTTACCTAAAGCCCTTTCAGTTTTGAATGGCAAGAATATGGGAGTTAAAAATATGTTGTCTTATAGATGTTTCTTTTTCATTTTTCCATCCCCATATAATTAACAAACCTCTTGAAGCAAAAATTACAGTTTTTCCTTCTGTGGGCTTCAAAAAACAAATTATTTTCTGTGTACGTCTTTAAAATCATGCAGATGTGCTTATGCTCATGGGAGACTTGGATTTTCAGCTTGAAAGAGCCAGTAATTATAGACTAGTCATTGTCCCTTATCTGAAGCCACTTAATGATCTTTAATTGGGTTTGATTGAAATGAGGCCCGTGGATATTTAATTTGGTTAAAAATGTGCATGCTTTTGAGTTTCTTGAGCAAAGCTAACATATTTTTGAGGAAAAAGAGTGAAAGTACCATGCTGGTTAAATCTATGAAAATGCCATGATAAATCTATAGCTAAAGAACAAGTACTTATTTGCTGACAGAATTATAAACTACATAATAGGTAATCATAAAATTATTGACCCTTATCCGTGAACATACCTAGGGTATCATTTTGCAGCAAATTGAAGCCTGACTTACATTCTTTTACTAAAAATATTTATAATTTGAAAAATGTTAGCTATCATTTCTAAGTTGTTGGTGATGAGAAATACGAGTGTGAAAACAAATAGACCGATGATGACTTGTTAGGTAAGATCTGAACCGTTGCCCAGCGTGGCTAGGACAAAGCATTCCCTTAAAGGTGAATTGACTGTCTTGTCCTTATTAAGAAGCTAAGCTGTTATTATCTTGATCTTGAAAAAGAGTGACTGTGAATGAGTGGATCAGGTGCTCATAATGGGTTCCTCCTCCCCGCCCCCACTTGTTTATAAGGCTGCACATTACAGGGTTTGGGATTCTGGTTCAGTATCTTAGGAAAGTGTTTCCATAGTCACAGCTACAGGGATATGTTACAAGCCTGGCAAGTGTGCTGTCTGTGCTAAGGAGACCACCACCTAAAATAGCTCGGAAGAGACTGTTTCTGATACCAGCTTAAGTAGTTTAAGCTGCAGCTGACAGCCTACTTTATCATCCATGTGGAAATAAGAGAGTAACTTCTTGACTTTATTCTCGTTTAAAGCTTATAGTAAGAACGTTCTCTGGTTTTTTTGGGTGGAAAACCAGGTAGTTGGCTAAAAAAAACCCTTAATACCGGTTTTAAAGAAGGCTCTCTGACATGAGTAACGTCAGATGGAGAAGGCCCCCTGCCTCCACACACACAGATCACTGTTGTATATGGTCTGGGCTTTTATTTTGGAGCAGGGTGCAGTTGTCGTGGTGCTTGGAGAGCCCTGAAGAAGTCGTGTGGGTGGAGAGTTGGCTGATGCTAAGTTGCTGTGAGCAGGTAGAGCTTTCAGAGCAGTGGTTTTATTTGTACGGAGATCCCTGACAGTCATGACCGCTGGGAAAGGTAGGCTATTCTAATACATCCTGAAAAATGTTTGTAATTATTGCTACTTAATGAGGAAATGACATATTTAAGGTGTTTTCTAATTGCCTTGGTAACTAGAAATTGTGGATGAAACACTGGAAAATAATTATTGTGAATATTCATATTTAGACAGGGGAAGGTTGTGAAACCTATGGCTATATTAACATTAATGCTGACCTTTAAGGACCAGGAGAAAGGAGGCAGGCACAGTAAGATCAGATTAGCTGTGTTTTCTTCAGCTTCTATTTCATGTACTTTTAAATTCTTTTCTGCTCTCTTATATTCACAATATATGGGTCACGAAAACAAATTATTTCGCAATTATAAGGCATTTGTTAACTTAGGCTGTCTTAAAAGGAATCTACCAGCTAGAAATTTCTAAGGTTTCCCAACGGTGGTTAGAGAAAAAAACCCACATAAATCATGGCAGTTCAGTGATCTGTTTCTGTCTTGAGAATCATTGTATGGTGTTTTCCTTCCTTTTTGGCAACATTTGCATTTTTAAAAATGCAAACATGGAAATGAAAAACTGCAGAAGTATTGTTTACCAAAAGTTTTATGGATTAGCCTTCTGTCTTTCCACGGAGGTTCTGCCCAGGTTTTGGAGGCATTGAGAGGATGCGGGGGCTCTGTGTGAGCAGGGTTTGTGTTGGAAGGAAGTGCGGTGGATGTGGTGTGAGCCACTTGTGTCCCTTTCTTGCTCTCCTAGGGGATGGTCCTCCTGGCAGGCTTTTAATTTGTTGCCTCTGAAGGCTGTTTCCATCCCTTCCGCTGAAACAGGTATTACACAGAATAAATTGTGCCCAGTAACAAGTGTTCATTTGTCTCCCTTCTGGGATTGGCACGTGTTCAGCTTGTTTGCTCTGTTTTGTCCTAGATTGTTAAGGGGTGTGTGTGGGGGTGTCTTTTTCTCTGTCTTCTTAAACTTAGTTTGATTGAGACTGCTGAAAATGGTTGTACTGGCAGACACTGGATTTTGCTTGTTAATTGTATTATAAAAGTGAGAATTTAAAGTGTGTCATAATGGCATTCATTTCGATTTCATCCCTCATTACAGTATTCTGTCTTCAGGTTAAGTTGCTGTAGGAAATCAATACCTGGGCAAGAGAGCTAAATAATTCATGTTCTGAGGTGACCTCTCTTAGAACCCTTCATTTGAGGATTTGAGAATGTGTTACTTATAATAGCATTTGTCTAACGTTGTTGTATTTTGGGGTTTTTAAAAAAACAACAGGGAAAAATAATCATGGGGTTGACTGATTTGTGTTAAAGACCATGGAGAAAGCCTTGTGGGTCTGATTTTAAAATAAAGACTGTTCTCTCACTTGATAATTCCTTTCAGATTACCTACCTCCTTACTCACTTACCTGAAATACAGGCTTTAAAATCATTGTAACTTTTACCCCAGGGAGCTGCAAATATTGTAGAAAACTAGGATTAAAAAGTGTTTCTCGTGGCAGTGGTATATTTGAATCTTCCTCTGCCAACTCCTGATTAATAGGGACCCATAGCAATCTACAAATTGTAACGCCAACCATTTTCTTTCTTTCTTTCTTTCTTTTTTTTTTGTGTCTTTTTGCCTTTTCTTGAGCCGCTCCCTCGGCGTATGGAGGTTCCCAGGCTAGGGGTCTAACTGGAGCTGTAGCTGCCAGCCTATGCCAGAGCCACACCAACTCGGGATCTGAGCCGCGTCTGCAACCTACACCACAGCTCACGGCAACGCCGGATCCTTAACCCACTGAGCAAGGCCAGGGATGGAACCCGCAACCTCATGGTTCCTAGTCGGATTCGTTAACCGCTGCGCCATGACGGGAACTCCCAAATGCCAACCATTTTCTACTCCAGTTCTATGTAGGTATTGTAGTATTTCAGAGCTCTTCCCAAATGTCCTCTGTTTCATGATTATCACAGCAGCCCTGTGGGGAGTAGGCAGGGAGGTTTCAGTCCTTTAATCGGGCTGGTGGCCCGGGCTTTGCCATCTTAGGCCAGTCCTCCTCCTAGCGAGCTGGGTCACCCAAGCTCAGTGCAGCCTCCCTCCTGCTGCAATAAAAACTTGGCTTTGTTTGTTTCTTTGATCCTGAAATTGTGCCATTTTTAGGAGATGGCTTAGGGAATAATTAAAGCATTCAAAAAGATATTATTAATACAGGCATCAGCCTGCTTTAGACACTTAGAAAATGTGACATCCTTAATCAGCTGTTTGCCCAGTGATGGGCACGTGGGGGCGGAGGAGAGGGATTCTGGGCTTGGAAATCATGACACAAACATGATGAATTTGCTTTTGAAAGCAGCTTGGTATTCCTGGAGGGGAAAGTGCAGGGGAGATGGCTGGGGCCCTGCATGCCGTGCTAAGAAGCAGAGATTTTCATTGTAGGCCATTTATTCCTCCAAGTTAAATTTTGAAAAATTGGGTAGAGAGACTGATGCAGGGTGACCAGCTTTAATTTTACCAAATGTAACAACAGCAACCAAAATATATTTTATATTAATATATAAATATTAATATTATTAATATTAGAACTAGTAAAAAATTAGTCCTTAGTAAAAAATTAGTCCCTAGATATTAGGACTGGTAAAAAATTTTTTTTAAAGATGTAATTCAGAATAAATGCTATTCTTTTTTTTTTTTTTGTCTTTTTTGCTTTTTCTAGGGCTGCTCCCACGGCATATGGAGGTTCCCAGGCTAGGGGTCTAATCAGAGCTGTGGCCGCCGACCTACACCAGAGCCACAGCAATGCGGGATCCAGCCGAGTCTGCAACCTACACCACAGCTCATGGCAATGCCAGATCCTTAACCCACTGAGCAAGGCCAGGGATCGAACCCGCAACCTCATGGTTCCTAGTTGGATTCGTTAACCACTGCACTACGACGGGAACTCCTAAATGCTATTCTTTTAAATGAAATAGATTTAGCTCTATGAGGATTTACATTCTTTTCCTTAAAGTTTGGTGCAGACTAGTATAAATCATCCAAAAAGTGGCACCAATCCATTAAGTGGGTGTTTGGTCCTGGTGACCGGAGTCATAAGTGGATGAGCGACTTTGGGGCAGGAGCGAGTAAGCATGTGGCCCTCACAGTCCCTCAGCCTGAGTGTGAGTCTGTCTGCATGGACAGTGTGTGACCTGCGCAGACCACTTGTCTGTCAGCCTTGATTTCCTCACGGACACGTTGGGGAGATGAATAATTCCTGTGTCATTGTCAGGAGTGAACGAGATGCTGGGGGGATAGCTTGGCTTCAGGCCTGGCCCGTAGTGTTGTCCAGTGTGATATAAGGACCCAATCTAATGGGAGGGGAAAGTTGGATTTAGGTTAAAATATTGTTGATGTTTTTGTTTGGATAAGGAAAGCTCTCAAGAGAAATGAAATGCAGAATCAGATGAATTATAAGGTCTCATAGAAAGTACTGCTACCTGTGCAGACCTTGGTTTCTGATACCACTGGGCTCTGTGGGGATGGCCAATGCAAGGGCTGGAGCAGGGACCACACACAGAGAGCCTGTTGCCTCTTATAGCTCAGGAAGTTAAGACATGCTCCGACAAAGGGAAACAAATCCAAACCATCATGGAGGTAGATCAGTGGTCACCAGAAGCTGCCAAAGACTCCAATGACCAGAGCTTGAGCCAGTTGAGTGATAAAGTAGCGCTGGATTGTAACCTAGAGTATAGATGTTCCTGGGTCTGTGCTAAGACTGACTAAATACATAAACAGGGGAAAGAGGCAGATCCCCATACAGAATGAATCTAAATCATTCACATGGCTGCCATCCCCCCTCACCACACCTCCGAGGGCGTGATACCCAGCTCTGCATGCTTCGAGGTGTGGGGAAAGGGGGAAGGGTCACTCTATGGTGCAGACATCTGACAGATGCTGCCTCAGCCAGGTCAGCGAGGTCAACAGTGGTGGGCTTGTAGACAGCCTACATGCTGACAATGTGATGAGAATGGCGTTTTACCTCCGTGGTTGTCCTCCAGAACCATAAGTTCTGTCTCAACAGGACAGAAACCACAGGCAAACCCATATGGAAGGATTTTCTGTCAGCTCCCCAACCAGTGCTGCTTGAAACTGTTAAGATCATCCAGAACCAGCAGAGTCTGAGAAACTGTCACAGCCTGGAGGGGCTGAGGGAGCCACGATGGTTAAGGGTGATGGATATCCTGAGTGGGGTCCTGGAACAGATGGAGGACAGTGGGAAGAATGGGAGCTCTGGGTCAGGTCTGGACTTCAGTTAATAGTAATGAGCAATATTGGCCCGTTAATGGTAGCCATACTAATGTGTGATGTTAGTAAGAGGGAGCTGGATGTGGAGCATGCAGGGACTCTGTGCTAGCCTCACAACTTTTCTGTAACTCCAACACGATTCCAAACTAAAAACTTTATTAAAAAAAAAACCGAACTGCATAGCAGTAAGGGCTTTCATTTTCTTCTGTTAACATTTGAAGTACTTAACTATGTACAGACATCAGTTGATTTTATTCTTTTGAAAAAGGCCACAGAATTTATCTGGGTGGTGGGATTATGTGTTTTTATTGTTCAATGTTCTGTGTATTTGAAACATCTATTATCAAAAAAAAAAAAAAAAAAAAAAGAGGAGTTCCCGTTGTGGTGCAGTGGAAATGAATCTGATTAGTATCCAAGAAGATGCGTTTTTGACCCCTAGCCTCGCTCAGTGGGTGGGGGATCTGGCGTTTTTTTGTTTTGTTTTGTTTTGTTTTTTTAGGGGCACACCCATGGCATATAGAAGGTTCCAGGTTAGAGGTCGAATTGGAGCTGCAACTGCTGGCCTATACCACAGCCACAGCAACTCAGGATCTGAGCCTTGTCTGCGACCTACACCACAGCTCACAGCAATGCCGGATCCTTAACCCACTGATGAAACCCTCGTTCTCATGGATACTAATTGGGTTCATTACTGTTGAGCCACAACGGGAAATGGTGCAGTCACTTTTAATGTGAGGAATCTTTCTTGTAGGGAACCTTTTCTAGATTTGGCTCTGGACTTTTCCAGCTGACTGGCTTTTGTTCCTGGGTAGTGGTTGTCAAGAAGAATTGGGTCAGGGTTGGTACAGTGATAATTCAAATGACATTCCCAGACGAATGCAAGGTGCAGATCTGATGTTTGTGAGACTTGGGTTCTGACATTAATTAAATATAATACTGTTAGGGTGAGTTCAAAGATAAAATAAGTAGTGTAGTTAAAAGGAGAAAAGAATAGTAGATCAATGAAAGGAGATACTGTGATTTTTGTTAATACGACATTCAGAGATTATCTAAGGTGTTGAAATAAATATTACTTGCTGATTCCTAGAAGTTTACTTTCAGTTTTGTCATTGCTGTGCAAACTTTTTTCACAGCATTTAAAGTTGTTTGAAACTCCCCCCTTGCCCATGCAGTAAAAAAAATGCAAATCCAGGTAGGTTTGGTTCAAATAAATGTCTTCACTGAATTTCTTTCTTTTTTTTTTTTTATGTCTTTTGTCTTTTTAGGGCCACACCTGGGGCATATGGAGGTTCCCAGGCTAGGCGTCGAATCGGAAGTATAGCTGCCGGCCTATGCCACAGCTACAGCAACGTGAGATCCGAGCCATGTCTGTGACGTACACCACAGCTCACGGCAATGCCAGATCCTTAACCCAGTGAACGAGGCCAGGGATGGAACCCGCAACCCCATTGTTCCTAGTCGGATTCATTTCCGCTGCAGTACGATGGGAACTCCTTCACTGTATTTCTTGAGTACTTTTGTGGGGCATAAGTACTGGTTGAAGTGCCCCAATGTACCTTAATACCACGGAGACAGTTGCATTGTTATAATTTCTGGAGCTGTTCAGCATGTCTGTGAGCCCGTGCCGTCCTCGTGTCAGTCTGTATAGCTGCCTGGGTTGCTTTTTGGCCCCAAGGGGTTCACACACATCGTTCCCACTGGAGTACACTTTCCTCTTCACCTGCTCGATGTCTGCTGATCTTTCAGCTCCACTTTCACTGTGCAGAGGCTTCCTTAGGAGTCCCTTCCCTGGACCTCAGAATTCTCTGGAATTGTTCTTTCTGAAGGCCCCCCATGCTGATGGCTCTCAGCTCTGAGATAGGAAATGCTCTGTTCTCTGAGCTGTCAGCATCCAGTGCAGGGCCTGGCCCAGGTGGGCACTTGGAGGGCATTCCGAATACCCAGGGAACAGGTAGGCAAGTGGTCCTCTTTCTGCAGACGAGGAGCAGGCTCAGAGAGGTCAAGTATCATGTCTAAACTAAGAACGAGGGCAGGGTTTGGGAGTCTGGAGAGCCCTTTGACATCTGTGTGCTTTTTGCCACTGTCTGTGCCGCTTCTGAAGGTTGGAGTCCGATGGGGAAGATTGGAAGTCCTGTTATGTCATCTTCTCGGTGTAACCTCACCCTGACTGCTGCAGCCTCCATGCTGAGGATGCCCAGACCCTTAATTCAGCATGGCTCTGAGGTTGGAGGCTTTCCTGGTCCCCTCCTCCCTGATGGACATGCACCCAGAGGCTGCTCTTAGGTCCTCGGAGCCGGGGCTGAGCCCACCTGTTACCCCCCCATGCATTGGTTGCTGGACCGCTGGGCACAGCATTCTGTCTGGCACTGGTGCCCAGACATTGGAAACAGATCGACTCGCTATGGTTTGAAATTGAGGGGTGATTGAGCAAGGCAGGGAAAATTGTAAATAGTTAGGAGGAGTTTCATGGGGTTCTTAGAACTGGGGTCCAGGCTGAGTAAGTGTATGCATTGTATTTTTATAAAAATAAAATTGGGAAAAAACGACTGAAAGTCCGTCTTTTTCCATCTTAAAATTCACTTTTGGCAACTTTAGTTTACTTGGATTTCTTTGCATAGAAAGGAAAGGGTCTGAGAGGGCCCCTGAGTTCAGCTGTCTGCAGCTGGGCACGGAGGAAGAGGTGGTTGTCCAAGTTAAGTGACAGTCTGTGACCATCCCGAGAATGACCCAGCTGTTCTTGCTTCCAGTAAACTAGCTCTTTGCTCATGCATTAGAACTTCAGAGAGAATCTTTTCTCTTCTTGCCATTCTTTTTTCATTCCTTTCCTCCATTTCTCTTCCCTCTTCCCCACCAATTTCTTCGTATCTTTCCTTTTTTCCATTCTGCTGCCTTCGAGAAGCCTATTATCTACTGGCCGTCTCTGGGGTCAGAGCACATTTTTGAGCTGATCTGAGGGCCTGTGATGAGGTCCAAGTGCCCTTCTGGTATGCTCACACATGCCCTGCATGACTAGCTTTCTTTCTTTTTTTGGGGGGGGATTATTTGTATTTATTCTCTTTCATTTCCTCAGTAAAGGCTGGCTTTCTACAGGCAGTTGGAGGGGAGTGAGGCTCTCAGAGCAAACTGGGTGTGGCAGTTCTCACATACTGGCCTTCTGTGGCACAAATTGGGCAGTGTGGTTGCTCTGGGGGTTGGCTCTGGAGATGGGGAGTGCTGGGGGAAGCCCAAGTGACAGTGAGCAGGCCTCAGTGGCTGCCAAGGTGATGGCGAACCTGTTCGTAGGACTGAAAGATAAGTATGTGATCAGCGTGAAAGGATAGTTATCAAGCAAGTAATTTCAGTAATGTGCTTGAAGTTTACCTGACAGTGTCCTGTACCTTGTAGTATGCCTTATGCCTATACTTACCTGTACTTTTTCCCCTTAAATGCACTTGCTCATAGGCTCCCATAGTGTTCCTCTCTCCTTGAGCTTTTCTTCGCCTGCTTCTTGTTTTTAGCCTGCAGCTCTGTGGCCTTGACACATGGCCTTGCACCATTCAGTCTGTCTGAGACACTCTCACCTGGCAGGGACTCAATCTGGATAATTCTCTAGACAAATAATACTGACAAACCTGAATGCCATTAGCAACTAATGGACCCAAATGTGATTAAAAGAATTTTAGAAAGCTAACTAATTTGAAATTCTGAAACAAGTTATTCTTGGTTTATATTACTATTTGCTTAATAATTATGTAGATAATTATAGCATTGTGAACCTCAAGTAGCTATGGGAATAAGTTTAAGACAGCAAGGCCTTAGCAGTCGTCAATTTGTTTTAAACATGTGTGTATTACAGTTATCCAAAGCCCTTTTCTTACTGAAACCGTAGAGAAACCATCCACTTAATGCGATTTGACTTTTCAGATTTATAAGACTGGAATTACTCAGACTGAAATGAAAACGCACTAGAGAAACAAGACATAGTAATAGTTGGAGAAAATGAAATTGACCCAAACTCTTGATACATTTTCTTAGAGATATCTACTAGTAAAGATCTCCAAATTCTTGAAATAAGACTGGGATTTTCTTTTTCCTTTCTGCTTTTTAGGGTTGCACCCATGGCATATGGAGGTCCCAGGCTAGGGCTTAAATCAGAGCTGCAGCTGCCTGCCTGCGCCACAGCCATGGCAACTCCAGGTCCGAGCCTTATCTGTGACCTACACCGCAGCTCATGGCAATGCCAGATCTTGAACCCACTGAGCAAGGCCAGGGATCGAACCTGCATCTTCATGGATACTAGTTGGGTTCATTACCACTGAGCCACAAGGGAGCTCACAAGACTGGAATTTTTTGTTCACTACACTGCTTAATTCTTTCTTAGACTTTCTTCCTGAGCCATCCTGAGTGTGGCTGATCTGTGAGTCATGGGATTTAGTGTAATTCCGTGATAATCCCTTTGATAGTCTTGTTTCCTAGGAAAGAAGCCTGAAAGTAGCTGAAAATTCATGGCAGGGAGAATACAAGCCACTAGTGTCTGGATTTAAACTAACTTTCTCCTTGACTCTGTGCAGGGGCTGATGCAGGATGGATAGCAAGTTGAAGGTTCATTTCTTTGGGGAAAACATAGTATTAGCAGGTGGGTTTAAGTTGTGCCTCCAGATTGCTCAAGAGATGCTGACTTTAGTAACTTAAACCGCTGAATGTGACTTGGGGACTTTTCCTTCAGTCTTCTGCTCCTTCGTGCCCAAGATGAGGACAGTCCAGGGACGGTGGGGTTCCAGGACCCGTCTGTTGCAGATGGCAGCTGGCTTGTTAGTTCCCTGTCCCCATCAGCAGTCCTTGTCCCCTCCATTGTCCAGGAGGGGCCTCTGGGATCTGTTCTTCCCCAGTGTGGGCACTGGGTGGGCAGGTGGATACAATCCTGAGCCACATCAGCTGGTGAGCACATGGGACCTTCTCAGTCCCCATTAAGGTAAGTCCTCTGGCATCATATGCAAGTGGTACAGTGACAGAGTGAGTCAGGTTGGAGGGTGGATACAAGGATACGGGATCCTTTCTCAGTTAATATATGACCCTGTTCTGTGGGGCCCGCTTCTGTACTCATTTGGCACATGCTCTGCGTGCCTTCAGCCAAGCATCACTCTGAGTCAGAACTGCTGTGGGGTGTACGGCTGGTTCCCACGCCAGATGGCTTGGGAGCCACGCCTTGACTGTCCTGAGTCCCAGCTCCCAGAGAGTGCCTGGCCCTGAGGATGCTTGCTTTGGAAATGCTGAGATGAAAAGGGAACGTACCCATGAATTCAGAGGAGTCTCCTCTCCTGCAGTCCTGGGTGCAGGGTTGGGTGGGGGCTTTGGCTCGTGGGCACCCACCCAGTTTCACTTTGGAAGTAACACAGGGATACTTTAAGACCAAATCACCTCTCAGGTGACCCTGTGCCCTGGACTTGAACTTGAAGTTACAGGGGGTCCAGGAGGGTTTAGGGAGAATTTAGGAAGTTGATGCCATTTGGTGGAAGCATATTCCTAGTTTAGCTTTTTTTCCTTTACCTGTTAAATGACGAATTTCTTTCCTCTGACCCTGAGGACATTGTCGGTGAGCCCACCCCAAGGCTTCTGGATGAGGGGGCAGGTGGATCCTTTCATTTTGGAACCAGCTCTAGGGAAGGGATTTGAGGCCTTCTTCGGTTTCTCAAAAAGTCCAGACATTTCTTTTTGCTGTGTAACCTGAATTCATTATGCCTTTTATAAGTGCATTAAAAACATTCTGTTCCTAATTCTTCAGATCCATCCACATATTTTGAAAGGATACGCTTTTTGTACCTAGAACATCACATAGTGACAGAGTGTGATGACTGCCGTTTGTAGAGAACCTCTAGTTTTCTTATCTTCGTGCCTGTTCTGTCTCATCTGTGTGGCATCCCCTGAATGCAGCATAGAGTTTCTCTTGGTTGGTTGTGAGTGTACACGCTGCATCCCTCGTATACTCATAAGAAGAGGGTTAATTGGCTTGTGTAACTCAGGTCTTGTTTACCTCCAGGGATGCAGCCCTAGCCTCTTCCTGGCCTCAGCCCACCCCCACTCCCCACCCCAGCTCTGCCTTATGAGATAGGTTCTAGAATGGATGATGGCTGTGGGTGAGGCAGAGCCTCTGGGCTTTGGCTAGCCTGGCTCCTGCCCATCCCTGAAGCAGGGTATGGCCCCTGGGGGGATGGCAGTCCCCCTAGATCAGCCATTGCTGGCAGGAGAGGAGGGGGCTTGCTTTTGGCTGTTCCCCCATTCCTGGGCAGTATTCCCCTTTTTTCATAGATAAGGAAGCAGGAGCTTATTTCCATTTTCTTTTTCTATCTATCTATCTATCTATCTATCTATCTATCTATCTATCTATCTATTTTTTGGCTTTTGTCTTTTGAGGGTCACACCCATGGCACATGGAAGTTCCTGGGCTAGGGGTTTAATCCGAGCTGTTGCTGACGACCTACTCCAGAGCCACAGCAACGCCAGATCTGAGCCTCTTCTGCGACCTACACCACAGCTCACAGCAATGCTGGATCCTTAACCTACTGAGCGAGGCCAGGGATCGAACCTGCAACCTCATGGTTCCTAGTCAGATTCATTTCCCCTATGCCATGGTGGGAACTCCCATTTTCTTTTTAAACCTTGAGGTTGGTCCTGATGAAAGTGCAGGCCAGTGACTACTGGGACAGGCTCGCTGCCCAGTGCCTGCTGAGCCTTTCCTCACCTACAAGGTCACCTCAGGCCTGTCTGTTGTCAGCCATACCTGCATCTCCTGAGCCTGCTTGCTGCTACCTGCTCATCCACTGTAGAGCAGCGGGATGTTCTCCATCCAAGACCCAGAGGAAGAGCCCTAATCCATACTTGGGGAAGGCCTTTGTCACTTCTCCCCAATGGGCAGGAGGGGCTCTCAGGGGCAACATACCTGGAGGGTTGCCCTAGGACCTCACGTTTTTCATCTCTCTCTTCAGTTACTGACAGTATTTTCCTTGACTGTCTCTTTCCCTCTCCACCCCGCTCCCCCCCCACAAACCCCACCCTGTTTCTTACCCTTTTAGCTCCCTTTGTAAAGGATGAATAAAACTGACATGGATTTCCACTTGTCATCCTGCTTTGCTCCCATTCTTTCCTCTGGCTTTATCTGCTCTGAGGGTGTCTGGTTGGGATGTCTCAGCATCAGCTCAGCTTGCATGGAAAGTGGGCTGGGGAATCTAACCCAGTCCTCTGCCTCGACCTGAGCGGCTGAAGTCAGATTCTTAACCTACTGCACCTCTGTGAGAACTGCAAGATTTTCCATCTTTAAAGTAGAATGATGACACTACTTCCCTCCTAGGGTTGTCAGGGGATTTAATGAGAACACGTGAGCCCCAAACACAGGCTGGGCATGCAGTTACATACATACATAGATATACATTAACTGTTATTACTTTTTTTTAATTTATTTTTTAATTGAAGCATAGTTGGCTTACAATGTTGTGTTCTGCTGTATAGCAAAGTGACTCACTTACACACACATATATATCTACCCTTTTATATATTTTTTCTACTGTGATTTATCCCAGGATATTGAATATAGCTCTCTGTGCTATACATTAGGACTTTGTTGTTTATCTATTCTGTCTATAATAGTGTGCATCTGCTAGCCCCTAACTCCCAGTCCAACCCTCTTCCCCCTTGGCAACCACAAATCTATTGTCTATGCATGTGAATCTCTAAAAAGAGATGGATTTATTTGTGCCATAGTTTAGATTCCACGTATTAGTGACGTTATATGGTATTTGTCTTTTTGTGTCTAACTTCACTCAGTATGATAATCTCTGGGTCTGTGTTGCTACAAATGGCATTATTCCATTCTTTTAATGGAAGAATAATATTCCATTGTATGTGTGTACCACATCTTCTTTATCCATTCCTCTGTCGATGGACATTTGGGTTATTTCCTTGTCTTGCTATTGTGACTAGTGCTGCAGTGAATACTGAGGTGCATGTATCTTTTGGAATTGTAGTGTTGTCCAGATATATGCCCAGGAGTGGAATCGTTGGATCATATGGTAGCTCTATTTTTAGTTTTCTGAGGAACCGCCATATTGTTTTCCATAGTGGCTGCACCACTGTTGTTCAATGCATTGACTGCAGTGGTATATAAGGGTGAAAGATTTGAAACAATCGGGCCATGTATGAATGATTAAATATTATATATGTGTGCAGTGTAATAATCTTTTAAAATAGTTTATACTATTTTACGAAATTTAGGAAAAATTTACTAAATATCGGTAGTGGGCAAAACAGTTTTTGTGCATGTGTGTGTATAATGATAGGTTTATAAATTTGTTAAAATCTGGAGATGCGGAGTTCCCGTCGTGGCGCAGTGGTTAACGAATCCGACTGGGAACCATGAGGTTGCGGGTTCGGTCCCTGCCCTTGCTCAGTGGGTTAACAATCCGGCGTTGCCGTGAGCTGTGGTGTAGGTTGCAGACGCGGTTCGGATCCCGTGTTGCTGTGGCTCTGGCGTAGGCTGGTGGCTTCAGCTCTGATTGGACCCCTAGCCTGGGAACCTCCATATGCTGTGGGAGCGACCCAAGAAATAGCAAAGACAAAAAAAAAAAAAAAATCTGGAGATGCGTATATGTCAGTGTGAACAGATTAATTTTGGGGGGGGTTTGGTTGATGTAGGAGAACTTTGACTTTTAATTTTCAAATATGGGTATGTTTTATCAGAAAAAAAGCATAAAGATATTTCTGACTTGGGGGGATCAGGAGAGTTAAAAAATATTTCAGGTTGCTTTTACCCTACTTTCTTTGTCTTCCCTAGGCATTTTCATAGCCTTGTTTGACTCTATTATCTAATAAAACCTTATTTTTTTTGGTGGGGGGGGCGTCTTTTTAGGGCTGCACCTGTGGCATATGGAAGTTCCCAGGCTAGGGGGCTAGGGGTTGAATCGGAGCTACAGCTGCTGGCCTACACCACAGCCACAGCAACGTAGGATTCGAGCTGCATCTGTGACCTACACAGCAACACCAGATCCTTAACCCACTGAGCGAGGTCAGGGATCAAACCCTTGTCCTCATGGATGCTAGTCGGGTTCATTACCACTGAGCCACGATAGGAGCTCTGCCTTATGCATTTTTGAAAGTAATGAAAGCTTCTAAAAAAGACACATGAAGAATGGTTTGCACCCATTCACAAATTTTTAACTTTTTTCGTAGGGGCTGCTAGAGTTAACTATTTGCCCTATTGGGTGTGGGCCCAGGCTCTGTCATAGGTGGTAGGGATACCAAGGAGAATATGAAATGGTCTCTCCTCCAGTGAGAGAGAAACAGATCAGATCTGCAGGCAGCTCTTGAGAAGCCCATGTGCAGCCTGTAGCACAGAGAAGGACAAGGCTGCAGGGCCGCAGAGAACCAGTGTGTTCAGGATTCCAGGGGAATGTGTTTGGCATATGGGGCGAGACGTGCCATCAGCAGCTTAGAGCTGTGAAAGACCAAGAAGGAAAAAACTTGGGGATATTTACGAAAAGCAGCCTGCTTCTGGGCTTATTATCACGTTTCTGTGCGGCCTCCTCTTGGGAGTGCTAATTATATTCCAGTTACTAGGCTGCCTCGTTTCTCACTCCCTTGGGAGAGAATTTTGCTAACAGGGAGTGGGTGAATCTGAAGGCCTGTTGAGAATATCAGCTTCCACAAAGGACCTTGCTGCAGGGAGACGGTTGTTTAGAAAAGAGGCATCTTCTCCCCATTGGAGTTGCACGAGAGTCAGCCTGCTCAGAAGAGAAGAGAGGCAAACCTTGCTGGTTTAGGGTCTGGCCTTCCTGGCAGAGGGGCAGTGGAACAGACACTTCTTTCTGTGGCATTCTCTTTGTCCTCATAGATGAGTGCATGCATTTTCTAAATGGACAGTGTGATCACAGACTTGTAACTCCAAGTTCTAAACACCGAACTTGAAGCCTGTCTTTAGACTGGTGTGTTTTTCTGCCACTCCCATACCCGAAACCATTGTCACAGGGCTACATAATGGTCATTGATGACTTCTGACCCACAGAGTGTGTGTGGCTTGCTGCTTTCAGTTCAGTTCCGTCCTGAGGCCTGGGGCTCTGCTGAGGCTCCCTGAAGGATTCAGAATCTGAGTCAGTTGAGGCTGGTGGGGAACTGCTTCTGCTTCCTGTGCTGGCCCTGGTCGCCCTCCGGCCTCTGTCCAGCATCATGACCACGATTCAGGACTTCAGTCAAGTTCGTAGATGTATTCAGCTTTTAAAATTATGCTGGTTTGCTATGGAGTCCACGAATGACTGTGTTTGTACTCCGGACTTTTTTTTTCAAAAGGTCCTGTCTCCTCTGTGTTGTAAAATCTCTTTTGTGTCAACAGTTCTTTTGGGCATGCTGTTTGGCTGCTATGTTTCACTTTACTATGCCCAATAATTGGATTGCCAGGAGTGGGGTAACTGAGAATTGGATGAAAATACAGTGTCACAGTGTAGAAATTATATGTCTGGTCCTATTGATATAACAAGGGACTGGAACTCGGGTGATTTTTGTTTGTTTTTCAGCTGAGCCTGCAGCATGGGGAAGTTCCCGGCCAGGGACTGACCCTGTGCCACAACAGTAATGCCAGGTCCTTAATCTTTTGAGCCACCAGGGAACTCACTCCAGTGTTTTTTGTTTGTTTGTTTTTTAAAGCTATTAAAGGAAAGGGCTTCAGTGAGCTTATTCCAAGTGTCTCCCCCAACCTGTCACATGAGAGAATTAACCTTCATCTGAGTCTTTGCACTGGTGGCCAGAGATAGAATTAATTATTTCTTTGGGCTCAGGAAGAACTGATCCTTCTCTAAGAACATTTTCTGTGTAACAGATGTTGTCTTAATGTGTGAAAAATTTTAAATTGATGTAATAACACAGACTTGCACAGCTAAAAATACTCCTTGGTTAAAGCTCTAAAAGAGGCTCTATACTAACAGATGTCTGCCTAGCTGAAAAGCCTGAAGAAAGTGGGAGATTCAAGGACTAGTAGAATTCAGTATGCATTGATTTAGTTCAAAAATACTGAAATGTATTAGAACCTGAGACTGCGGAGCTCTTCATCCTAGATGGGGTCCAGAGTGGATCCCCTTTGGGACCACGGTGCCATTTTGAACACAGCTCATTTGTCCAGGTAAGGAATGGCCCCTGCTGCAGATGAAAAATGTAATTCCAGTTAACTGAAACTGGTCTCCTTTTTGAGAGCCCAGCATCCTTTTGAATTTGATTTTTATTTCTGGGAGTCCCCAGAGCTGGGAACCTTAGGGTAATAAGCTTATTTTCAGATGGTGTGTTAGTTTTCAAATAATAGGCTCAATCGGTTTTTATCCTCCAAACACCTTTTCAGGTGAAGTACCTGTAAATCTAAAGCAGTGTGTCCAGCTGTTAATTTGGAAAATGAACTTCTAACTCGGATAGAAAATGTGCGTGACTTTCTTTGTTAGTGCAGAGATCACATGAAAATAATTTGATCTCGATGGTGCAGCATCACAGAGCCCCTTCCCTTATGCTGTTATGTTGTGTATGTGGGGTCTGACCTCTGAACTGGTATTCTAAGCAGTGTGGGTTTGGGGTTTCCTGTGTGTGTTTGCTCTTTATAGTTTCTGCTTAGCTGTTGGATTTTCAGTGTCACTTCTTATTAACATCACTGTGCTTCACTCCTGTGTGTCCCCCTCACTCTTTCTATATTTAATTGCTTCTCATTTGGTTAGAAAATTGGATGAGTAAGCCTGTTAGATTTGTTCCCAAATGGTAAGTAAAGAGACTGAGTTGGAACTCTTAAGAGCTCAGTTTAAAAAACCCTACTTTGGGAGTTTACGGTATGGCACAATGGGTTAAAGATCCAACTGCAGTGGCTCAGGTCACAGCAGAGGCACAGCAGAGGCATGGGTTTAATTCTGAGCCCAGGGTGGTGGGTTAAGGATCTGGTTTTGCTGCAGCTGTGACGTAGGTCACAGCTGCAGCTCATATTTGATCCCTGGCCTGGGAACTTCCAAGCAGTCCATTTCCATGGTGATGAAGTGTGTGTCTTGTCAGCACAGTAAACCATGTGACATCGCAGTAAATTGGGACAAGTTGTAATTAACATATACGCTCTTAGAAGACAGAGTCTGAACTGCTTCCATTTTCTTCATACTTTCCCCCAGTTTTTTGGGTGGCTTCCTGCATATATCCTAACTGCCATCGCAGCTGTATGCCAGCATACATCCCTTCTCTGGCCACGAGGTTGTCTGCCTATAACATGAGAAGTATAAAAAGAATGGAAACTAAATGTTGAGTGTTTTATTAAACAGTCATCTTTTACGGTAATTAAAACATGAGGTGAAAATCTTGTATTTGCCCAGGTATTTACTGTCGCCAATGCACTACATTTCTTAGTGGAGATCCAAGTTCCCACTTGTTGTCATTTTCCTTTTGCCTGAGGATCTTCAGCGTTTCTTGGAGCATACATCTGCTGCTGATGACTCCTTTTGTTTGTCTACATAAGTTTATTCCGCCTCTATCCTTCAAAGCTATTTTGGGGGGGATATAGAATTCTAGGCTGACACTTGCTTTTCACCATGTTCAGTGTGTCATTCCCTTGTGTTCTGGTGCACGCGGATTCTTTCTTCCTTTCTTTTTTTCTTTTGATGGCTGCACCCACGGCATATAGAAGTTTTGAAAGAAGCTTTGCTGGGTCCGTGCCCCTCAGTCGTCATTGACCTCTCCCACAGTCTGGAGCTGTCAATGTTCTGAGAGGAGTAATGGTCACAGTTCTCAGCATGGCTGAGTAATGACAGCGGTCCACACGCTCCAGGAGATTCCCTGAGGACAGATGGGCTGAGGCTGGCAGTGCCCAGTGGGCGACCTTGTCCTTAACTCTTGGGAGGGGCCTTAGTAGCATGCTCTGCAGTTTAAGAATCACTTCTGAGTCCACATGGGAAGTCTCTGCTGGTAGATCACGAACATCTACATCAGTAAGACACTGTTGTGTGGATTGAAGGAGCCTGTGAAACAGCACAGCTTGATGAGGTGATCTGGGAAATATAAAGACTTGTTGAGGGGAGCTTATTTGCACAAGGATGTGGTTCCTCCCTTACTGTTGAATAAAAGAAGCCCTGTACTTTGAAGAGGATGGTTGGTGAGCTGTGAAGGAACAGTAGGGTCTGAGTAGACCAAGACTTAGCTGTGGGCACTTTAGCCAAGAACCAACTAGTTTGAGAAAAACATGTTATTTGTATCTGTTTTCTGGTCAGCAGTTATTTACTTCAGATTTATTGGTAAAGATCTAATGCCCTATTTCAGAAATCATGAATATTACCCACTATGGATGTCAGTTTCTCTCTCTCTCTCTCTTTTTTTGTTATTTGTTTTCTTTTTAGGGCCAAACCTGTGGCATATGAAAGTTCCCAGTCTAGGGGTTGAATCAGAGCTGCAGCTGCCGGCCTAAACCACAGCCACAGCCACAGCCAAGCCAGATCTGAACCACATCTATAATCTGCTCCACAGCTTGCAGCAACACCGGATTCTTAACCCACTGAGTGAGGCCACGGGTCAAACCTGCATCCTCATAGATGCACAATCAGGTTCTTAACCTGCTGAGCCGCAACAAGAACTCCTGTTTTTTTTTTTTTTTTTTTTCCGTTTTTAATCACTCCTAAGTTCTTTGTTTATCCTCCTGAATGACCCCACACATGCTATATAAGCCCTTGGTACACTCATGTGCAGCATGACAGCTTTAATTCTTATGTCTTCAAAATGCTCTTTATAAATACATTCATTTTTCTAAGCCCAAAGATTTATTTTTGCTTTTTAGATTTTTAAATGCAGCTTGAACATTGATTAAATATATTGCTATTTAGAAAATTTGTAAGTTAATGAACTTATGAAAAAAAATGTTCAAATTCACTAAAAGAGAAATGCAGTGAAGAAGAGGTGTGGGTTTTGTTTGTTTGTTTGGCTTTTCAAATTTTGGCTGAAGTTTAAAATGATAATATTCATGCGTTCCATCGATGCTCAGCGGTTAGCAAACCTGACTAGCATCCGTGAGGACACGGGTTCGATCCCTGGCCTTGCTCAGGGGGTTAAGGATCCGGCATTGCTGTGAGCTGTGGTATAGGTCTCAGACACTGCTCAGATCTGGCGTTGCTGTGGCTGTGGTGTAGGCTGGCAGCTGCAGCTCCCGTTGGACCCCTAGCCTGGGAGCCTCCATGTGCCGCGGGTGCAGCCCTAAAAAGACAAAAAGACCAATAAATAAATAAATAAATAAATAAATAAAATGATAATATTCAATGTTGGCAGGGGTCTGGCAAGATAGGCACTTCTTTCAACTTCTAGGAAAAGTACGTATTAATTTTTTTTTGTCTTTTTTTGCTATTTCTTGGGCCACTCCCTCGGCATATGGAGGTTCCCAGGCTAGGGGTCGAATCGGAGCCATAGCCACCAGCCTACGCCAGAGCCACAGCAACTCGGGATCCGAGCTGCGTCTGCAACCTACACCACAGCTCACGGCAACGCCGGATCGTTAACCCACTGAGCAAGGGCAAGGACCGAACCCTCAACCTCATGGTTCCCAGTCGGATTCATTAACCACTGCGCCACGATGGGAACTCCCCCGTATTAATTTTTTGAAGATAAATTTAGCAGTGCACATCAAAAACTTTTATACTCTTTGATCCTGTAATATTGCTTCTAGTAATTTTTTCCTTAAAATTATTAGACTGAATTCAAGCAAAAAAGCAAAAAAAAATTTTTTTTGGTGCAATATTATGTCTAATGGTAAGGTATTAGAATCACCCAAAATGTGTGACAGTGGAGGTGTTTTTCATTTGTGTAATTTTCAAAGTACAAAGTACCATTCAGCCCTTAAAATGGTATTTATGAAGAATATTTCATCATATGGTAAAATGGACATATTTGAAATAAGCAATGTTCTAAAATGAAATAGCGTCTTGTGTTAACTATTAAAAAATGCATGAAGGATGGTCAGAAATATTGCAAATTGTTAAAGTAACTGTTCCTAGGTGGTAGTTTTATAATAAATTGCTTTCTTCTTTATGGTTTTTCTATTTCCTAAAATTTGGGCGAGAGAGCATTCTGGGTCTGTGAAAGCAAACCCAATGTTTGTAGCTGAATTTTGCACTACCTCGGGCTTTTCTTGACCCTGGACCTGCGCCTCAGATTCCCAAAGAGCAGACAAGCCATCATCTCTAAGGCTAGTTGCTATTTTAAGTTAAGGTGAAAAAGTACTTAAACGTTTTTTAAAAAATGATTTCTGTGCTTACTCTTCAGATAAAAATTTTGATGATGAAGATTCTGTGGATGGTAATAGACCTTCTTCTGCCAGTTCCACGTCATCCAAGGCTCCACCAAGCTCTCGGAGAAACGTTGGAATGGGGACCACCCGCAGGCTTGGTTCATCCACAGTTGGATCCAAATCTTCAGGTGAGACCGAGCCTCATGTGGTGGTGAGGGCTCAGCTTGTCAGCGTTTAAAGGCAGATGTGCATGATATTTGCCCATCATGCCCTTTAGAAGTGCAGCAGTTCTGCTGGCAGTATGCTTCCACCTGCTGTTCTTTAATAAGATTAGTTCTGTGCTGTTGATGTTGATAGCTTGCAAGGTGGAGCTGCTGTTTTGCTGAGGCAGAGCCTGTAGGAGACTGAGGTTAACGCGACGGAGAGCAGAGCTAAGAGCCAGAGGGAGAGCAAGCATCACTATGATGGCTGGTTTCGTCATTGTCCAGCTAGGCCTGTGACAACCAGCGGGTCTTTTTAGCCAGTTTCTGTGTATCAAGATTGAAGCTGTCTGGAAGTCAGATTATACCATCCGTCTTTAAAATGAGTTTTGTTGCTACAAGTGGCGTTCTTCCTTGTGAGACCAGAATGGATGCTGAATTAGTAAAGAGTACAGATCCCAAGGCTTTGAAAGTTGATTTACAAAGGTTTCTTCCCTAAACGCCTCCTCTCCCGCACCCTAATTTAGCCAGTTTTGAATCCTTGTTACATACAAGTTTCATATTGCTGTCCCATTTTAAACTTACATGCCAATTTCCTACTTTTTAACCTCTAAAAGATCACATGCTTGGTCTTTGAGTCCTGTTCAGTTTGTGACACTTTGCCTCACATAGAGGAGGCGCTTGGCTCCTCCGGTCTGCTGGGTGGGATCCAGGCCTAACCCTAAAACACACATAGAGCACCACATCACGGTGTGTCTGTCATCTTTTTACAGTTCGCTTGTGAGGGCACTGTGACTCTTCAAGAGTCATGGCATGTGTTTATTGCTGTCAGGAGTTGTCCTTAAAGCCCCTTTCAGTCTAGGTGGTCGACCAGGACACCAGACACCAGATAGCTTGGTAAGAAGCTCTAGAATAGCAGGCAGACTAATCAGTGTAAATCATTAGTGAGCATTACAGGGATGGCTGTAGACGACAATTTTGAAACCTTTATTATGAAGAAAAAGCATCTGATAAAGCATCATATGATTTCCATATTAGCAAATGAAGTTCATATTAGCCAAAAAAAAAAAACACTTTTTCCCAAACGATAGCAATTAACTTTGAAGATACAGAGCATCTTACGGCAGCTTTATGGGGAAAAATTGCAACTGATAAATAAATGAAAAATGGACAGTTAACGTGAGCTTAAGGAAATGAAAATATTTTGATACTAATATGAAGTTGAGACAGAACTGTTAAATTCTTTAGAACTTATTTGAATGTTTCACAGATAGGTTTGATTCCTAACTATGATATAATTTAATGTATTCCCTGAGGAATAAAAATTTCTATGATATGTTTATTAGGAATCTTGGAAAAGATTTACGCATTAAGACAAATAGAAATCATCTAAATCCTTTAAAGGCTAGACTGGCCCTCTAAGCTAATGTGTATAATTATGTTGTCTTGTTATTGAGAGTCAGTAATGCTTGTCAGTCACACAAAACTCTAGATTTTACTTATTAAGACTTTAAAAAAGTTACAAATATTCCAAAATGTAATTTCGATTGTGTATATTCAGACTTCTTCAGTGCACATTGTTTACCTTTTGAAAAAATCCGTCTTTTTGTAGCTGCAAAAGAGGGAGCTGGTGCTGTGGATGAGGAGGATTTCATCAAAGCGTTTGATGATGTACCTGTAGTGCAGGTGAGTTGGATTAAAAACAAGGTGAGCTTAGTCTTCAGATAGTGTTTTTCAGATATGTGATGTTCAGCGTTTCTTACTAGAGAGGGTGGTTTTGACTGTCAAGACCACAGGAGGTCTGAGACGGCAGACTAGGACGTGTTGGAACCTTACACGGCTAAAGTGAAGAGCCGGAGCGACGGGCACTGTGACTGTTCAGTGAGAGCTGAAAGAAGCAGCTGCTAGTAATGAGCTTGTGGGTCAGGTCATATCAAAGAGGGAAGCAAGTAAGAAGATTAGAATAAGTGGACAGAAAATGGAGTTCCCTCTGTGGCACAGCAGGATCAGTGGTGTCCCTGGAGCACTGGGACGCAGGTTCAATCCCCAGCCCAATCCAGTGGGTTAAGGATCCAGTGTTGCCAGAGCTGCAGCTTAGGTTGCAACTTTGGTTCTGATCTGACCCCTAGACCAGGAATTCCGTATGCTGTGGGGTGGCCAAGGAAGAAAGAGAAGAAGAGAGGACAAAGAAGCGTGCTGATTTTGGAGTTCCTGTTGTGGCGCAGAGGAAACGAATCCGACCAAGAACCATGAGGTTGCGGGTTCAATCCCTGGCCTCGCTCAGTGGGTTAAGGATCTGGTGTTGCCGTGAGCTGTGGTGTAGGTCACAGACGCGGCTTGGATCTGGTGTTGCTATGGCTGTGGTGTAGGCCAGCGGCTACAGCTCTGATTAGACCTCTAGCCTGGGAACCTCCATATGCTTCGGGTGTGGCCATGGAAAAGACAAAAAAAACAAAAAAAAACAAAAAAAAAACCCATGCTGATTTAGGTGTTTCCCTTAGAAAGAAAAATTTGTAAACTTGAACGATTTGGGTGTCTGAAAGCCATAAAAAATGTTTTTATAAAGTCTTAGTTTAACCATCCTGATGCTTCACTTAAGTACCTAACAGATGAAACAAAATGATTATAAATGTTGGGGAACAGCTGCACATTTAAACTGCGTTATGCCTCAGTGTCATCTGTTGTTGATGGGCTCATGGTCCTTTCTCCTTCCGCCTGTGTTGAGTGTCCATACTCTGGGCTCCTGTAGACCTGCTGTCTGTGTGAATGCCTGGTCACCTGCTGGCTGATTGCTTCATGTGCAAGCAGATGACAGGTGTTTTAGGCCCAGGCTTGTCCTGAAGTCCTCGCCCTTCCGAGCATGCCTCACTCTTGGTTATTCATTCCCCTCGTTACCTTATAAGTAAGATGTAAGGGAGGATAAATGAGAAAGGAGATCTGAAAGAGCTTTAGGTTCCAACTGCAGGAATGCCTCCTTTTATTGTATTCACTTTGTTGTGCTTCACAGATACTGCATTTTTACAAACTGAAGGTTTGTGGTAACTCTGTGTTGAGCATCTGCATCTGTTGGTGCCACGTTTCCCAGTAGCATTTGCTCACCTCATGTCTCTGTGTCATATTTTGAGAACTCGCACAAGATTTCAAACCCTCTAGCAAAAAGATCATGATTTGCTCAAGACTCAGATGATGGTTAGCATTTTTAAGCAATAAAGTTTTTTTTTGGTTTTTTTTTTTTGTCTTTTTAGGGCCATACCCGCAGCATATGGAAGTTCCCAGGCTAGGGGTTGAATTGGATCTGTAGCTGCCAGTCTACACCATAGCCACAGCAACGCCAGATCCGAGCCATTTCTGTGACCTACACCACAGTTCAGGGTAATACCATATCCCCAACCCACTGAGCAAGGCCAGGAATCGAACCTGCATCCTCATGGATACTAGTTGGATTCGTTACCTCTGAGCCATGATGGGAACACCCAAGTGTATTTAAGAAAATCATGGACTTAGAGAATAGACTTGTGGTTGCACAGGGGGACGGGGAGCTTGGGGTTAATAGTTGCAGACTATTGCCTTTGGAATGGATTAGCAATGAAATCCTGCTGTGTAGCACTGGGAACTCTGTCTAGTCACTTCTGATGGAGCATAATAATGTGAAAAAAAAGAATGTATACATGTATGTGTAACTGGGTCACCATGCTGTACAGTAGAAAACTGACAGAACACTGTAAACCAGCTATAATGGAAAAAAATTAAAAATCATTATATTAAAAAAAGAACAAAAAAATAAATTAAGGTATGCACATTGTTCTTTTAGACATGATACTTTTGCACACTTAATAGACTATAGACTAGGAAACCAAAAAAAAATTCATGTGAGTTGCATCGCATCACATGCTTGCGATGTTCACTTTATTGCAGAGGTCTAGAACTGACCTTGCAGAATCCCTGAGGTGTAATGTGGTGTTAAATAATGCTCGGGGTGATCTGTGATGTGAGCATCTCTGATGGTTCCCTGGCAGGCTTCTTGCCCTTTTTCATGAAGTTACCTGTCTGGTCACGGTAAAGCTGTGGTTGAGACCAGGTTATAGGTTCCTTGGCATCACATACAGTGAGCAAGTAGCTCATTCCAGGACAACCTGTCTAGATGTTATCTCAAGATGAAGTAATTTCTTTCACTGTATTTGCTGCTCTTGACTTCATGTAATTAAGACATTATCTTTGTTTATTCCTTAAATTTTCTTATATTGATTGTAAATTAATTTTGCTTACAGATTTATTCTAGCCGAGACCTGGAGGAATCCATAAACAAGATTAGAGAAATACTGTCTGATGACAAGCATGATTGGGAGCAAAGAGTAAATGCTGTAAGCTGGTGATTTTGTGTGATTACATTTTCATTGGATATTTGAAGGCTCTAAATATTGCATTATGAAATTACAGTACTTCTCTAATGAATTTTAAGTGCTAAATATTTTAAAGATAATTCCATATTTACATTTTATCTTTTTGGGGGATTACTTTACTTCTGTTTTTAAAACATGCCAACTTCTATCTTTTTGTTCTTTGAACAAAGACCTACCTGTGGGATGACCACTGCTCTTACCTTAGGAAAGATTTGACTCTGTGACTTTTGACCAGGAAAGTGGCTTTTTAGTGACATTTTCAGTGTGTGTCCCTCTATTGCAGTCTTTCTTCCTATCTTTAATGAAAATAGGTGGGCTGAACATTAAGGCGCAGGGACATTCAAATGAAGGGCACATCTTCTCTAAGGAAAGCTCTTTTGTGTTGGGTGTCCAGTGGGGAGGGGGCTGCTTCTTCTTTGACTCATTAAATAAATGGCAGTGGAGTAGGATGTGGGGGAAGGTAAACTTAGGGAAGGCACTTTTACAAGCTTAAAGGTTTTAGTTACTGTATCCTTAGTATTGCATAAATACTCTAACATGTTTCCAATTAAAAAATACATTTCTTAGAATACTTGTAGATACTAATTTTAAAAATTATTTCTTATTTGTGATCCTTAGATTTATTACTATTTAGTTGGCCGAATGGCTTTTTGGAAAACTGTTTATGTATCATTTAGCTGTGATGTTAAGCTCTAATATTTGATGACTTCTATTGTTTTGTATATTCTAATCATTGCTTTGGATCTCTCTTAATTTTCCCTACCCCTTTAGCTAAAAAAGATTAGATCTCTACTTTTGGCTGGTGCTGCTGAGTATGATAACTTCTTCCAACATTTGCGTCTTTTGGATGGAGCCTTTAAGCTCTCTGCTAAGGACCTGCGGTCTCAGGTAGTGCGGGAGGCTTGTATCACCTTGGGGTAAGGATTGTGACATTCTTGTCCTCACATGTCATCGTATTGTAGCCTTGGCTCCGTGCTTCAGAGGTGGCTCATTGAATATGACGCTGGCTTTCTTTCACACAACTTAGGCACATTCCACTTAAACTGTGTTACTTCTTGCACAGTAATTCCTGACCAATTATGTTAAGTGTGACAGATTTTAAGTTTTATTCAGTGACTTAGCTCTGAAGCCTCTATTTTAAACGTGGAGCAGTTATTCTTAATACGGATAAGTGAAATCTTACAAAATTTTATTCTCAGCCTTCTTGTTGACTATGCCGGCTAGATATAGCATGATTATTAGAACTTTTGTTTGTTTCCAGAAGAATGCTGTAGCTATAAAGGCATGTCTTGCAGTAAAATTTTATCCTCACTAAACCTGTGTCAGTGCCTAAAACATCTGTGTTAGAAAGTATGTTAAATATCAAGACAGCAGCAGTTGTAAGGTGGCTTTGCAGCTCTTTAAAGTTTTAACCTCAGATATTAAAGCCTGAATGTTATATGTTAAAAATAAAAGAGCAGGAGTTCCTGTCGTGGCTCAGTGGTTAATGAATCTGACTAGGAACCATGAGGTTGCGGGTTCGATCCCTGGCCTTGCTCAGTGGGTTAAGGATCCAGTGTTGCAGTGAGCTGTGGTGTGGATTGCAGACACGGCTCGGATCTGGCATTGCTGTGGCTCTGGTGTAGGCAGGCGGCTATAGCTCCGATTAGATTCCTAGCCTGGGAACCTCTGTGTGCCATGGGAGCGGCCCTAGAAAAGGCAAAAAGACAAAAAAAAATAAATAAATAAAATAAAAGAGCAAAAAGGGGGAGGGAGCTTCTTCATATTTGTGTTTTATTACTATATGATTAATTTGTTTTTTGCTATTTTAAGAGTAATTGGTTAGAAGTTATTTATTTAAAAAAAAAAAGAGCAAACTCTTGGACTGGTAGCTGTTTGCATCCTCTATGTGCATGTTGGAAGTGTTTTTAAAGTATTTTACTTAGACCTTTGTCCTTTATCCTGAGATGACTTTAAATGAAGGCTCTAAAATGTTCAGAGGTATATGTGCTACACTATTTGCAGGAACTGTGACTATAGCCTAGTGTTCCTTTCTCATTGTAGGCATCTGTCATCGGTTCTCGGGAATAAGTTTGACCATGGAGCTGAAGCCATTATGCCAACTATCTTTAATTTAATTCCAAACAGTGCCAAAATTATGGCCACCTCTGGTGTCGTAGCTGTTAGGTTAATCATTCGGGTGAGTATAGCGGGGGCCATCCCTCACATAAGCAAGTGGTAAATGGCAGTGGTGGTTGAGAAGCACTTGTTGGGGCCATTTTTCATTTGAGTGATTATGTACATGGAATCATTTTGTACAGCCAAGGTTGGCCTTTTCCCCACTTACCTAGAGCCTTTTCCATCCCCTGGTGTGCCCTGGGGGTGTGGTGCAGTTACTGAGGTGGATCAGCCACTCATCATTGACTTTAAATATGTCAACATGTGCATCTGCTTCTGAGTTTATACTCTGTTCTCTGTGTCCAAGCATCACTCCTGTTCTTCCTTCCTTAATCCCGAGTCGTTCCCTTTTAGGTGTTTATGCTTGTGCTATTATTTGCCTAAATTTTTTGTTTAAGTAATTGTGTATAAGTGCAGAAACGAAATAGGGTCTTTAGTTAAAGTTTTCGAAACACTCAGTTAGATTTAAATAATTAGCTGAGGCATTGACATGCACATTTTCAGTAAAACCTGACAATTCACAGAGGCTTAAAGTTCTACACCGTTTCCTCGCCATCAAGTCCCTTTTCTGCACAGGCAGCCCTTGAATCTGGGCTTGATGATGATCACTGAAATCTGTGCAGAATATTCGTCATTATTGTGAGTTACTTTGTTCGTGCTATTTTTAGTTCTCACATGTGCACCATCTACTTAAGTGTTAAACCAGAAGCCGTTTTTGGACATTTCCACTGAAACTGTATTAACAGGTGTAGGTCTGCCGACTGCCTTTGCACTCACTCTCTCTCTACTGCTCAGGTGGTTTAGACTTCATACCAGCAGTTTGTTTTGAGTTTAGGCTTATTTATGTATCATTCCTGCCGTCTGTTCTGGCTCTGTAAATTCTGTCATGCCCTTTAGCAATATCCAGAGGAATTCTTTTTTCTTAATCTGAATATATGCTTTATATATGCTTTAGGTAGGCTAGTCAGGAAGTGGTTGTCCAAGTTGCGTTTTTTGTTCTTGTCCACAGCACACACACATCCCTAGGCTGATACCTGTCATAACAAGCAACTGTACCTCCAAGTCTGTCGCAGTTAGAAGGTACGTTTTTAAAGCATTTCCTCATTATTTTTGAAACTAAAAAAAATTTCATATTTCTCTCCATGAAAAAAGTTTATTTTAAACGTTTGATATCATTTAAAATTGCTGTGATAAATACCTTTGGATTGAGGGGTCATGATCTAAATTGTTTGGAAAGTAAATTTGGACAGCCATTATTATTTTTGTCTTTGCATGTGAGTGTGGGAGAGTGTGTGTGGAGGTTATTGGGGGAGGGGGATGTAGCCCTGTACGTTGTTTTCCTGAAATGGTTCCCCTACCTCTGTCATTGGTCTGCCCTGTTCCCTGAATAAAGGCAATAGCTGCATGCCTGAAAAAACATTGTAAAAATCAGTGGCAGTCATTTGATATTAAATAAGTAGGAGGTAGTGTGTGTGGTTTGCAGCTTCTGGTAGTGATGCCTGGACTCTGAATCCTCACCATCACCTCCCTGGGCTGCACAGTGACAGGAGGTGGCCCCTGAAGACATGGCCTGGGCAGCCAGCGGGGGCTTTGTCTTGTGCCAAGGGGCCTGCCCAGCCCACGAGTGGGGAATAAGGGCCATGTTCTCTAGCTGGGATCTGTGGGTCTTGACTGTTGAGTCAGGGTCTTTTGAGAATCTTGAAATCTGTGGACCCTTTTCTCAGGAAAATGTAAACACACAGAAGTCCTGTGTAGGTTTTCTGAGGATTTGTGGAAACCATGAGAGCTCATATCTAGAGCTTTATAGGGTAAATTAATGGCAGGCCTGGGCAGTAGCCACCTGGCGTATCCCTCTAATCCTGTGTCCTGGTCCAGCCCAGGGGAGGAGAGGGCTTAGAGCACAGCTGACCCCGGCCACCTGCTGGCTGTCCTTTCCCAGTATTAGGTTGCATCTGCCAGGGTTTCCTTGGTACGGGATCCTTCTAAGCTTGAAGCGGTCCCTGGATCCATCTTATTAACAGGGAGGCAAGAGGAAGAAAAGGGGAACAATCTAGCTACGTGAAGCCAGGAAGAAAGAAATGTTCTTGCTGAACTGAAAAAGCTTGATTTCTTTTTTTTTTTTTTTTTTTTTTTGGTCTTTTTTGTTGTTGTTGCTATTTCTTGGGCCACTCCCGCGGCATATGGAGGTTCCCAGGCTAGGGGTTGAATCGGAGCTGTAGCCACCAGCCTACGCCAGAGCCACAGCAACGCGGGATCCGAGCCGCGTCTGCAACCTACACCACAGCTCACGGCAAGGCCGGATCGTTAACCCACTGAGCAAGGGCAGGGACCGAACCCGCAACCTCATGGTTCCTAGTCGGATTCGTTAACCACTGCACCACGACGGGAACTCCGAAAAAGCTTGATTTCTAACAGCAAAGCACAGTTCAGTGTGGCTGAGGAATGCTGTCTGCCCTTGACCTCCTTCGGGGCAGAGCGGTCCAGCTTCCCCTGGAGATGAACATGTGGAGATGGAATCGGAGGTGGAGGGTGCCGGGAGGCTGCCCACCTACCCAGTTGCAGGGTTGTTCTGTGGTGCAGGCATTTGGGGCTTGACACTTAGTGGAAGCTTAGTGAGTGGTCATTGATAGGAGAATTTGCTGCTGCTGCTCTTGTTCTGGTTGTCACTACTGATTTAGGTCTCCAGGAGCAATTCGGAATGTGTTTTTCCTTTGCGGGGAAGGCAGAGTTGCTCCAGTGACATTACACAGATCTTTGGGGAGCGTTGCAGGATGTTTAGTATATCAGCAGACTTGGGTCACCATGTCAAAGATACCATGCCCAGGGGACTTAGACAACAGGGATTTCCTTTCTCTCAGCTCTCGAGGCTGGAGCTCGGAGCCCAGGGTGCCCGAAGACTCGAGTTCTAATGGCAGTAGCTCACAGATGGCTGCTTTCATGCTATGTCTTCATGATGAAGGGAGAGCACAGCCAGCTCTTAGTGTTTCTCCTTCAAGGGACCCTCATCCCATCATGAGAGTGCCACTTTCATGGCCCATGTCAAGCTCATTACCTCCCGGAGGCCCCATCTCCAAACACTGTCATGCTGTGGGTTAAGGCAGTAACAGAAGGATTAGGGGTAGTAATTCAGTCCATAGCATTTAACAGTTCTAGCTAAATACAAACAATATCATGCGGTTACTGTGACAGCAGAAAGGCCACTCCTTTCACCAGCTTCTGAGCCACACACCCAGGTTGATATTCCTGTGTTTAGTGGGATGAGTCTTGCTCAGAGCTATGCATCTTAATGATAAAAGGAGCAACAGGGACCATCCTGACCCAGTCCCTCTGCCTTCCGAAGGTAGAGAGAGCCAAGGAGGGCCCTGTAACCAAAACCCTGCACTCAGCCTGTGCCTCAGAATTTGTAAGAATAGACCACCCAATCTCCCTGCCTTCAAGGAGTTTATCATTTTGGGGGGAGGCTAAAAACAGTAACGGAAAGTAGTATAAGAGTAAGTTACAACATCTGTATTGTGGATTTAGGAATTTATAGAGCAGTGATTAAAACTAGCTGGTATAGTCCCAAAAAGCCTCACAGACAAGTTAAAAAATTGAGCTGCTTGTTGAATGATGAGTAGGATTAGGTGAAGAGACAAGTTCCAGCCAGATGTGCATAATTAATGCAGTGTTTAAATAATGTCATCACTGATAAACCTGTGTGTATGATTTTAGCCTGAAAACTTGAAAACAAAGCCTAATTTACAGGTGATATTTTTGACTAACTAGATTGTTCCAAAACACATTTAAGACGAGAATTAGCCCTAAAGATAGCTGTAATCACTAAAGAATAGGTCCGTAAATAAAGACTTATGTGCATACACATTGAAGAGACAAGAAAGCTCCACACCAGGAAATGAGGTGGGGAAAGGGGAGAAGTAGGTTGGGGCAGGGGCGGGGAAAGCCACGGTGAGCGCAGAATGTGCCCCGTCAGTCAGTGTCTCCCCAACACCCCCCTGCCACCAGCCCTGGCATCAGGTTGAATCTCTCTTGGGCTCTCCTGGAGCCGTGTGCTCCTGGCACAGGCGGAGTGCTTCCTGTCTGTCCTGCTCACAGGATTGTGTCTTGGTTCCCACTGTCTCTCTAGCATCTAGCACAGGGGAAGAGTTGATTAGAGATTTATGGAGTGATTAATTGTATGGATCATGAGATTTTGAATTGAGAAGATGATGGGAAGGAAGGGCTGATCATTAATGAAAGCGTGCCTTCTGATTGGTCTCCTTGAATGGGTTCCTTACTTCTGACAGTATTTATTCTACCAAGATGGATACCCTGGAATTCAGGAAAAGGAAGTTCTGAGGAGGTAGGACTGGAAGTGGCTGTGGGTGATAGAATTCAAAGGAGATGGGACCAGATGGGACCAGTGTCGTTTTCTGCATGAACCAGACCAAGAAAGAGGACTGAAGTGAAAAGCTTTAAAAAGAAAGGGTGTTTGTTGGAAGACTGGAGAGAGGAAAATGGCTGAGTGGCTAATGAAAAATTGATTTTAAGCATTTGGCAGGAAAATTTGGTAAACCCTTTGTTTCTCAGGAGACTTTTTTTTTTTTTTTCCTCTTTAGGGCAATACCATAGATGTACCATTGATCACCATAGATGCTTAATTTTTTTGATTTGCTTTGGTTTTCAGTTAGTTCTGCTTCCATTTGTATGTTCCATTTTTTGACTCATAAAAAAATGGAGGAAATTTACCAATTCTAAAAGGTAATGGGTCACTGAAGAAAAAAGACCTTTATTTTAATCAACACACAACCGATTAAGTTATGTACTTTACAATTTTCAGGCGCTGTTTTGAATTTTTAGATTTACTCTTGCAAGAATGGCAGACGCATTCGCTGGAACGGTAAGCATCTGATTTGCTGGTTTTTCCTCTGGATTGAATCTTGAGATTTAATGTCTCAGCAAGCAGTCCAACCCACTTCTTAGAAGAAGTGAAGGCAAGCATTTGTTTGCGTGAACACTGCTATTGCCTCTCCTGATGTGAGGCACGTACCACTGGCAGCAGCTTTTAGTGAGTTCCGTGCACTTTCACGGTGCCCTGTGACACCGTCCAGCCAAGGATGTGCTCGCATGGAATCTGATCCTGCTGTGCGACATCCTGTCAGTTCCAACGAGGTAAATGTTTAAAGCTGCCATAGAGGCAAGGGGGAACCTGACAATCCTTGGAGGAATTTCTCCCATTTGCAAGTTTTCTTTCTGCTCTCTCTGTATCAGAAAGTCAGCAGTTTTCTCTTTATTCAGGTTGGTGTGTGGTGAGCTTCACATCATCGTGATAAAATGTGGGATTATGGCAGAAGTCTTTTTTTTTTTTTTTTTTGTCTTTTTAGGGCTGTACCCACAGCATATAGAGAATTTCCAGGCTAGGGGTCCAATCGGAACTATAGCTGCTGGCCTATGCCGCAGCCACAGCAATGCGGGATCCGAGCTGTATCTATGACCTACACCATAGCTCACCACAATGCTGGATCCTTAACCCACCGAGTGAGCCCAGGAATCAAACCTGCATCCTCATGGATACTAGTCAGGTTCATTAACCACTGAGCTGTGACACAAACTCTGGATTATGGCAGAATTCTTAAAGAAGTATGTCTCTCTTTGAGATTTATTCTTAGCCACTTTTAGTTCCTGCCAATTTAAGGTGCCTCTTATTCTTTCTGAGTTAAATTTAGAGACTATAGAGGGTAATATTGTTCCACCCAGTTTTTACTGGTGCTTTGTGAAGAACCTGACAACATGTTAGACATGTTATTAGCTGTGGAATTTTAATACACTGAGCACTCCTGGGAGTACAGTTCTCTGTGCAGTGGTCAGAGAGGAAATGCCAGGCCTTCCAGAAGGAAAATTTCACCTGAAAATACTTTGAATCTCAAGACAGTAGCACATTTAAAAAGTATTTTCTTGTTCTTTAATGTCTTGAGTATTATATCTTCTTTTGGCAATGGCTTTGGGATTTAGAGGGAGAAGGTGGAATGAAGATTTAATGTGGGTACAGGTGAGCAAGACAGAAAAGCATGATCACCTCAGGTGAGCCCTGTGTGCAGCCTCCAAGCAGGTACTCACCCAGTATCGACTGGATGAGTGGGGAACAAGGCAGAGACTTGAGATGCTTGTCAAATTGGTACCTAGTCTTTGTTCTGTGAAACTGTTCATTCCAGTTGTTGCCTTTTTCTTAAAACTATTAGATATTCAGTGAAACAGTTGAATGCTTTCTTTTCAGAGTGGAACATAACTAAAGAGAATACCTGTTTACAAGACAAAAACCTCTTTTCATTAGTGTTCATGTTGTGTAGAGGCACTTGGAAAAACATCCTTTAATTACAGAGATGAGATGCAGATAGCCTCTTTGGTGTTAAGATTATTATGATCGCATTACAGTTTCCACAGGAGCAGGTTCTAACCATGCAGAAGTGGGGTTTTGTTGTCTGGGTTCATAACAGATTGAGCTAAGTGAGTATGGCCTGAAAAACATCAGCCGTGACTAAAAAGGGAAAGTCGCCAGAGCTTAGGTTACCAGGGCCCAGGGTGGGAGGTGGGAGTGCTACTGGGTGGTAGGGTTCTCACTTTCTGGCTGCGTGCTTGCTGACTCTGGGCACAGAGGCCCTATGTCCGCATTGCCCATCTGAAGGGCTGTCTCATACCTACTTTTAGCCGCGTGAAACCATGGATCGATGACTGTTGCCGCTTTCTTTTCTCAACATCCAGGCATATATCAGTATTAGCCGAGACAATAAAGAAGGGGATACACGATGCCGACTCTGAGGCCAGGATAGAAGCGAGGAAGTAAGTGTTTACTCACCGCCGTGGTTATATTTCAGACTCGTTGTCCCAACTGCCTTATTAAAGGTGCATCGAGTGCATGGACATGTTTTCTTTTTTTTCTTTTTCTTTCTGTTGTCTTTTTGTCTTTTAGGGCTGCACCAGCGGCATATGGAGGTTCCCAGGATAAGGGTCTGATTGGAGCTGTAGCTGCTGGCCTACACCATAGCCACAGCAACGCAGGATCTGAGCCGCATCTGCAATCTACGCCACAGCTCACGGTGATGCCAGATCCTTAATCCACTGAGCAAGGCCAGGGCTCAAACCCGTGAATTTCAGGTTGCAAGAGCCCCCCTCGTGTTCTAGGAACTGTTCTAGATGGCTCAGCCCTGTCTTCCCTAAGCCTCTCCAGTCTTGCCAGCCAGGCACTTTAACTTCCACTTTATTGTAAGACTGAGATTCCTGGAGGGGTGGGTTCAGGCCGGCCTCCTTTGACTGGACTGCCCCGGCGCCCTGCTGATTCCAGGGCTGGGCTCTGTCCCCCACAGTGTCCCATGCCCCGCCCAGTGCTCAGTACAGCTGTGTGTTTCCCCAGGTGTTACTGGGGTTTCCACAGTCACTTCAGCAGAGAAGCAGAGCACCTGTACCACACCTTGGAGTCCTCTTACCAGAAAGCACTGCAGTCCCACCTGAAGAACTCAGACAGCATCGCGTCTCTGCCGCAGTCCGACCGCTCGTCTTCCAGCTCGCAGGAGAGTCTCAAGTAAGAAGGCCTGGCTCTGCTTGGTGGTGTGGACGCCCTGTTTCAGCACTTGCCAAACAAGAGCAAGGCTCTGCCTATGCTCCTCTACATGTGTGTGCCTGGTACTGTGCCCTCGACTCACATGGATCTGGTGCTGGGTCAGGTGCTGTGGGGGGTGGAGAGAGGTGGGTGGCCCTGGGCCGGTGGTCCCAGAGCAATTTTGGAATAACAGGGATGAACTATTCTCAGAGGATGTATGTGCTGCCTTAGAGACAACTGGGAAAGAGTGGGCATTCCCAGCCTGGGGCTTAGTGTGCTGCGTCCTCACCTTGTGTTTCCTCTCTGGCTCCATTTCAGACTTGGTAACTTAATGCAGATACAATGCTAAAGCTTTGGGGTTTATAAGAGCGTGGTCCATGTTACCTATAAAATTCTGAAAATGCTTTTTTTTTTTTTTGCTTTTTTGCTTTCTGGGCCACACCTGCAGCATATGGAAATTCCCAGGCTAGGGGTCAAATTGGAGCTAGAGCTTCCAGCCTACACCACAGCCACAGCAATGCCAGATCCTAGCCATATCTGCGACCTACTCTGCAGCTCAGGACAATGCTGGATCCTTAACCCACTGAGCGAGGCCAGGGATTGAACCCACATCCTCATGGATGCTAGTCGGGTTCGTTACTACTGAGCCACAACAGGAACTCTTGAGGTTATTCTTTACTGTCATAACTTTCTGTTGTCTCTTGTACTGATGCAGATAAAGTGCACTTTTCGGTAATAAACAGGTGTACCCCTTTATTTTCAGCCGTCCGCTCTCTGCCAAAAGAAGTCCCACGGGCAGTACCACCTCGAGAGGTAAGGTGGGCAGCAGGGACTTAGCACCAAGGCCTCTGGTCTGAACTGGGGTGGGCTGCTTAGGTGCCGGAAGTAGGTCCTTCCCGGGACTCTGCCCACCGTCCCTATCGGATCAAGGAGGAGGTGTCAGGATGCCTCGGGCAGCAGGCATAAGGCTCTGGGCTTTTCTCAGCCACCCCTGCTTTGTGCGGGGACACTGCCATGGAGAGTGCTGCACTTTGCTCCGAGTGCCTGTGAGCAGGGAGGTGACCCGGGGCGCGTGGAGCGGCAGCATCTTGGTGGCTATTGGAGGTGGAGGGTGGGTCGTCTGCTGAAGGGGAAGCGCCCAGGCCAAGGTGCACCTTAGGCCACGTCGTGAGAACATTGGCCAGATGGCCGTAGCTTTTCCTTCTTTCACTCCTCTTGTGAGTCAGAAATAGGATCTGTTTCTTTGAGGTTTATGGTCTTTGATTATAAAGGTATATAGTTGTGGTCACTTGTAATTTCCTTCAGCATCGGCTAAACTCTGTCTTCAGTGACCAGGAGAAACTGTTGGCTAGGGCTTTGTGCTCCAGCCTTTGTTAAAACTTGGTGTTTGTTTTTAAGAAAAGCAGAACACATTTCAGTGGTGCATGGGTAAAATTTTAGCGTGATCCTTACTAACGTTTTCTCCTTCACCACCAAAGCTTCCACAGTTAGCACCAAATCCGTGTCAACGACTGGGTCCCTGCAGCGGTCTCGGAGTGACATTGACGTGAACGCGGCCGCCAGTGCCAAATCGAAAGTCACCTCGACTCCGGGCACCACGCCTTTCAGCTCCGCAGCGGCCTTGCCTCCAGGGTCCTACGCGTCCTTAGGTAACCAGACCCCCCAGACTCTTCCCCTGGTTCTGCTGTTCTGGTTCACTTAACTGCCCATCAAATTTATTTATTGACTGATAAGTGTTCACTGTTGCAGGGCTGATATTTAAGTGTAGGTGACTCTGCCCTGACCTCTAGTCTACAGCCACTCTTTGCTGGGTGTCCCATTTCTGGGGCATCACCCTGTTTAGTGACATGTCCATGAACAGAGCGTGGCCTTCCCTCAGCCTCATGTCCCCCTTCCTGGCAGTCCTGCCAGCACCCATTCCACCTTCTGTGTGGCCAAAGCTGGGTGTTCTCCTGCCTGACGCCAGTGGGAGCAGAGCCAAAGGGTTTAGTGAGAGTCACTGGGGACAGTGGCTGCAGTTTCCCGGTTTGAGTATCTGACTGATGTGGGGGAGCTGGTGGGCAGCAAGGGGCCTCTCCCACGGGTGTGATGGACTTGCTAAAAAGCGTAGCAAATCGGAAGAGAGTGCTGACCTTGGTGGTCTGCTTGGAGGAGTGTGTACTTATGCTGGCAGTAGCCCAAAAGGCTTTTCTAAAGAGTCAATATCTGACAGAAAAGTAGGTCAGTTTTTCAGCAGGCACTTAACACGTGTAAGTGCAGCTGATAGTTTACTTCTGTTTATTATTGTTAAGGCAGAGTTATTCAAAGCTAAAGTGTGGAGACTTGGCTGGATTAGTTTTAGTTTGGATTTTAAGGAAATGAATACAGTTTAAACTTTATGAAACCTTGGGACTTATTACTTATATGGCTTACAACCTAGTTCCATTGCCAGTGCTGAAACTAATGTTCCAAACTGTCTTGAGCATGGAAGTGTAATGAGAGAGAGAACACCAAGAGGTTACTGGGCCTGACCTTGGTGACCTTGACCAGGCCATGTAATCTTTGGGTCTGGTGTCTCTACCCATATATTAATTGTAATATCAGCCACCTAATTCAGATAAGTGGTAGGGACAGATGGAATTACCCGAAAGTCCTATAAGGTGAAAGAAACCATGATTGTGATAGGAACACCATTGATTTAATAGGTAAGATGTATGTTGTGGAACGTGGTTGAATCAGTCTTGTTTTCGTTACAGAAACACCTCATTGAGATGGGGACAGTGCCCGGTGAAGGCGCCTCTCTCTGTCCTTTACCTGTTGGAGCTTTGTATAGGCACCTGCACAGTCTTGTGTTGATGTGATCACGAGGGAGAGATGTGAGGGGTCTCTCCTGTGTCAAGGATTTCTGTTCATTTTAGTTCCGTTTTAAGTACTTAGCTGTGTTGCAACTCATTTGGTCAACCTTGAGTACCTGTAATTAGTATTTGTTTCATTGTTTGAAAACTTGAGTAAAGATACAGCTTTTAGAGTAACCCAGCCTTTGTTTTTCTGTGCACATTTGAGCTACTTTAACATGGACCCTGTAGGCTTTTCTCAGTGGTGGTAGATGCGCTCAGTCTTCTGCTCTGATGATAGAGAGCTGACCTTTTAGAAGCGGTCATGGTAGATTGCCTGCCCAGTGTTACTTCTCTGAACTACCAGACCAGAGTATTCCCACCCCCTCAGCATTTTCCCAGAGCTTAGCCACTTTGTCCAAATCAACAAGAGCCAGAACAGATCAGCCCCCAGTAGGCAGGCAGAATCCTTCTGAGAAGTTGTTAGAGTTGCTGCTCAGGTCGACAGTCACAGCTGTGCGGAAGTGTAGCATCAAAGCTGATGATCCTTCTCCGACCTTCTAGAGTCCAGACCCATGAGGGAAGATGCGGAGTCCGTAGGCCTTGACTCAGGTACCAAGCTGTGCAGCTTTGCTGCTGGGCTGGGCATTGCTGCGGCCGGCTTCTCGGAGCTTCTGACTTACTGCCTCTGTCCTCTGAGCCACTGTAGTAGTTTAGTTTTCCCCCTTGTTCCACCAGGACTTTGTGCCAAGGAAGAGGAACTCTTGAGAGGGTGAGGCGAGCTCAACCAAAAACATAGTCTCTCTGTCAGCCCAGGCACGGCCCGGGTTGCTGTTTTGTGTTTTGTTTTTTGAAGGCAAAAGCACATTCTACTGGGCTGATTTCTGTATGAGGTGCACTTACTTGCTTTAGACTCTGCTTTGCTGTTAAACTTGTTTCCAGTTTACTTTTATTTTAAATTGTATACTTTTGCTTTTTTAGTAGCTAATAATAACATTCTGCTTTTTCATTTCTTTAATGTTACTAACTGTTCCCTGTTATCCCTTCCCTTGTTTTTAATTTGCTTAAAGATGGTACTGCCACTAGAGCGGAGGGTAAGCGGCTTGTGTCTATGCTTGCGGTGTGTCCCCTCTCGCGGCCCTCTGTTGTCACCGAGTGTTGCCTGGTGCCCACTTGTGCCCCGGGTCCCTGCATGAGCCGTTGCACGCTGTCCCCTCCCCGCTTCTTCCTCCCGCTTCCACTGGAGTGTGCCTCCCCCCATCCCCAAGCTCTCCCCAATCCTCGTTCAGCTGGTGTAGCGTGGATGTGGGCACTGAGTACGCAGGCGTGGTCTGTGACTCGGAGCCCACACCGGGGGATGCGGTGACACTGTGCGCTGCCGGCCTCAGGTTCTGTCACCTGAAGCCCCTCCTGAGCTTTGGTTTCCTCCTCTTCACCTTGTGCTTTTGTGGGCCTCTCGGGAGTCCTCTTTCCTCTTTCAAAAATAAACAGCAGGGTCGATGGTTCAGGTTAAAGGCTGATAAAGGTTTTTTATCAGGTAGTTTCTAGACATTAAAAACATGCTTTTCTCTCCCCTGAAGCTACTGGATTACACGCTACCATGCGCATTCATGTTGCTGACACACAACCCATTCGTTCACTTATGCCCCAGCCCTCCCTGTGCTGTGTCCTCATGGTGGATACACGTCCCCGCATCCCTTTTGTTTTCTTCTCGGGTTGTTCTCCAGCGGCTCTTCCTACTGTTGCTCTCTTTTGAATTTTAGACGCGGCTGTTGCTGTTGGTCCAGGTCTTTGACTAGCACGTGCTAGACAAGATCATCTTTGCAAAGTCTCTAGATTGAAAGTGTGATGATGTTTCAAATAATTGAAATTTAGAGTATATAATAATTGAAATTTCCAGTGTCTGCTAGCACCTCATCTGTTTAAGGTAATGGCTTAGACCCCCCCAACCCCATGATGACGGTTTAACAATTAGGAACTGCCAGGTTCATTTCCTATACCATCTAAAAGGCAGGCCAGCAGAGTAGACTGGGTTTTATCTTGATGTATGCAGGTTCATGGTGCTTGTAGTCCATATACTACTTCCTAAGGGGGTCATAAAGGAGGAATTAGGAATGGAATTTTTTAAAAGGATGAACGTAATCTCCAGGTCAGTATTCTTCAGACTTAGCAGAAAAATCACCTGGATGCCTGTTAACAAGAACAGAGTCCTAGGTCTTTCCCCCTGAAAATTTCTGCTTAAGTTTGGAAGGAACACGGGAATCTCAATTTTCAACAAGCCTCACTGGTTCTGGGGGTTGGATAAGTTTTTGAAATGAAAAGTGTCCAAAATGAAAAAGGACGAAAGCCCGAATGTGGTGATAAGGACGTTGTTTTCGATAGAAGACTGAGGCTGGGTGTGAGTTTTTTCACTGTGTAGTTGATATGAGTAATTCTGGGGTTTTTTGGTCTTTTTCTAGGGCTGCACCCGAAGCATATGGAGGTTCCCAGGTTATGGGTCTAATTGGAGCCACAGCTGCCGGCCTACATCACAGACACAGCAACGCCAGATCTGAGCCGTGTCTGCAACCTACACCACAGCTCACAGCAATGGTGGATCCTTAACCGACTGAGCGGGGCCAGGATTCGAACCTGCAACTTCATGGTTCCTAGTCGGATACATAAACCACTGAGCCATGATGGAAACTCTGATGTGACTAATTTTGTATTTCTCCTTCCCTAAGAAGCGGTGCTAGTCTTTCCTCAACCTGGTGAAGGAAGTAGAGGGCTGAGTGCAGGCATGGGAATGAGAAGGAAAGGGAGGGCGTGACCTGGGAATGGAGGGTGTTTTGCCTTCTGCCCTGACTAACTTCTTAGACCTGAGTAACAAGATCGAAGTCAGCCTGTTGTCCCACCCAACAGTGGGGATTTTAAGCCTCTCCCCCCCCCCCCCCCCCCAGTTTTCTTTTCACCAGTCCAGAGCAGGGTCAGATTGCTTACTTGGTTATTGCGCCGGAGGCCAGGAACAGGTAGTCTCTTTCTGGTTCTCCTTTTCTCAAAGGGAGTTCCATGGGCCTTGGCCCCAGCCCAGGGCTGCTCAGACTGTTACAGAGCTTCTGGCTGGAGCCTCAAGCCTGATATAATGAGGGCCCAGAACTAGAGACTCTCTGGGGGCCTGTGAGTTGGGGCCCTCATTCTGTTTGCTCCTCATTTCTGGGGAGCTTAGATAAGCACAGGTTATTAGAAAAAGACAGCGGTAAATATCACTTAGCATCTTGTCTTGAGTTTCCTGTCTGCATTTTTGGGATCATTATATAGGCCTTTTGAAAATTTGTTAATAAGCCTGTTAAATATTCTACTGTTTGCTCCTGAGGTAAGAGTTAGGTACTGTCATCATCAGGAGGCAAAATGTGATTTAGAATCAGTAGTTGGATGCTCTAAATTCAAAACTCAGACAATGCATTTGAAATCTGGCACCTTCCTTACTGTAGTAATTGAGGAAAACAAATATCCTCTGAGACAAGTAGCTGTTCTAACTTTTATGACTAATCAGAAAAATATATATATATTTTTTTGTGAAGAGCTCAAGCTCAACTTTGGGACAAAAGTTTCGTTCCAGGTTATCTTTCAGTGTGTTATGTTGAGTAATTTAGGGGATTTGGAAGAAGGAGGCATTTACATTGTCTGCTATGCTGCTCATGAGAGAGTTGATAATGATTGCAGTTGACCTTGGAATAACATGGGTTTGAGCTGTGTCAGCCCATGTATAGGCAAATTTTTTCAATAAATATACAGAAGTGCACAGTCTGCTATTGGTTGAATCCGTGGATGTGAAGGGCCGACCTTGGTCCTGGGTGCCTGTGGACGGTGGTACCCACCCTGGAACCGTCCCCACACGTACCAAGGCACAGTATAGACACCCAGGTTGTCTAGAAGATGAATGCATTCCCATCTTCTCACCTAATGCTTTTTTTTTGTCTCTTTTTGCCTTTTCTAGGGCCACTCCCGCGGCACATGGAGGTTCCCAGGCTAGGGGTCTAATCAGAGCTGTAGCCACCAGCCTACACCAGAGACACAGCAACGTGGGATCCGAGCCGCATCTGCGACCTACGTCACAGCTCATGGCAACGCCGGATCCTTAATCCACTGAGCAAGGCCAGGGATGGAACCCGAAACCTCATGGTTCCTAGTCGGATTCGTTAACCACTGAGCCATGACGGAAACTCCACCTAATGCTTTTTTTAAATGTAGCTGCTTTGTTTAGCAAATGTAGTATTCATATTTTTTTTTCCCAAAGTAAGTAATTTTAAATGAAGAGTTAAAATACTTCAGTGACCAGTGGATACTTGACAGCTTACTGATGGTTTCGGAGAATAGATAATTGTATGTTATCAAGTGAGGTTAAAAGCCATGCTTAAGACTAGATAACGTTTAATCTATATATTTCAGAGAGGAAAAAGAAAAAAAATCCATGCTTAATCAAGTATTGATTTTCATTAGGGTTACGCAATAAAAACTATGTAGCCTTGTCTGCTCTTCAGAAAAAGGATTTTAGATTTTAGTTTGTTTTACTGGGGAATTAAATTTTTGGTATTGATGAATGTTTCATCCAAGAACTCTGAATTTTAAGTCGGCCTTTTTACACAATGAAAAAAATATGTATATCTGTCTATAGAAGTAAAAGAGTGTTGGAGTTCTCTTGTGGTGCAATGGGTTAAGGATCCAACGTTGTCAATGCTGTGGGTGAGCTTGGTCCCTGGCCCAGGAACTTATGCATACCCATGGGCATGGCCAAAGAAAAAGTGTGAAATTTCCTTTATCTTTTTTTTTTTTTTTTGGAGGAGGGGAGTGGTGGTTCTTGTAGGTAGCAAAATTTACAAGTGATCTCCTTTCCAAATTTTGATTCTTTCAAAAATGCCATGTGTGAGTAGAGGTTGGTTTTATTGTGCCCCAAACAGTAAGTGGTAAAACTGATAGATGTACATACATGTCCCAGTTCTGTGGAGTGTGGTTCACCTGGGAGACCTTTTAATTCCTGGAGCCTCAAAATAGGGAGTTGGCCGGGGGACTGAACCCCTAGTGAGGAGAGGCTGTCTTGTTAATTGTCTTAGGCTATACTGGATATGGGAAAACCAGGTACACAGGTTTAGTTTCCCATTTAGAGGGCTTTTCTAGGAGAACGGCAAAGTGACCGGAAGAAATTTTCAACAGCGCTATTAAATAGCCACGAGACACAGATACTCTTTTTTTTTTTTTTTCCTGTGAAAGTCAAAGACTGTAGTTCTCTTATGGTCTTTGTTTCCCCGGGTCTGCTTTTCTTCAGGTCTGTTTTTTTTGGTGCATCTCTTGTCTCTCCGTCCAGAATTTTCTTCCTGCTGTACAGTTCTCCAGTATCTCTTTTCTGTTTCTCTTACACTGACTTTTTTCTTCTTTCACCTCTTTCTGTCTCTGTCATAACACTATATGAATGAATATGTCATTAACACATCCTAATGTAGAACCGAAGTATATTTTTACTGTTTCTTGGATTTATTGAGTAAACTATGTTTTTCCTAAATACCACAGAATATTTCCTATCATCTCTTTAAAATGTATATTGGCACTTATAGTAGTACTGTCAAATTAATAGAATGAATAAAAACAAATCTCTTCCAATAGAAGAAATACATATCTGAGTACAGTACAATAGAGGCCCTTTAAACTCCCCCAAACAGATTTTAAGGGTGCCCATCAAACCTGTTTGGGGGAGTTTTTTGTTTTTGTTTTGTTTTGTCTTTGGTCTCTTAGGGCCACACTCATGGCAGGTTCCCAGGCTAGGGGTTGAATCAGAGCTTGTAGCCGCTGGCCTACAACCACAGCAGCCCCATGTCTGAGCCACGTCTGAGACCCACACCACAGCTCACGGCAGCGCCAGATCCTTAACCCATTGAGTGAGGTGACGCCAGGGATCAAACCTGCGTAGTCATGGATGCTAGTCACCTTCATTTCTGCTGAGCCATGACAGGAACTCCAAGGGCCTCTGTTTTAAGATAAGTCCCTAGGGCAGACAAGAAGTAGGCCCTTGAGCTCACCCTAGGTGAGAGTAAGGGTTGGCATTAACCCTGCATTGTAAAAGCGCTACATATCCATGAAAAGGTGGGCTGGGGAAAAATATTTTTATCTACAAATTGACATGATCTCTCTCTTGACTTTGTCCTGGGTGGAGGGAAAACCAGGCTTCCCTAATTTGTGTTTAAGTTTCTCTTCTCATACAAGTTGTGCTTTCAGTTTTTGTTATCTGTGGTAGCTGGGGAACCGCAAACTGAGGAATTAAAGTGGTCTTTGTTTACAGCCCCTAAAGGTGCCTGACAGGAACAAACACTGAACTGCTACAGAGTTAGCCCCTTTCAAATCTGGTTTCTCAGGGTTCCCACAGATTAAAATATGCCAAACAAAAGTTCATAGTCCAGAATTACATCCAAGATGAATGAGAAACAGCAGAGAAAAAGAAATAAGAACTTAATCCTTCAGGACTTAAGGATCTTTTATATAGTATAAAATTGCTATATTTAAATGTTTAAAAGAAATAAGAAAGTTGCATTTTTAGCGCTATGTAGAATGTAGTAGTCTGAGTGATCCTCCCGGTTGAAAACAAATTGATCACCCATCTGGAATAGAAGCAGTGAAGCTACACATCTGCAAACCTCAGCAAAAGCAGCAACCCTCATAGGTTAGGCCCAAAGCTGGCTTGCATCCTGAGGTTTCTGACTGGATCCAGGAGACCTGGGGCATTTGCTGTGATGAGTGCTCAGGATGTGGAGTGATAGGAAGTAAGCCTGGGCCCACCCCAGACCTGCGTCGTCACTGGTAACCAAGAAGGTAACTCTACTAAATTGAAGAGGACCAAAGGGCACCTTGACTCTTGGGTGGAGCAGGGAAAGTAATCTTCCCTGAGATTAATTGGGCTTTCTTGAAGATTTTTGTTCAGAATTTATGCTATCTTTGTGGTCTGAAAAACCCAAGTAGGTAAATCATTCTCAAATGGCACTGGACCTCTTGGGGCCTCAGGGCACCAGCAGAAGCAAACATAGGTCCTCATTGGAAGAACCCAACTTCAGGCTAAATCTTAGAGAATTCCCATGAAGTTCTAAGAGGAGAAACGGTTTTGTCTTAATATTTAAAGAAATAAAAAGAAAATGTTGGAAGAAAAGGCAATAAGAAACTCTGAAGAATGACCAAGCAGGTTATAAAAAAGAACAAACGGGTCTTCTAGAAATGAAAAATAGTAAGTTATTAAAATTTAAAACTCAGTGGATAAATTAAGCAGGAGAATCACTATTGCTGAAGAATAAATTCATGGGATTTAAGATAAGAAGATAAGGTCCAGAGTATAGTGCAGAAGGATGGAGTTGGAAAATATGGAGATGTTGTGTCATAGGGAAGGCAGAGAAGACATTTAACCTTTCCAGATGGATTTTAAGAAGAGAGAGACTGGGACAGAGACTGTATGTGAAGAGATAATAGATATATATATTTGTTTCCTTTTTAGGGCCACACCTGCAGCATATGGAGGTTCCCAGGCTAGGGCTTGAATCTAAGCTGCAGCTGCTGTCCTACACCACAGCCACAGCAACACCAGATCTGAACCACATCTTTGACCTATGCTGCAGCTTTCAGCAGCACCAGACCTTGACCCACTAGTGAGGCTAGGGGTCGAACCCATATCCTCACGGACACTAAGTCAGATTTGTAGCCTACTCAGCCACAACAGGAACTCCAAAATAATTGTTGAAGCTCACTAAACTACAGATTTAAAACACTCAGTAAATCCCAAGCAAGAAATTGTAGAACACCAAAGATTAAAAAGAAAAGATACTAGAAAAAACCAGAAGGAAAATGAGACTACCCACAAAGGAAAGCCAGAGTTTAGATACAAATAAAACTTGGGAAATAAGAACCAGATTGATAGAGCATATTGATGCCCATGTCCTTACTGATTTTGAACGATGGCTTTGTAAGATGTTACCATTGAGAGAAACTGGGGAAGGAACACACAGTAAATCTGTGTGTATCTTACAGTCAAATCTACAATTGACTCAAAACAGAAAGTTTAAGAAAGGGATCCATAAACTGTCCTATCTGCCCAATAGTATGATATAACAGAAGTTGTGGTTTTAATAATATTATTTTAACTGTAAGGCAGTTACCCTAGAGATAGTGTAAAGCATGCCTTAAATTAAGACAAAGGGAGGAAACAGAGGAAGGTAAAAGGAAAATGAGAAATGAGGACAAATAACACCATACTGGTCAGTGATAAGAGTGAATTAAACTTGCCAGTTAAAATAGGAAAATTGTTAGACTTATTTTTTTTTTTTTAAAAAAAGATCTAGCAATATGATATTTAAAGAGGAAAATCTTTTTTTTTTTTTTTTTTCCTTTGGTCTTTTTTCTAGGGCCGCACCCACAGCATATGGAGGTTCCCAGGCTAGGGGTCTAATCAGAGCTGTAGCCGCCTGCCTATACTACAGCCACAGCAACCTGGGATCCGAGCCTAGTTTGCTACCTACACCACAGCTCACAGCAATTCCGGATCCTTAACCCACTGAGTGAGGCCAGGGTTCGAACCCGTAACCTCATGGTTCCTAGTCGAATTGGTTGACCACTGAGCTACGATGGGAACTCCATAGAGGAAAATCTTTAATATGAGGCTACAGATAGAGTAAGAGACAATGGATGAGAAATACATAGTAAAATAAAGTTGTTGAGGATTTATTAATAACAAACCAAAAAAAGGCAAAAAGCTTTACTAGAAATAAAGAGGGTTTCTATAAAATACTAAAAGATGCAGTAAATCACCAAGATGTAATAGACCTGAATTTTTATAGATCTAATAAAAATAGCCTCAAATACCTTAAAAGTGTTTGTAAATTCATCTTTATAGTAGGTAGTATATGAAATATCAATTTCAAATAAGTAATACATTATTAATATAATTCAAAACTCAGAAAATATAAAGAGGTACACAGTTTCCTCCTATCTTTGCCTTTCATTTGCCTAGTTATCACCTCTTTCCTTAAACCCCAGGATGTTACTGCTCTTAGTTTCATTTTATCCATAGTTTCTTCACCTAAGTAGTATACAAATCATACCTATCTGATTTTAATATTTTATATTTTTTAAAATAAGTTTTATTGGAATATAGTTGGCTTAGAAAGTTGTGTTAGTTTCAGGTGTACAGCAAAGTATATCAGTCATATATATATTCATTCCTTTTCAGACTCTTTTCCCCTATAGGTTGTTATACAATATTGAGTAGATTACCCTTGCTAAACAATAGATCTTTATTACCCATACTTCTCCCTGTTTTTATTTTTATTTTTTTTAATTTTTAAATTTTTAATTTTTTTATTACTCAATGAATTTTATTACATTTATAGTTGTACAGTGATCATTACAACCAAATTTTATGGCGTTTCCATCCCAAACCTTCAGTGCATCCCCCGATCCCCCAACCTGTCTCATTTGGAAACCATAAGTTTTTCAGAGTCTGTGAGTCAATATCTGTTCTGCAAAGAAGTTCATTCTGTCCTTTTTTCAGATTCCACATGTAAGTGATAGTATTTGATATTGGTGTCTCACTGTCTGACTGATTTCACTTAGCATGATAATTTCTAGGTCCATCCATGTTGCTGAAGATGCCGTTATTTCTTTCCTTTTAATGGCTGAGTAATATTCCGTTGTGTATATGTACCACATCTTCTTTATCCACTCCTCTGTCAATGGACATTTAGGTTGTTTCCATGTCTTGGCTATTGTATAGAGTGCTGCAATGAACATAGGAGTACATGTATCTTTTCAAGTCATAGTTTTCTCTGGATAGATGCCCAGGAGTGGGATTGCTGGATCAAATGGTTAGTTCTATTTTTAGTTTGCTGAGGAATCTCCATACTCTTTTCCACAGTGGTTGCACCAATTTACATACCCACCAACAGTGTAATAGAGTTCCCTTTTCTCCACATCCTCTCCAGCATTTATTGTTTGTAGACTTTTTGATGATGGCCATTCTGGCTGGTGTAAGATGGTACCTCATAGTGGTTTTGATTGGCATTTCTCTAATAATTAGTGATGTTGAACATTTTTCTTGTGTTTTTTGGCCATCTGTATGTCTTCTTTGGAAAAGTGTCTGTTTAGATCTTCTGCCCATTTTTGGATGGGGTTGTTTGTTTTTTTTGGTATTGAGCAGGTGTCTGGACTTGCTGGGGTTCAGGTTCTTTGTGCCTTGGTGCAGAAAGAGTTCATCTATAGGCAAGAAATATGTTTATTAAGATAGGACACTTGTGAGAGTTACAAGTGGTCAGGCAAAGAGCTGCCACTTCTCCCTGTTTTTAAAACATAAAAGGTAGCATATTTACACACACTGTTAGGCATCTTCCTCATTGTCACTTAATATGGCTTAAGATTCTTCCATATTAGGTTAAAGAACTTCTTCATTTATTATTACTGCTGTACATTCCCCTGTATGGATTAACCTGAACCAGTCAAACCCATATAGGTAGACATTTGCATTGTTTCCAGAGTTTTGCTATTATAGACAATGTGCCATGAATAATCTTTTATATACACCATTTTGCACCATGGGTGCAAGACTATTAGGAGAAGTGTTGAATTAAAAAGTACATGTTGGGAATTCCCATTGTGGCACAGCGGAAATGAATCCGACTAGGAACTATGAGGTTGCAGGTTAGATCCCTGGCCTTGCTCAGTGGGTTTAGGATCCGGCACTGCTGTAAGCTGTGTTATAGGTCGCAGAGGCAGCTCGGATCCTGCACTGCTGTGGCTGTGGTGTAGGCCAGCAGCTACAGCTTCGATTCTATCCGTAGTCCGGGGACCTCCATATGCCACAGGTGTGGCCCTAAAATGCAAAAAAAAAAAGAAAGAAAAAAAGAGGTACATGTTGGAATTCCTGTTGTGGCTCAGCAGAAACCAATCTGACTAGAATCCATGAGGATGCAGATTTGATCTCTGGCTTTGCTCAGTGGTTCAGGATCTGGTGTTGCTGTAAGCTATAGTATAGGTTGCAGATGCGGCTCAGATCCATTGTTGCAGTGGCTCTGGTGTAGGCTGGCAGCTGTAGCTCCAATTCGACCCCTAGCCTGGGATCTTCTGTATGCTGCAGGTGCAACCCTGAAAAAGCAAAAAAAAAAAAAAAAAAAAGTGTAGGAGTTCCCGTTGTGGCGCAGTGGTTAACGAATCCGACTAGGAACCATGAGGTTGTGGGTTCGATCCCTGCCCTTGCTCATTGGGTTAACGATCCAGCGTCGCCGTGAGCTGTGGTGTAGGTCGCAGATGTGGCTCGGATCCCGTGTTGCTGTGGCTCTGGTGTAGGCCCGTGGCTACAGCTCCAATTCGACCCCGAGCCTGGGAACCTCCATATGCCATGGGAGTGGCCCAAGAAATAGCCAAAAGTCAAAAAAAAAAAAAAAAAAGTGTATGTATTTGTGGGAGTTCCCTGGTGGCTCAGTGGGTTAAGGATCCAGCACTGTCACTGCTGTGGCAAAGGTTTGATTCCTGGCCTGAGACCTTTTGCATGCCATGGGTATGGCCAAAAAAAAAAAAAAAAAATGCAGGCATTTGTAATTGTGATAGATGCTGACAAATAGCCCTCTGTGGAGCTGTATTAATCTTCACTCTCACAAATAATGGATGAGCGTGCCTATTTTCTGACATGCCAGAATGTTAGCAAATTTTTAGGATTTTTGCTGGTCTCTTAGGTGAGAAATGACACTCTTAATGTTATTTCAATATTTTTTCTTACTGTGAGTGAGGATAAACATTGTTTCATACATTTCAAATGTACATTTCTGTTAAATGTCTCTTCCTAGCCTTTGGCCATTCTTCATTGGGCTGTGGCAGTGGGGTCTTGAAGTGGCTTCAACCAGTTCATGAGAGCCAGTTGTTAAATATTCAGGAATTTTGTAAGCTCACTGACATCAAGTCAATAGCCTCAAATGGGCCATTGTGGGAATGTTTACACCAGGGAATTGTGAAACACCACAGGTCAGCAGGACCAAACCCCTACCCCTACCTTCCCCTCCAATTGTTACCATTTTCCAGCATACCACTTTATTCCCAGGAGTCTCTTCTATGTTAAGGAAATTAGCTTCTTATGAGATGAATTGCAAATAGTTTTTCGCAATTTGTCATCTTCTTGAATTTGCTCATAGTTTTCTTCCTGCCATCCTGAGATTTAAACAAAAAAAATTTTTGTGACATATTTGTCAATCTTTTTTAATGGCTTATAATTTTGTTACAGTTAGGATGGACTTCTCCAATGCAAATTACAAAGACATTCTCCCTTGTTTTCTTTTAGAACTTTTTTGGTTTGATATTTGACTTTTTTTTTTTTGTCTTTTTAGGGCTTCACCTAAAAAGGTTCCCAGGCTAGGGACTGAATTGAAGCTTTAGCTGCTGGCCTATGCCACAGCCACAGCAACACCAGATTGGAGCTGCGTCTTCAGTCTACACCACAGCTCACGGCAACACTGGATCCTTAACCCACTGAGCGAGGCCAGGGATCTAACCCATGTCCTCGTGGATACTAGTCAGATTCATTTCCGCTGATCCAGGACAGAAGCTCCAATATTTGCCATTTCAATCTTAAGTTAGTTTTCTGTTTTTCATGTTGTAAAGTGTGGAGTGGATCCAAGTTATTTTTCCAAAGCAAAATATTAGCAAATGATATCTTATAATCCATTTTTTTTTTTAAAAAGCAACACATTATGTTGAACTACATATTAATCCTTATGGAATGAAGCAAAAGCAGCACTTAGGGAGAAATTCATAACCATGACTTTATGTTAGGAAAGAGACTGAATTAGTTTGTTTCCATTGTGTTAGGAAAGAACAGAATAAAAGAAGAGTAGGAAGGAATAATAAACATAAGAGTGAAAGTTAACGAATTAGGAATTAAACATTCTCTAGAAAGGATTAAAAAATATAAAATTTGATTCTTTGGAGTTTCTGTTGTGGCTCAGTGGTAATGAACCTGACTAGTATCCATGAGCATGTGGATTCAATCCCTGGCTTCGCTCAGTGGGTTAAGGATTTGCAGTTGCTGTGAGCTGCGGTGTAGGTCACAGACATGGCTCGGATCTGGTGTTGCTGTGGCTCTGGCATAGCTTGGCAGCTGCAGCTCCTATTGGACTCCTAACCTGGGAACTTCCATATGCCGTGGGTGCAGCCCTAAAAAGCAAAAAAATAAATTTAGATTCTTTAAAAATACTCGTCAAATAGGCAAACTTTTGGAAAGATCATTTGAAAGAGAGAATAAGTATAAGTGAACCATTAGCAATGATAAAGCAGGTGGCTCAGTAGAGCTTTAAAGGGTAGAAGAGAAAACTTGACAATTTTATGTTAATTTTAAAACAAATTTAGGTAAATTTCAAGAAAATACAAAACTATTTCTTCAAGAAGAACAAAGTGAGTTCTAAGACTACTCACTGAATTATTTGAATCAGTACTTAAAACTCCATCCCCAAAAGCTAATTAATTAATTATAATAGAAAAAATATGGAGAATCCCTGCCATGTTCAGAAAGCTATGCCTGCAAGTTGTGAAGTGTTAGTTCCCATTTTACTCGAATTTGAGTGGAAAGAATGCTGCCCTCACTGATTTTGTGCAGCTGGTGTAGCCTCAGGACCCAAATCAGATCAGGTTCAATACATACATACTATGTACAAAAGTATACATCAGGACAGTGAAAGATTAGCCCAAGTTTAATATTTAAAACCTTGTAGATGAATCTCAGCATATTTAGGAGGATTATCCTCTTATTTCAGAAGATGGAGGCAAAGCATTAAATTCCACAAACATTTTTGATAAGTTCTTAGCGATTAGGAATGAGTTTTCTTGTTGAAATATATTTTCTGGGGAAATCTAGAATTGTTTGAAATGTAGCTCAAGACAACAAAATCTACCTTGTGCTGTGGTTTTTTTTTTTTTTTGTCTTTTTGTCTTTTTGCCTTTTCTAGGGCCGCACCTGTGGCATGTGGAGGTTCCCAGGCTAGGGGTCGAATTGGAGCTGTAGGCACCGGCCTACACCACAGCCACAGCAGTGCGGGATCCGAGCCACGGTAACACCAGATCCTGAACCCACTGAGCAAGGCCAGGGATCGAAGCTGCAACCTCATGGTTCTTAGTCGGATTCATTAACCACTGAGCCACGACAGGAACTCCTCGTGCTAGTTTTTTTTTTTTTTTTTTTAGCATGTGCTGCGTGCCCAAGACAGGGATAAAGGAAAAGACTTAAGGGCTGGGTTTGAGGGGAGAAAATCAAGTCTCATTTGTAGGTGATTTTCTATTTAGATAATGCCAAAAACCTACATGTAAATTAGGATAATTAATAAAAGTTTAGTAAGGGTCCTAGAGTTAAGATCAAAATGTAATAGTTACTTACATTCTTATTTGTCAGCAAGTTAGAAAATATAATTTAATAAACTGTATCACGTACAATAAAAACATGGCACCTTTGAATAAATCTATAAAAATTGAGTACAACTTTCGGAAAGATTCTAAAGGTTTATTTGATAAACACTGAAGACAGTAAAATAGAGGAAACATTAATGAATGGCAAGGTCAGTGTCGATCATAAAGCTGTCTTTCCCCCCAAATTAACCCCACATTCCACAATGACAATCAGAATTTCAACACGCCTTTTTATTGTATCTTCATATGCATATGTGAGAGAGCAGAAAGCTTTAGGAAAAAGTAGGTTGATTTGCCTACCAGTTAAGAAGGTGGTTTCAAAAAGCTACACATGGAGTTCTCTGGTTTCCTAGTAGTTAAGAATTGGGCCTTGTTAATGCTGTCCCAGGCCCAGGAACTTCCACATGCCATGGGTATGGCAAAAAAAAAAAAAAAAAAAAAAAAAAAAAAAGCTGCTTATAGCATTGTTGTAAATTGCACAGGATGATCATGTGGGCTAATTGGACAGACCAGACAGTTGAGAAACAGCCCAGACATGTATATATAGCCCAGGCATGTATATAAGTACCTGGTAGATGACAAAGATGGCTTTGTAGATTGATAAGAAAGGTTTTAGTAAGTTTATTTGGACCTTTGTTAGTCATATGGAAAAAGTAAAGTGGATCTCTACCTCCTACAGAAAAATCATTTCTGTAGGTGACCTCACAAATAAAATGTTGAGCCAAACTGTAAGTTTTGGAAAACATGATATAATTTAAAAAATTAAAAAAATGTATAAAATAATGCCGTCTATTTCGGGTTATGCGACTATGTAAATGAAAAACAAAGAAATGCAAGGGAGTGATGAGTTTAGGATGGTGTTACAGGTGTTGGGAGAGGTGCAGGATTCAGGGACATTCCCAGAGATTTTTATTTTCTTAGCTGAAGTGGGTGTGGATGCTTGTTTTAAAAATCTTTTGGTGACCTTAATATTTTATAAAAATTTAAGAAATTAAGTTGTTTTTTCGCATTCACTTTGCTTAGGTGACTGCCTTGATGTAGCTTGGTGACTTCCTTAGGAGAGTGAAGTCTTAGGTTGGCCAGCCAGCCAGGAACTGGTATATAAACCAGTAGTGTGACCTTGGGCAAATTAATTAATCCCCTTGTTTCTCGGTTTCCTCATCTGTAAAATGGGAATAATTACTTTATATGTTGGGTGTTAGGATTTTGAGTTAACACATATGTAGTTTGTAGACTATGATATAGTATATTATATAGTATACCTCTTAATTTTAGTATAGAGTCTAGAATTTGTAAGGTCTTTCATTCAACTATTAAAAGTCATTGATTTTCTCATTTTCTTTTCTTTTTTAAAATGCAGTGCTTTCTTTAATTGCTCCTCACCTCCTTTTCTTGAAACTTTTTCAAGCCTTAGGAGTTGTTTTTCACCATTGCCTTTCTGCAAGCTTTCTGTGTGGATGAGGTAGATGTGCTTTTGAACAATATTATAAGAAGCCACTGGGAGTTCACCTGGTTTTGTGTTTTCCCTGTCAGATTGCTGTTCTGATTGAATTAGACCAGTCAGGGCATTTGTGCCTCTTTGAAACCAAAGAAGCCCTGATTTCAATTCCTAATCATACTAGTCTTACCATCAATGATTTTGCATTTCTAAATTCATTTTTATTTTTATGGTTTCATGCTTTAATAATTGGAATTAACAGATTGCTTTACTTAACAATGGCACATTTTGTTTCATAAATGCTTGTGACATTGCACTATTTTTAGGTCATCATTTCTCTAGGTATTCTTAATACTGATTCTTTTTATAAACTTCATCGTTTATAAATTTTCCTTTAGAAACTTGCTGGCATATATGTTTTAGAGTAGAAGTTTAATGCTACATATCAAGATTCATTTATTCTCTGGTACTGTAGCTTTTGTTGATGGCTGAGTTTAAAAGTTTTATGCTTTTTGTTGCGGTTTTTTTCATTCTTTTTATTTTTCTATAGTGTTTTTCTTAAGGTGACAGCTAATATTTTCTGCTTTGGGGAATTTGACAGATATGTAGACAATAAACAGAAGAGGGAACTTAATCGGAAAAAGAACTGAGTGAATATCACCTCCTTATCTGAAAATATGCTAAGATGGTTGAGACAAAAGCACCAGCTAGGTTCCCGAGTCACGCTGAGGAGGTCCTGACGTGTCCTGAGGTGTCCGTGGTGTGTGTGTGCACATTGTATGCACGTGCTCTCCGGCCACATGTGGGGACCCACTCAATAAGACAAGCTCCCCTGTAGGCAGCTGGGTCACCACCCCTTGCCTGTGGTGTGGGCTGTTTTCTTGAGAGGCCACACTTATTGGAGATGTGATGGAAGCACTGTTTCTGCTGTGTCCGCAGGTCGGATCCGCACAAGACGGCAAAGCTCGGGGAGCGCCACCAACGTTGCCTCCACACCTTCCGACAGCCGGGGCCGCAGTCGAGCTAAAGTGGTGTCACAGTCTCAGCGTAAGAAGTATATTCTATGCTCTCTGTTATCTCAGTTTTGTTCAGTAGCCTTTCTGCAGTGGGGACGTTTGTAGTATTTCCACTGACTTCAGGGGGAAACACATTTCTGTGGCTGTAAGATAACCTGTGAATAATCTTGATGTTTGTTGGGTAACCTTACAAAATGGATTATGTAGCTGTATCTCCCTTTGAGGTGACTTACATTCAGCTTTAAAGAAAATGTAGTTTTTTTCCCACCCTTCAAGCATCTCCAATTGAAACGTACCTGGACTGAGACCCATTTTACTTGAGAAGAAATCCTGATGTCATTTTTTGTTTTTTTTTTTTTTTGTTTTGCTTTTGAGGGCTGCACCGTGGCATATGGGAGTTCCCAGGCTAGGGGTCCAATTGGAGCTGCAGCTGCTGGCCTACACCACAGCCACAGCAATGCCAGATCCAAGCTGTCTCTGTGACCTACACTGCAGCCCATGGCAACCCCAGATCCTTAACCCACTGAGCAGGGCCAGAGTTCGAACCTGCAACCTCATGGTTCCTAGTTGGATTCGTTTTTGCTGCGCCACGATGGTAACTCCTCTGATGTCATTTAAGAGCCGAGCCGGGAGATGATGACTGTTAATGTTGAGTTCTCCCTCTGGTGGAAATAAGAAAATCCATTTGAAGTCTCCCCTCGCCCCCGCTGTGCTAACACCTGCACTCTGCTCCGCTCTTGCGCCAGTGTGGGCTCTTGCTTTGTGCAGCTTCCACGATGGCTTCTCTGTATACGTCGAGTCACTCCATCTGTAGCGTCGGCATGAAGGCAGCCGTGGATGGAATGAACGTATTCCCATCACTCTTAGGACCCAGGGCCCTGTGACTCTGAGTACCCTGCTTCCTTCTCTGTGTACATAGAGCAGAGCCAGTGTCAGAGGTCTCTTGGGCGAGTGACTGTGGCAGAAGAAGGCTTCCCGTCTCTCAGCACAGCCCTCTTCAGCCTGTGTTTGCCTCCCTTGAGACCCCAGGAGCTTGTATAGAGAGCAGCCAGTCTGCAGCCAGACCTTAGGTTCCCTCCTTGGTATTTAGATGCCTTTCTCAGCCCCTCCTGATTTTATATATGTTCCCGTGTCCCTCTGAGAACCGTAGTCCTCCCTTCAAAACAGGCCTTTATCCTGAGACGACAGTGCCAAGTAAGTGACAGTGCTGTGCGGTCACAGCACCCAGGCTTGTCTGACGCAGAAGCCCATGCTTTTAGTGTATTGCACTATGCAGCACAACAGAGGGCGCAGGCAGAGTCCAGAAGCCTCTACCTTGGAAGTTATATCCCTGCCCTTGTCATTCTGTTGAACCCTAGAGATGCCTGGAGTCACAGGTGTATGTAATACTCTGGTCAGGACCTCATAAGTATGAGGCAGATCTTATTGTACAGCAGTTGCACAAAAAGTAGGTTCAAGACTTAGAATATAGGTCAATATGTTGAAATTGAGTTGAATAAAAAATGTTTTAACCCTTTAATTGTCCAGGGTTATTTCCTTTCCTAGAAAGTAAGGGTTGAATAGTATTTCGCATTTCTTTGTTAAGTGGCACTGGCCTCTGCAGAGGTCCCTGTCCCCAGCTGGGCCCTCTGCTTAAGAAGTGGAGAAAACCATGTACCTTCTGCAGTGGGGGTGGTGGGAGCGCTTTAATTCATAAAAATCTTGCGCCTTGCCTTGTGGATCCTCTTTAAAAGCTCTTCAGTTTTCTTTTACTTGCCAAGTTCTACTCACAGGAAGGAGACACCACCAGCAAATGATCAACCCTGGACCTTAAACTTACAAAAATAAATCAAATATTTTAAATAATTATTTTAGTAGGAGGTAAATATAAGTACGTCTATGTAGTTTACAAATGTAGACGTACTAGCATTCATAGTTCTGGTTTAATAGTGAGTAGCTTTCATTAATATTAGATTTATGACAGTTGACAGTTGGCATATTTTAAATAGTTGAGGATTTAAATATGTGAGAATGAATACTTAAGTATTTGAGACTTTGGCATAATTCATTCAGATAAAACTAGTTGGTAGCAGTTCCTTTCAGCTCATTGACGTTCATTGAGCACCTCCTATGTGGTAAGTACCTTGTGAAGTGGCAGTGATGTGGTGCGTGGACCAGTAAGATGAAATCACACCTGTCAGGTTGCTCAGAACCAGAGAGTAGGCGTGCCTCCAAAGGGGCACCTCGTCCTCCTGGCACATTGTAGGTTCATAAGTGTTTCATGAGCAAATCTGAAATAAATGCCAATGTGTATAAAATAAAATAAGACCTAGAAAAAATAGCTTGTTTGCTAATGTATTTGTGATCAAAGACATTCATGTTGTGTTGCATGCTGACCTTCTGTATTGTGTTATTGTCTTTTAATCCACTTTTTGCCTGTCCTTTGGTCTGCTCTCATAATCAAGGATCCAGATCTGCTAATCCTGCTGGTGGTAAGCCATTTCTCTTCTTGCTTTGTTTGTTTGCTTGCTTGCTTGCATTTTCCCTCACCCCGTGTTCCTTGTACAATATCAATTTCTTTTTATTATGAGCTTAGTTAATCTTTCTGCATTTTTTCCTGTATGTTCAAATTCTAGAGTTTGAAATGGATTTCTCCTTTTATACAGCTTAGTGGTTCACTTATGTGCTCAAATTTTATGGGCAAAATTAATAGATCCTGAGACAGGTTCTTGGTGGTAATATGTACTGGTAGTTTTTATAATGAATTTCACTTAAATTTTAGTTAAATCATTATAAAGTACTAATTTTTGTAAGTAGTCATCTAAGTGATTTGTTGACTGATAGAGGGGTATGTGCGTGTATTTAATTTCCAGGTAAGTGTTATTTCAGAAATAAAGGTTTTACCTCAGGATCTATTCTGGTACATTCTAATGTACACTTGCTATTTGCAAATTTTATTGCCTTCCCTATATAAAGAAATGATCTAAGATAGTGACTGCCATTTGGGTATATCGTTATGATCCTTAAATTTTGCTGATTTCTTTAGCAGAGAACTTTGCTTTGCAAGAAGTGGATATACAGATAACTAGCCACTTAGCCATTTATAAAAATAACTAGCCATATTATTTGTTTTTAATTTCTAATTTTATTGCATACACGTCAGGGAATGTGTTCTATATAATTTCTACTTTTGTAGGTTTTGGGGATTTCCTTTGAGGCTTAGTACATAGTCAGTTTTTGTAATATTCTTGTGTAGAAGTGTGAAAAGAATGTGTGTTCTGTTTGTCGAACTATACATGTGTGTGTATGTGGGAGGTGTTATACATATCTATATAATTTGACTGTGTGCTCTGTCAGTGTCTGAGTAGTGTATTAAGCTCCTGTTAGTTACTTGTCTTTCTGAGAAGTATAGTAATAATTATGGCCTTTTAAATTCCTCTCTGTTTTTAATCACTTTTATGTTGTATATCTCAAAACTGTGTTACTTGGAGAATAATGTTTCATGATTACTATATTTTTAAGGATAATTATTCTTTTATCAATATGAAATATCCTTTTTTCTTTTTAATGCTATGTTTTATTGTTTTGTTGTATGTATGTTGTCTCTTATAAACAACATACAGTTGAAATTCATTTCAGTTTTTTTAAACCAATCCAAGAATCTTTTAGCTGAATTTAGTCCAGCAACACTTATTAATTATGATTACTGATATGTTTGAGCTTATTCCTACCATTTTATTTTGTGATTTTTATCATATTTCTGCCCCCTTTTCCATATGTTAGATTTAATGGTGTCTTGGATCTATTTTTTTTCCATTAATGTTTAAGAAATTTTTGTTATACTTCTGTCCTTTTCACAATTTCAGCAGTTTTTAACAAATCAACTCCCCTAGAAAACAAGACAATAAATAAATATCTTTGTGATTATTTGTAGAAATTTGCTGTGGAACATGGAGGTTTTTTGTACTCAGCTCAAACCTGCTCTTTTGAATTAGAAATTTTGTAGTCATTTTTATAGAACTCCACCTCTAGTTCTTCTATGTATAAATGTTCTTTTATGATAATTGGATATTCTTTTATACTCCTTCGTTTAAAAAAATTAGTACTGTTACCAACTAGAGAACTTTTATATAAAATTCTCTTAGTATTTGATCCAAACTAATGTATAAACTGACTTCTGAAATACTGTCATTGATTTCTTGATTCACTTTTGTTTGCTTCACTTTCAGCTGGCAGCCGATCAAGTTCCCCAGGGAAGTTGTTGGGCAGCGGTTACAGTGGCCTGGCTGGGAGTTCCTCAAGAGGCCCGCCTGTGACACCCTCTTCAGAAAAACGAAGCAAAATTCCCAGGAGTCAGGGGTGTAGCCGGGAGACAAGTCCAAGCCGCATAGGATTAGGTAAGAGCCCTCTGAGACCTGGGACGCCACTCCCAACCTGGTCCTGGTTTATAATTGTGACTGTCTGCTGTGGGAAATAGACATTTCCATGTGTGCTTTTTACAGATCATAACCTGTTCGGTTTTCAGTTATAACTAAGAACTATGTGGGGGTTACCTTCAAATTGTCGGGAAAGAAACCATCGTGGGCTTTTGTGTTTTAGAGTCATTTTATGAACAGTAAATTGGTGGAATGGGCAGGATTTGTATCTGCATGGTTAGGAGGGAATGTTGCTTTTTCATTTTTCTTTCACTGATTAGCACTAAATTAGCCATTAACTTATGTAAATTTTCAAAACAGTGTGTAGGGTCCACATTTATTTTGATTTTGATCTTCTCTAACCTAATTGGTGAAACTTACTATCAAAGAATATGTGTAGTTACTTTTAACATAATAATGTTCAAAGATAACAACCAAGAATAGAGGAAAACTAGTATATGTAATATTTTTGTGTCGTATTGTTTAGTTTCTTTGTAATAGTATGTAGAATTATATGAATTACTCTAGCAGCTTAACAACTTTTTACTATATTAGAATCTAATTTGTATGCTACCTTTTCAATAAAAAAGTTAGAAGTCTTTTGTAATATATTACAAAAAAAAAATCTGTGTTCATACACTTTCTTACATTTTCACCTGCTTTCTAAGGGGAAAAGCCCGCTAATGTGAAATCAGAGGATTATATCCTTTAGTCCTGTTGGCTTATTTTTCTCATTTATTTGCAACTTTTACTTGCATATTGACTATGATGTGCTGGGCCATTGTTAGATTTTATTATGGTTAGAGATTTGGCTTCTGACCTCAGCGAGCTTATGGTCTTCGAGGTGAAAATGTAAGGCAGTATGACAGGGTCTCTGGCAGGTGCCCTGGGACCATAGAAAAGGAGCTTCTTAAGCCTTTTGTCTGTGCCAATGCTCCAGGTTTCCTGCCAGGGGAGATTTCCCAGAATAGGTTCTTTCCTGATGAGGTGTAAGGTGGCATCAGGTAGGATGGGGAGATGAGGAGGAAGGTGTTGTAGGTGGTGAGGAGCTTGTGTGGAGGAGGTCAGGCCAGGGAGCCTACCTGTGGTTCATCCCACGACAGCCTAGGAGTTTGTCAGAGCAGAGGGACTGTGGGGTCCAGCTCGTGAACACCCTTGAAGCCTGCCTGAGCTACCAGAAGGCAGGGGCAGAGTTTTAAGAGGCAGAATCACTAGGACATTTCTGAGGCAAGTAAGAAGTGTTGTCAAGCAGTGGTTTTGTTAATTCCGCACCATGCCAACTTCCTGTTGGCGTTACATAGTGTGGTCCCTGAGCTGACCAGTGGCAGCAAGTAATGTGGGTACAACCAGAGACAGTCGTATGATTGGAGTATCTAAATTGCAGATTTGATGCTGTGACATATGTCTATTTGGATCCAGTCTTGTTTGGAAAATGCATTTGATTTCAAATCCAGGTGTGAGGTTTTAGCTGTCCTTTTCCAATGTTTCTTAGCAATCCAGATTTCATACTTTTAGAAATTCTTGGGAATTCCTGTTGTGGCATAGTAAAACAAATCCTACTAGTATCCGTGAGGATGCAGGTTCAATCCCTGGCCTCTCTCAGTGGGTTAAGGATCTGGCATTGCTGTGAGCTGTGGTGTATGTCGCAGACATGGCTTGGATCCCACATTGCTATGGCTGTGGCATCGGCTGGCAGCTGTAGCTCTGATTCGACCCCTAGCCTTGGAACTTCCATATGCCATGGGTGTGGCCCTAAAAAGCAAAAAAAGAAAAAGAAAAAAAAAAAAGAAAGACATTGTTTTCTTTTGGAGGATTTTACTTTTTATATTTATTAAGCATGCCATTTTTATCTTCTTCTTGAAATTGGGAAATAATCTAACTTTATCTAACATAACTCTAGGATCTGGTAGCCTATGGTCTTAACTATGAAGTTTGCATTGTGGATAGTTGAAAAAGACTACACTGAATAAGCCTTTAAAAGACGTACTATGGCACATCATCCATCAGTAAACAGGAGCCTGTTACCTTCCAAGGAGTTCTTATTTGAAACATTATTTTGAAGAAAGTTGTTTCCTTGCTGTTCATTAAGGGGATTAGTTATGTGTAGAACTTTGAGGTCATACATACAATTCTGGTTAAAGAAGATATTTAAATTTTTGCACATTGTGAGAATATACATGCACAGATGTGTACATGTATATGAGTAAAGTACATCTTTTCCACTCTTCCTGTAGTGCTGCTTAGAGACTCCATTTTATACTGTGTCAGATATATTTGTATTTTTTGGTAATAGGTTGTTTGTTTCTTTTGACACTTATTAGTATGTACTGGGTATATGCCTATGTGTCTAAACATTTGGTTCATTGTATAGCAACTTTAAATATAAATATTCAAAAAAAACTAGGAGCATCTTTTAAGAATATTTTCTAAATCCCCAAACCAATTAGTAGCTTTAATCATAGCTAAACTAGTCTTGGAATTTGCTCAGAGAATTAGTTTTCGTTATCAACAAATTACGTTTGGTTCAGCTTGCCTTTTCTTGTTTGAAACAGTATTTCTTAACTAAATTTGCTGTCTCATTTGTGATAAAAGTAATCTCAAAGCTCTTCTTTAGCATTTAAGGTTTCTTAAGCAAAACAGGATGTACTTCCTGCTGGATAACTAAGAAGCAAACCCCTGCATTCTCTTCTAGGCATTTTATTACTTCATAAACTGTTGGATCAAATAGAAGAGTATGTGTATAAATTGCTTCATTCTATTCATGACTTAGGATAAAGCCACATGAGTAACTGACCCCTACAGCAGTTATATTTTGGAAGTTTGCTTTTGTTTCCTTCTTTGCTCAACCCCTCCATTGAAAAGGCTGTAAAAATATTGGACCATCTTTCTGTCCCTTACCTTCTGTGGTTATGTGTTTAAAGTGTTCTCAGGTTTTCTGGTTAAAAATATTTTGAAAAAATTAAAATTTGTAATCAGTTTTAGCTGTTAGGATTAGATGACTGTGTGCAAGACCAAGACATGAAAATGTCTGGAGTAGAGAGTCATTTCATATCTTTAACTTGCCTCAGTTTTCATTATTCTTTTTTTTTTTTGTCTTTTGTCTTTTTTGTTGTTGTTGTTGTTGTTGTTGTTGCTATTTCTTGGGCCGTTCCCGCGGCATATGGAGGTTCCCAGGCTAGGGGTTGAATCGGAGCTGTAGCCACCGGCCTACGCCAGAGCCACAGCGACTCGGGATCCGAGCCGCGTCTGCAACCTTCACCACAGCTCACGGCAACGCCGGATCGTTAACCCACTGAGCAAGGGCAGGGACCGAACCCGCAACCTCATGGTTCCTAGTCGAATTCGTTAACCACTGCGCCACAACGGGAACTCCTCATTATTCTTTTTTTACTTCTGCTTTGGATATGAATTCTGGTAGGATCCTTCCTTAAAAGACACAAGTCAGGATTTCCCTTAAACACTTGTAACAGTAGGGTGTCACTAAGAGATGAAAACCAGTCAGATGGTTTTTTGAGGCTTCCCAGCATTCCGCCAGCACAGGACTCCAGAGTCCTGCAGAAGTCTACTTTTAGGAAGTTCGAGTGGTGGCGGGGGTGGGAGAGAGGGAGAAAGAGAGAGAGAGAGTTGGGGGGGGCAGGGGGGCTCCTCCTCGGTTACGCCTTTTCTGTAACGTGTTCTCGAATAGAACAGTTTCAGCACTCAGTAAAGAGACCAGTTGATTTGGTGTGTTGTGTTTTAGTTCTGAACACCCAATTAGTCTTCGTAAAAATTATCTACATAGATATTTAAGTTCTCCTTGTAGATCAGTCTTTGGAAGTGGTGGTACAAATAAGTGGGTATTTTTTTCCTCTTGTGTTTAAAATTGTCCAGCATTGGAACTGTTGATTTCATCACTAAGTGGACTTTAGTGAAGTTTGAGGCAAAATTGCAAACAGAATTATAGACAGAATTTTCTTTCTCTGTTACTGCGAGCCATTGTTAAAGGTAGCCAGTCAGCACAAATGGGTGAACGAAGTTTCTCTGGGTCAGATGCAAGGACGGTAACCTCCTTAGGAATTCTAATTGTGGTCACTTTAGATCGTATCTGCTTATTCCTTCTCGTCCTCACAAAGCAGCTCAGCTCCCCGAGAGAGCAGAGAGTTCTCATTGCTATAGCATGTGTATTAATTTAAGGAAGGGAGTGAGAGCTGTGTATAAATTCAGAAGTCACCAGGCAAAAACTATAAGAAGGCGGTCAACTAACCATGCACATATATGAAAAACTGTCAGGACTGTTTTGATTACTTTTCGTTTATTTGCTTTGGAGTGGCCAGTGGAAAAAGACAGGATATTCATGTGTGCCTTTCAAGCAAGGGATGCAGACGTACCTACATGTGCACCTTATCTCATGGGATCGTTTTCATTCAAACAATAGGGACTCTCTGTTTCTCACCTTCCTAAGTGGAGGCTAAGTGGCTGGACCAGTGAGTTAGTGTGGAGTTGGAGAGGCTGTTTTATAAATTAGGTGCGGTATTGATCCTCTAAGGATAAGCAGTATGGCTTTGTAGGTTTTAGGCAATTTTCATGTGTTGATGGGGTCAGTACATACTCACTAGTTTTTAAAGGGTTTAATTTAGCACCTGTTGCTTTTGCCCTCCGTGTAAAAGCTGTTTGGAATGCTGTCAAGAATTTCTGATTAAATCGCCACTGCTATTTCAAGTGAAAACTCAGTACTTCCAAGTCACTGTAGCAGAATGAAGGAGAATTTAGAAATTCCTAGAGAATCCCAAATGAAGCCCCATTTCAGCTCAGATTACATTCCTGCCCTTGACCTTGCCCTGCCTGCCAGTCAGACCTAAGCCTTCAACTGTCGCTTACGGCCTACTTCACCTCCAGCGCTGAGCAGAGGCCTCGGGAGGAGTTGGTTTGGTTTTTCATATTCTTCTAAGTCAGGGAGTTTTAGGAGTCTGGTTTGTAGATAGTCTTGTTGTCGTTTAGCCATGTAATAAATCTACCTTTGCTGTAGAATCATAGGATTTGCTTATTGCAATTTAGTAAACATGGCTGTTTTTACATCAGTCAATCAAGTTTATTTTTTCCAAGATTTCTGAGAACGGCATTTCTGTCTAGTCCAGAATTAGTAGATCTTTTCCAGATGGAAATATTTGTTGTCCCTGTCATATTATGTAGCTTAGGCCATCTATGTGACTCTGTCTTCTCATTGTCATATGCCATGAGTGCGATGAAGTTACCTGTAGGTAATCATCAAGGAACTGGCTGTTCTCAGGCCATCTTTTAACATGGATGTTGGGATGATCAGGCCCCACACCAAAGACTTAGGTCTAGGGCTGTATCAGGCAGGGAAGGCGTGTGAGTAGGGTTGACAAGCCATTCACTTTGGATTCCCATAGGAAACGTAGGAATTCATGTTGGGACCAGTGAGGTAAGGGTTAGCAGTCCCAGTTCTTTCTACCTGATGATTTAGGTAGTTATGTTTGATGCATCTATGCACTAACTGAAGTGGGCAGGTTCTCAGCTGGGTCAGTCCTTATGACTTCTCTTTGTAAAGAAGGCCAGGCTGGAAGAAGGGAACCCTCTTCCTTTTAATTAGGTAAGTTCATGGGGTTCAGTGACCAGAGCCTTTATTCTGTTTTCGTTTTTGTTTTTTTTTTTTTAATCCATATTATCTTTCTAAGGACCCAGTGCACATGAAAATGACCATGACCTTTTATCCTCTTGTCGAAGAGCTTATCAAAGTCATAAACAACCGATCATTTCTAGAAGGCGTTTGATCCTGAATTTCCAGTGCCAGTTTGCTCTTTGGAAAGCTTTCTTTTTAATTCTTATACTTAGGGGTTATTTCGCCTTCCTCCTAAAAGCCCCAGCTTTGAGAGGCATTGAGCATAAGTGAGTTCTTATCCAGGCCCCTCGGTGGCTGGCCTGTCAGTCAGTGAGGCCTGAGCGCAGGGGTAGGTTCGGACGATGTCGCGATTACTGAACAGAATGTGACTGACATTTTGTGAGTTTTTCTGTCTTCATTAAACTTGTTCACCTTCTCTGAAACCCCTCATGCTGCACACAGCACGGAGCAGCCGTATCCCTCGACCCAGCATGAGTCAGGGGTGCAGCCGCGATACCAGCCGTGAGAGCAGCCGGGATACAAGCCCTGCGCGGGGCTTCCCTCCGCTCGGTGAGTACCCGCGGGCCGCACGCTGGCTGGGCCACCTGCCTCTGTCCCTTCGCCACTGTCCTGTGAGCCTCTCCTTAGCCGCCCCTTGTCCCTTCTGCATGCTTGGATTTTGGCAACTTCCAGTTTTTACATATTAGAGGAAAAAAGCACCACTGCGCTCTGTACTGTCATTTATGACCCCTCACCTTCCGGCAAGCCCGTCTGTGTGGAACCTTCCAGCGTTTGGCAGACCTCAGCCAGAGAGAATTGCTGCTTCAAAGTAGGGTTTGTCCAAAGTGTATCCATAGTCAGTGAATTTCTACAACTTGTTTTGGCTTTTAGCAGAGATCAGCCCATACGTGCTTCAATTCAAAGAAGGAAGAAACATGAAATCATGATAACTTTTAGGAAACTAAACGTGCTTGGTTTAGGGGGTGAGAACACTAATGGAAAAGCAGCAGGGAAAAGCAGCTCTCTGTTAAAGGAGTCATTTCAAAGCTTTCCCGAAAGCAGCCTGCACATTGCTTTTTGATAAACTGCTTAGGTCTGCAGCACAATGCAAAAGGCTGATGCTCACCATTAACTAGTACTGTATTTTCGTTCTTACTGGGCTCAGTAGGCTACTTAAGGTTTGTGACCTGGTGCCATCCCCGGACAAAAAAACTGTACTTGGTGGCCATGAGGCATTGTAAGTATTGTATCTCAGATCACGAGTCTCATGCCTCTTGGGGCTGCTTGTCTGATACACTCACTTTTTTAGAGCCAGAATTTGTATTTTAACAATTTCTAGTATTCAAGAAAAACAAGACAAAAAGAGAAACATGTATCCTTCATCCTTTATAGAATATTGTGTTGTGAGCCACATGGAAAGTCCAATCCCTTATAGAATATTGAATTTACCTTTCCTTTTTAGTTTTAATAGTCCTCCCTTTTGCTAAAATGGACATATACCTTTTAACCTGGTAAAATTATTAATTCCTAAGGACATGTATCAACACATGCTGTCACCAAAAAAGAAATGTTTTGTATTTTTCAGTAGTTGTTTGAGTTCTTTGGCATATTAAGTGTTGTACATCTGTGTATTTTCCTCATGATAAGAATGGCAGGTAGAAATCATTTTATAATAATTGGGCCTAGGCCTGAAGTTATTATATGGAATTATGGACTTTTATTTTGACTCTAGTTATGAAGCTGGTTTTCCAACATTAACTGTTAAAGATGGTGTTAGAGCAAAAGCACAGGGTCTTCACAGCTGCCTCTCTCCTTCTAAGGGCCTGTGCTTCTTGCCAGCATCTTTATTTTCTTAGTATCTGTGATCAAAATCTAGATCCAGGAGTTCCCTGGTGGTGTAGTGGGTTAAGGATCCAGCAGTGTCACTGCTGTGGCTTGGGTCAGTCTATCTCTTCATGGCCCATTGTTCTTGATGAAGTTCTGGGGAAGACGCAGGAGGCCTCCGGATGAGTCACCTGACTTAGGGAGAAGATACCTGTGTGAGATGTCCTGCCTCATTAGCATGGGGGCCTGAGTGGGGCAGCTTACTGGGTCCCTACCAGCTGTTCCACAGCAGTTGAAGTATTAATCAGAATCCTCAAGGATCAGGGGCAGCAATGATGATTTTTTTCCTAAATGAACTGGTGATTTTCCCCTTTAAGTTAAGGCTATATACCTGTGCATCCCTGTTAATTTGACCTTTTAGATAAACCTGTTAAATGTCAACAGTTCAGTCTGTTCGTTCATTGGTTATCTCTCAGAGTCAGGTCAGTGTTTTTATTTCATACATATGTTGCTATCTTTGTCACTGTCCACGGAAGCAGCCTTTGTGACCCAGTGTGTGGCCTGTGGGCCAGGCAGGGTGTGCTGAATTCTCAGGGTCCTGATTGAACCCGGAGGGGCTGAGAGATCCAGTCTGATTTCCAATGCACTGTGTGGTGACAGCCAGCTTATTGACATGTACAGTTGTTGCTACCTATGCCCAGGATATGGATGCAGACATTTCCCTCCTGACAAACTCTAGCTTCAGCCTGTGTCTTCTGTGTGGTTAGGGCAAGAGTTCACCTCTCTTCAGTGCAGTTTTTAGACCATGCCTTTTTGGTGGGAGTGAGTTAAGTCTGTTTATGTAACTTTTGTTCAGGAAGAACAGCAGTAGTGCCCGCACATGCCTGGCACCATTCTGAGCAGTTAGTGGGCATAGGATCCCTGTGGCTCCCGTTCAGCCTCTGGGACAGGTATTAATGTCCCTCTTTTACGGATGACAAAACCAAGACTTGGGGAGAGGAGGCCACTTTCTCAAGGTCACACAGCTTCGTGGTGGAGCCACATTTTGAATCCAGGTCTGACTAAGCTTGGCTGTTCCCCTGCGTCATCTGAGGTGTCTTTCATTTGTTCTTCCAAAATATAATTGCTTTCTGTGAGGCCCCTCCAGGTGTTGGTACAGAGAGAGCACTTGGCCGTGTTTCTGAATCATGCTTTCCAGGCTTGGCTGTTAGACTCGGGAACTCATAGATAAGCTCCAGAAGGTTGTTGCTCCTCAGGGAACCTTCTGCGCCCTTCAGAGAATGTGAAGTGTCCTTCATATTCTCCTTTAATTTAATATTCATTTCCTACCCCTTTTATAAACCAGTGGAATTTTGTATGAACTTTGAAATGCACTTATATAGGAGGCAACTTTCACTTTTTAAAAGAAAAAGAACAGAAGTAATTATGTTTCAGTGACTACATATTGGGTTTAAGTTTATACTTTCCTTAAAAAATTGTTTTGGACTGCTTTAATGGTATGAATATATATTTAGATGGTTGTAGTGACAAGTTTTAGGTGAAATTAAGGGCTTCGATGTAAGTGGGTCCACGTTGGATCCCATTGTTGGATGTTCACTTGAGGATGTGACAAGGACTGGAGTTCCCTGGTGACTCAGCAGATTAAGGACCCGGCGTTGTCACTGCTATGGCTTGGGCTGCTGCTGTGGTGCAGGTTCAGTCCTTGGCCCAGGAACTTCTGCATGCCATCAGCATGGCCAAGACTAAACACAACACAACAAAACAAAACAAAACCTCAGAATGTGACAAAGGATTCATTACATGACAAATTTGCTGTAGAATATTCTGTTGAAACAGAACCAGAGGATGACGTCATAAAGAACTTTCAGATCAGGTACTGCTTAATCACTGCCTTCAGTTTAAACTGTCAGGATATGACACTGTCGTGCTTGTACAATAAATGAACAGTTTGCTTCAGTCTCACAAAATAGCTTGCCAATTTCCTTATTTAAGGAAAGTGATTATTTCATGCTACCTGTTTTAGAGCTTGCCAGTTTATTTTTGTGTCTCTTGAGAAATTAGGGACTATCCTATTTTCTTTTCGTTTTGCATGCTGGGAAAAATATGTCCTCATTGACTAGGGAATCTTTGCTGTTTAACACCACTTACCCCACAGATATGCACGTTTCATGAAGTGACATGAACTTAAGTAAAAAAAATTATATTGAAGTTGTGCTATTTTATGACAATGTGTAAGTGTTAACCTGTGCAGGATTCTGTTCTCTAGCAGTGTGGATGGAAAGCGCTTTGTGAGACCTATGAACTTTCTGTGCTACAATCACCGTGTTTTTTTTCCAAATAATGATAGAAGCGTATTACCTTTTTTCCCACCCTGAGGTAAAGACAAAGGATATATTGTGTGGCACCCTGGTCAATAAATTTAAGTTTTGAACCAATGTTTTAAAAGTTCTTCTCTCCACATGAAGATGGGGTTTAGCATGTATTTTCTCAGATTGATGAATTGATGGGATTCTTATGAGTACTCGCTAGTAAAATACTATTTACTATCCAGATGTAAATTGGAATTTGTTCTTAACCATTACTTCCACCACCACCACTGCTGCTACTGTTGCCACTGTTTATTCTGTGCCTGGCACTGTTTCAAGTACTTTATGTATAATTTCTTTTAATTCTTTTAACTCCCAAGAAGTAGGTATCATGGATAGCACCATTTTACAGATGAGAAAACTGAGGCGCAGAGAGGTTTAGTACTTTGCCCAAGGTCCTACAGCCAGTTGTGGTCTCACCACAGGTGTGTTACAGAGCTGGTGTGCATAACCAGAGTACTACAGATGCCTCTCCAAGGAGGCTGTAAATGTACTAGAACTAACTTTCCAACAGTTACACAGTAAGTTCACTAATAATTAAGATATTCGTGCAACAGAACTACAAAACTTTTGACTGGGGCAAGTGGAAGTCCTTTTGTTGAGCTCCCTTCTCGTGAGTTCATTCTGTTTTCTGTTGAGATAACATGACAACCTTCTCTGCTTTGTTTCTGGTGCATGGTTGCATATGCATCACATACTGGTGAGACGTGTCGTGAGCTGAGTTGGCAGTCCATCCTCCTGCCGTCCCTGTCTGGGATCGGGCCGACTCAGTGACCCCGCCTCCATGTCGCACACTCCATGATGGCTGACCCAGGCTTCTTGGCGCGAACACGAACCGAAGGGAGGCCTCACCGACTACCCTGTCGTGCCGGTGTCTTAGAGCCGTGTGCGAGTTCGGGGGTTGGCACTTGCTGTCCATTCATATCCAGCACCATTTCTTCTCATGAGAAAACACGGCCTTGTTGGGAGCAATCCCCGCCTTGCCTTTGCACCGTGGCCTTTTCTGTCTCGGGTTCTTCTGTGTTAACCCTGTGGGTGTTGCCGTTCCTTTTACCTGCAGCCTCTCGACGTCATTCCAGGTCCACTAGTGCTCTGGCCACTGCTGACTCTGTTGGGCAGTCAGGTGAACAAGTGCTCATGCATGACTGGCTTCTCCATGTTCTGTCTCACACCCATCGTAACATTTGTTTTCATCAGTGTCGGCTAGCACTTGGCATGTATGCACCTCATCCCCCTCCATGTGCTCTTATTTTTTTTTAAGTTGTTGAATGTTTATGGTTCTGTTAATAGGCTGTAGATGCTTTATAGCCTGTTTGACAACATCATTTCTCCAGTGTTTGTATTTATGTTAAAACAAAACAAAAAGATGGGGAAGCCCTTCTTCCCTTCTTTTCACTCCCTCCCCTGGGAAAGCAGCAGCCCCAAATAGGTGTCCTGAAGGGCCCCTAGCGGGAAGTGTGGGTTATGTCTGTCGTCCAGCAGAGGCTTTGCTCCCAGTAGAGCGGTGTTGATGAATGCCAGTTCTTAGTAATTAAGGTTCTAATTACTTGGAGAGACTGTTTAGTTACCAAATGTTCCAAATTATAGCGTACTCCATTGCATATGTATTGAAGGAAGTGGATTGTCCTAAAACTTTTATGGAAAAACAAATCACAATTAGGATAATCGGGTCAGGCCAAAGGTAGCCTTTGCAGCCTGCAGCCCCAACACATTCTATCTTGGCTCCTTTTTAACCATCCCTCAAATCCCCTGGTTAGCCACCAGGGTAAAAAGTAAGCACACACAGTCATGCATCAGTTTGCCAGTGTTAACTGGCATCATTTTGATATGCTAATAATCCCTAAAGGCTATAATTTATCAGTTGTGAGTACAGGGCATAAGCTCTTAAATCAGACTATTGATGGTGACAGCTGTGGCCAATTTACTGAGTTACCGTCTCTGGTTTTCCTCTAAATGAAGCCAGCTATGCATTTTACTATGTATTCTCTGATTAGGACATTCCCCTGAGGATTATGGGCCAGACTGAGGGCACAGTTGTATGTATCCATTTCCTGGAAAATGAATAGTACCAGAGCAGTGAGGGTGTAAGTAGATTTGGGTCTGGTGGAAAAAAGGGCTTATCATTTTTCTTAGCTCCAGACAAACATTTCCCCTTAAGATTTGGAATTCAATTATCTGTGATAATCTATCAAATGATCTGCAGGCACTGTGTATGGCAATGCTGTATGCATCTGGGAAGCAAAGAATAATTGCTTTGTTCTTACAGTTTTAATTTTGTTTCTGAAAATCAATATTATTCCTGGAGCAAGAATTGCTGGCATGAGATCTACTTTATTTTATTTTATTTTTTTTAAGATTCCGTTTTGTTTAAGTTTATGCTGGGTAATTTTTAAATGGCTTATAACTGAATTACTTTCATTCTGTGACTCATAAATCCCTTACTATCTACCCTTTTTTAATGGAAAAAAAAAACTTGAACAAAGATCATTTATAAAACTTGTGCATAATAAATCTCAGATTTATAATTGTTTCATATTTCAACTGATAATTTATATCTAAGAGAGACATAATTGCTTGGTGTTCCCTTTTTATTAGACATGGCACATTACCTTTTAAATGTATACACAATGATGACATTCAGTATGATCAAGTGCATTAAAAAAGGGGATAGTATAACACAATTTTTGTTTCTTTATAAAAATTCATAACTGTATAACTTTTTTGATTAGCAGTGTTTATATTTTTTTCTCCTTTCTCTGTAGTGGGAGGTATAATGTTTTGAATCTGACATTTTTAAAAAGCTAAATAGCACTTCACTTTGAAAGTTCACCAGTTTGTAGGTATCATGTCACATACCTAAAACTTTAGAATATCATTGCATAGGAAAGATGAAGTCATGTAAAACAGATATTAGCTTTCTTTCTTTTTTTTCCTAAATGCTTCATTTCTAGAATATGGCAAATACAGAGATTTTCCTTGTCCAAACTGTCTCATTTGTTAACAAAGAGAAAGCATTTTAAATCTTAACATTTTTCTTTGAAAGGTTTATTAGGCATTAGTATTTTAAAATAAGACCCTTTTACCATCAGCTAGACTTACAGAATATAATTGACACTGACTTTCTCCTGCATTGTTTTAACCTCAGCACTTCTAAGGAAGGCTGGTCGGCTCAGTAGGACTTTTAAACTCAGTCCATGATCATTAATAAGCTTAGAGTAGTTGTTCAAACCACTGAAATTTGACATTTTGGGCATTGTTACTTTAAAATCCTTTAAGGGATTCAGGGAAGAATATATTAATATCACCTTAATGATTAAAATTTTGCATTGAAGATGCTAGCTTTTTGTAGTGGAGATTAAAGAATTTCAATAAATTGATTTTTAGATAACTTTGGTGACACATGTGTCATGATGCCCAAGTACCTCAAATTAATGGAGCTTAGTAACAGTTAAACAGTAGAGACACTAATGAAAATTTGCACAGAGATCAATTTAATACATTTGTTTCAAATTTTACCTTTTTATTACTTATTGCATTAGAACTCATCACAGCTAGAATCTTTCTAATAAGTTTGACCAAATACCAGGGCTGCCTGCCTCTAGAGAGAACGCTAAAGAGATAGCAGGTCTCACTCACAGTCCAGCTCCTCCTGTAATAAGTTCCCCACCCTCTCTCACATCTCAACATTTCTCAAAAATAAAAGATCACGGCAGAACCGTTTTCGGTGGTCAGGACGCTTTGTGGCACGAGAGGATTAAATGTGAGCGGTGTAGCCTCTGCCACAGGTGAGCAAGTCGAGTGTAGTGAAGAAGCCTAGAGGCTTCCCAGGGCCTCTGTCCAGTTGGTGAGACGATGCAGGAGCCATTGCAAAGACAGGAAAACGTTTGAATTAAAATGACAAGTCTTTTGCTTTTGTTTTCGCAATAGACCGATTTGGGCTTGGCCAGGCAGGAAGAATACCCGGTTCTGTGAATGCCATGCGGGTCTTGAGCACAAGCACAGATCTGGAAGCCGCTGTTGCAGATGCTCTGGTAAGCGTCACCCTGCGTGGAGTCTCTTTGAATTACTCACCTGCATCTTTCTCTGTCTTAACAGAAAGTATCCTCTGAATCAGGCCACTAAATTCATCTTTGACACTCTATAAAATTGTGTAGATGTTGGGTAAATTTATATTATTATTGCTTTCTTCTTAAATTTTTAACTGTGTACCTAAGTGAAGACTGGCCTTATGAAACATGTCAGCATCAAGTGCTTCTGTGCTCCCCACTGTCAAGGAACTTTTGATGACATTGGGCTTCTCAGATGTCATTGGGCTTCTTCTTTGCCTTCCATGTGTTTCGCAGCATTTCCTTTTTCGCATTCTGTTGCTTCTGTTGCTTCACAGGCTTTGATGGCATAGCCTAAACATATCCGTATATAAAGTAGCTCATAGAGTTTGTGGTCTGAAAACCTTGCATTTGTTCCATTTACCTCACTGGTTGTTCCATATGATTATACATTTGCTTGTTTCAACGAGTCCTTAAGTCATCATTTACGGAAACTTTCCCAGATTTTTTGATGAACTGTTTGAGGAGATGAAGCACTAGTAGAATATATTTTTGCATCATTATGATGTAATATCTAAGAAAACAATGTGAAGTGATTCAAGGCTCATATGTGTGTGGTTATAGCAGAAAGTTCCTAAGTAGAATCCGCTTGTGATCAGATTGCTTATTGAAGGTGCATTGCAGCTGGTAGCAACACAACCTCTTGTTTATTCTGGTTTGTGTGCTCAGCATTTAAAACAGACATTCTTTAGAACTGTCTGCTCTCTGGACTTGCTTGTACTCTTTTAAGATTTATTCTCCTCTAATGAAGAAAGCATTGTAATACCCTGCTTTCAGGCCTGGAGGTTTTAAATCCAGCCATGTTTCATCTGATCAACATGTCCTAGTCTGTGGCTCCAGTGATTCTGACTTCATCCCTTGCTGGTTCTCAGTTATTCTTGCTCAGTCAGTTTCTTGGATGAACGTCTGAGCAAGACGTTTTCCGCTCTCACGATGCTTCCCCTGTGAGGGCTGCCCGGCCAGCTCTGTTCATCAGCCTTGTATGTAGAAGGGCTTTTTCTGGCAGGTACTGGAGTGCGGGATAATTGCTTTAACCATGACTTAAGAGATGTGAGCTGTGAGGAGGTGTTTCCTTCCAAGTTTGGCATATAGAATCTGCTTCTTCCTTATTTTGAGACCTTGAAGTGGTCAGAGCAGTGGGGGTGCTGGGGGCACAGAGCCCTCAGTAAGATACACTTCCAGTTCCGGGGAGGTTCCCAAGTTCTTTAAGGAACTGCCTCAAGGACCATGTGCATAGGGAGGCGGAGCAGGACTGAGAGTTGGAGCTCTGGCATCACTTGCTGTGGGCTTTTCTCCAGCTCCGGCTCCCTGACATGCGTGCTGCCCTTCTTTTAGTCCAAACTGCTTGGTCCTCCCGAGTGACCTGCCTCAGAAGAGAACGCGCAAGAGGGATACCCAACCCTTGCCTCACAGAGAAGTCCCAGGGGTAGAATCCATCCTAGGAGTAGACAGCAGAATTAATGGTGACGTTGGGACGGAGCTCAGTGTTAGGGGGAGAGTTTAGCAAAGAGTTCTAGCAGATCCTGGGAGGTCTCATAAGACGCTCATGAGGCTTAGGAAATGCCATTGTGAAAGCGTTCTTTGTTATTCGCTTGATATGAATCGCTTGCTAACCTGTATTTTTGGTTTGCCAAGATATGTTTTGCTGTACACTTTTGTTGCAAGAACAATCCCCACATATGCTTCTGACATAATTCTCTATGCTTTTTCCCCATCCTTCAATATTTTCCTGCCTACAGCTGTTAGGAGACTCCAGGAGCAAGGTACCAGTGCTTTTAACTTTTGTTTTACAACTTTTTTTTTCTGTTGTGAGTATATTTCCTTTAGGAGCTAATAAAGCAGCAAAAAATGTAGCGTAGTATAGGTCTGAATTGTGATTTTTGTTGAAACTAGTAATGCTTTTGTTAGTGCCAGAAACGGTCACCTCTTACATACTAGTTTGTCTTAATATTATTTTTGAATATCAAGCTCAGCCCCTTTTCCTATTAGTGTTTCATTTCATTTATTAACCTAGTTTGTTCTACTCTTACGTTGTTATTTAAGCCAATATTTATTTTTCTCCCTAGAGAGATCATATTTTATAAATTTTATCTATTTTAAATAGCTGCTGCTGTATTATTTAGGGATTTAACATAGAGTTTTATATTCAGGATAAGAGAAAATGAATGAGTCAGGCATTATAGTTTACAGGAGGCCTCTTCGTGTTATAAGACTTTTAAGTCCTTTATAGAAATAGTTTAGATAATTTAAGAACCCTTTTCTATAGGATACTCTGCCACTGACATCACAGTTTGACTTTCTGAAGGAAGCACGAGTATTCACGCAAATTTACTCAGAGATCGTGCTCAAGATCCGTTGCTTCTGATTGGGAAGGGGCTAGGGGGGTGCACCTACTCGCAGTGTGTCAGGCATTGAGCCACGTTATTTAACATGTAATTCCACTTAATCCTCACAACAAGCCCATGAGAAGGATAATTATTATCATCTCAGAGATAGGAGCAAGCAGAAAGATTTGAAATCTCAGAGCCAGTGGGTCTTCCTGAGAAGCCACACACAGTGCTAGACCTCATGCTCCACCCTCCCTGCTAAGGACCCCTGCCTGTTACTCGCTGTGCCCACCCAAGTCTGCGCTACTGTTTTTGTTTCCCTGATCTGCAAGCACAGGGCAGATGTGGCGTGTGCGCGCATGTTTGTGTGTGTGTGTGTGCAAGTGCACACGTGTTTCTTTACATTTAACGCCGTGTTGTTGACTTTGGTTGGACTCACGGCCGTGTGGCCTCTCCATTTCTCCCTCCATCACCCACCGCCCATTGGATCTGGCAGAAGAAGCCTGTGCGGAGGCGCTATGAGCCATATGGGATGTACTCTGATGACGATGCCAACAGCGATGCCTCGAGCGTGTGCTCTGAGCGCTCGTATGGCTCTAGGAACGGCGGCATCCCGCACTACCTGCGGCAGACAGAGGACGTGGCCGAGGTTCTCAACCACTGTGCCAGCTCCAACTGGTCAGAGAGGAAGGAAGGGCTCCTGGGCCTGCAGAACCTGCTCAAGAGCCAAAGAACGCTGAGGTGAGGCTGGGATGAGCCGCTGTGGAGTCCTGTGTTATCCTCACACAGAGGTTAAATGGGTCCCCTGCCATGTGGGGAGGCGCTGGGGCATCCGAGGATGCTGGGTCGGCCAAGGCCTGGGCTTTGCCTTCCGGAGAATTTGGAGTTTCCTGCAATTACTCTATCATTTATTAGGTGTAGAAAACATTTAGTTCCCTTATGGTTCACATTTTTCTAGTAGGTGCTAATTGAAAAATCTCCGTATAGTTTGCAATTTAGGTAGAAAATAAAACACCTCTGCAGGTTGGTACAGTTTATTACACTTTGGATTCATGGATAAAATGATACCAGCCTCAGTCTTAAATTTTTTGGTACACATCATATACATATGTGTAGTTTGTAAGTAAGCTGAATAAAGTGATATTGAAACTGAATAATTGGAGTTCCTGTCGTGGCACAGTAGAAACGAGTCCTACTAGGAACCATGAGGTTTGATTCCTGGCCTCGCTCAGTGCATTAAGGATCTGGTGTTGCCGTGAACTGTGGTATAGGCCGTAGACTCGGTTCGGATCTGGTGTTGCTGTAGCTGTGGCATAGGCTGGCAGCTGTAGCTCCGATTCGACCCCTAGCCTGGGAACTTCCATATGCCATGGATACAGCCCTAAAAAAAATAAATAAATAAAATAAAACCGAATACTCTAAAATAGTATGATGTTATCTCTGGAATTATTTTTGTCTTTTTTTGTTTCCATAGCTCATACATTTTCTAAAATGAGCATATACCAAAAGTATTTATGTATACTACATTGTATCAACTCTAAGGCACCACTGACATACCATTTTTTGTTTGTTTTAGGTCATGCCACAGTATGTGGAAGTTCCTAGGCCAGGGAATCAGACCCAGGCCACAGCAGTAACAACACCAGATCCTTAACTGCTAGGCCACCAGGGAACTCCACACACCATTATTTTGTATCTAAGAAGAAATGCTGCTTATTAAACCATGTACTAGTACTAATATGTCATTGAGTATAAGGTGAATCGCAAAATTAGAGATTTGAAATACAGTGTATACATAGTCTTTGGATAATTTTTTAGCAGTATATTGTGAGACTGAATAAGTGATTATGGTCATAGCTGTTCTCTGCAAGGCTAAGTGAGTGTTGACTAGGGAATCACTGGGCTGGCAGTATGGCTGTCCAGCCAGTCTGAAACCTCCCCTCCCATCCCCAGTCCCACTGCTGTATTTCTTCTTGCCGCTTGAGCCCCTGCCCCAGATTATTCCAGACTGTGCCTGCACAGGTCAGGAGAGGCTTTGTCATATCCCTTCTGAAGTGTGGGTCACTTCTGATGTCCTAATGCTCTGTCAAAAAACAAAAAAGGTGGTTTGGTGTCATTATTCTTCAAGAATTTGCTTCATTCTGGTGGCCCTAGTTTCTTGGTTTTTAGTGTTCACCACAGATCCATTGAATAATCTCGAGAAATCTACTGACTAGCCTTGGACTGACTAGATTTCATCATGAGTGATGTTGAAGGATCATTGATCCAGCTGTCTTATCTCTTTGAGGGGGATAATTTGGGAGAAGCAGGTGACACTTTCTAATGAATCCTTGAAGTAAACTGGGATCGAGGAAGTTTCTCTGTGGCTCAGTGGGTTAAGGATCCAGTGTTACTGCAGCTGTGGCACAGGTTCAGTCCCTGGCACGGAAACTTCCACATGTCTTAGGCCTGGCCAAAACAAAAGCAAATAAGAACAAAACTGGGATCCAGCAGTACAGTTAAGGGTAAGAAAAGTCAGAGAGGCACAGATAAGTATGTGTGTGCTTGGTTCAGGCACAGTTGCAGGTGGGATGTGCCATCCTCCTTAATCCTGTTAGCGGCCGTTGTCTCACTGAAATGGATGTAAAGATATCACAGTACTTTGTGGCAGAACTGAGTTTAAAATCCAGGGCTGTCTGACCCCCAGACACATGCTTTCCCTAGTTTATCCTGTTTCCTCTCATCTGTGGCATGTGGAAACAGACCCGAAGTGAGTTGGACTCATGGCTTTGCTGCATCTACTTATGTGAACGTAGGTGATAATCACTGTCTGGGATTCAGTTTCATTTCAGAATGAGAGAAAAACTATCATTTTCTATTCCATGAGTTGAATTCCATCCTAAATTAAACTTTAGAGAGCGAATTCACTTGTGAAAAAAAACCTGTTATATAAAAACTATATAAAGCTTATGTAGTTGATGGAAATGAAAAGGATTTAAAAAGGAAATGAAAGGATTTAAAGAAGCTACAACTAGTTTCAGTCTGGTCTTACTAAATACTACATTTATTTATTTCCATTTTATTTCCTCTAGTCGAGTGGAATTGAAAAGGCTGTGTGAGATTTTCACCCGGATGTTTGCCGACCCTCACAGCAAGGTAAAGTGGGGAGGCTGCCTGTGTCCCCCCCTCTCTGCATGTCCGTGTGAGCTGTGTACCGTGCCCCTCGGGAGACGTGCTCCCCGTAGCGCAGTTCAAACCTTACAGACACAACCCCAGTCTAGCAGCCCCTTTTCTGCATGTCCGAGTGAGCTGCTCAGGAGAGAGAGAGATGTTCCTTTAACTGCAGTTCGGTCCTTACAGACACAGCCCAGTTCCAACAGCAGTTCATGTCACATCTTTTGAAGATGAAATTCTTAGAAATTTCAAATGTTCATACAACTTCCAGTTAAGTAAGGGGTGTTTTAAGTAAGAGTTAGCATGCAGAGAATCAGATGTAGTCTTTTATTCATTCGGCATCTATTTTTGTGTACCTCCTATTAGCCAAACAGCCAGCCAAGTGCCAGGATGTAACAGTGTATTACAATATGATACTTTTTTTTGAAAAGTTACAGTAGGGAAGAAAATTATCAAGTATGTAAAAAAAATTTTTTTTGGTGTCCCATGTGGAATTTGTCTAGGTTGGAGTTCCCATCAGGGCTCAGTGGTAACAAACCCAACTAGTATCCATGAAGACGTGGGTTCTATCCCTGGCCTCACCCAGGGGATCCGGCATTGCTGTGAGCTGTGGTGAAGGCCACAGATGTGGCTCGGATCTGGTGTTGCTGTGGCTGTGTTGTAGGCTGGCAGCTGTAGCTTCAGTTCAACCCCTAGCCTGGGAACCTCCATATGCTGAGGGTGCAGCCGTAAAAAGACCAAGAGAAATAGAAAGAAAAATGGAAGCATTTTATAAAATGAATTTATTGAAAAACCACATTTAGTGTTTTTCCAAAAAGAATTGCTCCCTCTAAGAATTTGTTGGTGGCCACTTGGCTGGTGTCCACACCTCCTGCGGGTTGAGGAGACTCGCTCTCTCCCTGCATGGGGAGAGAACCTGTGAGTCGGCACAGGCCCTTTCTAAGGAGTGGAGCTGAGAGTGGGACCCTTGGCAAAACTTTGCTTGGAGTCTAGATTTTAAATAAATGCCATGGTTGGGAAGGGAGCCTTAGAGGCTGTTAGATGCTTTTAGAGGGAGAAATCAGAGGGATGAAGACATCAGGGAAGTTAAAGGGAATGTAAGGGACAGAAACGAGAGTGTGGAAATTGAAAGTCCTAAATTGGCATTAGCAATCTCAATGCCTGAGGCACAGGGTATAACTGCATCTTTCACTGTGGTTTTCCTAATAAAATGGTCTCTTCTAAATCCTGCTGGGAGAAAGAAACCTGTGACAGCTACAAAATCTAGCCATTCACTGTCATCTTGCATCTTTCCCTGCCCTTTCCCCCTCCAAGGAATTGTCCCTGAAGCATCCATCACCTGTGCAGCCATTTAGCATTTTCTGAGCACCTATACTGGGCTTGGAATACAGAAAACAGCAGAGGGCCCCTCCCTGCCTTTTGAGATGCTCCAGGGGAGCGCAGGAGAATGAATGCAGAGGTTCTCCTTATTTGGAGTATCAGCTCTCAATAGCAGTCTTGAAGCATGTCTTAAAAGTCCCTGTCATGGGGAGTTCCCGTCATGGAGCAGTGGTTAACGAATCCCACTAAGAACCATGAGGTTGCAGGTTCAATCCCTGGCCTTGCTCAGTGGGTTGGGGATCCGGCGTTGCCGTGAGCTATGGTGTAGGTTGCAGACGTGGCTCGGATCCCACGTTGCTGTGGCTCTGGCGTAGGCTGGTGGCTGCAGCTCCAATTCGACCCCTAGCCTAGGAACCTCCATATGCCATGGGAGCAGCCCAAGAAATGACAAAAAGCCAAAAAGCCAAAAAAAAAAAAAAAGTCCCTGTCATGGTCCTCACAGCCAGGTTAACAGTAACAATATTAATTAACTCTAAGAAATGTTGAGTTTAGGGGCCATGTAGATACCCAGAGATATAATAATAATCATCAAGATTTTCTCCAAGATAGTATTAAAAGCAGTAAGATGTAAAGCTTATGCATAAGATTTATAGCATAAGGGATATTAGATGGTTTTGGACATTGATGAAATTTCTATTACCTGTCACCTCTAGATTGCTGATTCAGAACCAGAATGTGAGGATAAAGGAGGAAATTTGTTTCCATCAGAAGGCTCTTGTACAGTGAGTTTGGAGGTCTCAGTTTAGTAAATATTTGCTGGCTGCCTTTGGCTAAACCAGGAATCCCACAGCTGGGGCCCGTTGCCTTTTTCCCCTGGGCGATCTCACGGGAGACCCCTGGTGGCTAACAGTTGCTGAGCTCCAGCTGAGCAGGTCTAAGAGCGCTGGGTTGTCCCAATGGAGCAAGACTCCTTAGCCAAGTAGGGGACATGGTGCTACTCCTTGGCCTCTCTGCAGCTGGGTCAGGTTACTCCACCGTGAACTCTGTCTCACCATAGACAGGTAGCACTAATGAGACACAGCAGCATGAGAATCATGTGAACTGTCGATATCTTTTGTTCTAGGGCATGATCTTTTATAAAGATCAGTATGACTTTTATAAAGATAAAGCTGTATAATATCTGAATTGGCACACATCAAAATAGATGACTAAAATGAAAAGCAGTAGATATGCAGATTTTTGTCTACTTGTCCCCTAGTAGTATTTGTTGAATGCTAGATAATGAGAAATAATAATAGTATAGAAACACGAAGATTAAAGTTTCTTAAGAAAAGGAGAGAAAGAGAAAGAAAAATCCTCCAGGATTAAACTCATACTTTTCAGCAAAGGTAATTTCTCTCTGTACTGATTTTAAAGTTGTATAGAGGGAGGGGAAAGTATTTTATCAGATTGTAGCCTTTTCAGGGCTTTAAGAAACTGCATGGAAATGGTATTAATTCACTGTGAACTAACGTGGAATCTGTTTTGTTGCATGGCCTGGTGTGCGGTGGAATTCACAACAGAGAGTAAGTTCCCATCCTTCTTCCTTCATCTCTTTTCTTTAATACATGTGCCTTCTATAACATGTCCAGTTGTTAACAATGTTAACCTAAGTTATGAGTCTGGACGAGGCCAGTATGGGCATTTTTATTATTTTGGAGACTTGGGAGGAAATTCCGAATATATGTGAAATATTTGGTTTTCCTTTGTGTTTAGGTTTTCAGTATGTTTTTGGAGACTCTTGTGGATTTTATAATAATTCATAAGGACGACTTGCAAGATTGGCTTTTTGTTCTTCTCACACAATTACTTAAGAAAATGGGAGCAGATTTGCTCGGATCTGTGCAAGCAAAAGTTCAGAAGGCCCTCGATGTCACAAGGCAAGTGTCTGGGCAAGGTCATTTTTTTTCCAGCTTTTGAGATACAGTTCCATAGAGCATAATGTAAGTTGAAAGTATGTGTAACATGAGGATTTGATACACACACACACACACACACACACACACACATAGCTAAATGGTTCCTGTAGTGTTAGCTAACATATCTTTCACCCCACGTAATTACCACCCTTTGTTGTGTGTGTGGTAAAAATGTTTAAGATATATCCTCTTACAGTGTATGACACAGTGTTGGTTAATATAATCACCATATTGCACATTAGATCCCCAGAACTCATTCAATTCATGTTATATCTAAACCTGGAAGTTTATACCCTTTGACCAACATCTCCCCATTTCTCCCCACTCCCCCAACCCCCAGGCTCTGGCAACTACCGTTAATGCTGTTTCTATGAGTTTGGCTTTTTGTTGGATTCCACGTATAAGTGAAACCACGCAGTATTTGTCTTTCTCTATCTGACTTATTTCACTTAGTGTAATGCCCTCAGATGTTATCAGTGTTGTCACAAATGGCATGATTTCCTTCTTTTTTGTGACTGAATAATATTCCATTTATACATACACCATATTTTCTTTATCCGTTTGTCCATCAACACATTTAGGTTGTTTCCATGCCTTGGCTGTTGTAAATACTGCCACAGTGAACATGGGCTCAGATATTTCTCTGAGATAGTGGTTTCACTTCCTTTGGACATATGCCCAGGAGTGTGGGCTTACTGGATCAAAAGGAGGTTCTAGCTTTAATTTTTTGAGGAACCTCCATACTGTTCTTTGTAGGGGCTGCACCAGTTTACTTTCCCACCAACATTTGTTATCTCTTATCTTTGTGATAATAGCCATCCTGACAGATGTGCGGTGACATCTCATTATAGTTTTTAGTTGGCATTTTCTAATAACTAGTGATGTTGAGCACCTTTCATGTCCTTGTTGGCCATTTGTTTGTCATCTTCGGAAAAATGTCTATGGTGGGGGGACCAGGCCATTTTGATATTACAAGACTCTTCATAGGTGCTTTCTCGTGATTCTGTTTTGTTAACTGTGGTTTTTGTCACCAACTTGAATATCCACTTTCTTACTCAATTCCCACTTTCTCTTGTTAACATATTTGTTGCAATATCCCAACAGTCCATGAGATGAAATACCCACATCTTCCTGAGTTGGCATTATTTTTGTGAATGCCTAAGACAAATGTAAAAAGAGAAATGAAAATTGATTCTTGTGGCTCCCGTTGTGGCTCAGCATTAACGAACCCCACTGGTGTCCTTGAGGACGTGGGTTTGATCCTTGGCCCTGCTCAGTGGGTTAAGGATCTGGCATTGCCGTGGCTGTGGCGTAGGCCAGCAGCTGTAGCTCTGATTTGATCCCTAGCCTGGGAGCCTCCATATGCTGTAGGTGTGGCCCTAAAAAGCAAAAAAGAAAAAGAAAAAAGAAAGAAAGTTGATTTTCTTCTCTTTAAAAAACATTTTAGAATATCTATTTTTATGTCCTCTTAAGACCTCAGTATTTCTATTTAGTTTTTTTAAGTATTATTGAAGTATGGATAATAACCTCAGTATTTCTAATACTTGAGCTTCTTGTAGGTCACACTAGATGTCTTTCTCTTTGTGTGTGATACAGTCTTCCTGTTCATCTAGAACTGTTCATTGGCTAGAGGTTGGTAACATACTTATAGTGTTTGCAGCCCTTCTGGCCTTTATGAGAAAAGAGAACCAATAAAACTTAGAAAAGGGTTAAAAAAAAAAAAAAAAAAAAGCGTTGTCCCTGTTTGTAAATATCTGATCTCTTGCCTATACAATTGTAAATCCTCAACATGCAAGTGTAAGAAATTAAATGATCTTAGAAGATGGTTTTCAGTAATGTCTTGATTGCGAGTTGATGGAGGGGAATGTGTCAGGTTGCTGAATTTCTAAAGGATAAACAAATGACTCCAGATCACTCAGAAAATTAGCATCAGCATAGTAACTATGATATGACCCAGTCACTATAAACTGGGGTATGACCAGGTATCATAGAATTTTCAAAGTGAAAGGACCTCCCTCATTTTGATATAAAATAGGAAACAGGAGCTCCCAATGTGGCGCAGAGGGGTTGGTGGCCTCTTGGGAATGCTGGTATGTGGGTTCAGTCCCCTGCTGCAGCTGTGGCTTAGGTTAAGACTGCGGCTCGGATCTGATCCCGGGCCCAGGAGCTCCTTATGCTGCAGCACGGCCAAAAATGAGGGGAAAAAAAGGAAATAGGCAGTTTCCACTGTAACGCAGTAGATTAAGGACCCAGTGTTGTCTCTGCGATGGTGTGGGTCCAGTCCCTGGCCTGGCGTAGTTAAAGGATCTGGCATTGCCACAGCTGCAGATCAGATTCTATGCATGGCCCTAGAATTTCCATATGCCTTGGGTGCAGCCATAAAAAGGAAAAAAAAAAGAAAGAAAGAAAAAAAGTGAAATAAGGAGACTAACTTGATGGGCCCAGGGTCCCACTTCACATTAGTGGCAGCCTGGGAGCCAAAAGCCAGGGTTGGTGGGGGCTGCCGTGTTGCCCAGTGCTGTGGTCACAGGCTGGCCTGCAGGGGGGATGTGGAGGGTGTCACGCAGCCCTGTCATCACCCCCTGCTTGCACCTCTTCAATGTCTCTGACTTCCAGGTGGGAGTTTATTTCTCTACACTGAGGTGCCAACTTTTGGTCCCTGAGCCTGTAGAGCTGTATAATTTATGCTGCTGTAGAATTTTATTATCCTGGTAGATTATCCGTGAACTCCATGTTACATGCTGTATTTGCAATAAGGCTTTCAAACACTATCCTTCCTTTGGATGTTAGTGGAATTAGGGAACATTCCTGTGTACCAGTACACTGATGGACTTATAGTAACAGTTTAGCCAGAGATTGACTGGAGGCACTGAACTGATGCGGCTGATCTTATTAGCAAGTGCTGTAAAAGCAGGGGCTGTTACCTGATAGGCTGGAAGCTGTGGTTAGTTGTGGCCACGTTGAGATTTGGGGCCAGTGGTCCAGACTTTTCAAGAAAGATCAGGAATGTGGATTAAGGGAACATGGGCAAGTTTTTTATTTTATTTTATTTTATTTTTAATGACACTGTGAAAGCCAAATAAAACATTTGTGAACCAAACTTTAGCCTGTAGATCATTTCCTTAATTTAGGTGAGTTTGTGACGGACAAGATCCATTTCAGATTTGGGCGGATGATGGGTTATTATTACGGTTATATTTCTAATCTTTGGTGGTTAAGGGAAAATATTATGCCTTCCTGTTAATTTCCTGAATGCCTTGTTCCTTTGAGAATCCTATTCTCAGTTGATTTGGTAAAAGTCTCCAAGGCAAGTTTACTGTTCCTCTTCTCTGCAGCTGAGATGTCTCACTGTTCAGGCTTATCTGGGATGAGTGAGGGCTGAGGGGTCTCAGTGATGGCTGAGCTGTTCCTCAGCTGGGAGACCTGATGGTGAAGCTGCCGGTTTCCTTGCCTCAGGCTGTTCCTGACAGCAGGGCCTGTTTCCAGGCTAAATATACCAGTTACCCAAACGCATTCTCCAGGCTCCCTTTGCTGAAGAGGAAAGGAGAGGTGGTTTTTTGGTTTTGTTTTGGGTTGGGGAGGGGACGAAGGAGAAAAAATTTAGCTTTTATTGCTTTGCCAGGCAAAGGAGGCCACAGCCGGCGAATGCCCTAAAGACTGTGCCCTCCTTTTGGAGAGAATAGAAGGTGGTTTTATAGTTTGGGAGGAGAAAATAGGGCCACAGATAAGGATCAGGGAAGATGTATACTTGCCTTCTTCTGCAGAGCTGGTATTTAGTCCTCTGGGACTGGTTCTGGTGGTGCTTCTCCTTTCTGGGATGAAGAATGCTCATCAAGTAGTTAGCGTCTTTCATTTATTGGGGGTTTTAGTTCTCAAGGAGAAGTATTTTGTGTGTGGTTTGTTGACCTTGTTTCTTTGATTTATAAGAGTTACTGAAATCACATATACCAAAATGTGCTTTGCTTCTAGAAGTGGTGCTCAGAGCTTCCTGGGTACAAATAAATGTGGGGAGAAAGGATGTGCTTTTGGGTCAAGTTTACTTTTTATTAGTAGCACTAATGATGGAACTACCAGTACCTAGTATGTGCTGTGCACTTTATATTTTTCTTGTGTTACTTCATTCAAATTTCAGATCAGTCTTATGATTTCTTAGCTTTAAACCTACACCCCTTTTCTTTCTATTGTCCTTCGGTACATTGAGAACAGTCTCAAAGGGAGCCTAACGAAAGCAAAGCCTCCGTTCAGCCTCAGTTGTAGTATATATTTGCGTTGCATTGTCTTTGCCACTAGTTTGGAAAGAATGTCTACATCAGCCACAGGGGCTCCATTAGGCAATTTCAAACTAATACTAGTAATTGCAACATTTTAAGGAGAGCGCACTGACTTTTGCCAGCCCAGGGCCCTCAGGGCTACTCATTTGGATCCAAAATCTGAGATGACTACAAGAGATGGAGCTGAAGAAGGGCTCTGGGGACTCCAGCTCCTGTGTGTGTTTGTAGCAGCGAGTGTTTTTCTTGTAAACGTCCCGCAGCCTCTCTTCTGTGCCGACCACTGAAGGTCAAGGTCACAGGCACTTGTTCCGCAAGGACCATGGAGGAGATGCAGTCAGCTTTGTTAATAAGCAAGGTCAGCTATAAGCAGACTCGTCAAGGTGTAAACATTAATTTGGGAATTGAAGTGTTTCTCATGTAAGCAGTATTCAGAAAGGTCCCTGGGAGAAAATGAGCAGATCTCTAGCCAGCAAGTAGGAATTTCTTCCGCAGTTCATTGCTGAATTTATGTGTTTGGGGACTTTTATCAAGATTTCTCTTTTTCTAAATTTTCTGTATAATGTGTATTACTTTAGTATTTATACAAAATGAAAAGCAATATTTTACGCATGTAAACAGGCTCGATTTTTACATATATTAATCTACAACAGTGGGGAGTTCCTGTCGTGGTGCAGTGGTTAACGAATCCGACTAGGAACCACGAGGTTTCGGGTTCCATCCCTGGCCTTGCTCCGTGGGTTAAGGATCCGGCGTTGCTGTGAGCTGTGGTGTAGGTCGCAGACGCAGCTCGGATCCCACATTCCTGTGGCTCTGGCGTAGGTCGGTGGCTACAGCTCCGATTCGACCCCTAGCCTGGGAACCTCCATATGCCACAGAAGCAGCCCAAGAAAATGGCAAAAAGACAAAACAAAAAACAAAAAAAACAACAGTGTATTTTTGTTTCTTGTGTGACTTTACATGATTTCTTTGTAATAAATCTTTCTTTTAAAATACCTTTTTCTTTTTTTAAAACCAGGGACTCCTTTCCATTTGATCAACAATTTAACATTTTAATGAGATTTATTGTGGATCAAACGCAAACTCCTAACCTCAAGGTTGGTAGCTATTTGTCATTTTAACCTTTGGAAGTCAAATTTGCTTAAAATATACTTCCTTATACCTGCCTCGTATTTGGCTGTCATGGCTAAATCTGCTGTGATCACTCCTGTCTGGCTCTCTGTGGACGTGGCTCCACTTCTCTCGGTTCAACACCTGGTAGAGAAGTTGCTGGTTTGCTAGGTAAAGCTTTCTTTACCTTTATTTTAAACTGCTGAAATGGGTGCCCCGTGTTGTATTCCTGCCAGCAGTGCGTGAGGACTGCAGTTGTTCCACATCCTTACCAGCACTGGGTATTATTACTGTTTTTCACAACTAATATTTAAACTAGAAAATTTGGACATGTTGAAATAGGTATCTTATTAGCATGTTTTTAATATTAACATTGTCATGTGAAAATTGTTACATTTTGAAAAATCATACCTATAGTAGCAAGACTAATTGTATTTGAAGAAAGATGTGTTACTTTGCATTGTGTCAGGTAAACTGTCTTAACTTGTTAAGGTTGAGTTACCTTGTGTGGAGTTTTTGCAAAGGCCGGATGTGTAATCACCCTTTTCTTCTGAGGTCAGAACCAGTTGAGGCATCAGTGGGGAAGTGAGGGTAGAAGAGCAGCGTGATTACGTTCAGTGCTGCCTTGCAGGACGGGGCCCAGAGTGGCTCAGGGGCAGAACTGACAGAGCTGTCCCCCGCTCTGCTCCGTGGCAGGGCTGCAGGAGTCTGGCAGGACAGCACACGTGAGGAGCAGAGCCGCCTTCCCTGCAGGCCCGGCAGCTGCAGAATGAAGAGAATTAAGCTGCGGGCCGCTCAGCCTGTCCCCAGACTCACCTGTCAGTCACTTTCTGCTGGATGCTCCTCCACGTGAAAACATAAATCCCAGAGGAAGGAGGTGCCCCCTCCAGTCGTGTTTACTTTTCTCTCATCACCAGTTAAGAATCCCATTCAGAGATTTCTAAAGTGTGCTTAACGTTTATAATTACTGGCTCTTTTAGGTCAAGGTCGCAATCCTGAAGTACATTGAGTCTCTTGCAAGGCAGATGGACCCTACGGATTTTGTAAACTCCAGTGAGACAAGGCTTGCTGTTTCTCGAATTATAACCTGGACAACAGAACCAAAGAGTTCAGACGTGAGAAAGGTATGTCCAAGAGAGCCAGGTACGGTTCTGATTACGGGCTGACTTTAGGCGTGTGTAGGAAAGAGGGATTTATGGAACCTTACGGACCACTCGCACCCCTACTTGCAAACTGTTCTCACGCCTTTTCTCTGAAGCCAGGACTTTGCTCTTTGTCCTCATCCTCTCTTGCCAGCCCCACCTAGTTCCAGCCTTTGACTATCAACATGAAAACCTGAAATCGTTTATCATGGGAGATAGCCTGATACCAAGGTGGTGTTTGGGTCTTTTATTTTTATTTTTTTTGTGCTTTAGAGCTGTACCTGCAGCATATGGAGGCTCCCCGGCTAGGGGTTGAATCGGAGCTACAGCTGCCAGCCTACACCACAGCCACAGCAACGCAGGATCTGAGCTGCGTCTGTGACCTACACCACAGCTCACGGCAACACCGGATCCTTAACCCATGAGCGAGACCAGGGATCGAATCTGTATCCTCATGGATACTAGTCGGGTTAACCGCTGAGCCACGGTGGGAACTCCTCTGCCTTCTGAAATGGCACATTAACTCAGTAAAGAGGGCACAGGATGCTATTATTTCTATTAGTAGTATTCTGCCTTAGGAATGTTAGGAAAACAGATCCATGTATGTTAAAAGCATTAATCAATTTCTGACACATTATAGGCATCGAGGAGGTGGAAGTTAGCACCGTGTTCATTGTTTCTTTTTTTCTTTTCACACACATAGCTGCTATTTGTTTACTTTTATATAAACAAACTAGTCTTTAAAAGTAACCTGTTTTTTTTTAGGGCCGTATCCATGGCATATGGAAGTTCCCAGGCTAGGGATCGAATCAGAGCTACAGCTGCTGGCCTATGCTACAACCACAGCAACTCTGAATCTGAGCCACATCTGTGACCTGCACTGCAGTTCACAGCAACACCGGATCGTTAACCGACTGAGTGAGGCCACGAATCAAACCCATATCCTCATGGATGCTAGTCGGGTTTATTACTGCTGAGCCACAACAGGACCTCCTAAAAGTTACTTTTAAAAACCAGATTTCTCAGTTCTGCTTTCAGATTCAAAGTACTTGGTTTTGTCATTTGTGTATAATCATCTGCCTTGCGTTTTTTCCCCTCATTCTATACTCCGTCCACACACCCCCCTACCAAGATAGCCCTTTGGCCTTGGGGTTGTGCTGATAATGTGGACTGCTTGGGTCCAGCTGGTTAAGGATGGTTTCAAGCAGTAGTCAGAGGGATTCACAATTAATTGTTCTAATATTAAATAATATTTTTACTTTATGATCCTTTTGTAAAATTTTGCATTATTTATCAAAAGCATATTTCACTGGCAGGCTTTAATTTAAGCATGGTTGGGATTAGAGACACATGCATGGGAGGTGGTGGAATGACTTGGATAATCTGAAGGTCAGAGGTGAGATTTCTGTTATAATTTTCAAAATTACAGATCCACCAGTAAACACAAAAGTCTGAAGTACAGCTTTAGTTGTAACATGTATGTGTGTGTCTCTATGAGTATGTGGTCTTGTAATTAACGTTACTTAAGTCATCCCTCCTATGGGGCAGAAAGAGATTTTAGACGTACATGTTATCATAATTAGGGCCTTGGTGGGAACAACTCACTTTGACTATTTTGTCTTCTTTCTCCGGACATGCACATTAAAAATTTGAACTTGTTGTGGCACAGTGGGTTAAGAATATGACTGCAGTGGCTCTGGTCATTGTGGAAGTCTGGGTTTGATCACTGACCCAGCCCAGTAAATAAGTTAAAGGATTTGGTGTTGCCACAGCTGTGGCTCAGATTCAGTCTCTGACCTGGGAACATCCATTATTCTTGGGTGTAGCCATTAAAAAAAAAAAAAAAATTGAACTTGGGAGTTCCCTGGTGGCCCCAGCATTATCACTGCTTTGGTGCCCCAGTCCCTGGCCCGGAACTTCTGCATGCTATGGGCACGGCTGGAAAAAAAAAAAAAATTTTTTTTGGAACTAGTGCTTATTGTCCTAACTTTTCTAAACAGGATACTGGAGAAATTTTTTTCCATGAGTTTTCTAGCCTGCGGCATCATAGCACTCAACTTTGCTTTAATCCTTATTCAGATCAAATATGGTTAGGATATTATTGCCAGAAATCATGTGACTCATTTAGTTTGGCCTTCAGCACTTATTTGCAGTTATTTCGGATCATGCAGTGCTACAGCACAAAGCGTGGGCTCCACTGACCTGCTTCCAATGCCTGCCCTCACTTACTTCCCTTCCCTGTCCCTTTTTGAGGTCTGCTGAACACCTCACCCTCAGACGGAGATCAAGCTTGGGCTCTAGGACAGTAATCCAGGCCTTCAGAGAAAGCTGAAAAGTTTTGCATCTAGGGCTCAGTTAGAATCAGCCTAGAAGTCGTTTGACTTACTTGGTGTAGAGAGGAGTGTGGACGGTGTTTTGTGTCTGAGGTTCCCTCTGTCTTGGCTGATTTTTAATGCACAGTTTTGAGGCCCATCATTCTAGACCGTTCCCCTGGGGTTGAGTGTCAAGACATACGGGCTGCTGATGTACTTACGACCTGGCTGTCAGTACCCAGAGCATCAGAGCCTTCAGGACCAGGCCTGGCCTTGCTCTTCCCCGCCTCCCTGCTTTAGCTCACCCTGTGTGCTCAGCACCTAGCCCAGTGCCTATAGTGACAGAGTAGGTATTCAGTTAGTGTTCTGAGTGAATTAATGAATGATGAATACCCAGAGAGAAATGACCTAATTTCAGGTAACATCGTGAAGCCATCATTTTCAAAACAAATTATCACAAACTTAGCTTGAAACTATACAGATTTCTTATCTCACAGTTTTATGGTCAGGAGCCTGGCACATGTCCTCTGCGTTCTCTGCCCAGAGTCTTCCCCGACTGAAACCAAGGTGTTGCCTGGGCCTCAGATCTCACCTGAGACTGGGTTTCTCTCCCAGCTCACATTCAGTTCCTTGCAGAACGGGTAGGGGTGCCTGCTTTCTTGCTGCCTGTCAGCAGGGGGCGCTCTCAGCACAGGGGGCTCCTGGCTGTCCCCTGTCACATGGCGTGCTCTTCAGCATGGTGGTTTGCTTCCTGAAAGCCAGCAGAAGTTTTGAAGAAATACTGTCCCAAAACTTACCAAATTTTATGAAAAACATGAATCCACACCTCCAAGAAGCTCAGAAAGCTACAAGAGTAAAAAGTAGATCCACACCCAGACACCTAATGATCAAACTACTGAAAGCTGAAGACAGAGCAGATCCTGAAAGCAGCAAGGGGACAGCTCGACACAGCTGGGTGACCTTCAGGAAGATAGACTGTGGCCTTCTCTTTGGGGACTGGGGAGAGTGGGCAGCCAGATTCCTTTCATGGCACTGAAAGGAAGGCACTCTCTGTTTAGCAAAACTCTTCTTCAAAAATGAAAAATAGATGAACGAAGCCAGCAGTATTAAAATGAAGACTCCTTTTAATCTCTCTGACTCTTGTAAGGCTCGCCTGATTAGGGCAGACCCACTGAGATAACCTGCCCTTTGATTAACTACAGTCAGCTGATTCAGGATGGGCCTTATTAATTAACTAATTTAGTCTTTTTAGGGCTGCACCTGCGGCATATGGAGGTTCCCAGGCTAGGGGCCTAATTGGACCTGCAGCTGCCGGCCTACATCACAGCCACAGCAACGTGGCATCCTGGCCACGTCTGCGACCTACACCACAGTTCATGGCAACACTATCCTTAACCCACTGAGCGAGGCCAGGGATTGAACCCGCATCCTCATGGATACTAGTTGGGTTTGTTACTGCTGAGCCACAACCGGGACTCCAGGACAGGCCTTAATTATATCTGCAAAATCCCTTCTGTCTGTAACACAGTTATGGGAGTGACAAGTTCATCATATTCACAAGTCCTTCTCCCTCTAGGGGAGGGGCTTACACTGGGCTTGTGCACCAGGAGGCAGGAATCTTGGGGTCCATCTTAGTGCTCTGCCTACCAAGGCTTTGGTCTTTCTCAGTGGGTTGGCATGAACCTTCCATGGTTAGTTATTTGGTAATTCCTTTCATTCCTTAGGTCTCACTTAAATAGAAAGCCTTTTTACCTAACGGCACATATTGTGCCAAGGTTCAGTTTAGTAGGTGCATCTCTGCATTTAAGCACCCCCCCTCCCCCCGCATTTTTTTATTATCCATGATATCTGTGTCCCTGGATATTTGGTTTTTGGTGGTATCCATGCAGCATTCACTGGTCGCTGGTAAAGGGAGTTTGATTTAATTCAATTAGGCTGGTTAAAGCACCGTGTTCAAATGTATTCCTTTGCCCCATGACTACTCCCACAAGTTCTGCATTAGAGCACAGAGATTAGTCCTTCCTGGAGATAGATTCACTTTTATTTAAATGTTCTGTTCTGATGTCCCAACCACTGGATATTTAAATAAGTAGAGTTGATGTTGTACCTGATACAGCTACCTTATTCAAGAATTTGAGGTTTATTGGAAAGATTGTCTAAATGAATAGTGCCTACGTAAGTTAAAATACTCAGAAATTGTGATATGGTATGTATCACTCAGCTCTAAGATTTAAAATTGTCATTGTTGGGAGTTCCCATCGTGGCTCAGCAGTTAACGAATCTGACTCGCATCCATGAGGTTGGGGGTTTGATCCCTGCCCTCTCTCGGTGGGTTAAGGATCCAGCATTGCCATGAACCCGTGGTGTAGGTCGCAGACGTGGCTCACATCCCGAATTGCTGTTGCTGTGGCTGTGGTGTAGGCCAGCAGCTATAGCTCTGATTCAACACCTGGCCTGGGAACTTCCATATGCCATGGGTGTGGCCCTAAAAAAAGCAAAAATAAAATAAAATAGTCATTATCATTTTATAGCTATAAAGAAATAAAACAGGCAGCATTTTTTATCTGGATAATTTAATGCAGTAAAGACATGCCTACTTATATATTTTAAGTAAGTGTATGTTTTGCCTCATCTGCAATTTGCAGGTATTAGAAGGTTGTTGTCAGATGCTAGAGAGGTGTTGGTGACTTAGAAGCACTTCGTGATCATGAACCAAATTCTCCTCTTGGTGCCCTGATGTAATTTTTTAAGAGGAGGGCATGGTTATATCTCAAGTACTAGGAGAGCCCTACAGCCTGAAATCTATGCAGTAAACTCTCCTGTTGGCCCTGTCCTTAGAGAATACTAATTTGTACAAATAATCCTTGGGAAGTTTGCAGGCAGTGTTGTCATTCTCCACATCTGTAAGATCGTATTTCGGGAAACCCTTTAGAAACGTTTCAAGCCGATAAAACTCCAATTTACTGACTTTCACATTTTTAATATTTTGTTTCCCTTTTTATCTCAGTGTTCTGGGGTGTTTCATATGGGGGGGGAGGTGTTTAAATATTTGCAATGTTAAGTAATGAAGAAGCACAACCCAAACCAGAACACAGGCTGATCACCAGCGAGGTGTGCTTACCTGGCTGAGACTGACAAATTGGATGAAAGAGCCCCACCCAGGCTTTCATGGCCTGCTTTATTCCAAAAGTATGGGAATCCTGATTGGTTGTGTTGACCAGACTGTACGGAGAGAGGCGCACCAGACCTTTCTTAATGCACTGTGTTTGTGTTATGTTCGCACAGTGTATTCATAGAAGAAAGTCGATTCTGGAGTTTGCTCTCTGTTGACTTCTGCCCCTGCTCCTTGTTAGTGGTGTGAGCAAATCTTGTTTATTATCCATAAAATAGGAATAAATGATACATGTCATCACTGGAAGGACTAATTGCCATAGAGCATATAAAAACAGAGTAAATCTTACTTGGTTTGTTGAAGCTTCAGCTATTACTGTTTGAGTATTGTTTTGATTTTGCTGCTGGTCCAGATTTTTTCTCCCTTCAATCACAGGGAATGTGGTAATGACAAGGAATTTTATGTTTATACTTTAGGGTTCAGAATCCCTGTATATTTCCTTATTATGTGCAATTCTCTAGCATTGAACACCAGCTTTGTCAAATGAACTAACAAACTTAGCCCCCAGATGTTGTTTTGAGAAATGTGGAAATAAAGACATGGCAAAGAAAACTAGAAATGATAAATATACTGTAACCTGGAGCAGGAAAAGTATATAAATAGCCTTCAAAGGTCGTGCTTTGTTTTGTTTTGTTTTGTTTTTTGTCTTTTTCCCTTTTCTAGGGCTGCTCCTGCAGTATATGGAGGTTCCCAGGCTAGGGGTCAAATCGGAGCTACAGCTGCTGGCCTACGCCAGAGCCACAGCAATGCAAGATCCGAGCTGCATCTGCGACCTACACCACAGCTCACGGCAACGCCGGATCCCTTAACCCACTGAGCGAGGCCAGGGATCAAACCTGCAACCTCATGATTCCTAGTCGGATTCGTTAACCACTGGGCCATGACGGGAACTCCAAGGTCAAGATTTCTAATTGAAAAAATTTTAAATCTCTGTTGATAGATAGGCAGCATGTCCTAATCTGCAAGCTAAGGGTTTTACTATCAAATAAGAGTTGAATCTCAGCTTAACTCTGACTGCCTCTTTCAAGTCTCATTTTGATGTCTTTGATCTCCCATTTCATCCCTGTAAAGCAGGAACACGGCTGCTTTCAGGAAGGATTATGGCAAAGAACTGCAGCGTAAAACTCATAGTTACTGTTACTATTCTGACAGTTACTCTCCTTAAACTTTCAGATGATATAATCTCTCTATATATGTGATTTTAGAAAAGAAGCCGCATGCTTGCACAGCTTACAAAGCACCATGGTTCTAAGCACTTGCTTCTTGTCTGGTTAAACCCCCCTCTCCTGTCTGTCTGTCCCCGCTTCAGCGTAGTCGAGCAGGTGATGTCCCCACTAGGTCAGCCTCAGCCTGCTCTGGGCCTGGAGGAGGAAACTTGGAAGAAAATTGCAAACAGGTAGATTTAAAATTGTACTAATTTGAAAAAAAGACACCTCACTGTCTGCATTTGAGATGATTAATTCTGATTATCTTGTGAAGACACTGAGAAGATTTTGAAGAAACCTAAAATTAATGTAGTAGTACGTGAGAGAGAGCTCACGTGCGTGTGCATGGGCACGGCTGTGTCAGTGTTTGTGTTTGGAATGTTTTATGATTAACTACCTTCCCCAAGAAATTGGCACGTTGAATACAGACCTCTACCACATTTTAACGAAATAGCAAAGGAGAGATACTAAATTTAAAGTGTCAGAAGATTTTAAAATACCTTCTTTTGGTGGTTTTCTTTTCTTTCCTTTTTTTTTTCCCTTTTAGGGCTGCACCCGAGGCATATGGAGGTTCCCAGGCTAGGAGTCAAATCAGAGCTACAACTGCCAGCCTACACCACAGCCACAGCAATGCAGGATCCTTAACTCTCTGAGCAAGGTCAGCAATCGAACCTGTGTCCTCATGGATGCTAGTCAGATTTGTTAACTACTGAGCCACTCCGGGAACTCCTTTGGTGGCATTCCAAAGCAATTTTAAGGAAGCAGTAATAGTTGTTGAATAAATTAGAAAACTTTCCTTTCACATTTTAAGTTTTTCCTAATTAATACCAAGACTGACGTATTTGTCAAAGTTTTATTGCTCTCCCGTCTGGAAGAATCCTTTTCCTGCTGTCAGGTACACAGCATTCAAAGCAGTTGACAGCCCTAAAGTTCTTCAGACACTAGCAGTGAGATTTGAAGAACTTTTTTTTTTTTAGTCTTTTTTCCTTTTCTAGGGCTGCTTCCCTCGGCATATGGAGGTTCCCGGGCTAGGGGTTGAATTGGAGCTCTAGCCGCTGGCCTACGCCAGAGCCACAGCAACGAGGGATCGTAGCCACGTCTGCAACCTACACCACAGCTCATGGCAATGCCGGATCCTTAACCCACTGAGCAAGGCCACGGATTGAACCCGCAACCTCATGGTCCCTAGTCGGATTCGTTAACCACTGAGCCATGACGGGAAGTCCAAGATTTGAAGAACTTTTTACACTCATCCCCCAAATTCTACTTTATGGGCTTAAGTGGGAATCATTTCCTTTTAGGTTGCCATTTGATCTTTAAAGTGCCTTGCCCTGGGAGTTCCTGCTGTGACATAGTAGTTTAAGAATCCAGCTGTAGCAACTCAGGTTGCTGCGGAGGCCTGGGTTCAATCCCCGGCCCAGAGCAGTAGATTAAAGGATCCAGCATTGTCACAACTGTGGCTCAGATTCAGTCCCTGGCCCAGGAATTTCCATATGCTATGGGGTGAGGCCATAACACACACACGCACGCACGCACGCACGCACGCACGTGTGCACGCAACACATTGCCCCAAAGATGTCCCTTAGAAAAAGTCAGCAACAGAGTTTTGGTCTGACTTTCTTAATGGCCCTTCCTCTGATGGAGGCAAGAATTGAGACCTGGGACAAGCACAGAGGCACCCTCCATTTTTTGACTCATTATATACCCTTAGCTCTGCCCCAGCAGCTTTCCGTGAATCTCTCTATCCCATCCCCATAGTGACATTGTTCCTGCACCGAGAGCATGTTGATGGTGATGCTAAATACGGCCTGGCCTCCATCCTTACCCAGGTGTTCCAGCATCCCAGCTCCTCACAATGCAGAGAGCCGTAGAGAAAAATGCTTTAGAATCGGAGAACAGTCTCATTTCTCCTTCAACTTCAGTTTTAAAATCTTTTAAAAATAATATATTTAAATGATAGTTTGCATCCATTTCTGGGTCTTGAGTCTCATTAGGAAAAGACCTTACTTTGAAAACAGCTTTAAACCAAAGGGTTGCTTTTGAAAATTGTATAAAAATACAAAAAATACATTTTGTATTTTGGAAAATGCCGGAATAAGTTATATCCATTTATTTGTGTAAATCACTCTCGTACCATCTGTCCAACTAGTTATTCCCCCAATTCCCTGTCTTTCTGTTTGATTTCTTATTGAAAGTCCCTTTAAGGTTCTTGCGAGGAGCTCATCAGTGGGTCAGAAGTAGAAGCTGGCACACTTTCTTTTCCCCTGTGATAAAAGTCCCCTGTGCCCGTGTTAAGTAGCTGTGAATTACCACAGTTTCATGGCCTGTCATCTTGCAGCCCATTGTTCTTAAAAGATCCCACCAGTTCATAATTTGCCTCCTGAAACCCCAACTAAGTTTTTATTATTAGGTATCTGGTCATTCTGGGAAGAAATAAAGTCTAAAGACAGCAGCACATTTCACATTGAAAACATACTATTCAAAAATGTAATACTATGGCATATAATTTTCTAGTGCCATTTTCAGTCAGTCAAAAAATAAGTGCCTAAACTTTACTAAATTGGTGATGTTGAATTTTCTTCCCTGCTTCCCTCCTTCTTTGAAGTGTAGTGTTTACTGCATGCATTTTTTTCTAACATGTAATAATTTTTTTTTTTTAATGCACAAGTTACTTTGCATGATTTGGGGAATTTGCTTTTATACAAATCATATTAACAGTACATGACATAGATGGTGAAATGAGTTCTTCAGATAATGATTTATTAAAAACGTTTCAATAATGAAATGTAGAAATGTGTATTTTAGTACAATCACTAAAAAATTTTTTTTGCCTGTATCATGAAAGTGTGCTGGCCCTTATGATTTAATTTAGATGGAAAATCTATTAATGACCATATTTGGCAGTCTAGGGGGGAAAAATGAGATGCTTTTGCCTAATGGTGTGCTTAATAAATGCTTTTGACATTACGAAAAATAATTTTTGATTGGGTAAAAAATATTCTGATATTTTTAATTTTGGTTAAATATATTGAGGTCATTGGATTTTTTTTTTTTTTCCTTCTCCAGGCACAAAATAGTAGGTTGGTCTTAAATGGATCTACAATTAATTTTAACAGTATAAAAGCATTGAAAAGCTCTGTGGTATTTATTTCCAAAGAATTTCTCAGCAAACACGTTTTTGTGTAATGTTCTATTTGGTGGGAAAATATTTAGAATAATTACTCCAATCCTAAATAGTACACTTTTTGGACAAATGCATGCTTTCAATCAAGAGATTTTTTAAAATGTTTTCCTTTCTTTCGACACCTAGAAATTTATAAGAAATGCCAGTTGGTATTTCATAAAATTTTCCTTTGGCATAGTTTTTTAAGTTTGAGCACCATAGAAAGCACATAACTTCCCAAGGAGCCAGAGTCTTACCTGACTACTGCTGCTTTAGTTACTTGCTTTTCCCACTTTGCTGCTCTAGTGATTACATGCAGTCCTGCCTTGTTGTCTCTAATAAAGTAGAACATTTTCCAAAAGGCAGAAGATTGTTTTTGTTTTGAACCATATAAATCTGGTTGCTTTGCAAAGACCATCTCTATACCCAATTGACAGGTGTAAAAATAGGAATGTTTCAGATATATTTAAACTCTCTTTCTAGTATTTCTTAGTCACTAAGAAAAGTGGTTTTTCAAGATAACCTAGGTGGGGGGTGACTTGTTTAGAAACTTGTTCTTTCCAGAGTATGCTGGGAGCCTTGTCCAGCTTTGACTTACCAGAGTGAACAATCTTGAACCTTTTAAAATTTTTCAATTGTTTTGTTTACATACTTACCAGCTTTGTTCCTAGTGCTGCAAAGCAAAGGAAAAGTTATCAGGATTTTTTTTTTTTTTTGGTCTTTTTTTAGGGCCACACCCACGGCATATGGAGGTTCCCAGGCTAGGGGTCTAATTGGAGCTGTTGCCGCCAGCCTATGCCAGAGCCACAGCAACCCAGATCCAAGCCTCGTCTGTGACCTACCCCACAGCTCAGGGCAATGCCAGATCCTTAATCCACTGAGTGAGGACAGGGATCAAACCTGCAACCTCCTGGTTCCTAGTCAGATTTGTCCCCGCTGTGCCATGATGGGAACTCCATGGAATTTGTTGTTACTGAGCTCTGGAGATCTGAGGCCAGGGTGATAAATGAACCAGGGCTCATTTTCCATATTGGAGTTGGGCTCTTGATGGTATTATTTTCTCTAGATTTTTTGTTTGTTTGGTTGGTTTGTTTTATGGCAAAGTTGTCCTCTTTCTATTTTTTCCACTCATACAAAAGTGTTTTCTTTTAAAAACAATTTTAATGAGCATTCTGACCAAGATATGCACTTGTACATACTGTAACTTAAATCATCTTTTTCTAGGCAGCACAAATTGTGCTAATCTCTCTGTTTGAATTGAACACTCCTGAATTTACCATGTTACTTGGTGCCTTGCCAAAAACATTCCAGGATGGTGCCACCAAACTCCTGCACAACCACCTCAAGAATTCCAGTAACACCAGTGTGGTGAGTGCTTCGGTCATGATTGGTGCCTCTGATCGTGACCTTTCAAGTTCTCTTTCAGTAGCCGGTGGGCATCTCGAGTGTGGGGGCTGTGTCTGGTCTTACCATGGTGTTGATATATGACCTTTGAGGTTTGGTGGTTAACTTTTTTTACTGGGTCATTTGATCAGTTAGTCATTGAGTGTCTTATTTTCTTCTCACTGTAAAGATGCAGATGTTCAATTGTGTCTGCCAAGCTGACATCAGTCACTCAGCTTCAGGAATGCCTATTTGACAGTTATCCTTTCTTGATATGCATGCACTTAAAATAGACCTCAGGATTCTGGGAAAGAAAACCACCGATTGTGCAAACTGCCCATTTACTTCTATGTGGGTTCAGAGGCCAAGGGGCAAATGGACCTGTGTTCTTTCTTCCTCCCCTGATGCTGATGCTCTTCTGCCTCCACCCAGGGCTCTCCGAGCAACACCATTGGCCGGACTCCCTCCCGACACACCAGCAGCAGAACCAGCCCCCTGACCTCACCCACCAACTGTTCCCATGGGGGCCTATCTCCAAGGTAACGCCATTTCAGCACAGCTGGAAATAGCTAAAGCACCCCAGTGTCTAGCCTATTCTAGATGTTCACACCAAGCAGGGTACCAGAAAGAGTGTGGGTCCCAGGAGACCACGGGTTCTCACCCAAATCTTAACTGTCGTTCTGGACAAAACGGTTCACTTCTGTGGTGAAACGAGCAGTTTCTGCTGAATGTTCTCTGGGATTCTTCTAACTCTAAACACTTTCTAATGCTTTAAAGATTTTAAAACTCAAAGTTACATTTAGTACTGTATCACGTAGAAACCGTCTAGCAACTCCTCCCCTATCCTGTGAGTGATAGGAGCACCTGAAGGTATTTAGTCACCTAAATAAATCCCTTGTAATTAGTCCACACGCAGTCTGGGTTTGTTTTCCAACCAAGAGGCCATTCCAGGCCTGGTTGCTGTCATTGTGGGCTCACGTTTGAATCAGAATGCTGCTCTGATGAGGGATCGAGAACCTGAGAACTAAAATCAGATCAGCATTTTCAGATTCTCATTAGGACCATGAGAGTCTGAGACATTGACTTACAGAGAGAAGACATTTTATTGAGGTCTTTAGATAGCATCTTCCATCTGGCCAGAGCCTCTAGAAATCTCTGCATGGTGGCTTCAGCGACCCCCTAGCATATGCTGAAGTTTCTTATGGCCTCACTCAGAGTCGTGATCCCACAGGCCGCATTTCTAGGAAGAAGCCAGTGCCTGGACCTGCAAGGGTCACACGTGCTGTGTTTGTCAAGAAGAAGTCCAGTCTAGATCGTCAGCGTCACTAACAAGAATCAGGGGGCTTTGTCCAGAGAGTTGCTGACACCACAAGCTTAAAATTATAAGAAAATACCCCAAGTATGCCATTTCCCCTTTAAGAGTTACCTCTTTAGTAGGAAGATACCAAAATGTAAGTGCCTTTAAAGTTCGATTTTTTTTTAATTTAGATTTTTAAATGATCAAGAGTCTTCCAAACCCCTCTGTCCTTACCACTGAAGTTCTCCTCAGTTTCTCAAGTTATCATATAAATATTTTGGAAGATGTCAAATTTGTGTTTTTCTCTGGAGAAACAGAGTATTTTGTATTCTTACAGCATCCTAGTGTGTATATTGCCTTATGTTTAATCCTAAGGTCCCCTGGCTTTATGTTTAGGTAGGTGAAGTATGATGTTGTATTTCCAGATTTGGTCTGTGTCGTCATGACTTCAGCAGGCTGTTAGAATTAGACAGTTGAGATCAGAAACTAATGCAAGTATGTCTAACTTTCCTCAAGTGTGACTGAGGCTCAGCCGACTATTTTTTTTAATGTTAACATCTGATAGGGAGTTGCCATCGTGGCTCAGCGGAAACGAATCTGACTAGTATCTATGAGGATGCAGGTTCGATCCCTGGCCTTGCTCAGTGGGTTAAGGATCTGGTATTGCTGTGAGCTGTGGTGTAGGCCAGCAGCTGTGGCTCCAATTTGACCCATAGCCTAGGAACCTCCTTATGCCACAGGTGCAGCCTTAAAAAACAAAACAAAACAAAACAATCTGTATCTAGATAAATGGTTTGCCTTGAAGGACCCTAGTGTTGACTGTAAACTCATGGAGTTCTCTTTCTTTGTAGGAGAGAATTTTACAGAAAACTACTCTCTGTAAATTATTGCTTTTGTTTAGAAGTGATATTTCTGCAACACTGAGAAATCAGTAATACACCATTCATACTTCATATCTTTTAGCAATTTCATTAATAGGGTGGCATGTTCTTTAGGTGATAAACAAAAGATAAAAGTAAGTATTTTATTATTGTATGTGCTAACAGGTGCTAATAGTCTAAGTAAAAGATTGGAGAAGGCTGCTAGCATAAATCCAACAGAGCTGAGATTTGGCTCGGTATTAATCTTCATGGATCTCCAACTTATTTAAAAATTCTAATTTATTTTTCTGGGTCACCATTCATTTTTAACTAGCCCTGGTCTTTAAATTTTACTGTTAGGGTTATAAGTGAGTGGAGGAAATATTTTAACAAGTCCAAGTGCGGCCTAACTATTTTCTTACCAACAAATTCTTCTTTTAAGGAATTATTTGGTTAAGTAGTTTTCTTTCTTTTTAATAAGAATATGCCCTTGGTCAGTGCATAACTAGCCAGAATGGCCTCACTTCAGCCGACTTGAACTCAATAGGAGAAATAATTTTTCTCACAACTAAAACTGTCCTGAAGTGGGAAAAACTGCCTCACGTCATCACATCACTGGAATATTCAAATAGGCTACATACTTTCTACAGGAAATTGATGAAAGAAATCACTAAATAGGAGAATGTACTACCTAGGTTATGACATTCCAAGTAGGTGTCAGATTCTTCCAGATATAAACTCAGCTATTTTTCTGAGCAATGCTCTTGAAACATTTGTTTTCTGTGACCTGCTATTCTTCTGAATCATCGTGACCATATAACGTTAGATTTTTATTCTTAAGGGAAAGAGTTCTTGCCAGTTGTTTTTAATCTAATTCTTGAGTATCAAAATGAACTAGTTTTTTTTTAGCTCCCAAATTCTACCCTCAGATCATGATAAAAAGAAAATATTCTAACATGATGAGCACATATAATTTGTTAGTTTCTTGTAATCGCTAGTGAGAGATTCATTTTTATCAACACAGCAGTGTTAGAGAAGCTAGTAAGTTAAACATCTGTGGAACATGCATCAGTTGGCATTTCTGTGTGAAGGAAGGGCTGCTGCTAGTTCCCGGCTAGTAAACAGATGCCACTGGGTGTCTGAGAGAAGGCTTGGAGTGTTCCATCGTTAAACACATATTGATATTTTGACTCATTTTACCCAGTGTTATGTATGTTAAATGAAAAGCAAAGTTGCAAGGGGCTTCAGAAATTTCTCTTTAAGATGCCCACAGCTTGTGGCTGTCCCCTGGGCCGCTGTACCTTCCTAGGAACATGTAGGGCCTCCCTAGGTGGTTCGTGTCTGTCCAGCCTGGCAGTGAAAGGCGCCTCTAGGTGGACTTATGTCCTCCCATCTGAGGATCTGGAGTATTCATGAAATGAAAGTGGGGATCGGCTCGGAGACCTCCCCACCCCCCGCAGTGTGTGATGGGGCAGAGGTCTTGATGCCTGTGCTGTGGTGACCTCTCACCTCCACCCTTATTTTCCTGGTAAAACAGGGCCATGACATCCACAGGGATACAACTGTGTCCCAGTCGCACTTAGATCTGCGATGGGGGAGGGGTGTCCCCTGGGGACACTGCCCCATGCAGGCTCTATCTGCAGCTGCCTGTTGAATCTCTGGGCAGTGCCATCTATCTCTGTCCACCTCTCTTGGGTATCTGGGCCCATGGGGCAGCAGCAGTTGTTAGGTCTCTGAGTGAGGCTTGCCAGGTGGGGGGGCCCATGTCCTCAGTGGGGGGCAGAGCTGGCTGGAGCACTGGGCCTATTGGGGAGCATTGTCCCATCCCCACGTGCTTGGGAGGGTGGCATGTTCTCCAGTGTTTCCTGCTGTGGTCCCTTTTGAGTTAGGGCCTGTAGTCCCTCCTTTGGTTCTTTCTAAAATAATTGCTTGCCTTATCTGAAAGCAGTATTTTTTGGCATGTAAGTGCTTAGATTGTCCTTTCTGGAGCATGTGTGCATGCTTGCGCGCGCACACACACTCACTCTCCCTCTCTCTCCTATACTTGGAATCTCTTGTGATTTAAAAGTGCAAATGCATGATTCCAGTGGGGAAGGAATAAAGCAGTCTGATTGAGGACCAAATTGTAAAGTGGAATTTGTTCTTTTTCTCTGAATGGTGAAGTGTTAATTTTGCTAGAACATTGTCAAGAAAAGAGACTCTAAGACACTTAAGATGTCTCTCTCCCTCCAACCCCCCCACCCTCCGTGCCTTTTTTGTGTCTCTTTCTGACTCTCCTCTTCTGATCACTGCAGTCGGTTGTGGGGTTGGAGTGCCGATGGGTTATCGAAGCACCCGCCTCCCTTTTCCCAGCCTAACTCCATTCCCACCGCTCCTTCCCACAAGACTCTCAGGCGCTCTTACTCTCCCAGGTAACAAGCTACCTGTTCCACTTGTCTGAGGTGTCACAATATTATTGCACTTCCAAGGTCGTCTCAGGTCTTTGGGAAGCCTCTCCGCCTCCTCCAGTGTGGTCCCTGCTTTGGCTGGACCAGCAGGAGTAGAGCCTTGGTGAGAAGCGTGAGCAGGTGCCGTTTTCCATCAACTGACCAGGTTCCCTGAAATGCACTGTTGTGAGCCTTTGAGCCCAGAGGTGAGCCCCACAGGTGCCCGGGTGGTACAGGATCAGGGCAGCAACGCTGAGCAGCGTCCTCGGCGCTCTGCCTGATGTGCAGGAATTTCCATCCCTCCAGAAGCATGGGAGACTGTCTTTCCCAGGCTGTGCCCGCAGCTCTCAGTCCTGCTCTTGATGATGCAGACTGGCCTTGTTCCTAGTGTCCTGTCACTTGGTGATAGTCTGAGGACACAGACCTGGAAAGGATACCCCAAGAGGTGTGCTCCCCCTTACACCTCAGTCAGGGTGCCTGGCTGAGGAGGAGAGCTGTGGGTGTCCCCAGAAGCTCTGGCGACATGTGAGAGAATGTGACAGCCGTGGTGAGACCGGGGCAAGGGGCGGGGCCTCCTGCTGGCCTTAGGACAGCTGGGAAGCTGGGCACAAAGGGGGGGCCCAGGCACCCCTACAACCTGCTGGAGGGTCTCTCAGGTGTCCTTTGTCAAGGTCTGGAGTCAGAGGATCCCTTTCCTCAGACCTGTAATTACGTGAGCAAGCCTCCCAGCTACCTTTGTGCTGCGGGGCTGAATGGGTCCCTCTGTGACAGGATGGGGCAAAGCTAGAGCCAGAACAGCCTGTGACTTTTGAATGCTTTGGAGATGGCTCTTACCTAGAAAATTCATTCTTTTTTTTGTATCCTCAACATAGTGAAACTGTACATAGTAAGCAGGTCAGCTAGGTGTTTACACAGTGTCTTGCTTTTGAAAGTCTTAGAGCTGGAAATGTAACTTCCGCGGCGTGCAGGGCCTCTCTTGGTGCAAGGTCAGGGCAAAGATGATCTGACCATGTGACGGCTGTTGTCATTGGTGGTAGTAACACATTCCACTGCCTTTTCTTTAAAGCTTAGTTATGCCTCAGAATGTCAGGCCAGTTTTTTGACATCTGTGCCTTAATAGGCCCTGGGCGTCCCATCTAACCATCAAGACCGCCCTCCCAGGACCCCTGTTCCCAGCATCACCTTTCACGTAGGCGTGCGGTACTGCAACTAATAAAGAACTTATTAACTGTAACCTCTGTCAACCTCAGAGGGGGAGAGAGTTGACCAGAGACTCTCACACTTAGAAAACCTGTCACGTCCATAAAACTCAGAGGAAATCTATGTCTGTCCCTTTGCTCTTTGCCAAAACCATGTTGATTTCGTGACAAGGAGCAATTACCCTTGTTCCATACCTAGTATCTTTTCCCTCCAAAGGGACAAAGAACATCTCAGACAGCAAACTTCCCATCTCCAGGTTCTCTCTCCTTGGCCACCTGACTTCATGCACCCTGCTCCCCCCACTAGCCAAACCTCTGATGTGGATCCTTTCCAGTGGATCCTTTCCAGCAGGGCAAGTCCAGAGCTTTCTTCCGCTTCAGTGTTGGGTGACATGGCCTGACCTTAGGTCAGTGAATATTGACTGAGTGAGCAACTCCTCCTAATCTCAGGACCCCTGTAGAAACCTTTCTTGAGTCTAATCACACTGTTTACAGAGGGCCAGGACCCGGGGCCTTTAACCTCAGGGCCTTTACCTCTGAGCTGAGACAAGATGGAACGTGGGGGCGGGTGCCAGGCTGGGGCTACCCTACCCAAGCCTCTTCCCAGGAGAGCGCTGCACCCCTGTGCCATCCCCTGATGGAGGCCCGTGGAGACCAGGTTGTCCTTGCTCCCCGGATGTCAGCCTTCTGGTGGCGGGGGTTGGTGGGGGGGGGGGTCCCTTTTCCCTGTGAAGGAAGGGCTCGTAGGTATTGATTTGAAAAACACAAATGCCAGAACATGAAGTGGCAAGGAAAGTGGCGTCGTGGGGTTCCTGATAGAGGGAAAGAGTGCTCTCCCACTTGGCGCTCACAGTTTCCGCTTCCTACCAAGGAGATCCTTTGGACCTCAAGCTAGTCCGTCTAAAAGAAGCACCTCTACCGATCCTACCTGGTTATGCACAGGTTCCCCTAAATTGGAAGTCTGAGTGGGTTCGTCACTCGAAAGTGAGGAGGAGGAACATTGGTGGCAGAGTCCTTTATTTTCTTACTTCAAAAAGAGGCTACTACTGTGCTAGTTATGTGAACCAAAATGAAACATTTTAAGAAAGTTCAGGTTAAGAATAATGAGATGAATGCTGTGAAATCTGACCTCTTCTGAAGCGACACATGGAAAATAATATTGTGACATCCCTTAAAAAGCCAACCGTCCCACCAGACTTCCTCCCGTCCATCCTGTCATCCTTTCAGTTTTTGTGGGGCTTTTATTTATTTATTTCTTGGCCGTTTGCATGAGCCGTGTTCTTCCTTTTGGTGGTTGTGATGAAAAGTATTTTAAGGCATCTTTTTCCATCTTGTGTACATTTTTCATTTAAGTCATATTCAGTCTTTACATATGAAAAGCAGTGTACTGGCCAGATGTATAAATGCCTCTGTGCACACGCAAGCTGGTCCGGTGTGTTCTAGAAAGGGGGGCACTAGGGCCCCATGCTCCTCAGCCATGCTATCCTCACCCTAAAGGGCTGTTGCCTCAAGGACACATGACCTGATGAACTTAGAAGGGGTTGGAATCTTGAATTCTGCTCAGGTTTTGGATTCCATCTCCTGTCTGTGGACATGGAATCTCAGCTGTAAACATGTGGACGTTCCCATTTCTTTTTCTTTGATGCCAGAGCCAGTCTTTGAGTTGGCACGTATTTCTGTGAACTCTCCAAGTACAGTTGGTGGGTGTATTTTCTTTCATTCATCAGGAAAAGAATAGGTTCTACCTGGGCCAGTTTTGCAATTTCAGGCCTGTAGGCTCCATCTCCAAGAATGAATTTGGATCTTGTGCTCTGGCAGGACCCACAGGGCCTTAGAAAAGCACTTGGGTCATTATGGCCTCAAGCCATTAGAGGTCTGGCTACTCCAAATGAGAACTGTTCAAATCTTGGCTTGCTCAGACCTTCAAAAAAAAAAAAAAAGAAAGAAAAAGAAATGGGGCAGCAGGTTTGGTAAACATTGTTTGTTTTGAAGTTACAGAAAACTCCTTTTACAAGAACGCACAGGGCTGGCCGTGTTGCCCTTGGAAAGGGTTCCCACCAGTGCATGCCTGGTTTCAGTTATTACTGTTTTGAAGAACAGAAAAATTGCTGTTCTTTAGTCCTTAGTAATGAATAATGTTGAATGCTGATGTATATAAAGCCAAGGGTTCTTCTCATGTCCCTGGCAATCCTTAGTATAGCTTTTGACTTTCTGCAGAGTAAATTCAACCAGTTCAACCATATCTTCTTGAATACTTTCTTGGAACAAGTGATGTTTAGACTAAGTTAGTTTTTCATCTTACTGCCCCCCTCATCCTTTTAAAATTATTCTTAGTGAGGGACAGTAATGGGTTTTTTCCGTAGGCTCTTCTGTTTCAGCGTACTTTTCAAACATCTAAAGGTCATTTGTTGATGTGCTGCATTACACCTCAGGCTGTTTAGGATTTTTGCTTTCCCTCAGATTTTGTTATGCCAAGTGTCCAAAAGGCCAACAGTTGATATTGTTGTTCTGTAAGGGACAAATGTTTCTTGCTTTTCGAAGTGCCTTTAGATATTCATCTAGAAACGTGACTCATCTTTATAAGGTGTGCTTTTATTGCGAAAATCCTGATATATGCATCTAGAAGAGTTTGATTATTTGGGCAAACTTCTGGGTTAGTTGACATGAGGGACTCCTGGGAGTCCCCTAGTAGGTGGATCTGACTTTGAGTCATTTCTTATTTTACAGGTTTCTGAAATGGGTAAGCCTTGTGAGGTCATGTGCTTCACTCCTTTGAAATTTGTTTGGGATACTAGCTTTCTTTTAAAGTGCCCATTCCCGAGTTCCCTGTTGGCTCAGCAGGTTAAGGATCTGGCAGTGTCACTGCTTTGGTGCAGGTTTGATCCCTGGCCCAGGAACTTCCAAGGCCACAGGCATGGCCAAAAAATAAAAAAAAATTAAAGTACCCAATCCTCTTAATTTATTTGTACATTTGGGACCAGTAACAGCCAGACTACTTTTTTTCCATCTTCAGAATATGAAAGTCATTTTTTCCACTTCCATTACCCCCTGCATCATCACCAGTTGTCACTCTTTGAGTTCCTGCATTCTCGTGGTTATTGTTGTTCCCCACTGGCTCTTACCGAGTGCTTATGCCATGTGCTCAGGGCCAGATTTGACAGGGAGGGTGTGTCCTTGCCCAGTGGTGGCACTCTAACAAAAGATGTCTCCCTCATTCCAAATCACCTGAAGAAACTGTCATTATGTCTCATTCCATTTACTATTATTAGAAGTCATTTTTGCCCAAACTTCAATTTTGTACATATGCCTCCACTTAAGAAATGAAATATTTTTGATCTTTAGCATGCTGGACTATGATACAGAGAACCTGAACTCTGAAGAAATCTATAGTTCTTTGCGTGGAGTGACAGAAGCCATTGAAAAGTTTAGTTTTCGAAGCCAAGAGGATCTGAACGAGCCCATTAAAAGAGATGGCAGAAAGGACTGCGAGATTGTAAGTATCCATGTGTCCAGGGAGCAATGGTTCTGGACACTGACCACTCTGACTACTGAATTTCAAAATTATTTTGATCTTGTAATTAGAAGAGTATTATTTTAAGAGGCCCAAGGCAACTTTACAAAATTGCAGGAACCCTCAGCTATCTTCGTGAAGAACGTTAAATGCCTTTTTTCCTCAGTTTGCTTCCACTTACTCTGGGCAAGTTTTTGTTCTTCTGATGTGATGGAAACAGTGAGACATGGGTGTGGTCCTCGGGCACAGGTGCATGGCGGGGGGCAGGGTTTGTTCTGAGTGGCCAGGCCAGGCTCTGCGCTCAGGAAGGATCTGCAGAAGAGGTGATGTCACCTTCTAAGCCGAAGCATAAAGGTCAAGAGACATTTATCCGGTCGAGGGGGAGGGTCGCAGTCCAAGAGGGGCCTATGAGAAGGCAGAGATGGGGGTGGGTACAGGAGGGTGTCCTGTGGGGGTGGCCGAGGTAGGGAAGCAGGCGGCTGCACAGGAAGGGTGCTCACACCAGGGGACGCACAGCCAACGTCTCAACTCCACTTCGAGGACCTGGGAGAATCCTTGAAGGACCACGCCACACTTACCTTTCACAGGGATTGCTGTCACTTGGAGCTGGAGAGAGATTCCAGGGCAGGTTGGGTTGGGAAGGGCTGAGCAGAGGTGGGAGAGCCAGAACACTCTGACCCATACTGCTGAGTAAGTGCTGTTTAGTGAGAATCGTAGGAGCGGAAAAGTGTGTGTTAACCCCTTGGGAATGTAATGCAGTATCCACGCCAGCACGTCCATTTGACCTTTGAATGGATGTCTGGAGTTGAGGCTGGGATTTGGGTTGGAGGTGGAGACTTGAGAGACACTGGCTAGTTGCTTGATGGTAACTAAAGGGAAGGGAGTGGAATCCGCCAGGTAGAGGGTAAGGACAGACTCCTCCAGAGCATCAGCACTAGGGACAGACAGAAGAAAGGGAGCCAGGGAAGACACGAGGCCACAGGAGGGTCGTGCGCTGCCCCAGAGTAAAGGGGACTCCGGAAGGATGTTCTAGCCCGACGGTCATGCTGCAGAGAGGTTTCATGTCAGATGTGGACTCAAAGGCTCCATTGCTCTCTGCTTTACATGTTCTTTTTAAATCTAAAATACATAAAACACACATTTATTCACATAGGTGCCTTGATATAAAGCCAAGACTTTTTCTTGGGGATTGGGCCCCCTGTTTGGACTTCTGTGTTTTTTTAATTAATTAATTAATTTATTTATTTATTTTGCTTTTTAGGGCCATACCTGTGCCATATAGAGGGTCCCCGGCTAGGGGTCTAATCTGAGCTACAGCTGCTGACCTATATCACAGCCACAGCAACGCCAGATCCAAGCTGCATCTGTGACCTACACCACAGCTCATGGCAACACTGAATCCTTAACCCACTGAGCAAGGCCAGGGATCGAACCCACAACCTCATGGTTCTTAGATTTGTTTCTGCTGCTCCCTGACGGGAACTCACCCCATGTTCTTTTTTTAAATAGATTTTAGACCTAGTCACAGTCTGCAGTATCCAAATTTAGTTTCTTTGGGAGTCCATTGGATTTTGTGAGCAGAGTTGAGAGTGGACCCAAGACCATGGTGGGTTGATGGGCAGTCTCTGCCAAATAATGAACTTAGTAAAAGGAAAGAAAGGTATAATTTACACACAGTAATTTATTTCAACATTATTTACAATAGCAAGAAACAAAAACATGAAGGAAGGCATAGAAAGGGAATTGTGCAGTAAAACTTAAAACACAAGAAATAGTGGTGTGATTAAACATATTATGGTTACAAAAATTTTATGTACATGGGACATGTTTATGCTGGAAGGAAAGCAGGATATATGATACTGCGTACACTGTGATTCCTGCTCTTAAAATCTGCATATAGACAAAGATGGGTAATATACAAAGTTCAAGATTTTGTTGTTGTTAAAAGTGATTAGTATTAGGATAGGTTTATCTTTCTTTTTTAAATGTCTGAAATTTTTAAAACCTTTCTCCTTTTATAATTTCCCCATTATATTACTAATATATATTTTACTTTTAGAGAAACATTGCAAAGAGAACAAAATTTAAATCATCCATGAAATATCTTTATACCAAGAGAAAACCCCTGTAAAGTCTTAGTTTGTTCATATCTATGTGTGTATTATTTATTCTTTTTTTTTGTCCTTTTTTTGTTGTTGTTGTTTTTGTTGTTGCTATTTCTTGGGCCGCTCCCACGGCATATGGAGGTTCCCAGGCTAGGGGTTGAATCGGAGCTGTAGCCACCGGCCTACGCCAGAGCCACAGCAACGCGGGATCTGAGCCGCATCTGCAACCTACACCACAGCTCACGGCAACGCCGGATCGTTAACCCACTGAGCAAGGGCAGGGACCGAACCCGCAACGTCATGGTTCCTAGTCGGATTCGTTAACCACTGCGCCACGACGGGAACTCCTATTTATTCTTTTTTTATCTTACCAATTATATTAGTAGAAAATCTTTTGCAGGGGGTGTAAAAACTAAGTGCTTCCCAGTAGTATCCAGAAGAGCTGGAAGAAGGGACTTGAACAGATGGTTGGGTACCACAGTTCAGAGTGATGTTAATTAGAGTAGCCAAAGGTGGGAGTGACCCAAATGTCCATCAGCAAGTACGTGAACAAACAAAACGTGATGCACATACGCAGTGATGTGTTATGCCATAAAAGGAGTATAACACTGACACGTTACAGCACAAATGGACTTGGAAAATGATGCTAAGAGAACTAAGCCAGGCACACAAAGGCCAACACTGTTCGAGCCCACTTATGTGGGTTTCTTGTTGTCAAATTCATAGAGACAGAAAGCAGAGTAGTGGTTACCGGGGCTGGAACAGGTGGGGACTTATTATTGAATGGGTACAGAGTTTTGGTTGGGGAAGATGGAAAAGTTTTGCCCAAATACATGGCCAAATACACAACATTGTGAATATATTTAATGTCACTGAATTGTCCACTTGCGAATTAAATGATTAAGATGATTGATATGTGTATATAGACATACACACACACACGTACACACTCATATGTAAAACACCACAATAAAATCCAAAAAACCAATCACAGAGCACGAAGTGAGAGAGGTGTGTGTTGTAGCAGCACAAGGAATTTGCCGTAGGAATCACCAGTGGGGTCTGGTGCCTGGAAGTGCCCCCCCCCCACCGTCTTGGAGTGTCTGAGATGAAGAAAGTGGCGGTGTTGCTCAGCCTCACTACAGAGGGAGCCAGACAGGCCAGTGCCCAGAGTGAAGGGGGTCAGAACATGACACGAGGGCCAGGGGACCAGAGGACCAGAGGTTTAATTTAGACAAGGCTCAGCATGTGTTAGGAATTTTTTTTCAGAAAATATTGGACCTGTTCTTTGACCCAGCATGAAGATCAATTCTGAGAGTCAGAAATGTCCAGAGGAGGAAGTTCCTGTGGTGGCTTAATGGTAACGAACCTGACTGGTATCCATGAGGACTCAGGTTCAGTCCCTGGCCTCACTCAGTGGGTTAAGGATCTGGCATTAGCGTGAGCTTGGATTAAGTCACAGACATGACTTGGATCCCACGTTGCTATGGCTGTGATGTAGGCTGGCAGCTGCAGCTCCAACTTGATGTCTAGCCTGGGAACTTCTATATGCTGTGGCTATGGCCCTAAAAAGACAAAACAAAAGAAATGTCCAGAGGAAGGGCCATCTGCCTGGGAAGCAGGTTCTCCCTTGCCCTGTGGGGACTGTCAGCTCTGTGTGGCTCACCCTGGGCAGGGAGCTCTTTGCTGGGGGCCCGCTTTAGCTCTCATGGTGGTCACAGGAGAGTGTCTCCATGTGTTGTGTCTTCTGTGTTTGGTGGCCTTCCTGGAGGTGGTGACAGAGGTCGGCTACAGTGACAGCCTGTGAGGTGCACAGCCTTCCTTCTCAGGGGCTCTTCAGAATTTCATGGATTCATCTCGAAACACATTTGTGGGAAAGTAATCATCAGATGTGGAGTAAAACAGACCTTATGTGTACACGAGGAGGTGACTGGATGGACAAGCAAGCATGGTCAGTTCTTTGAGGGTAGTTGATGAGTGAGATGCTCACAGATTGAAATACTAGTAGCTGTCCCTTTGTCGGCAGCCAGGCGTCCAGTGAGCAGCCTTGGGCTCTCCTGACCCTTGTGAAGGGGGAGGTCTGGTAAGGGTCCCAGAGGCCCTTACCATGTGCTCTGCTATAGGTGCCCCGAGACGGCGGTGTCGCCTCCCCTGCCACTGAGGGCCGGGGTGGCAGCGACGTGGTGGCAGGAGGTCGGACAGCTCTGGACAACAAGACTTCCCTGCTCAACACACAGCCCCCGAGAGCCTTCCCAGGGCCTCGGGCTCGGGACTATAGCCCCTACCCCTACTGTGATGCCATCAGCGCCTACGACAAGACGGCACTGCAGGAGGCCGTGTTTGACGACGACATGGAGCAGCTGCGAGATGGTTTGTGTTTGGGCTTGCACCTCCCCCAGATCAGAGCTCCTGTGGGGCTCCTGCCCTGTGCCCCACCCCGTCCCCATCCCTGTCCCCCAGCAACTGACAGCCTTATCCAGAGGTATTCAGGACACAGCATTCACTTGACCTAAAACCGCAGCTGTGGGGCCGTGCCCCAGGGAGGTGAGAAGGATGAGGCTGGGTCCCCAAAACCCCAGGAGGCTCCCCTGCCCCTCAACAGCTCTCCTAGGGTAGCAGTGTAGATGCCTGTCCCAGAGTGGGAGCAGGGCTGTCACATGCCCAGGCACTGGCCACTGAACTAGGGCTTTCAAGTGTCCTGGCCACTTGCTGCCGAGGGATGATTTGCCTCATGTAGGTGGGGACAGAGCCTCAGAAAGGCTGAGTTAGTTGCCCCAAATATGAGTAGTCAGGTTGTTTTTCTGACTCATGGGTCAAGACCAGTGGCCGATATTGGGTAACGTGTAGGTCTGTATGGGTTTAATGATACTTTTGCCTAGAATTTAATTTTTTCTTTTTTTTACCTCACTGTCGTGTTCATATGTTTTGATTTATTTAAACTTAATCATTAACTTTTAAAATCTTTATATATGCATATTTTTGTTTCCAAGCCTCCTATTTATGTTGTTTTTCAGTTTTGAGTGAAAACTTAAATTAGAACCTTAAATCATTGGGCGTCCTGAAGGGGGTGCTTGCCAGGACAGGGAGTCAGTGAGACACAGCGCCTGGCCTCGGAGCGCTCAGGGCCTGGGGGAGCAGAGCCATCACTATGGCAGCCAGGAGAGGGGAGGGCGGCGAGAGAGGTAGATGCTGGGTTCAGCAGGGGCAAGAAAGGAAGAAGCCCACACGCACTCTCGTGGTGGGTCAGACAGAGATAGATGTGTCAGAGGGAAGAGAAGTCCTGTTTGTTTGAAAGCAGAAGTAGCTTCAGGGCTGGAGCATGTACCTGCCTGGCTGCTGATCACTGCCACTGGTGGGAGAGCTGTGTCCTATCGGTTTCCTGGGCAGGAGGCTGGTGGTGGAGTCATCGTTAGGACTTGCACTTCCTAGGAGTGGAGGACTGGTTCCTTTCAATGCTCACAGAATTAGTGCACTGTTAAACTTAAGCTACCCAGTTGTTGTCTAGTTTAAGACAGACTAAAGGTCAGGATGTTAGTTGTAATTTCTGTACCAGCCGTATACCAAAAGACATAACGAAAAAAGATGAGATAGCGAGGGAAAGTGGAAGGGTTCTTTAACACATCAGACTTCCTTATGTGTTTGTTCTCCAGTCTTAGAAGGAAAGAAATACACAAGTACAGAATAAGGCTCCTAGTGATTTATCTTTGTTTTTGCATCCTTTCTATTTAAAGTGACTATTCAGAGCTGAGGTCTCTTAAAAGAACATGGAAAGAGAGAGGACATGGCTTCTTGCTGTATAAACCACATCAGCTCCCTGCAGGCAGTTATGCTCTGTGATCTTGGCAGGTTTATATCTGAGAATAGGCAGTCCACGAATAGCCTGAACACCTAAATTGGTGTGTGTTTAAGCTCTGGACATTCGGGAAGGGAGTGGATGTTAAGGAATGATGTGTGGATTTGGGGGATTTGATAGTAGGAAGTAGCTGTGCCTGGTGGGGCCTGACCGAGACTGTTCAGGGGAGCAGAGTTGAGAAAGAGAAGGCAGTCAGGGGCTTTGGAGATGGTTCCCCCTCTTTGTCCCAAACAGGAGAGATAAAATTGGTCAGGCAGAGTAAAGGCAGTGACTCTTGGTCGCTGAGGACAGACACCTGTTCTCACTCTGTTCTACAGTTAATTTGGGGCGGGGACCCGCTGGGGGGTGGGGGTGGGCTGAGGCCCTAGAGCAGGGTGCCAGCCCCAGATGGTGGTCGGGGGATATTGAGGCCCGTTGCCTCCTGGAGGCGGGGTGGGGTGCTGCGTGTCAGAGCAGCCCCTGTCCTCCGTGACCCGCCTCCTGTGTCTCCCAAGTGCCCATTGACCACTCGGACCTGGTGGCAGACCTCCTGAAAGAGCTGTCCAACCACAATGAGCGAGTGGAGGAGCGGAAAGGCGCCCTGCTGGAGCTGCTGAAGGTCACGCGGGAGGACAGCCTGGGCGTCTGGGAGGAGCACTTCAAGACCATCCTGCTGCTGCTGCTGGAGACGCTCGGAGACAAAGACGTGAGGCCCTGCCCCACCCCTCTACCTGTCTGCCTGCCTGTCCTCCAGGCCCCGGGGGGCGGGGACACTCCACTTCTCTTTCTGTGTCCTGCTCCTTTGACATCAGAACATTTCCCAGGTTTTCCGAGTGCCAGCTAAGCACAGCAGTGCTCTTGTCAGAGGCACCACCCCAGCTTAGGTGCAGCGACTGGTTTGTAGTACATCATTCCTGCCTCAGGGTGCCTTTAACGAAATGTCCTAAAACTTGGTTAGTGCGGAATGTGCCTTTTTATGATGGGCTTTTTTCCTTCGCAGTTGTATTTATGGTTCATGTGCAGTTGGGAAATAGGTTCATTTTAAAAAGACCCTGCTAAATGCTGATGCATGGAACTCTGTCTTGGTTCACCCCTACGTGTGTTAACACTTTTAGTACTCTTAGTTGGTCAAGTGACAGATTCTGAAAGCATAGACTATTATTGTTTTCTGTTATCTTCCATTATTAGTTTTAAAATAAAAAGCCTTCTCCACACTGTAACATTTGAATGTGACAGGCCAGGCATTGGCCTCCACCTGGTCTGGAATTTGCTCGTGGCCCCTGGTGGGTAGGTCTTCAGGGATAGAATACCCTAATCAGAGTCCTTCTGCCACCTGTGCAGCTGGTCGCTGATGTGGAAGCAGAGGAAATGTTGGGAATTCTTTGATTTTTACTCTAAAGTTCCCATTGTGGCTCAGCAGGTTAAGAAACCTGACATAGTGTCCGTGAGGATGTGGGTTCAATCCCTGGCCTCGCTCAGTGGGTTAAGGATCTGGCATTGCCATGAGCTGCAGCATAGGTCACAGATGCCACTCAGATCTGGCGTTGCTGTGGCTGTGGTGTAAGCCGACAGCTGCAGCTCCGATTAGACCCCTAGCCTGGGAACTTCCATATGCCTCAGGTGCGGCTCTAAAAAAAAAAGAAAGAAATCCATTTCTGCTAGGGGCTTGTTTAGACTAGCAGAAAGGAAAATATAGTCAGTGTGGGGAGCTGCTCAAGGGCAAGGCCAGGCAGGCTTCGAGGAAGTTGGGCATGGCCCAGGGTAAAGGTCATGCCCAGGTCATGTTGATGGTGACCTGAATGGAAGACAGTTGAGCAGAAGGCTGGTGAGTGTCCTGGTGACTACGATGGTTTGGTGTCGGGTGAAGAAAGATGTGTGAGGAGTGTTCAGTGGGTACTGAAGTGCTTCTCCAGAGCCCCTCGGGCTTGGTCAGAGATGACGTGACGTCGTGTGGAGGGCAGGGAGGTGGTGCGTTAAGTGTGTGAATTGTACAGATGAGTGACAGAGAATGTTCTTGGGGCTCAATGTGGTGTAAACTCCGCTGTCTTTATTGAGATTACGAGTCTGTTTGCAGTGGCTTTCCTCCAGACACGTGACTCAGGCCTGTGCAAATTTCCTTCACCCATGACCTCTGCACATAGGTCAGGAGTACAGAGCGGCCTCCAGGTGTCCCAAGTAGACGCTTTTTTCCTGTCCTGTTATATATTTTACTAGAGGGTAACTTGCACACCTAAGCCTCAGAAAACCTGGACATCTTGGGAGACTGGTAGTGAGCTTCTCGGTGGTCCTTGTCGGGCTCACGGAGGAGCTTTCCTGGGTCCCTCTTAGGTGCAGGTCTGAGATGTCACCCTGGGCACAGCACCTGCTCTCAGGGAGCCTCCGACCATGGCATTGTGGTTCAGGTGGCGGTGTCTGCAGGGTACCAGGGAGGCCAGTGCGTTCAGGGAGGCTCTGTGTGATGCCATGTTTCCTTTTCTCCCATGCCAGCATTCCATCCGAGCCCTGGCATTGCGAGTCCTGAGGGAAATTCTGAGAAACCAGCCAGCGAGATTTAAAAACTATGCGGAGCTGACCATCATGAAGACTCTGGAAGCTCACAAAGACTCACACAAGGAGGTGAGCCAGGCTGGTGGCGGGGGTGCCGGTGACCCAGCACAGGGTGAAACCCACAGCTGCCTTGATTGATGTCTGGGTGCCAGCGTGGTGCAGTCCCAGGTCAGGGATGCTGCTTTGTCAAGAGGGGCACCTGGCAGTCTGGGGGTTAGATGGGGACCATGGCTCTGGACCCTCGTCCAAGTCCTCTCACCCTCTGAGCCTCACCTTCATTATGTGGAAAGTAGAGATGGGTGTGATCACAGAGGTCACCTGAGGGATCCCAGGGCTAGTGCTAGAGGTCAGAGAAGCCTTGCTGGGTGGGTTGCTGGCTCCTGGACGTGTATGATGCCAGTAGACCCTGCTGGGCCCCTGGCAGCTTAGGTGCCTGTGGTCAAGCGGGAAGGACCCTTTTCTGTTCCCAGACCGTGTGTGGACACTGGCGGTCCCCGTGCCCTCATCCAGTTGCTGACTGAACTGCTCTGGCCCTGAAGTTCACCAGCCCTTTGAGTGTCTGGAGGCCTCCAGGGAGTAGGGTGGGTGGGGCTGCCCTGAACGAAAAGGAGTTTGATGACACCCTTCCAGTCAAAGGCACTGTGAAAACAGCCCCGAGTTAGAGATTTAGAAAACTTAATATGACAAGCCGTGGGTTTGCCCCCCCAGACAGTGGGACATAACCACAGTCAGGTCAGGCTTCCAGCTCACGTGGGACTCATCAGTACACTCACGAATTAAAGGGATTGTAGTTAGAGCCATTCTTACACTCATAACAAGAATCTGGCCCCAAGTTGGGGTTTTTTTCCTCTTCGGCAGTTACGTGGCTGTTGAACAGTGGGAAACAAAGTCTGGCCTCAAATCCCCAGCAGGATTTCAGGCTCAGCAAGGTTGAGGGTGTCACCCTCTGTGCGGGCCTCTCTCCACCTGACAACGTGGGCACATAAGTGAGAGGTGTACTTTCCAGCCAGTGCCTACACTTCTGAAGTCTGGCTGGGCTATGTGATGGTGAACACAGTCCCTCGCGTTTGAACAAAACGCTTGCCACTTACAGTAAATCCTTTGAAAACTGTGAGGACCAGATGAGCTCATAGTAGCCAACGTAACTTCCCCAGTGAAGAGGAGGGTCAGGAGGCCCTGTCGTTTGTCAGGAGATGTGCGTGTGGCAGTTCCCGTGAGCCAGGTCCTTTGTCTCTCTTACGGGGCAGCTGGCCTGCACTGACTTTTTCCCTAAACCATCATAGTTTCTCCTTAATGAGAATGCATCCTCGGGGAGGATGTGCTTAGGATGTGGCATTAGGGTGAAACCAAGCATCCACAGTGAGGCAGTTACTGACCCTCCCCTTGGAACACGTCTGTCTTTGCGGTGGCCATCCTGTTCAGGACTTTGACAGTGAACCCTAGGAAGTGTAAGTTACCAGCAACTGCTCTTTGCCATTTACCCCAGGGATCTTGCTTATTCCCCCTGCAAGATGAGAAATGGAGGACAATTTTTAGACACGAAGCCCTTTGAGCTGCGTCAGGAATACCTGCTACTCTTAATGTCCACATATAGCACTCAGTTGCCATGGAATTTGTGTAGCCTGGGGTCTCCATGCTACTGTCACCGATGACCTGATAAAGCAGGTGGAGAAAACATTGTGTTCTGAAAGGAGTGCCTTATTGGCAGGCGTCCCTGCTTTGCATACTTGAAATAACCTTGACTTGGTGCCCTTGCAGTTTTCCTTGTGAAACTCCACTCTGTCCCTTTGCCAAAGCTCCTTACTTGGGCACCTGTGTGTTTAGGCTTTAGGTATGGTTTTTGTTTTGTTTTTCTTTTCCTTTACAATTCCTCTACGTGGTCTTTCTCTTGTTTTTCCAACCCGTGTTTGTTTTCAGGGTGACTGGGTGGATGCACGTAGCCTGTGTGGTGGCCATCGTGTTGGCATGTTAATGCCACACACGGTATTTCTCTGGTTGTAACACTTGCTCACCAATACATTCATATATTCAGACATTATTCCCACATTTATTGGAAAGGATCTGGACCCAGTGACTGGTCAGACTGAGTGTGTCCATTGGGGAAGATGGCTCCTGGTACTTGTTGTAAGAAGTTAGTTGGTTCTGTCTTCACAGGCTCAACCCAGGCTTCAGCAGGAGATGAAGAGGGTGGACTGGCAAGTCGGCAGGGAGCCACTGGGAAAGACCTTGTCCCCAAATGTCATTCATCCCTTGTCCACTGCGGCAGTGGTCCTGCCATCTGCACACTAGTTCTGGCTGTGGGGCTGTAGCACTGAAGGACGTCTTCATTAAAAATGCAGTTTCTGTAAGCTGAAATGTGTCATAGAACAGCACTGATGATAAGGTGGCTTGTTTTGTAAGCCAGGGGCTGTTTTCTCAGGGTCTTTTATTTTTAATTTTTTTTTTATTTTTTAGCTGTGCCCACAGCATGTGGAAGTTCCCAGGCCAGGGATGGAACCCGAGCCACAGCAGTGACAACACCTAGTCCTTAACCACTAAGCCACCAGGGAACCCTGTCAATTTAGAGAGCTGTGGTGTAGGTCGCAGATGTGGCTCGGATCCTGCGTTGCTGTGGCTGTGGTGTAGGCTGGCGGTTACAGCTCCGATTCGATCCCTAGCCTGGGAATTTACTTATACTGAGGGTGCAGCCCTAAAAAGACAGCAAAAATAAAAAAATCTTACACCCATTTTCTGTTTTTCAAAACAACAACAACAAAAAAACAACAATCCATTAACTTGGATTCATCTCAGCACTTGTGTTCTATTTGTTAGGGCTGGTATAGAATCTCCCCTTCAGTGGTTGAGAGGCATTAGTGAGAGAAGTGATGCTCTGAATGTGATTTGGGGGTCAATGAGAGTGTGAATCTTGGCAGAAAGCCGGATTTTCTGTCCACCGTTAAGCTGGGCTGTCAGTTGATCAGCTCTGATCAAGTGAGTGAGCATGATCACCGTGGGAACCCGGCAGTGACCTGGAAGCTCTCTTCTAACGCTGTTAGACACCACGAGTGTCTCCACATGAAGCTGTCTTCAGACCTTGGTATCTGCTTCCGAGGAGCTCAGTTCCTGGCAGACAGTTGATACATTGTTAATTGTTTTATACACACGGAATGCATTCTAGCTGTCCCTCCTAGACTGCTGTCTCACACACAGTGCCCGGAGTGTTGAGGTATTTGTAAATGTTCTGTTTAAAGTTGAGGAACGGAGTTCCCGTCATGGCGCAGAGGAAATGAATCTGACTAGGAACCATGAGATTGAGGGTTCAATCCCTGGTCTCACCCAGTAGGTTAAGGATCCGGCATTGCCGTGAGCCATGGTGTAGGTTGCAGACACAGCTCAGCTGTGATGTTGCTGCTGTGGCTGTGGTGTAGGCTGGCAGCTGTAACTCCGATTCGACTCCTAGCCCAGGAACCTCTATATGCTGCAGGTGCAGCCCGAAAAAGCAAAATAAAATAAAGTTGAGGGAAGCACCAACCTCTGTCTTTGAAGAAATTCCATAATTGAGACCTTTTGATGATGAGGCTTAGCTTTTGGCTGAATTCAGCCACATTAGTGAATGCCTATTAAAAGGGAACAATGCGCTTCATTTTATATCACTCTACGGGGTCACGAAACATTTCTTGCCCCACAGAGTCCTGGTGTTTAAAGCATCATAATCCAGTTTCCAGGTTTGGCTTGTTTGGGGAAGCTGGATTCTGAGATCAGTATAAAACAACCAATGTTACATCTCCAGGAATTTTATTTTGAAAGCATTTCTAGTTAATTTTATGATTTATGACTTCAGGGAATTGAGGAAACAAAGCTCAACTAATTTTCAAAGGAAAACTTTTCAGGGACCTCTTGGCAGATATGGCAGCCTGAGCAAAGCAGTGGTGTGTCAGAGAGAAAGCGCTGCAGTGAACTGGTGTTCTGCTCTAAATACCGACCAAAACCATCATCTGACCGTGTCCTAACCAGACCCCTGTGTCTGGAGTAGCCCTTGGAAGCCTCTCTGGGCAGCAGCTGTGTGTTGGTAGGTTCTGGAGGACAGTGTGGTGTGTGAACCTGGGAGAGCTCCTCCACCTCCCTGACCTTGGCTTTCCTTACCTGTCAGCCCGGTGATGGCTGTGTGCGTCTCACCTCGGGATGGTGGAGATGGCTATTGAATAACAGATGTAAACCTTCAGAGCTTCTAAATCTCCAGTTTTCTACGGGCTCAGTCTTGAAATGTGGCCAAAAGTCCTATTTCCTTTGTCAGGTTTAGGTTTTTAACAAAAAGACAAAACCAGAGACCTGTCTAGTTGTTTAAAAGTTCCGAGTTGCTGAGCCAAACTGTCGGACATCAGTATCACAAACTGGCAAATGTGTTATTATTGGAGGCGGGCGAAGGGCAGTGCTTTAGACTTAAAGGAACTCAGGTTTAGTTGAGGTTAAAGCACAGGACTCCAGGTGGGGTCTAGGGAGAAGGGCACAGGGAGTTTGGGGTGGGCCAAGGAGCAGCAGTGGGGCGGCTGTCACAGCTGAGGCAGCTGGCAGCAGGAGGGAGTGAGGCCAAGACACTACTGAGTCCAGTGTGCTGAGCCCCATGGCTGCAGGTGGAGGGCCCATCACTTCTCTTGGGGCTGCTGAAAGGTGCTGGCCACAGTGTCCAGTTCTGCAGGGTGGCAGCCGTCCCACGGCTGCTCTGGGCAAGGAGCAGCGGTCCCTCCTCTGTGCAGAACCCTCCCTCTTGGGGACCTGAGGTGACTCCTGCCTCCAGCTCCAGTAGTTTCAGAGGGGGCGTCTGGCTGAGAGAGAGGGCCCAGCTGCAGCAAGTGGCTGAGGGCCATCGTTTGCTGCCAGGCTGGCAGTTTGAGGAGGGGACCTGGCTTCTCATCCTGCTTTGGCCAGTTCGTTGGCCAGTGGCAGCTCCTCCTGTGTGACGCTGGGACATGAGGTGAATCGGGGGCGCGTTATGCCCTGGGAGGTCTGCCCTGTGGGGCTAACATTGTTGACAACTAAAGATGCTTTTTAATTTTCCACTGAGCAAGGTAGACCAACAGAATAGAATTGTAGTCGGAGTTTTTGATTTTTATATAAAGCAGACATAACTGCATTTCTCTTAATTACATCTAAGAAGGCTATTTACCTTTGCATGAATAAACTGAAACTCCAGTGAAAACCACAGCTGTGTCTTCCGGCTCCTGCATTGGCCAAATCTGTCAGTGTCTGCACTGGAGTGGCTGTCGCACTGTCATCTCGAGGCTGGGAAATACCAGTTTTCAGGGATGGATTTTGGAGACATAAGAGGAGCCCCTCCTGAGTGGCCCGCTGGCCCATGTCTGCAGCATCCTCCAGGACGGGGGACACACCACCTCCTGGGCTCCTGGCCCCACTCACCCCTTGATCTTTCCCTTTGTTGGCCCTAATCCCACCCCTTGGGGAAGGGAGTAAGTCTCCCACCTCACGCGAGAAAGTGTTGCCCTGAATTTGCTTTTCCAGCATGGGTGTGCTGGCTGTGTTATTAGAGGTCATTTTTTCAGACCCTGCCTTCTGAAATTGTGTATATGCGTTTTTCAGAAGAAACTACTCATCATGTAGGGGTGGGAGACAGGGTTTTGTCATCCAGGATGATGTCAAAATTCTTGATTCAGGAGTTCCCATTGTGGCTCAGCAGTTATGAACTCGACTAGTATCCATGAGGACGTGAGTTTGATCCCTGGCCTCATTCAGTGGATCCGGCATTACCATGAGCTGTGGTATAGGTCGAAGATGCAGCTCAGATCCTGTGTGGCTGTGGCTGTGGCCTAGGCCGGCGGCTGTAGCTCCAATTTGACCCCTAGCCTAGGAACTTCCCTATGCCATGGTGCTGCCCTAAAAAAAAAAAAAAAGATTCCTGCCCCCCTCAGTTTACTGATGAGGGAAATGAGGCCTAGAGAGTAGAAGACATTTCTGCCTGTTCACCTCACTGGTTGGTGACAGCACCAGGACTAAAACTGAGATCCCCCAACGTGGAACCTGAAGTTTTCTCCTCCTCCCTTCCTGGCCCTGGTGCTGGGTCCAGGGGACCGAGGGCTCAGGGCCCTCTTGGCACCTCCCCTGAGATCTCAGAATGTCTGGCAGCGCTCCACCCCACCCCTTCCACCAGAGGCATGTGCCCCCTACACCACCCTGGGGGGCAGGGGACTGTTGAGTGACATCATCCCAGCTTCTCCCAGGAGGTGGCGCCACTACCCCCTTTGCTGCTCATGACTGAGGTCGTCGTTCCTGAAGGCTTGCTGGCTTACCTTCTTTCTTAGTCAGCCAGTTGTTCCAACGTGCCTGTGACAGAGCCAATGCAAACTTTGCGGACGTGAAACGTGCAGCCCAAATTTTGACAAGTTCTGTGCTCTTCAAGAAACCTTATCTTTAAACAAACAGTCATCAATATCCTGAGTAATGATCTCATTTTTTAAAAAAAGTTGGGTAAGGAAATGATGCTTTTCCTAGCTAGACACTCTTATTTCACTAACTTTGAAAAAGAAGTGCTAGGTTTCTTACAAGACAGTCGTCAAATCTACAGAATTTTTCAGTGTGGATGGCCTCAGGGTGGATGGTGACCCAGAATTCAGCCCGATCCCATGCTTGCAGACCTGCCCCACCCCTTTCTGGCCACCTTGTCTACTAAACAGCACTGTCCTCCTCTCTTTCTGTTGCCCGTGTTTACTTTTGCTCTCCGTTTGCTTACATTTATAATCTTTGCTTCTCACGTTACATGGAACATAGGCAGCACCTAAAGTTCACCCTGAAGCTGGCAGCTCGCCAGGAGCCAGGGGTTTGGCATAGAGGGTCGTCGAGAATAGCCACCCGCCTTGCCAGAAACAGCCCTGCTTGGGAAGCTTGCTCTCAGCTCAGGAGAGAGGGGGCCTTGGACGTTGCATCTTAAAATGCAACTCTGGCATTTTTGTTTCAGGCATTTTCCCCCTTACATTAGATCCATTTGACTAAACGCTTCATGCAGGCGACCTCTCAAATTCCTAGAGTTTCTAGGAGGCAGTTCCCCTTGGGTTTAGGGTTCAGCTCAGCGGTCCCTGCAGGCTGACCACCTCCTGTGACCTAAGTGAGAGCGGCGCATGGAGAGGTCTCAGGGAGGAAGGCCCCTTCAGGTTGGGTCTCTCCATGAACCTGGCCGAGGCCCGTCACATCTGCAAGGGCACGGAGTGGCCTTACTCTGCTCCTGCCGGGACTGAGGGGCACTGCGGGGACTTGAAAGGCACAGGGGTCACCCAGGCCTATGTCTTAACATCTCCTGAGCTGGTGGTGTCCTATGTCCTCTATTTCCTTGTTTTCCAACTCGGCTCTATCTGTGAAATCATCCAGTATTTTCCGATCCTTTCATTTTTCCCAGGTTTAAAAACGAAGGCTTCCACTTTCCTCAATTAGTTACTATCACTTGGCTTTCTGAGCAGCATGTTATGACAGTTCCTTACAGTAAAAGGCATTGGTGTCTCTGCGGGACCAGATTAGAGAAGGGATGGACCCTGGCTTCCACTCCCAGTGTCCGTGTAGCCGTAAGCAACACGTACATGCTTGGCTTTGCCAAGTCTGCCATGGACATGCCGTAGTCTAAGGGGTGGGCATAGCCGAGGATGAAAAACATCTCGTGTAGGTGACTCCCTGCACTTATGCAGCCCTCCTAAGAAGCATACTGTCCCTCTTTAGACAGACTGATCACTGCAAAGAACTAACCCAAACTAAAGTCTCTTCCAAAAAGAGATCTGTTGCCTTTTCTAGTGTGTCACCCAGAGTGGGACCCTCAACCTTGTACAGTTGACTTTTTCTAAGGCTCACGTTGGTAATGTGTAGATCTCTTGGCTCCGTCCTCATATTCTGGGCCAGCTCCTTAGCGGGAACATTGAATGCAGGTTAGCGAGGCGTGCCCTCAAGGTGACTGTGTCCTGAGCGGGTGCATACATGTGCATACACTGTGGGAAAGTCGGTTTGACAGACATTGACTGAGCACCCAGTATGGAAGGGACATGGTGCTGGGCGTGGGGGTGGGAGCAGCCTCCAACGCATCCTCAGTCTGGTTGGGAAACAGGGTCCACACATGTTTCAGTGCCGTGAGCAGGGTGTGTACCTGGGCCTTCCTGGACGTGAGTAGGTCCTGGGAAAGGCTGGGCCCGGCCACATGAAGAGCACAGGTGAAGAGCGAAGGGGTTGGACAGGGTGCTGGGATGTGGCCAGCAGGGCCTATGTGGGACATGTCCTCAGCTTAGTGTCACCAGGGCCCCGTGGCAGGAAGGAGGTAAATAGTGCCCCTAGACAGGCAGGCGGGCTGCTTAGCGCTACTGATGGGGGTTTGCTCGCTCACATCAGGGTGCCTGGGCAGGGTAACTGGGGGAAGCGGAGGCTAGGTGGGCCTTCCTTCTGTCCAGAGAGCAGAACGTGGACCCCCAGGCGCTCCCTGTTCCTGGAGTAGTGGGCCCATCCCCAGAGCCCTCATAGGGATCCTGCCCTCCTGGAGAGGCTCAGACTCGGAAGTGGCCTGAAGTAGCCTGCGTATCTACCACGTGCTCATGTTGCCTACCCTTCCTGGCCTCTTAGCCCGCTTCTGCCCAAGCCTAGACAACACTTTCCACGAGGTCTCCATGCTGTTCATTGGCCAGTCTTTGCTTAAATCTCAAGAACGCTGGGATGGTTGAAGGGTCAAGCTGGTAGCCTTTGGTCTTGTTGCCAAGTTGTTCCAAATAGCAGAACACAGAGCAGAGAAGGATGTGAGAATAGGAGATCCAAGGCTAACAGTAGGAGAAAAGCACTCCAACGTGGGATCTCAGTTCACAGACCAGGCATTGAACCCAAGCCAGAGTGGTGAAAGTGCCAGGTCCTGACCTGGCACTAGACCACCAGGGAGCTCCCTAGATTTTCTTTGTATTTCATGAGAAAACACATGCCTGTTTATGCCTCCTTGTCATCATAGCTGTTTATGTCATACGAGTGCTCCTGTGCTGTGAAGGGTGGTGGCTGTCATGAGGACCCAGCACGTCCTGGTACCAGCCATCAGGTGGTCTATGTGAGACCTCACAGATGGGGACATGGGGTCTGGTGCTGGTGAATGGCCTCCAGCACAGCCCAAGGCTGTGTTCTTTCTCCCTCACTGGGCTTAGCCTTAGCTCCCACCTTTGTCACTGGGGGCCTCATAGCCCATCTGGGGACCCCTGGGACATGTACTCAGTGTCCCTGGTGCATCTGGATCTCTTCAGAAGCCGGAAGCTGTTCCTTTGGCCTTTCATGCAATCCCTCCCAAGTGTAGGTGAGGTAGTCTCCAGCAGTAACTACCAACAGAGCCCCTCAGGAAGGCACATCCAGAGGTTCTTCCTGAACCAGCCTTAAGTATTGAGGTCATTCTTGTTCCTTCTGAGCTTCTGTCCTAGGAGTGCGGGCCTGGTGTCTGTCACACCTGGTTGCCTGGGGCTCCCAGTTGTTCATGGATGTGGGGCACTCCTAGCCTTCCTGAAGCAGCCGCAGGCGCCACTGCTACTGCAGTCTGATTCCACAGGTCTCAGGGAGACCTGGGGCATCACATTTGACAAGAGCCAGGGATGCTGCTGCCTCTTGGAGCGGAGGGCGAGGGCGGGCTCTCTGCAGAAGCTCTTCTCTGAGGCTTGCACCCTCCTCCTCACGTCCTCCGTCCCTGTAGCCCCTCCAGACCACTCTGCCTGCGTTTTCACGGAAGCAGCCAGGGGGAGCAGCAGCCACCACTTAGCGGCCAGTGGCCTGTCCCCTGGCTTCTGCAGTCAGGCAGAGATGCCCTCTGGTCCCTCCCGTCGATTGTGACGCTCAACCACGTGGGGACTGTGTTTCAGGTGGTGAGGGCCGCGGAGGAGGCTGCGTCCACGCTGGCCAGTTCCATCCACCCGGAGCAGTGCATCAAAGTGCTGTGTCCCATCATCCAGACGGCCGACTACCCCATCAACCTGGCCGCCATCAAGATGCAGACCAAAGTCGTGGAGAGGATCGCCAAGGAGTCCTTGCTGCAGCTTCTCGCCGACATCATCCCGGGCCTGCTGCAGGTGGGCCCCTGGCAGTGGCCTGGCTGCTCAGGTGGAGGGACGAGGGAGCTCCAAGGGTAGGACAAGCTGGGTGGGCGGTAAGGCTGTGTGGCTGGGACCCCTTGCACCCTCTCTGCCTTGTAGCCCCCCCACCCCTGAACTCACAGGAAGGTCTTCCCGCAGCCCAGGCCTGAGGCTCACAGAAGGAACTTTCCGTTCCTGGTGAGCATCTTTTGATGTCTTTTTGTTGTCATTCATCCCTTCAACAACCCTTTACTGCACAGCTGTAGGCCGCGCCCTGGTGAATCGGGCCGTGGAGCATAAAATCCAACAGTGGTCCTTGCCCTCATCCACCCACCAAGTATCTTTGAAACCCCTGTAAGCGTGAAGCATTGGATAAAATAGACTCTGGAAGATGCGATGTTTCCCACTATTGGGACACATCCTCCGGGAGTTCTCAGCTGGCTGTGGGACCCAGTACAAACCACTGGGGATGGGGGCACCCTGGGCACGAGGTTGGAGAGGAAAGGGCTCGTAAGGGAGGTGGTTTAGAGGTGGGCCTGAGAGAGACTTCAGTTGGAGGAGCAGACACATCGGCTTTGTGTTTAATAAATGCTGCTGGGGGCCGAGCATGTGCCTTGGAAATTTGTGGAGCTGAGGACTGGGTTATTCCAGCTAGAGGGAAAGAGTAAAGGCCTGGTTCTTTGGAGACCAGCAGGCAGTCCCACCAGGGTGTGGGCTGGAGGGCAGCGTGGGCAGGTGTGGTCCAGGTGAGGAGGGAGATGGAGCTGGGTGGTCCCGCAGCCTGGGTCTAGGTGGAGGAGAGGTCTGCCCTGGAGAGTGAGCGGCCTAGTTCTCATTTCCTTAAAGGGATTTTCCCCTGTGAGGCTTGCTTTACCTTCGCGAGAAGTAGGAAAGAAGCAGCTTATTTTCCCCATTAGTTTCCTTTTCTTGTTCTGTTCTCACAGCATTTCTGGGCTGGCGCTCTGTGTGCCTCCCACCTCCCCCCAGGACCGGCTCCCTGGGCACCATCCTGCGTGGCCCCCGGGCTCACGGCAGAGCTCAGGTGTCCCTGGGCCGTTTGTGACAAGCCCAGGGTCGAACCGTGAGGACATTTGTGGAATGTTGATGAAACGCTGGCTGTGAGGCAAAGCTTTGATCTTGTTTCCTTTCTCTGTCCCTCTGACTGCAGGGTTACGACAACACGGAGAGCAGTGTGCGCAAGGCCAGTGTGTTTTGCTTGGTGGCAATTTATTCCGTAATCGGAGAAGAGTTGAAGCCTCACCTGGCACAGCTCACAGGGAGCAAGGTAGGTCAGGGTTACATCGACATGCACCCGCCCCACTGGGCCTGTGGCTGCCCTGCTGGGCCTGCCTTCTCCCAAGGCTTTTCTCTGAAGGTGCGATGACCGGCCGCAGTGCAGTCCCTAAGGTACAGCACAGTCCACCGTCACTCCTGTTTTTGAAATGATAGCTTTGAACTTTGAGTTTATTCCGAAAAGAAAGATGACTGTTTAGAACCAGCTTGTTTTTTCCCACCAAAACACTAGGGATGTTTACCTGCGAATTTAACACAGGGCTGGGCTGGCCTGTGGGGCGGATGCAGGCTGCCTGCCAGCTGACTCGCGTCCTCTGCTCTGCGTGTAGACATCACAGTGTCCCTGGGGGATGAGGACCGTGGTCCTGCATTGACCCTGCCCAAGGGCATGTCTGGAAGCCAGGTTTCCTACTTCCTGGGCTGGATCTCATATTCCTTTCAGAGGATCCTAGAGTCAGGGGCAGAAAATGGGACAGAAGGACTCGTGACTCCTTAAAGGTAAGAGTGGCTGTTGGTTTAAAAAAAAACTCAAGGAGGTCCCTGGTGGTACAGCGGGTTAAGGATCCAGCACTGTCACCACTGTGGCGTGGGTTTGATTCCTGGCCCAGGAACTTCTGTATGCCTTGAGCGTGGCCAAAAATTTTAAAAATAAAGTGACAAAATATAATTTCTTTAAAAAAAAAAAACAAAAATAAACTCAAATCTGGTGATTCCCCCAGGAGAAAGCAGGGAACCTGAGAGGTCTGGCGGGAGAGGTGGCGGCTCCAGAGGCTGCTGCCGGGAAAGGGTGTCAACGTGAAGTTCACAGGCACCCTTCCTTCAAGAGTCAGGAAGCTGGGTGCGCCTGACCTCCCTCCTTATGAAAGAAGGATGAGCAGGCGAAGCCTTGTTGCATCTGGAGTAGAGCTGTTCCTGTGACAAGTCGGTGAACTCACAGGGTCCCAGCCAAGGAGGCTCTGCTCGCCTTCGCCCAGAGCAAGGCTCGAACCCCCAGTGCTGCTGACGCTGATGGGGGTGACATCCTTGACGCCACCTGGACATCCCAGAGCACCTGCCTCAGTCAGTGTTGCACACGGGGACAAGATCCCTTAGGGCGTGGAGGATGCTTGCCTCATGCAGACAGATGCCAGCTTCTGGGTGGGCAGATGTGTGAGGCAGGCGTGGGTAAATGACTGTCACCTGACTGCCTCTTGCTCTCTCTTCCTCGACTCCTGCCTTGGCTCCTGGCCAGTCCCTCCCCGAACCACATCTGCAGAACATGAGAGTCACAGCAGCGTGCCTCATCCGGGATCTGTAGACCCTTCCTGGCAGTAGCGAGGGCCTAAAAGACAGTATTCACGAAGGCAGTTAGACTTGTAAATAACATCAGCCAGACCTCTGCTTTCTGGTACCTTCTAACTCTCCCGAGTAAGGGAGCTGGCCCTATGGCATATGTGCTAAGTTAGAAAAAGAGAGTGAAGCTGTAGTCTCCTGTTTCTTTGTGTCACCAGGCCTATCAGAACCCCCTTCCACTACTTAAATTAAGTGGCTTCATGTCATCAGGTTCTGCAGAGAAAGCCCTGATGCGGGGCCAGGGAAGGAACCTGTGAGACATGACTAGAAGCCAGCTGACCACAGATTGTATTGTGCTCTGTTTATTGAAAAAAATAAATCCATGTATACATGGACCTGCACAGGTCAAACCTGTGTTGTTCAAATGTCAACTGTATATTATCTAAGAACAAAGATAATTTTGCTTCTTCCTTTCCAATGTGAATGCCTTTTATTTCTTGTCCTGCCTTATTCCTCTGGCTGAAACTTATACTATATTAAATGGTGAAAGTAGGCCTTCTTGCCTCATTCCTCATCTTAAGGGATAAGATTTCAGTCTTTTATCATTGAGTGTAGCATGCAATGATACTTTGAGGTACAGGCAGTCTCAGATTGTGTGGATTCGATTGCAGACCTTTGCAATAAAGCAAATATCGCAGTAAAGCAAGTCACACTAGTTTTGGTTTCCTAGTGCATATAAAAGTTAAGTCTGTACTATACTGTAGTCTATTAAGTGTGCAATAGGATTATGTCTGGAAAAAAAACCCTGTACATACTTTAAAATACTATATTACTAAAAAATGCTATCATCATCTGAGCTGATAAAGGTCTTGCCTTGATGTTGATGGTTGCTGGCTGATCAGAGTGGTGGTTGCTGAAGGTTGGGGTGACTGTGGCAATTTCCTAAAATAAGACGACAGTGAACTTTGCTGCATCAATTGAATTCCTTTCATGAATGATTTCTCTGTAGCATGCAGTGCTGTTTGATAGCTTTTTACCCACAGTAGACCTCCTTTCAAAATCGGTGTCAGTCCTCTCAAACCCTGCCTCTGTGGTACCCACTAAGTTTATAGAATAGTCTCAATCCTTTGTTGTCATTTCAACAATCTTCACAGCATCTTCACCAGGAGTAGATTCCATCCCAAGAAACCACTTTCTTTGCTCAAGCCAGTTTTTCTTTGCAACTTCTCATCCATTGAAGTTTTAGCAGAAGGTGGCAGCAATTCAGTCCCATCTTCAGACTCCATTTCTAATGTTTCTGCCACATCTGTGGTGACTTCCTCCACTAAAGGCTTGAACCCCTCATAGTCATCCTTGAGGGGTGGAATCAACCCCGACTGTTATGTTGATATCTTGATCTCTTCCTATGAATCACGGATGTTATTCTGACATCTAGAATCATGAATCCTTTCCAGAAGGTTTTCAATGGACTTTTCCCAGATCCATCAGGGGAATCATTATCTATGGCAACCATCACCTTACAAAATGTATTTCTTACATAATAAAACTTGAAATTACTCCTTGATCTGTGGGCTACAGAACAGTCATTGTGTCAACAGGCATGAAAACAACCGTCTCATTGTACATCTTCATCAGAGCTCTTGTTGCTTTGTCAACGAGCAGTCATATTTTGAAAGAATCTTTTTTTCTGGGCAGAAGGTCTCAACAGTGGGCCTAACATATTCAGTAAACCGTGTTGTAAACAGATGTGCTGTCATCTAGGCTTTGTTGTTACATTTACCGAGCACAGGCAGAGTAGGCTGAGCATCATTCTTAAGAGCCCTTGGATTTTCAGAATGATAAATGAACACTGGCTTCAACTTCACGTCACCAGTTGCATCATCCCCTAACAAGAGAGTCGGCCTGTCCTTTGAAGCTTTGAAGTCAGGCATTGACTTCTCCTCTCTAGCTGTGAAAGTCCTAGATGGCAGCTTCTTCCAATAGAGGACTGTTTTGTTTACTTTGATAATCTGATCTGCAGTGTAGCCACCTTCATGAACGATCTTAACTAGGTATTATGGATAACTTGCTTGAGCTTCCACGTCAACACTTACTGCCTCACTGCACTTTTTTTTTTTTTTTGGTCTTTTTGTCATCTCTTGGGCTGCTCCCACTGCATTTGGAAATTCCCAGGTTAGGGGTCCAATCGGAGCTGTAGCCACTGGCCTACGCCAGAGCCACAGCAATGCAGGATCCAAGCCGCGTCTGCAACCTACACCACAGCTCACGGCAACGCCGGATCGTCAACCCACTGAGCAAGGCCAGGGACACAACCCGCAACCTCATGGTTCCTAGTCGGATTCGTTAAGCTCTGAGCCACGACGGGAACTCCCTCACTGCACTTTTATGTTATGGAGATGGCTTTTTCCCTTAAACCTCATGAACCAACCTCTGCTAGCTTCACACTTTTTTCGTGCAGCTTCCTTACCTCTTTCAGCCTTCCTAGAATTAAAGAGAATTAGTTCTCTGCTCTGTATTAGGTTTTGACTTAGGGGATGCTGTGGCTGGTTGTCTCTTCTGTACAGACCACTCAGACTTTCTCCATTATCCACAGTAGGCTGTGTTACTTTCCTTCTATTCATGAGTTCACTGGATTAGCACTTTCACTTTCTTTCAATAACTTTTCCTTTGCATTCACAACTCACCTAACTGTTTGGCATAAGCCTAGCATCTTGGCTGGTCTCAACTTTAAACATGCCTTCCTCACTAAGCTTAATCATTTCTAGCTTTTGATTTAAAGTAAGAAAAGAGCAGCTATTTCATTTGCATACTTAGAGGCCATTGGAGGGTTATTAATTGGCCTAATTTCAGTAGTGTTGTGTCTCAGGGAATAAGGAGGTGCAAGGACAGGGAGAGAGACTGGGGGCTTCAGTTTGTATAATAATATTCTATCTGTGAAGTACAATAAAGTGAAGGACAATAAAACAGTATGCTCTGTAGTTTCCTTCCATCCCTTGTTTGTTGAGTATTTTTATCATGAAAGGTATTGAATTTTGTCAAATACTTTTTCTACATCATTTGAGATGATCCTTCGTTTTTCTGTCCACCCCCCTTCATTCTGTTAATGTGGTATATGTATCAATTTTTCTATGTTGACCATCCTTGTATTTCAGGAATAAATCCCACTTGGTCATAGTGTAGAAGCCTCTTAATATTTCTGTTGAATCTGGTTTGCTGGTCTTTTCTTGAGAATTTTTGCATCACTGCCCATGAGGGATATGGATCTAGAGTTTTCTTTTCTTGTAATGTTTTCATCTGGCTTTGATAACAGGACAGTGCTGACCTTACAGCCTGAACTCAGAAGTTTTCCTTCCTCTTCAGTTTTCTGGAAAAAAATTGAGGATTGTGTTGGTTCTTTATATACTTGGTAGAATTTACCAGTGAAGCCATCTGATCTGGGGCTTTTCTTTGTCAGGAGATTTTTGATTACTTCAATAGAAATTCAGTCCCTTTCTTTATTAGTTATAGGTCAGTTCAGATTTTTCTCTTCATGATTCAGACTTGGTGGATTTTATGTTTCTAGGAATTTGTCCAATTCATTGCTATCATCTTATTTGTTGGTTTACAGTTGCTCATAATATTCTCTTATAATCTTTTTGATTTCTCTAGAGTCATTCATAGTGTCCCCTAAGTTTCCGTTAGTTAACTTAGCTAAATTTGTCAATTTTGTTAGGGTTTTTTTTCAAAGAACCAATTTTTGGTATTGTTAACTTATCTCTTTTTTGTCTGTTTCGTTTATCTCTAATCTTTATTATTTTCTTCCTTCTGCTAGCTTGAGGTTTAATTTATTCTTTTTCTAGTTCCTTAAGATGTAAAGATAGGTTGGTACATGGAAGTTCCTGTTACGGCTTAGTGGTAACAAGCCTGACTAGTATCCGTGAGGATTTGGGTTCAACCCTGACCTTGCTCAGTGGGTTAAGGATCCAGCATTGCCATGAGCTGTGGTGTAAATCACAGACATGGCTTGGATCCCATGTTGCTGTGGCTGTGGTGCAGGCCTGCAGTTCCAGCTCTGATTCAACCCCTAACCAGGGAACTTCCATATGCTGCACCTGTGACCCTAAAAAGCTAAAAAAAAAAAAAAAAAAAAGGTTAGGTTGGTATGTAATCTTCATTTTTAATATAAGCATCTTATAGCTATGAATGTCCCTCTTTGCACTGCTTTCACTGCATCCCATAAGTTTTAGTATGTTGTATTTTTATTTTTATCTTTCTCAAAATATTTTATAATTTCCTTTTGATTACTTTTGTAATCTATTGGCCATTTAAAAGTGTATTGTTCAGTTTCCACAAATTTGTGACTTTTTCAGTTTTCTTTTTGTTACTGGTTTCTGACTTCATCTGATTATGGTTAGAGAAGCTACTTTATATGATATTTATCTTTTTAAATTTATCAAGACTATTATGGCCTAACATATAGTCTATCTTGGGAAGGTCCCATTTATTCTTGGGTAGCGGGTTCTGCATATGTCTTTTGGATCTAGTTGATTTATTGTGTTGTTCAAGGCCTCCACAGTGGATGTTAAAATTATTATTATTAATTTTTTCTCCTTTCAATGCTGTTAATTTTTTATTCATGTATTTTCTTAGATGTGCAATTATAAATGTTTTAAGTTTTTGCTATATTGACCTTTTATTAATATATAATGTTCTTTTGATTTCTTGTAACTGATTTTGATTTGAACTCTTATTTTTTCTGATATTAGTATAGCTTCCTTGAATTCTTAGTTACTATTTGCATGGAATATCCTTTTCCATCCTTTCACTTTCAACTTATTTGTGTCTTTGGATCTAAAGTGCGTCTTTTGTAGACAACATACAGTTAAATTGTGGGGTTTTTTTAAATCCATTTTGCCAATCTCTGTCTTTTGATTGGAGAATTTAACTCATTCACATTTAAAGTAATTTCTAACAAGCAGAGACTTCTATCATTTTGGTATTTTTTCCCTATATTCTTATAGCTTTTTGGCCCTTCATTTTCTTTTCTTTTCTTTTTTTTTTTTTGTCTTTTTGCCATTTTCGCCATTTTCTTGGGCCACTCTCGTGGCATATGGAGGTTCCCAGGCTAGGAGTTGAATCAGAGCTATAGCCACCGGCGTACGCCAAAGCCACAGCAACACCAGATCCAAGCCGCGTCTGCAGCCTACACCATAGCTCACGGCAACGCCGGATCGTCAACCCACTGAGCAAGGCCAGGGATTGAACCTGCAACCTCATGGTTCCTAGTCAGATTTGTTAAGCACTGCGCCACAACAGGAACTCCATGGCCCTTCATTTTCTACATTACTCTTTTCTTTTGTGTGTGTTTGCTTTTTGTACTGGAAAGTTTTAATTTCCTTCTCACTTCCTTTTGTGTATAATCTATAGCTGTTTTCTTTGTGGATTACATTTGACATCCTAAAATTGTAAAGCTCTCATTTGAATTTATACCACTTTATTGAGTAATGGCTTTTTCTGAGCCCTGGCTTTTTCACTTATAAAATAGGTGAACCTGTTCTACCAACCTCAAAAAATTGTTGTGAGGCTTAAATATGATAATCGGCATAAAGCTTGTAAACCGTTGAACACATACATATTACTCAATCTATTTCTGTTGTCTTTTCTTGTACTTTACTACTCTGTTCTAGACTGGACTAGGTGTTTACAGTAGAGGTACTGCATTACAAGTAACTATTAACAATGCTTAGCAACTCATTTTTAACCAGTCTTTCATAGCTATAACTGTCCTGTTTTTAGATCATTTTTCTCTTCTTGAAAAGCTCTGTGATTCAACAAGTATGTATTAGGGCCCTGCTGTCCTCACTGCACTACGCTAAGTAAGGCAAGTGCCCTGAAAGACACAGCTGGGGGACAGATAAGACTAACCCATGAGGAAACTTGTACAGCAGCCAGGAGTGACCAGCAGATGCAGAGGGACGGGCTCTGATTGATGGTTGGGTAATGGGCCCAATGTGGGGCAAGAGGAAAGGAAGAGACTTCTTAGGGGAGGCGGGACTGAACCGGGCTGGCCTTGGCAGGACAGGAGGCTGTGTAGGGAGAGAAGGAGTGGGCTGCAGGTAGGAATAGCGCGAGCAACTTGGGAGGAGTAGGAGCAGGGTGTTCAGCAGACACATTTCCTCGTTAAGCCTCGGCTGCAGCTTATGGAAGTTCCCAGGCTAGGGTCGAATCAGAGCAGCACCTGCAGCAATGCCAGATCCTTAACCCACTGAGTGAGGCCAGGGGTTGAACCCACATCCTCACAGAGACAACATCAGGTCCTTAACCCGCTGAGCACAATAAGAACTCCAAGGACACATTTTCTGAGGAAGGAGCTAAGAAGGCACCTTGAACATGATGGGAAGGTTGGGGCTCAAGAAATGTTTGCCTGAGGTCACACAGCTAGTTAGTGTGTTGGAGCTGGTTCCAGAACTCTGCTGGATCCGCTGCACCTCAGGCCAGTGCTTTGTCAAATGTGCCACAGTTCGCCTTAAACCTGGTTGGCCCTGGTCACATCCTACTGAGCCTTAGAGCATTTAAAAAACAAAAACAAAAAAACCTTGTGGAAAATGATGGCGCTTTCATCACCACACAGACTATCACATTAAAAGGTTTAAGATTTTGAGGTGTGGAATGAACAACAAGCTGTCATGTTGTGTAAGTTCACAACGTGCCCCACGGCAGCTGAGGAGTTGACAGCTGCGGTACTGGCCTCGGGAGACCCAGGTGGGCTGTTTAGTGAAAGCAGCAAACTGCAGGGTGTTCAGTGCAGAACCCTCAGCACAGCTGTGTGTCCAGTCTCCTTGTCTGTGACGGCCTTGGCGGGGGTCAGGGCCACCCTGCCTCCAGAGGAACCCTGGATGGGTGCTGGCCTCTTGCCTCTGGTTGTCCAGGTGCCGTGTTCCTGAGCAGCACACTCTGCTCTGAGCACCTCTTTGTGCAGCCTGGAGGCCACCCTTGCCCAGCCTTGCGCCCTGTGGCTGCCTTATATCAGTCTCAGCTTTATGGCCTGCTGAGAGGAGGCAGGTAAAGAGCTGTGGATAGTAAATGTTTCATAATTCCCTTATTCTTACAAATTGGATGTTACGTAGATTTCTTATGGGCATTCTGCTTCTACAAAACCACTTCCTTTTTATTCTTAATATGGCCAGGCGCGTATTGATGTAGCATATTAACTTAGTCACATTCAACAAATATTAAGGAACCTACCACATTACATGCTGTTTTACGCATTTCGAAGGGTCCAAGGGGCTTAAGGTAGAAGCAGATGAGATTTCAGACACGAAAGCCGTTTCATCGTGAAGCACCAGGCCCATCCAAGGCCACATTGTTCAGTGACGCAGTGTCTGGCCTCTGGGGTCGAGCCTTGCTGGAAAGATCAGGTCCACCACACCTTGCAGCACGAGACCCAGGATTGGAAGGCAGGAGAGCAGCCCGAGGCGGGGAGGTGGGCTGAAGGGGGCCTGGGGTGCCCTGTGCTTTGTCCAGGCTGTGTCAGTAGGCAGACTTGAGCAGACAAGGGAGGGAGCAGCTTCAGCAAAGGTGCAAAGGTTAGAAAACCTGACCGCTGACCTTGGCTTAGCTTCTTTTTTTGGCTGTGGCGTGCAGCATCTTGACATGGGATCTCGGTTCCCAGACCAGGAATTGAACCCCAATAGTGAAAGTGCTGAATATTAACCACTAGACTACCAGGGAGCTCCCTTGGCTTAGCTTCTTTATCCTGATAGAATCTGGGTCTTGCCATCTCAAGAGGAACCACTGCCTGCTGTTGCCCCTGAAGCGTGTGGATCTGCCCCTTGTGAGCCTGGTGGCAACACACATCCCTCCTGTGGCCTGACCTATCAACCTCAGTGGCCCTGGTCCCGGTCAGAGGGGTTGGGTGAGTGGGAGGCACCGAGTAAATGGCTGTGTTGTGAATTTCCTCCTCTGAAGGACGTGCTGTTTTCTTATCGTCACCTGGGTTTCCTTTTCCATTTTCTGCTCATCCATTTGTGTCTTCTCTTTGCAGATGAAGCTACTCAACTTATATATAAAGAGGGCCCAGACCACGAACAGCAACAGCAGCTCCTCCTCCGACGTCTCCACACACAGCTAATGGCAGCGCCAGTCTCTCTGTAGCCCTGGAAGCAATCGGTGGTGCCTCTCAGAGACCTTGTCCCTTCCCCCTATTGGCTGCCCAGTCAGTACCAGGAGGCCCGCAAATATTTATTACAATCAGTATTTTGATCCCTTCCAGCTTTTGTGTAGAATCATACTGGTATTGAATGTAAAGGAAGCAAGGCCTGTGTCACATCTTCATACAAAGCAAAACAAAAGAAATACGAAAGAAGAGCCATACTCCAAGCCGTCTCGTCCAGCCTGCTGAGCTCACAGAACCGTGCGTGGGGGGTGCCGTTGTTCACAGTCAGAGTTCCCTAGCCGATGTGTGGTAGAAAGTAGCATTTTCTCTTCAGTAATAACAGATTTGAGGAGGGTGTGTTAATGTGTATTTCTCTTTCTGAGACTGGCCCGTGTGGGACAAAGCTGACACCGTGAAAGGGTTTCGTATGTTTTCAGCTGTATTTTGTGAGTTACTATGAATATGAATCAAGTCTTGGCAAGAAAATGGGAGGAGGCAAGCCTGAAGATGGCCTTTTATTGGACGGTGGCGTTTTGCTTAGAGTAAGTCCCTAGACTGGAGGCTGCCCGCCCACCCCGCTTGCCAGGCCCTCGGAATACCCCCAAGCCCAGAGCTGCTGCAGGAGAGGCTGCTTCAAGGGTAGATCCAAACGTAGCAATCAAGGTGAATTGATGGCATTGGTCAGTGTGTGCTTCATGAAGCACTGAGGGTGCAGGCAGGTTGTTTGCCCTGCTGCTGAGATCCAGGGGAACCTGCTTCTCCCGAACCCCTGGCTTGTGCTTCAGACTCAGTGCCATCCGGTTTCCCTCCCCAGCCTTTGCTCCATTCTCACATGTTCTCAGTGAATCTATTCAGGTAAATGGCAGCTCTGCCATCGCAATTTTGTGTTTAATTTGGGATTGGGAGCAAAGAAAAGTCTAGAGAGAGCAGAACCATTTTTAAAAATGCGATGGACTGAAGTACTTCCTTGATCATCTGTTTGAAACAGTCTTTTGTTTAAGGGGGAAAAAATTGTGTGTAGCAAATGGCAGGAAAACAGAATTTGAAACACAATTTTAGAGTCTATTTCCTTTTCTTCAGTGAGGAATGTACCCTTTTCAAGTTTTTTCTTGAGGATTTCATGGCCTCAAGAAAAGCAGCTGTAGATTTAGAGTCTGGTTGGTTAAGTTTCGAGTAAAAATTGGAAATTCCTAATGCGGTCATGAAGACGTCTCTCACTGTTCTATTTTAGATCCTCTAAATTGAGCTGATAGTCCGTCTTTCCATGTGGAGGTTGATCCAATTCATTTTCCTGTGCCTGTTCTTGTCAGTGAGGCATTCATGGCTCAGGTGCAGAGCCCGTGGCTGCCGCATCCCGAGGCAAAGTCTGCGTGGTTCTCCCCATGGAGCCACGCGGACCCTCCAGCCTTGCTGGTGGAACTTGGGGGAGACTCTGTAACAAAACATGACTTGTTTTCGTTCAGAATTTATTTTAGGTATTTTATTTGGAAATAGGCACTGACAATGGAGGTCCAGGAACAGGGAGGCCAGGGTGCCTTCACTGCGTGTGTGTCTGTATGTGTGTAGGGTGGGTCTTGTACCTGTCGCACTACCCCACTGCTGCTGTGAGGGAACTTCAAGGGTGTGTTTTAAGTGGTTGAACATTATCGATTTCTTTTTGGCTCAGAACAGAGCGGGACCAGGCCTTACTTCCATTGATAACGACCGTTTGTCTGTTTATCTGTCACTAATGGGATTTCCTTTTCACACTCTACAGATGAGTCAGTGTCTTTTGATGACTCCTCTGTTGCAGAAACTGGCTTCCTGCTGGGTTATTTATGAGTTCCTTCTTGCTGGGCGCCTTAGAAAGGCCCTTCTCCTTGGGTTCCTGGGTGCCCAAGTCCTCCCAGTGCTCACAAAGGGCTTGCCTTTCCCGGCACCTGTTCAACCTGGATCTCCCGGCAAGGGCAGCCACCACCCGGGTCCCTGGGCCTCTGAGGACACCTGCACGCCGCCACCTCCTGGGGAGGGGCCGCTCCCTCCGGACAATACCCTGCCTTGCCACCGACTCCCTGCAGGCCTCCTGTTTGGATGAACAACAGAATACAGCGCCCAGAATCCTGCCTCCCCCTTTCACCTGACCGTTCAGACCCCGACAAGCCCACTGACACAGCTGGGGCCCCGCGGTCTGGCTCCTGCCCTCCCTGGCCACAGCCTCCCGGGACCAGGTGCTGCCCCGACTGCAATGGGGTTGCCCTGGTTCCTCTCTAGACCTTTTTCTTTCCCTGCCGCTCGTTATTTATCAAGCCTAAGACGACACATTAAAGAGCAGCAAATAAGAACTTTGTAGAATCCCACTGAGACTTTGCTCACAATGATATTTGGAAACGAAAAAAAAAAATGCTCTGAAAAATATCAGCCACCAAAATAGTTTTGTCGGCACTGTGTCCACACGCATGGTCCCCACACCCCCAGGTTGGGTTTTTGGTTTTTGTTTTTTTGGGGCTTTTCATGTTACATCCATATCTGTATTTATATCTTATTTGTTTCACTTTCAAGTGTATCATGGCAAATGTACAGATTTTTTTTTTTTTTTTGTTAATAATGTGCTAGGATTTGCTAAAAAAGAAAACAAACAAAAAAAAACCCTTTTGAGTTTGCCCTAGAATAAATGAGACTTAATTGAGTTTCCTGCATCAGAGTGGTCTTTTTTGTCACCACACCTTGTAGATAATTGATCCCATGACATGGGACGAGCACTTGAGCTGGGCAGGTCAGCCTGCAGGGGTAGCATTCCCCTGTCACGGTTCTAGGATGAGACTGGGCTGGGGGGACTGGTTCTTGACACAAGGATACCCACTGTCTCTTTGCAGCCTTACTTTGATTACTTTTCTTTGGCCACATCCATGGCATGGGGAAGTTCTCAGGCCAAGGATCAAACCTGTGTCACAGCAGTGATAATGCCAGATCTTTAACCACTAGGCCACCAGGGAACTCCTTGCTTTGATTTTTGAGTCTTCTGTCCTGTTCTAACACCTGGTAACCATGAGTACCCTTTCTCCTGGGGCCCACTGCCTCCTACCCATTTGATATGTGAGCTCAGATGATCCAGGTCACAAATGCCTGGATTCAAAACACAGTTGTCCCCCTCAGCCCCTCAGGTCAGTCCCAGCACTTCTGGCCTCTGTCCTTGGGGATAAACCAGAGTCAGATGGTTTACCCTGCGGAGGTGTGGGGAGAGTTGGTGAGTGACATAATCGGGGTGGCCTGGCGTCCTGCTGCCGAGGGAGTGAGTCACCCCCCCAACCCCTCCACAGAGCTGTGGGCCGTGGGTCATTACTCATTAGCAAGGGTGGAAAACCCCCAGGGGACACACTGCTCTCAGCCGGCACTGGCTGTGCACTTTCTATGTTCGGGTCACTGACCCCTGCTGCTACCACCTGCTCTCATGGCAGGGCTGCTGGAAGTCCTGCTGCTGCCCTGAGCAGGGTCATGGGCCACGGTTGTCAGGTGGGGTTACAGGTGTCACCGGGGTAGGGGGTGGGGCTCTGAACAGTCTTCTTTCCAGAAGAAAGCCCACTTCCACTCATCAGTTCTGCACTCAGTGGTACAAGGTTCCAAAGTGAATACTTGACTTACCGACCACTGCTCTTGGCCCTGCTTCGATCAGGAATGGGGTGGGGGTGGGGCGGGGGAAGCAGTTGGCAGGTAGCATTGATATCACTGGCGAGGTGTTCTCATTGTGGTGAAGTGGAAATGAATTCGACTAGTATCTATGAGGACGTGGGTTTGATCCCTGGCCTGACTCAGTGGGTTAAGGATCAGTGTTGCCATGTACTGTCATGTAGGTCACAGAAACAGCTCAGATCCCATGTGGCTGTGGCTGTGTGTGTAGGCTGGCAGCTGTTGCTCTGATTGGACCCCTAACCTGGGAAACTCCATATGCCATGGGTGTGGCCCTAAAAAGAAAAAAAAAAAAAATCATCGGTGAGGCACTTAGACTTTTGAAGTATTCTCACCTGTTGCATCATAACCAATTTTCACACCGATCCTGAGCTGTGGATGGGGCACAGGCCGCTGTGTTCCATTTCCAGGAGATGAGGCCAAGACCTGGGGCCAAGGTGGGGACCCATCCTACCTCCCTGCACGTCACACATCTTTCCTGAAATGCCTGGGGGCTTGTGAAGCAGAAGGCTGTGTCCCCCCACAACCCACCCCCACCCCAGTGGTGCTGATTCTATTGGCTAGGATGGGCCTGGGAATGGGCATTTCTAACAAGGTTCCAGGTGGTGCTGATGTTGATGGGCTGCATTCCACTTCGGTTTAGGGTAGTTTGGGCCCAAGCTTCCACAGCTGTTGTAGAAAACAGCGCTGGGTTTCAGGGTAGTCCTCCAGGCCATTACCGACTTTTCTGACTTAGCATCCAGATTAGGACATTTGAACAGAAAACAGGCTGCCATTAGCAGAGGGAATGCAGGGTGTCTCGGTCAAATGGGACACAAGGCCCCGCAGGGCATAAAGCTCCCCAATCAGGAGAGAGAGCTCTTTTCTCAGAGCCTCTGCCGGGCCTTCCGTTTCCTCCAGTATTTATTAACTCTTGCTTTAGTGCTCCGGGCAAGAACGGACAAAGGTCATGTGAATGACCATCTCATCCCAGATTATGTATTTTTAAAACATTAAAATGCTTCCGCCCCAGTGCCCTCCTCAGACCCAGGGTCTGCTGCCAGTGCCGAGGCCCAGGCGGCGGTGGATTCCATCAGCTCTGGGCCCCCCTGCGGCGGGTGCAGCGTTCCTGGGAGGATCCCCAGCGGCTCTGGGATCTCCCTGCCTCCCGTGGTGCCCCGCTGGGGGTAAGGAATGGAGCGGGAAGGGCCACAGCCCCAGACCTGGACCCAGACATGCTGCCTCCCCTGTCACGGTTCAGGCTCTATGCCTCCGCCACCCCCGGGGCCCCCGTGCCAGCGAGAGCTTGGAAGCCTTTGCCGAATTAGGAAATCCTCGTAACAACCCTGACAGGTAGGTCCTATGATTATTCCCATTTGACAGATAGGAAGTAGAGGCACAGAGAGGTTGAGTAACTTTACTGGGGACACAGAGCTAACAAGGGGCAGAGCTGAGATTCAAAGTCAGGAAGTCCAGCTCTAGCCTGAACCAGTCTCGCGGCCCTGCGTCTGTCTGTCTGTCCCTGCTCTGGGCCTCTGTTCCGTTTCCCTTTCACCCGACTCTTGTTAGCAAGATCAGGTAGTCTCTGGGCACAGGCATGCCAAGCTACTCAACATTAAGCTCAGGTAAAGATTTCTGGAACACCCTGGTGTCCTCCTCCCTGGGCCTGGCAAGGGGTCAGGGCTCACTTGAGTGTGGGACATCTGGGTCTTGTATCCTGCTCTGTTTCAGAGTCTGTGACTTTAGTCAAATGGCTCCAGCTTAGCATGACCTTGGTTGTTTCCTCTAGAACCCTAGCACAGGGAATTTGGAGGGGTTGGGGAGGGGGTCATGAGGGTAGCGTACAGTTCTTGGACCCCCATAAACATCAGCTCTTGTTATTCTTATATTGTTACTATTATTATAATATCATTATTGAGGCACCTACCCCAACTTCTGCCCAATGCATGTTTGGACAGGAGTTCCCACTGTGGCACGGTGGGTTAAGGATCTGGTGTTGCCACAGCTGTGGCACGTAATAAGTTGAAGCTGCGGTTCAGATTCCATTCCTGGCCTAAGAACTTCCATACGCCACAGGTGTGGCCAAGCAAAAGAAAAGGAGAGGAAAGAAAAAGTTTGGACAAATGAAAAAATTAACGTCTCTCCCCTTGGGACCCTTGTCTGAAGAGAAGGATGGGCACACAGATGAGCTCAGAGATGCTCTTCCATCTATGAGAGGTGGGCAGCCTTGGGGAGGCGGGGAGAAAAGAGGGCTGAATGTCCTCTACTGTTTATTGGCCTTCAGCTGCTCCCTAACCCTCAAGTCTCCTCCTCTCAACAGCCTCAGGCCCATGCCCCCCAGGCACCCCCACCGGCGTGCTGACAGCCACCTCCTCTGATCTCCAGCTTGGGATTCACACCTGCAGCTGCCCGCTCGCTTCTCCACTCTCAGGTCTTGGAGTATTTACGCAACCTGACCTCTGAGCTAGTCTCCCAAACCTGGCCTCCCCATTTTGAAAGATGCCAGCTCCCCTGGTGCAGACTCCAGGCCCTTTCCCTCCCCTCTGCTCTCCCCCAGCTCCCTTCGTCCAAACCCCTGACCCCTCCCGGCTGCCACCTGGCCCAGGCCTCCCTCCCTCTCACCTGCACAGCCACAGAGGGGCTGCTCAGACCCTCTCCTGCCCCTCACCCTCCTGCTTCTATTCTCCTTCCCGAAGGACCATAACTGCTTTTGAAAAACATGCTCATCCGGTCTATCTTTCCTTTGCTTTAAAACTTGCGGTGGCATCACAAATTCGCACATACACGCTAGGATACAATTTCAAAATATTGACCATGGCCTACAAGACTGGCTATCTGGCCCAGCCTTTCTTTTTCACCCCATTTTGTGTCACTGAGTCCATTTACTGTGCCTGCCTTGGGGCCTTTGCATCTCTGCTCTGTCTGGCCTCCCCCCACTGCACCCCCTCCATCCCTCTACACAACTTCCCTTGGCTAACTTCTATGGATGTGTTGTCTCTGCTTAAATGCCAGGTGGTGACTTCTTTGGAGAAATATCTAAGTTAGTGCCTTTACTTTTCCTTCCTAACACTCATCACATGCTTTCTGTCTGTGCAATTCTGTGTCTGATTCACCTGGATCTGGGCAGGACCCGGGCCTGTTCCCTTTCACTCCGCGTCTGCATGTGCCGCTGCGGTTGGTGCCGGATGAACAAAAGAACAAATGAATGAAGGAATGAATGAACGAATGAAGAAATTAATGAAGGAACAAATGAAGGCATGTTTGCAGCCCCGTCAGGCCATGCCTTGGGATCTAGATGCTTGTCTATTTTTTTCAGGAGCCCTGTGTGGTCCCTTGGAAGGTAGCCCCATGGCTATGCCATGTGGGTCCCCATCCTGGCTCTTGCATGACCTTGGGCCAGTTTCCTGCCCTCTTCCTGCCTCAGTGTCTTCCTCCGAATGGACAGAGTGTCAGTGGTAGTGGTACCTTCCCCAGGATATTCGTAAATTGCTTAGAAATAACGGTGCCCTGACACTGCCTGGCCTGCCATGTTAGCTGTTGCTTTGCATTCAGTGGCCTGTTAGACTCGTTCAGTGGGGGAGAGAGCTCGACCTTGAAGCGAGGCCTGGTTCCAGTGACATCCCCCTGTCTGTCTAAGTGGCCATCCATATCTGCAGATGTGAAACCCGCAGATACGGGGGCTGACTGCTCTCCAGTGAGTCTCATCTGCCAGACCCGACGTTATGAGACAGCGTGGCCAGTGTGGAAGAAGGCAGGGGGACATGCTGCGGGGGAGCTGAAGCTTCCTCATCCAAACACCAGTCAGCCCCACTGGACAAGCCCAGCGGGGGTGTTCCAGAAGACTTCTAAATCCCAAACAAGACACAGTCCAATAGCACCCTAAGAAGGGTCAGCAAAGGACTTCTGGGACCTTCATGTATTGGGATCAGATGCAGAAGGGAACGCAAGTGAGGGACAGGTGCGTTTTGACAAATTTGGGAAAACCACTTTGAGGAAAAGAGAAAGTGGCAGCAGAATGCATAGAAAGTCTTTTTTTTTTTTAATTTAATTTTATTGGAGTAGAGTTGATTTACAGTGTTGTATTAGTTTCAGGTAAACAGCAAAGTGAATCAGTCATACATATAAACATATCCATTCTTTTTTCCCATATAGGTTATTGCTACTGAATAGATTTTCCTGTACTATAAGTGGGTTCTTATTAAATATCTTTTATCTATCTCTCTATCTATTTATTTATTTATTTTAGGGCCACAGGTGTGGCATATGGAAGTTCCTAGGCTCTGGGTGGAATCACAGATGCAGCTGCCAGCCTACACAACAGCCACAACAACGCCAGGTCCAAGACATGTCTGCGACCCACACCACAGCTAATGGTAACCCACTGAGCGGGGCCAGGGATAGAACCCACATTCTCATCGATACTAGTTGGGGGTTTTTTTACTTCTGAACGACAAAGGGAACTCCTAAAATACATAATTTTAAACCTTCACAATAAAAACTCCAAACCCAGATGGCTGCTCTTGTGCATTTAACCAAATATTTCTGGAAGAAAAAAAAAAAAAAAAACAGCCCCACGCAAACTTCTCCAGAGAACAGAATAAGAGGAAACACTACCTGATCAGGTCACCATAACCTTGATACCAAACCAGATAAGACATTATGAGAAAGGAAAATTACAGGCCAGTCTCATTCATCACACAGAGGCAAAAATCCTAAATAAAATATTAGCAAATTGAGTCTTGCAACATATAAGGACAAGTTGTGTTTATTCCAAGATTGGTTTAACACTACAAAGTCAATTAATGAAATTCATCACATGAACAGAGTATAAGGAAAAATCATGTTCATCTTCATAGATATAGAAACAGTATTTCATAAAAGTCAACATCCATTCAGAATGGAAGAACATGTTCTTAATCTGATAAGGTTGCCTATTTAAAAAACTAGAGAAAATACCGCACTTAATGATGAGATGTTGAAAGCTTCCCCTTTGAGGTCTGGAGCAAAGCAAGGATGCACATCATTGCTACCCTGCCTCTACTTAATGTGATGCTACAGGCCCTGGCCAGGGTAGAAGGGCAAGAAAACTAGAGATTAATGTCATAAGGATTGGGAAGGAAGACATAAAACTGTCACAATTTGTGGGTGAAATAGGACTGTGTAAATAGGAAATCCAAAGAACTGACAGACAGATTATTACAATGAGTAACTGTAAAAAGTTGCTGGATAAAATTCAGTAAAAATAAACTTTTTCTATATGTCAGCAACAAACAAAAAATGAAAATTTTAAATAGGCACTCTTTACAACAGAGTACAAATTTTGAATATCTAGAAGCAAATCTAATAGCCACAACGAAAATAGGCAACACTTCATTGAAGGAAACTATAGGAACATTCTTGAGACGAAAGATATTTAACTAAATGGAAAGATGTTCGATAGAAGACATCATTGTAAAGTTATCAGTTCTCTCCAAAATGATTTATGTAGTTAATGCAGTTCTAATAAAAATTTCAACAGGTGCTTTTGGGTGTCATGAAAAGCTTATTTTAAACTGTGTCTAGAACTGAAAAGGGACAAAAATAGCCATGACACCCCTGAAGAAGAAAAACAGGGTGGGAAGATTTGTTCTACCAGAAATCAAGATTTTTTACAAAGCTCACAATAATTTGGTATTCCACAGTAGTAGACAAACTGCGAATAAATGAAAAGGACAAATAAAAAGCCCAGAAATAGACCCATGTATACTTGGACATTTGATTTATGACAAAGATGACACTGCAAAGCAGCTGCAAAAGGAAAATATTTTCAATAAGTCAGCTAGGTCAACTAGATATAAATACAGTAAAAAAGAAGAGAAACTTGACACCTACCTCACATCATGCCCAAATATTAATTCTTTAAGAGGAATAAAACTAGAAATCAATAACAGAAAGATAAATGGAAAAATATCAAACTACATGGAGATTAAACAACATACTTCTAAATGACACATGGATCCAAAAATGACATGAGAGAAATTTTAAAATATTTGGAACTAAATGAAAATGAAAATACAACTTATCGAAACTTGTAGGGTGCAGCAAAAGTGTTTAGAGGGAAATCTGTAGTATTGAATGAACATATTAGAACAGAAGAAAGACCTAAAATAAATAATCTAAGAAACCAGAAAAAGAACAAATGAAATCCAGTTAAAGAAGAAGAAAAGAGATAATAAGAATTAGTGGAGAAATAAATGAAATTGCAAACGGGAAATCAATAGAAAAAAATCAACAAGACCAAAAGCTGGTTCTTTGAAAATAATCAGTAAAATAGATACGTCTTCAGACAGTCTAACCCAAGGAAAAAGAGAGAGGAAGGCACATATTACTAATACTAGAAATGAAAGAGAGGCCATCACTATGAATCTTACGGACATTAAAAGAATAATAAAGGGATACTATGAACAACTCTATGCCCATAAATCGGATAACCTAGATGAAATGGATCCATTCCTTGGAAGCCACAATTTGCCAAAACTCACACAAGAAGAAATAGACAATCTGAACAGGCCTATACTTATTAAAGAAATTGAATGAATCATTAATAACCTTCCAAACAGAAAACACCAGGCCCAGATGGATTCATTGGTGAATTCCATTAAACATTTAAGGAAGAAATTATGACAGTTCTCTCCAATTTCTTTCAGAGGACAGAAGCAGAAGGAATGCTAATTCATTCTGTGAGCATTATTCTAATACAAAGCCAGAAAAAGACATTACAAGAAGACTATAGACCAATGTCGCTTATGAACATAAATGCAAAAATGGTCAACAAAATATTAACCTATTGAATCCGACAATTGTACACCGTGACTAAATATGATTTATTCCAAGACTGGTTCAACATTCTAAAATTAATCCATCCATACCAGTTGGCTAAAAGTGAAAAATCACATGGTCATATGCATAGACACAGAAAAGCATTTAACAAAATCTATCACTCACGATTAAAAAAAACTCTCAGGAAACTAGGAATAGAGGGGAAATTCCACGTGCCATGGGTGCAGCCCTAAAGAAAAAGAAAGAAAGAAAAAAAGTATATATGAAGAGGCAAAAGACCCAGAATAGCCAAATGTTGGAGGACTGACACTACCAACTTCAAGACTTACTATAAAGCTATGATAATCAATACAGCATCATATTGGTGAAAGAGTAGACAAATAGATTAATGGAACAGAACAGAGAGCCCGGGAATAGACTCATATAAATATAATCAACTGATCTTTGACCAAGGAACGAAGACAATACAATGGGGTAAGATAGGCTTTTCAACAAATTGTGCTGGAACAACTGGACATCTACATGCAAAAGAAATGAATCTAGACACAGACCGTATGCCCTTCATAAAAACTAATTCAGAATGGATCACAGACTTAAATGTACAACTTAAAAGTATAAAACACTTAGAAGATAACACAGAAGAAAACCTGGAGGAATTTGCATAAGGTGATGGCTTTTAAAATACAATACTAAAGGCACAATCCATGAAAGAAGTAATTGCTAAGCTGGACTCCGTTAACACTTAACTTCTGCTCATGAAAGACAATGTCAAGAGAAGACCAGCCAGACTGAGAGAAACTGACAAAATACAATGATGCTTAGTCTCATCCTAAATTGTGGTTTTAATATAAGTCCATAAAATCTCATAAAATATTTGATATTCCTCCCATTTAGAGATGGAGCCTATGGCAGATTAAGGATATGCGGCATGAGTTTGATTCCTAGACCGGGGGCTTCCACATGCTGTGGGCGCGGTCAAAAAAAAGAAAACAGAGATGGAGCCTAATTCCCCTCCCCATGGGTAAGGGAGTTGGACTTAATGACTCATTTCTAATGAGTAGAATAAAGTGAAAATGACTCTGTGGGACTTCAGAGATTAGGTCACATAAAGCACTGAGACTTCCTCCTCACTTTCTCTTGGGTGGCTCATTCTGGAGGGAGCCAGCTACCATGTTGAAAGGACACTCAGACAGCCCTATGGAGAGGTCAGGCAGTGAGATGCCGAGGCCTCCAGCCAATAGCCACATGAGTGCACCATCTTGGAAGCAGCCCCTCCAGCCCCAGCCAAGACTTCAGTGACCACAGCCATGTAGACAATCTGACTGCAACATCCCAAGTGACCCTGAGCCAGAACCACCTCCCTGTGTGTGAGGCAAAGAAAAAAAAAAAAAGTTATTTTATTTTGTTAAATTTTGCAGCCATTTGTTATGCAGCAATAGATCATTTATATACCCTATGATGTCAGTGCAAGAACTGCAGTATGGATTTCTCCCCCTAAATATTTTCTGGTTCTCACGTAGGGACAGGATGGCACAATGGCTAAGAGCACAGGCTGTAGAGACATACACAGTTCATCTTACATTAACGAGGCCATTGAGTAGCTGTGCCTCCTAAAGAAAGTGCTCAAATTCCTGGAGCTTTCCTCCTGATCGGTCCCTATTGGGACCTGTTTCTATCTGGCTCCTGGCCTCTGATTCTGGGCTACAGCTCTTCTGCTGCTCTTTGGACCTGGTATCTGTGTTTGTTCTACAAGGGGGTTGGGGGTTTGCAGAGTCATCAGCAGCCTCCCCTGGGCCCACTGCACTCCTTGGTGCTGCACCTCCTCTGCCAGCACCCACACCCACGGCTGCCTCCTGGGCTCCATGTTGTGCTGACTCCTGAGCACCTGTGCTAGGCTGGCCCCTGGGCAGGTGCCAAGTATGAGAGATGGGTCAAATGCTCCCATCCTGAAGGAGGCAAGCGTGGTCATATCTGTGATGATGCAGTGTTAGGAGTCCAGGGCCAAAGGAAGTCAAGGGCCACGGACCCCTGAGGAGGGAAGACCAACCAGCCTGGGGGGTGGGGTGGCAAGGATGGAAGGGTCCTCAGAAGTATGACTTGTCCTGTATTTTGAGATCTACGCAGACCCCTCTAGGTAGAGGGAACAGCATGTGCTAAGGGCCAGTGTTGTGCGAGATGATGCAAGTTCTGAATGTGGGTAAGGTGTTGGTGGACGGTGGGTGCCAGGAGTGGAGACAGGGGTAGTGACCCCTATTCCTTCCCTCCCATCTGACCCCAAAGCAGACACTTGGCCATGTACCCAAGGCCATGTACCCAAGGTTTTGTACCCAAAAGATTCTTTGCACAATGACGTGACCCAGAACTATTCCTGAGGGATCTCAGCTCTTAGTGACCTTGTTTATGTTGGGTTACTTTGTCATCCATTAATTTTACCTTTGGACGTAGCTGTACCAGGGACAGTTCCTGGAGATTTCCTGCCTCCATTGTGTAGCAGTAACTATATCTCCTCTTGAAAATTAAGGTCAATCACACAACGTAGTCAACCTTTTAACTCTCTTTTTTCTTGTTTGTTCAGTGATATGAGTATCCCCAAATGGACAGCTGAGGGTCTCCTCTTCTAATTTAATTTAACTAACTTAATTCTTCTACCGGATGCACTGATTCCTTAGTTACCAAGACTACTTAAATAATAGGGCCCCAAATGATGGGGATATAAAGACAAACAACTTGCTAGTTAGTCATTAGTTGTCTTATGAGGGAAGTGATTAGCTCTTCACCCCCCTGGACCCATGTATTCTTTTTTTCCTTTTGTTTTTTTAGGACAACACCCACAGCATATGGAGGTTCCCAGGCTAGGGGTCCAATGGGAGCTGTAACTGCCAGCCTACACCACAGCCACAGCAGTGCTGGATCTGAGCTGAGTCTGCGACCTACACCACAGCTCACGGCAATGCTGGATCCTTAACCCACTGAGAGAGGCCAGAGATCGAACCCGAAACCTCATGGTTCCTAGTAGGAACCATTTATTTCTGCTGTGCCATGACAGGAATTCCGTGAACCCATGTATTCTAAGAGGAAGAAGCCCAGCCATCTATTCGATAACTGACTCAGGACATAGATTGTATTGTGTAGAATAGAAACAATTTTGTGAGGCATTATTTCTTCTCTGGTGTTGTAATAAAGTCTTTAACAGACTGTTCCACTCTTCTGTAAGACCAGCTGCACTATTTACAAGAGCCAAGACAGAGAAGCAACCCAAATGTCCATTGATAGATGAATGGATAAAGAAGATGTGGTACATGTATACAATGGAATATTACTCAGCCATGAAAAGAATGAAATGATGCCATTTGCAGCAATATGGATGGGCCCAGAGATGATCATACCAAGTGAAGTAAGTCAGAAAGAGCAAGACAAATACCATACAATATCACTTATATGTGGAACCTAAAATGTGACACAGAGGAGTTCTCTGGTGGTCTAGTGGTTAGGACTTGGTACTTTCACTGCTGCGGTCAGGGTTCAGTCCCTGGTTTGGGAACTTAGATCCCATGGCAAGCTGCTGCACACTGTGGCCAAAACCAGAAACAAAACAACAACAAAAATGTGGAATTCCCATCATGGCTCAGTGGTAATGAACATAACTAGGATCCATGAGGGTGTGGGTTCAGTCCCTGGCCTCCCTCAGTGGGTTAAGGACCCTGTGTTTACATAAGCTTCGGTGTAATTCACAGATGCGTCTTGGATCTGGTGTTGCTGTGGCTATGGTGTAGGCTGGTAGCTGCAGCTCCAATTCGACCCCTAGCCTGGGAACTTCCATATGCCTCGGGTGTGGCCCTAAAAAGGAAAAAAAAAAAAAAAAAGTGACACAAATGAACTTATCTACAAAATAGAAATAGAGGGAGTTCCCATCGTGGCGCAGTGGTTAATGAATCCGACTAGGAACCATGAGGTTGCGGGTTCGGTCCCTGCCCTTGCTCAGTGGGTTAACGATCCGGCGTTGCCGTGAGCTGTGGTGTAGGTTGCAGACTCGGCTCGGATCCCGCGTCGCTGTAGCTCTGGCGTAGGCCGGTGGCTACAGCTCCGATTCAACCCCTAGCCTGGGAACCTCCATATGCCGTGGGAGCGGCCCAAGAAATAGCAACAACAACAACAACAAAAAAGACAAAAGACAAAAAAAAATAGAAATAGACTCAGACATAGAAAACAGACTTCTGTTGCTGGGGTGGAGGTGGGGTGGGATGGTTAGACAGAGAGTTTGGGATTAGCAGATGCAAAACTAGTATATTTAGAATGGATAAAGAACAAGGTCTGACTGTAGAGCACAAGGAACTATATTCACTACTCTGTGATGAACCGTAATGGAAAAGAATACGAAAAAGATTATATAAATATAATATATATACAGAGCCAAATCACTTTGCTGTACAGCAGATATTAACAAATATTGTAAATCAACTGTACTTTAATAAACAAAACAAAACAAACAAAAAAAGATCAGCTGCTTTGAAGTGATCAGGTACATGATAAAACCTATGTATCCCGTGGGTATTATTAGCCTATTGTCTTCCTTTCTCTTATCCTGTGAAATAAGTTACTTGGTCGGTAGCAATGTTGAGTGACTAAGGGCTCCAGCTGACAGATTATACTGCCAGCAGAAACAAGGTAGACAGGGAAGAAAAATTCACTTGCAAAACTCTCTACCCCAATAAGGGGAAATAAATCCCTGCTACCTCCATGATGGAGGGCGCCCAACACAGCCAGCCTCCACCAGGTGGCAGACTGTCCCCCAAGGTATGGTGCCATATTGAGGGCACTTGGGAGTGACAGTAGCCAGAGCACTTTTAGAGTGATCAATTTCATGGGCTTATGCAAATATATAACCTCCTTCCTGCTTCACTGTTCCACTTTGTCAATGAGTGAGTACTGGCTGAGGAAGAGATGGAAGATGAAACACCTCCTCTAAGAGTTCCTGTTGTGTCTTGGCGGGTTAAGAACCTGGGGATGCAGGTTTGATCCCTAGCCTCACTCAGTGGGTCAAGGACCCTGTGTTGCCCCAAGCTGCACTGTAGGTCACAGATGCGGCTCAGATCCAGTATTGCTGTGGCTGTGGCTGCAGCTCCAATTCGACTCCAAGCCTGGGAACTTCCATATGCCACGGGTGTGGCCCTAAAAAGAAAACAAACAAAAAATAAAAAACACAACCTCCTCTGCAACAGGTGTCCTTGCAGGGAGCACTCACATGGGACACGGATATCCCCATATTATGGTCCTTTTCTTTCTCGAACCTGCTTGTTATCTTTCAACCTGGTTTCTTCCAACCTCCGGACCGCTGGCCTTGGCAACCACCCACAAAGCAGGAGGGAGCCCCACTTCTCATCCTAGAAGGGTCATGCGATGAGAGGCTGCCTGGAGGTCTAGGCTTTGGGAGGATTTCCCATATCCATGATCCTTCAGCCCACCATGGAAGGGCCATGTCTCACAGCAGTTTATCTTCAGCTGGGTACCACAGAGGGTTCAGGGCTTCAGTACTTTCCTCAGCTGGTCTTAGGGTGGGTGAGGATGTGTGGTGGGATTGAGTGTGGGTGGGGCTGGGAGCCACCTGCTCCTGAAACTTCCCCGTGCCTCCTGTACTTGCATGAGCCCAGTCCCCATCCGTTTGCTGGTGAAGTGATAAGAACCACTTGGGAGCTGTTTCATGGTCGTGGTCACCAGGAAGCCCATCGATACTGTGCTCTTTTTTTTTTTTGGTATTTTTGCCTTTTTTAGGGCTGCTCCCATGGCACATGGAAGTTTCCAGGCTAGGGGTTGAATTGGAGCTGTAGCTGCTGGCCTACGCCACAGCCACAGCAATGCCAGGTCTGAGCCGTGTCTGCAACCTACACCACAGCTCACGGCAATGCCGGATCCTTAACCCACTGAGCAAGGCCAGGGATCGAACCCACAACCTCGTGGTTCCTAGTCCGATTTGTTAACCACTGCGGCATGACGAGAACTCCAGATATTTTACTCTTAACCAGAGCAAAATTTCTTTCTTAAGGGCACAGTTGCTCACAGAAGAGGATATAGCTTGTGGGAAATCAAGTGACTACGTGTGGGTCTATGTCTGGACTCAATTCAGTCTGATCCTTAGTTCCTAACTAAGGTTAGGAACTGACCCGGTTCCTAACACTTGTGGCAAATCTTGGGGTCAGGTAATACACAGCTCATCCATTTCACTTCTCCTTTTCAAGACTGCTTTTGATATGCTGGGTCCCCTGCATTTTCATCTAGATTTTAGAATCAGTTTGTCAATTTCTAGTAAATAAAAAAGCTTAGTGAGATTATGAATGAGAGCACTTTGGATCTACAGACAAATGTGAGAGGAACTGAACTTTTAACAATATTCAGTCTTTCCAGAATGGAACTGGTGTTCTCTATTGACCCAGGTCTTACACATCTCAGGTTAAATTTACTCTTAAGTATTGTATACCTTTGATGGGATACTTGGAATGTTTGTTTCTTTGTTTATTGGCAGTCCCCACACCATGTGGAAGTTTCTAGGCTTAGGAGTGAACTTGAGCCACAGCAGTAACCAGAGCCACAGTGGTTGAAGATGCCAGATTCTGGAGTTCCTGTCATGGCTCAGTGGTTAACGAAACTGACTAGGAACCATGGGTAGGTTTGATCCCTGGCCTGGTTCAATGGGTTAAGGATCTGGCGTTGCTGTAGCTGTGGTGTAGGCCGGCGGCTACAGCTCTTATTAGACCCCTAGCTTGGGAACCTCCATATGCCGCAGGTGCGGCTCTAGAATAGACAAAAAAAAGACCAAAAAAAAAAAAAAGAAAGAAAATGCCAGATTTTTAACCCACTGAGCCACCAGGGAACTCCTGACTTTTTTTTTTTTTTTTTTTGTCTTCTGTCTTTTTAGGGCCACACCTGCAACATATGGAATTTCCCAGGCTAGAGGTTGAACCGGAGCTTCAGCCACTGGCCTATACCACAGCCACAGCAACTCAGATTGGAGCCACTTCTGTGACCTACCACAGCTCACAGCAACGCTGGATCCTTAACCCGCTGATAGAGCTGAGGGATCAAACCTGCAGCCTCATGGATACTAGCCGAGTTTGTTAACTGCTAGCCATAACAGGAAGTCCCCTAAAATGTATTTCAATTTAAATTTCCATCTGTTTGCATGCCTTGTATTGTGTGATCTTGCTAAATGGGCTTTCAAATTCTTTTTAATTGTTTTGCACAGTTCCAGGTAGGGATTTTCTGTGTAAAAAACAATCATGTCATTCGAGAACAGAGATAGTCTTGATTCTTCCTTTCTGATCTATATGCCTTTTATTTCTTTTACTTGCCTTGTTACACGGGCTAGTGCCTCCAGTACAATGTTTAATCCAAGTAGTGAGAGTGGATATTCTTGTCTAATTCCTGACATTAAAACAATGTATTTACACCAAGAGAAACTAGATGCTACGCCTTAAAACAAATCTCAATAAAAACATAATTTTTTTTTTTCCTTTTTGGCTGCCCCTCAGCACAAGGAGTTTTTGGGCCAGGGGTCAGACATGAGCTCCAGCTGCAGCAACACCAGATCCTTTAACCCATGGTGCTGGGCTGGGGATGGAATCTATGTCTTGGTGCTATGCAAATGCTGCTGATCCTACTGTGCCACAGCTGGAACTCCCTCAATATTTTTTTTTTTTTTAAAGGACAAATCATGCAGAGTATGTCCTCTGATTACAACGGAATTACATAGAAACAAATGGCAATAATATTATGTCACTTCATGTCAAATGTAGGAACCCGGAAAGTATATAGATTTATTTATAGGCATACTTTGAATATATTGAGGGTTTGGTTCCGGACCACTGCAATAAAGTGAATATTGCAATAAAGTGAGTCACACAAATTTTTCGGTTCCCCAGTACCTATAAAAGTTACATTTGGGAGTTTCCTGTGGCTCAGCAGGTTAAGGATCCAGCGTTGTCACTGCTTGGCTTGGGTTGCTATTGTGGCTTGGATTTGATCCCTGGCCCCAAAACTTCCACATGCTGTGGTTATGGCCAAAAATTTTTTAAAAAATAAACTTAAAAAAAAAAAAAAGAATAGGGAGTTCTCACTATGGGACAGTGGGTTAAGAATCCTACTGCAGTAGCTCTGGTCACTGCAAAAGCACAGGTTTGATCCCCAGCCTGATGCAGTGGGTTAAAAGATCTGGCATTGTCACAATTGCAGCATAGGTTGCAGCTATGGGTCAGATTCAGTCCCTGGTCTGGAAACTTCCATATGTCGTGGGTGTGACCATAAAGAAAAAAAAAAATAGTATCAGCAATGAGAATAAATAACTGATAGATGCAGCAGCATAGATGGTTCTCACAAATATAATATTGAGGGGAAAAGATCAGACATAAATAAGTACACAATTATTTTTTTGGAAAACTTACCTTTACACTATACTGTGGGGCAATAGCACCTTTGTCTGAAAAAAAAGCCTTAATTTAAAAATACTTTACTGCTACATTGTAAATCAACTATAATAAAAAAATTTTTAAAAAATGCACTGAAAAAAAAAAAGAAGAATTTAACCTTACCCAAGAGAGAGGTTTAGCCTTTGTTCCCAGCACCTGAAAGCCTAAAACCTTCAAATTTCCTGAGTGAGAGGAGTGAGAATTTGAGGGTGTTTTGTTAGGCAGCAATAGCTGACTGATATACCTTTGGACATGAATGGTTACCCCCACTTGACTGAACTTCCTATGTACCCATCTTCTCTAGGTCAGTTCCCCCAGAATCTAGCTCACACCAGGGGCAAATTTGTGCCAGATCCCAGTGCCCTGTCCTCCACCATCTCTGTTCCCATTTTGCTTTCTATTAGCTATGTGATCTTAGACGTAAAATATTTAACTTCTCTGAGCCTCACTTCTTTAGGGTTATTGGGGATATGGGATATATGTGTCTATAAACTTTCTAGGACAATTCTAAGCATATGAAAGATGTTAATAAATGGTAATAAAAAATACTTTACTGCTAAAATATGCTGACCATCCTCTGAGCCTCCAGTGAGTCATAACGATGTTTTTGCAACAATAACTTTGAAGATCACTGGTCACACATCATAACAAATACCATAATAATGAAGTTTGCACTACTGCGAGAATTACCAAAATGTGACACAGAGACATGAAGAGAGGAAAAGCTGCTGGGGAAATGGCACCAATCGACTTGCTTGATGGAGGATTGTCACAAACCCCAGTTTATAAAAAATGCAGTATCTGAGAAGCACGATAAAGCGAATTGCAATAAAATGACGCCTGCCTGGACTTTACCCAAGCTTTGTGTTCCACTTGTCATGTGTGTTACATCTACCTATGTTATAAACCCCACATAAACAATGTTATGCTTTTTGCTTTAAGCAACCAAGTGCATTTTAAAGACATTGAGAAGGAAAATATTCTACTTATCCACGTATTTTCTTTTTACTTCTGGTACTCTTCGTTCCTTCCTGGATATTCCATCTGGTATTATTTCCTTTCAGCCTGAACATGGTCTGTGCATTTCTCACAATGCAGGTCTACTAGCAGTGAATTGTCTTTATTTTCTTCTCTATGAAAATATCTTGGTTTTCCCATCACCGTTGAATAACATTTTCTCTAAATAAAGCATTCTGGTTTTTTTCCAGCACTTTAAAGATGTCATTCCTGTCTTTGGCTCCTGTTGTTCCTGATGAGAGGGTAGCCATACTCTTCATCACTGATTTTCTGAATATAATGCATTCTTTTTCTCTGGCCACTTTCAGAGTCTTTGCTTTTTATCCTTGGTGCTCACCCATTTGACAACAACATGCCTGTTGCAATATTTTAATGTTTATTCTGTATGGAGTTTGCTGACCTTCTTGGTGAAGTGCATGTGTGCTCTTCACCAACTTTGAAAAAATGTTGGCCATTATTTCTTTCCATACCTTTCCTACCCCATTTTATTTCTCTTTTCTTTCCAGGATCCTAAGTGCAAATGCATTAGGTTTTGGGATTTGTTGTTTTGTTTTGGTTGTTACCTGAAGCATATGGAAGTTCCCAGGCTAGGGGTCCAATTGGAGCTACAGCTTCTGAGCTACACCACAGCTCATTGCAAGCCAGATCCTAAACCCACTGAGCGTGTCCAGGAATCAAACCCGCTTCCTTATGGATACTAGTTAGGTTTGTTACCACTGAGCCATAACTGGAACTCCAGGGTTTTAATATTGTGTACAGATTGTACTCTAAGATTGTATTCATTCTATTTTCAGTTTTTCCTTTCCTTCAGATTGGACCCAATCTCTTGATCTCTCTTCAGGTTCACCGATACTTCTGACAAACACGATCTGCTGTTGTAAATTCAATAAATTTTCAATTTTATGTGTTAACATTGTTCAGTTTAGAATTTTCAATTAATTTTTTTAAAACTAGTTTTTATTTCTTTGTTGAAGTTTTAAAGTTTGATGTAGTCCCATTTGTTGATTTCTGCTTTTGTGGCCTGTGTTTTGTGGGTCCTATTCAAGAAATCACTGCCAAGTTCTATATTGTGATGCTTTTCTCCTATGTTTTCTTAGATGATTTTTATAGCTTCTTAGACCTTTTTTTATAGGTCTTTGAATTTGAGTTCATTTTTGTATATGATGTAAAGTAAGAATCGAGTTTATTCTTTTACATGTGGCTATCCAATTCTCCCAACATCACTGGTGGAAAAAATGGTCACTTTTCCAGGTCTTGGTATCCTGGCCCCGAATCATTTAACTCTATGTATGAGAGTTTATTTGTGGTCCTTCTGTTCAGTTATACTCTTCTATATGTATATCTTTATGCCAATATTAGTTTTGCAGTTGGTTTTGAAACCAGGAAATGCAATTCTTCCAAACCTCTTTGTTTGTTTTTTGGCCATAACTGTAACATGTCACCCCTGTGGCATGCAGTAGCTCCCAGGCCTGGGATTTTTTCTATTTCTGCAAAAAAAAATGTTGGGATTTTGTCGCAGGATTACACTGAATCTATAGATTGCTTTGGGTAGTATTGACAACCTCATAACATTAAGTCAACAATCCATTATTTGCAATTTTAAGTACACAAGTCTTTTGTCTCCTTGATTAAATTAATTCCAAAGTGTTTTATTCTTTTCGATGCTATTGTTAATAGAACTTTTTTTTTTTTTTTTTGGCTTTTTAGGCCTGCACCCATGACATATGGTGGTTCCCAGGCTAGGGGTTAAATTGGACCTGCAGCTACCGGCCTACACCACAGCCATAGCAACTCGCCTGTGACCACAGCTCATGGCAACCCCGGATCCTGAATCCATTGAGTGAGGCCAGGGATTGAACCGGCAACCTCATGGTTCCTAGTCAGGTTCATTTCTGCTGCACCACGACAGGAACTCCTGGAACTGTCTTCTTAATTTATTTTTTTGGATTGTTCATTGTTAGTGTATTGAAATGAGCTGAATTTTTCTTGGCCACACTAGGGGCATGTGGAAATTCCTGGTCCTTGGGTCAGACCAGAGCCACAGCAGTGACAATTGCTGGATACTTAACCTACTGCACCACCAGGGAGCTCCAACTTATGTTTAATTTACAAAAATATTTTTTTCTTGCAGTGATTTCATGCATCTCTAAATTATTTTAAAACCTCCAAAAAATGATTCTAACATTTAAAATACTCAGAATGAAGTTACTTGAGAAGTAAACTGATTTTGGCTTGTTGATTCTCTATCTTTGCTGAATTTGCTTATTAGTTCTAGCAGGGTCTTTTGTAGAATCTTTAACATTTTCCACATATAAGATCATATCATCTGTGAGCAGAGGTAATTTTACATTTCCCTTCCAATCTAGATGTTTTTACTTCTCTTTGTTCCCTAACTGCTGTGGCCAGGACTTCCAGCACTATGTGGGACAGAAATGGTGAAAGCAGTCGTCTTTGTCTTGTTCCAGATCTTAGGGGAAAAGCTTTCAGTCTTTTAGCACTGAATATTAAGTTAGCTCTGACTTTTCCATATGTTGCAGAAGTTTCCTTCTACTCTTACTTTGTTGAGTGGTTTTGTTTGTTTGTTTTATAATGAAAGGGTGTCTAATGCATTTTCTTTTCTTTTCTTTCATTGGTTCATTCGTTTTCGTTCTTTCGTTCTTTCTTTCTTTCTTTTTTTTTTTTTTTTGGCTTTTTAGGGCCTCAGTTGTGGCATTTGGAAGATCCTGGGCTATGGGTCCAATTGGAGATGCAGCTGCCAGCTACAACCATAGCCACAGCCACAGCAATGCTGGATCCAAGTCACAACAAGAACTCCTGTCAAACGCATTTTCTGTGTCAATTGAAACGACTGTGTACAGTTTGTCCTTCATTCTGTTAATGGGCTGTATAACAGTGATTGAGTTTCATATATTGAACCATCCTTGCATTCCAGAAATAAGTCTCACTTGGTCATGGTGAATAATCCATTTAATAAACTGTTGAACTTTGTTTGCCAGTATTTCGTTTAAGATTTCTGAATCAATGTACATAAGGAACACTGGTCTGTGTTTCCTTATAATGTCTTTTTTCTGGCTTAGGAATCATGGGATGTTGGTCTCTTAGAAAGAGTGGGGAATTGTTCCCTCCTCTTTAGTTTTTGGGGAAAGTATGAGAAGGATTACTATTAGTTCTTTTCTAAGTGTTTGGTAGTATTCACCGGTGAAGACATCTGGTTCTAGGCTTTTCTTTGTTGGGAGGTGTTTGATTATTGATTCACTCTTCTTATAAGTCTGTTTGGATTTTCTCTTTCTTCATGATTCAGTGTTGGTAGGTTGTGTGTTTCTAGGAATTTGTCTATTTCATCTAGATCATTCAATTTTGGGGGGCATACAGTTATTCATAGCACTCTCTCTTAATCCTTTTTTATTTCTGTAATATTGGTAGTAATGTCTCCCCTTTCATTTCTGATTTTAGTTATTTGACATTTTTAGCTCTGCTTTGCTACATTCTGTGTATTTTGGAATTTTGTGCTTTCCTTTTTGTTTGTCTCAAGATATTTTTTAATGTCTCTTTTGATTTTTTCTTTTCCTAAGAGTTGTTGAACAGTAAGTTTTCTGCTTTTCCTTGTGCTGTTGCTTTCTAGTTTTATTCTATTGTGATCAAAACCAATGCTCTGTATGATTTAAACCTTTTAAACTTATTAAGACTTTTTTGTTGCCTAACATATTGTCCATCCTGGAGAATATTCTGCGTGTACTTGAGAAAATTGTGTATTGCGTTCTTGTTGGGTGGAAGTTCTATATAAATCTATTAGGTCCAATTAGTCTAAAGTGATGTTAAAGTCCTTTATTTTCTTATTTATCTTCTGTCTTGTTGTTCTATTCATTACTGAAAGTGGGATTCTAAAGTCTCTGTCTGTTATCTTAGAGCTATTTCTCCTGGTCAAATCTATGTGTGAATGATCATAGACCAATGACTTGCCTCCCCATGGCTTTTTGTTTTATTTTTATTGTGAAACGTATCATACATATGAGTGCATACACCATATATGGACATTTAAAAACTAAAACAAACCCCCTTTTCCCTCATTGGCACTTATAATCCTATTTTTTCTACATAATTATGCATCTCTTTACAATGTATTGTTTAGTTTGCCTGTTTTTACACTTTCCATAAATAGAAAAAATTTAAAATCTTGAGTTTTTTCTTTCCATGATATGTTTCTAAGATTTAACCATGTCAATGCATGTGACTATTTTTATTTCATTTTTACTTCTATTTGACTTCTTTTTTTTTTTTTTTTGTCTTTTTGCCATTTCGTGGGCCACTCCCGTGGCATGTGGAGGTTCCCAGGCTAGGGGTCGAATTGGAGCTGTAGCTGCCAGCCTATGCCAGAGCCACAGCAACGCAGGATCCGAGCCGCATCTGCGACCTACACCACAGCTCACGGCAACGCCGGATCGTTAACCCACTGAGCAAGGGCAGGGACCAAACCCGCAACCTCATGGTTCCTGGTTGGATTCGTTAACCACTGCGCCACGACGGGAACTCCCTCTATTTGTATTTCTGTGTTAACTTCATTCACCCCAAAATTGTTAATCTATTCTACACTTGAAGATGGTTACTGCTCCTATTTTTTTTTGTCTTTTTGTCTTTTTGTTGTTGTTGTTGTTGTTGCTATTTCTTGGGCTGCTCCCGTGGCATATGGAAGTTCCCAGGCTAGGGGTTGAATCGGAGCTGTAGCCACTGGCCTACGCCAGAGCCACAGCAACTCGGGATCCGAGCCGCGTCTGCAACCTACACCACAGCTCACGGCAACGCCGGATCATTAACCCACTGAGCAAGGGCAGGGACCGAACCCGCAACCTCATGGTTCCTAGTCGGATTCGTTAACCACTGCGCCACGACGGGAACTCCTGCTCCTATTTTTTATGAACACTTTTTCTCTGGAGATTTTTTGCAACTGACCCCTAGCGCACAAATTCAAGAATTTCTCCTGGGAATATACTTAGGGGTAGAATTGCTGGGACTTGGGAGGCATACGTGCTTAACTGCTTCCTGCCAAACTATGTTCTACAGACATTTGCCAATTTACACTACCTTCAATACTGTTGCACAAATGCCTAAACTTGGTGTTTCTGACTTCAAAATTTTTACCAGGTTGTGAAATTTTATCTTGTGGCCTAAATTTTTATTTTCCTCACTACTAATTAGGTTGGACAATGTTTTATGTGTTTATAGGCCATTTGTGTTTTCTCTTCTGGACAATGTTTTTTCAATTATTTTGCCCCTTATTCAACTGAATGCTTTGCCTTGTTCTCACTAATTTATGGAAATTCTTAATATATTTTGGACACTATGCTTACTATTGTACTTATTGCAGTGACTTTTTTTTTTTTTTTGGCTGTGCCTGTGGCATGCAAATGGCAAATGTTCGAGGGCAGGAATCAAACTTGTGCCACAACTTTGAGCCGAGCCACAGCAGTGACAAAGCCAAATCCTTAACCTGTTGTGCTACTGGGTAATTCTGTGATTAAAAAAAACTTTTTTAGTCTGAAAATATTGGGCTCTGTAACTGTTGACCTCTAGACTCCTTCCACCCTTCCAACTTGGCCCACCTTGTTTGCCCATCCCCCTTGCCTATCCCCTTCTGCCTCCGTCTTGAAGTCATTCTAAACAATAGGTTCTGGAAATTCAAAATTCACCAGCAAAATTCATAGCAGTGCTATTTATAATAGCCAAGACATGGAAGCAAACTAAATGTCCACTGATAAAGGAAAGGATAAAGAAGATGTGGTACCTATATACAATGGAATATTACTCAGCCATAAAAAATGGAATAATGTCCCATTATATCTACATGGATGGACTAGAGGTTAACACACTAAGCGAAGGAAGTCAGACAGAGAAAGACAACTATCACATGATATCGCTTATGTATGGAATCTGAAAAAAAAAAGATACAAATGAACTTATTTACAAAACAGAAATAGACTCACAGACATGAAAAACAAACTTATAGTTATCACAGCAGAAATGTGGGAAGGGAGGATAAATTAGGACTTTGGGATTAGCAGATGAAAACCATTACATTATAGAAAGGATAAACAACAAAATCCTACTGTAAAGCACAGGCAACTATATTTAACATCTTGTGATAAACCATAATGGAAAAGAATCTGAAAAAGAATGTGTATATATGTATAACTGAATTACTTCTCTGTACACCAGAAACTAACACAACGTTGTAAACCAATAATACTTCAATAAAAATTAAAACAAAAACAAAAATCAAATTTACCAGGAAAAAAGGTAAGGCAATAAACTCAGAATCTAGCCTGTCAAATATTTCCTGCACTAATATTATGTACAGAAGCACTTGGGCAATTTATACCCAGCAGTTTCTTCTGCAGCTGACCGGGCTTCAGGCATTAAATACAAACGTGTGTGCAGAGCCAAAAGCATTCTCTGCAGCCTGTGTGAATTATCAGTAGACAGAAGAGACCTTAGGTTTCAAATCTCTCTTGTTTTATCGTAATTCCAAATACACATCTCAGGGTGTGATTTTATTTTGAAGATACTTCCCTTGAATATGTGACCTGTGGTAACAATGGAGAATGATAAGATGAAACTTCAGCTTTGGAGAGCTGACCTGCACCACCCCATCCCCACCCAACCCCTGCCACTGGAGGAACTTTAATTTATGGGACACACTGAGGTCAGCTCCCCTTTTGAGGAATTTCCTCCAAAGCTCCACCCACCAACTTCTACTTATATCCCATTGGCCAGAACTTAGTCAGGTGGTTAGTTCTCTGAGGGAGCCTGAGAAATGTAGGGTTTCACTTGGGCAGTAATTGCTAAGCCCCAACAAAATCAGGGGTTTTTTTGTTTGTTTGTTTGAACAAAGAGGAAAGAAAGAAGAGATCTTAGATGGGCCATTCTAATTAGTTGGGGGCAGAAAGGAATTTCCTTCCTGCAGAACTATTAGAAGGCCTGAAGGAGCAAGTCTAGGCAATGCTCCCAGAAATAGTGTTGCTTAATTGGTCTGAACAACCTCAGAAGCCTTTCCTCTGCTGCCACCCATTCCAGCAAAAGGGATGACCTCTGTCCAGCCTGCGTCTCCAAATCAGAGCCTTTGATGGATCCATCTTATTGGTGCAAACTAGGTCACAGATCTGCAAGGGAGGCTGGGACATGTAGTTTACAATTTTGACCTCAAGAAGGTAGGATTCACAGTTGTGGTAAACCAGCATATTTCACTGATTCTGAGATACATAATGTTGTGAAATCATCTTCATCGAAAGGGTGCAAATGAAGTGTCTGCAGCTTGGAAGAAACTTCTGGAAAAAACAGGGCTCCTAAATGCTGTACCATTGGTGCTCCATCCCCAAATGCAGGAAGCAGAACCTACAATGGACAATGCTGAGTTAAAAGGGGGTCCAGAAGGGTTGGACCTGAAGCGTAGAGAACTTCTAGAAATAAGTTAAATGGCCTCCTTTGCAATGTTTTCCTTTCTAATGGGTGTACAAGAGGGATGGACACCTCAGTAAATAAAACAAGAACTTTCAAGAACAAAATGCAAAGTCTGAGGGATAAGAAATCATTGTGTCAGGAGTTCCCTTATGGTCTAGTGGTTAGGATACAACATGGTACCCAGGTTCAATCCTTGGTCTAGAATTGAGATCCTACATCAAGTCACTGCACACTGGGGGAAAAAAAAAAAAAAAGGAGAAAAAAGTAGTTTCTCTTGTGGCTTATCGGGTTAAGAACCTGACTAGTGTCCATGAGGATGCGGGTTTGATCCCTGGCCTTGCTCAGTGGGTTAAAGATCAGGCATTGCAGCAAGCTATGACATAGCTCACAGATGTGGCTTGGATCCAGTGTTGCCATGGCTATGGTGTAGGCTGGCAGCTGTAGCTTGAATTCAACACCCAGCCTGGGAACTTCCATGGGCCGCACCACGGGTGCAGCCCTAAAATAGGTGAGAGAGAAAGAAAAAAAGAAAAAGAAAGAAAATACTGTGTCATTATTTAATTCCCAGTATTTTCTCTTACTGGTCCATAAAATGATGGGCCATCTTATGATTCATGGCATCTTAGAGCCAAGGAACTATTCGGTCAAAGCCTGAGGAAGGATTCAAGGGATTCTAGACAAACTTGTGAACGTCTGCTCTGGTGGAGAGGGCTGAGAGGAGTTGGCCCACTCCTGGCCACTGGAAGCATGAGGGAAGAGCAGGTGAAGCGAACGTGGAGCCCTGGACAGGGCAGTACACTCTCTCCTCCCTTCCCACCTTTGTTTGAGTTGGTCCTCAGGCCTGGAGAACCCATCTCTGTTTTCTTTCACCTACAGGAATCTTACCTCCCTTGGAACCAAACTCAAATCTTCCCCCTGCCCCCTCTTCCAGGAAGTCTGTCTAGGTTACTAGGCTCAGTTTCTTCTCTGGGGGTGATCACACTGAAACTTGCTGTGCTGTAGTGGAGAGTGCATGCAGGGAATGAATGCCCGTGCAGAGCTAGCACTCAGCAAATGGAGCTTCCTATCTCCTGCCTGGGGCTTTGCCTCTCAGTGGGAGTCACAATCCAAGGAACTATAAAAAGGGCCCCTACGAGTAGCACAGGGAACTATATACTCAGTATTTTGTAATAACCTATAAGGGAGGACAATCTGAAGAACACCAAATTGCTGTGCTGTACACCTGGAATTAACACAACATTGTAAACCAATTATACTTCAAATTTAAAAAATCTTGGGAGTTCCCATTGTGGCTCAGTGGAAACGAATCTAAGATTCATGAGGATGGAGGTTGGATCCCTAGTCTCGCTCAGTGGGTTAAGGATCCAGCATTGCTGTGAGCTGTGGCATAGGTTGCAGATGCAGTTTGGATCCCAAGTTGCTGTGGCTGTGGTGTAGGCCAGTGGCTACAGCTACAGCTACAGCTCCGATTCAAACCCTAGCCTGGGAACCTCCATATGCTGGGGGTGGAGCCCTAAAAAGACAAAAACCAAAAAACAAACAAACAAACAAAAAACCAAAAAAAACCCAACTTGGACTTCCCTGGTGGCACAGCAGGTTAAGGATCTGGCTTGTGGCTGCTGGGGCTCAGGTCGCTGCTGTGGTGCAAGTTTGGTCCCTGGCTCTGGAACTTCTGCATGCTGTGGGTGTGGCCAAAAAAGACCTTTAAAAAAAAAAGGAAGAAAGAAAGAAAGCATGCATCATTGATTGGCCAGAGGCCAGGTCTAGGAGGGCTCCCTCCTGCCAGCACTGGGCGTGTCTCATTTCACTGCCCTGTGGTGGGCACAGCAGTGAGGTCTGGCCCTGCCACTAGCCTGAAAAAGGCTGCATGCTCTTTGTTGGCACCTGCTGCCTGCCAAACCCGTGGGTATAAAGGAAAGGGTCCATGGGAGAGGCTCACCCCAGGAAAACTTCCATGCCTATGGGATCTGGGGGCCCTGGCCGCTCCTTGGGAGCAGATGCCCATCTGATCACAGCACATTTGCCTGGCCTCATGCCAAGAAAGAAAGGCAAAGCCTCAGGGCAGGAATGGATGGTGGCCCTGAACTCTGAGATCTGGCCTCAACACCCAGTGGTGGCATTTAGCCTCCTGAGCCATAGTTTCCTCATCTGTGAGATGGGGTAATAAGCCTACTTCTCAGGGTGGGTAAATTCCATGGCACTGGGCCTGGCACAGAGTAAAGTCGGTATCCCATCATAAGTGAGTTGTGTATGTTTACAAAGTGAAAAGAGGGACAGGTAGGCCATTGCCTGTGTGTCTGTCTCCTCACTGGACTGGGAGCCGCTGGGGTCCAGATCGGGCCTAACCGTGCCCTGTAACACTGACAAGTTGTTGTCAGGACCATGCGTCAGTGTCCAGACAGCCTGACTCAGGGACAGTCTCTGAGGGCATTGCCTACCCTACCCTTAGGAGAGTCAACATCTAGGAATGCAGTGAAGGTGTGCAGTCACTAAAGGCACGGAGAGAGCTGGTAACTCCCTGGAGGCTACACCCACTGACCCCAAAGCTCATCACCACCTTGAAACTAAGCCTGATGAGCCCCATTCACCAACAGCAAAGCTGAGGCTGGAAGAGCCCAGCACATCTCTCTGTTGGTGGGAACCCACCATGAAGACTCTCTGTGGCTGAAAGCCGCACGCATGCCTTTGCTCCCAGGGCTGCACTTTGGGCAGCGCTGGGGGTGGGGGGTTGGGGGGTGGCAGCTCATTTCTGTGCCTTGTAATGTCTGCTGGAGCAGATCCATGGGCCATCCAAAGTGGTCTTTGTTGGTGGCCCGAATGGCTGGGGCCTGGTGGGCCTTGCTCACCACTGGGGCAGTTAGACTTGGTGGTCCAGGGAGCCAAGAGAGGGGCAGCAGAAGCCGCCTGGCCTCTTGGGGCCAGCTGGAACTGGGACCCTTGTGTTCAAAGCAAGTCACAGGACCATCTTGATGTGATGAGTCACACACTTGACAAGCTGGTGGAGGTGGGGAGGGTGGCAGAGAAAGCCAGGTTTGGGTCCCTGTGAGCTCTTGTCCACATTGGTTGCCCTCCAGCCTCAGCTGGAGACCCTTCTCCAGTTCTCACTTCATGGATAGGCCTAACTTCCATGCACCCATCTGTCAGGTGGCACCACTTTTACCAGGGAGCCTTTCCCGTGTGCAAAAGTCCTCCCTTGTGTTCCTAGGTGAGGCTTCTGTGTCCTTGATCATGCTGCTGTCAGAAGGCAGGCTTGCATGTGGTGTCCCATGCTCCTGGCACATGGCAGGTGCTCTGGAGGTATTTGTCCAGTGAGCGAATCCAGAAATGGGCCTGCTTTTTCCACAGCTCCCCAGAATGCCTCCTGTATAAACACTGGGCTCGTCAGGGACCCTCCGATGGAGCTTCAGGTTCAGGGTGTCAATGTGGAAGTTCCCTTGAGATGAACAGCTGTGCAAGTGATGGGAAGGAAGCAGGAGTGCACCTTCCAAGGGAGGAAGGGGAATCCTGAGGCTAAGACAGCCCATCAGCAGAGATGGCCAGACTTTAATGTTCTTGTCGGGGAAGTCACTGGGGCCACCTCAGCAGGGGTGTTATCTTGGGTGAGGTGGCTCTCTGCAACAGAGCGCCTGGCAATGCAGATGGCTGAGAGCTGTCTGCTTGTAGCCCTGTGGCTGGTGCAAGAATCCTTCCTTGGGAGTTCCCATTGTGGCTCAGCGGCTTAAGAACCTGACTAGTATCCATGAGGGTGCAAGTTCAATCCCTGGCCATGTATAGTGGGTAAATGATCCAGTGTTGCCACGAGCTGTGGTTTAGGTCACAGATGCAGCTTGGATCTGGCTGTGGCTGGGGTGTAGGCCGGCAGCTGCAGCTCTGATTCAACCCCTAGCCTGGGAACTTCCAAATGCCTCAGGTACATACCTAAGAAGACAAAAAAGAAAAAGAAATCCTCCTTGAAGGGAGATCTCAGTGGCAGAGGAGCAGTGAGGAGTAGTAGTCCCTAAGGGCTGCTCAGAGGAAGTGGCCGCCAGCTGTCACCTGTGGCTGAAGGGAGAGCAGCAGAGAGAGCTGAGCCAGGGAGGATTTTAGACACCCTCAAGCTTGGGGGAGCTGGCAGTTCTGGTCCCGGGTCTCCACGGGATAAAAGCTCTTCTGTGCCAGGAACAGTGTCATGTAGAGGGGGTGTGGATGCCACTTGCGTGTGGGTTAGAGTTCTGACCTCCACTCCCTCCTAACTGCCCCACCTCCATGACCAGCTGTCCACACTCCTTCCAGACCCATCTTTCCAAAGGGCAAATCAGATACTCAACTCCTCCTTACAACACACTTAGCATAAAAGCCCAGCTCCCTCTTTGCAGGCCTGACAGGGCCTCTTTGATCTGCCCCCACCCACCCCTCCCACCTCACCTCCTAAGCTTTCCTCTTGGTCACCCAGCCCCAGGGCCTTGGCAATGACCACTGCCCCTGCCTGGAACCATTTTCCCTCCAGATGTTCGCAGAGGTGAGTCCTTTGAATCTATAAGGCCTCAGCTCAATGTCACCTCCTCCAGAAAGCTTTCACTGACTACTGGCTGGATACATTCCTTTTTTTCATATTTATTCAGCAGATGTTTACAGAGCACTCACTATGACCCAAACACTTTTCTAAAAGGTAGGAGTCCATCCTTGCCCTCTTGGAGATTATATTCTACTGGAAAAGACAACCCATGCACAAGGATACATTAAAAACAAACAAGGCAAAACACGATATCTGGAAATGTCAAGTGCTATGAAAAATCAAGAGTAAGGTAAGTGGGCAGAGCGTGTTTGGTGTCTAGGTCAGAGACCGCTTCCCTATCACCGTGCTGCTCCGGGGACCGGCCCTGGGCGCGGAATGGAGAAGGCGCGAGAAGGAGCGGGAGGCCACTGGGACTGCGGCGATCCTTACCCGATCCCCACCCTCGGGTTCGGGAAGGAAGGAGGGCCAGGGCGGCCGTGCTGCCCGCTCTAGATCGCCACCCTGCTGGCGCGCTCGCTTCCGGGAGGGGCGCGGCCAAGAGGTGCGGGTCAGCCAGGTGAGGCGGCCACAGCCCTGCAGCGCAGCCTGGGGGCGGGCCCGGTCGAGGCCCCGCCCCCCGGGCCGTCCATAAATGCGCGGGGCGGGTCAGCGCTTAGCTCCGGAGCGCCGCTTGCAGGTGACCGTGAGGTCTGCGCGTCCGGAGTCGCGTCCGGAGTCGCGTCCGGTCCCGTCCCGTCAGCTGCACGCCCGAGTCGGGCCGGGCTCGGAGCCCCAGCCATGCTGTTCTGGCACACGCAGCCCGAGCACTACAACCAGCACAACTCCGGCAGCTACCTGCGGTAAGGGTCGCGCCGCCGCGGCCCTACAGGCAGCCCCCGGGCTTGGGCCGAGGGCGGGGCCCTGGAGGGGAGCTGCCAGGCCAGGGGTCCCGCGTCCTCGCTGCGCCCCTGCCTCCCCGCTGTCTGCCCTTTGGGGACTGAGAGGGAGGTCTGCCCAGGGTCCTTCCTGCGACCGACAGACCTTCCCTGGTGGGATCCGACGCTCGCAGTGGACCGCCCTCCGGGAAGTCGGGTTTACGGAGCCTAGCGCTTGTGAGGCTGCTCCCCTGACGACCCCCAGCGGGAGCGCAGCACGCGTCTGAGGCCGCAGCCTCCCGGGGGCGGTCAGTCAGCCCCGACTCTCCTCTCCCTGCTCGCGTCGGAGAAGAGGGAGCGTCCAGCCATCAATCTGGAGTCTGTCCCAGGAAGTCAAGTCCCCTTCTCTTTGCCCCTCTCCGCCCGGGTCCCTCTCCGAGCCTCGGGTCCTCGCCGCTGTCCTTGATCGGGCCGAGGGGCGAGTGAGCGGCCAGCGTTGACCTGCTCTCGGCCTCGTGGGCAGTCGGTGGCGGCGGAGGACTCGGGGGGGACCGGTTGCCTCCTCCCACCAGGTGGTCTTGCCAGTTTGGGCCCGAGGCCCGCACGTTTATTGCCCTTGATGGAAATCTTTTTTCTTCTGCAGGGATTTGACTAGTGCTCTTCAAAGGGAAAAGTAAGTCCTGCCTGTTTTGCAGTCCTCTCTCCTCTCCCCTTTAAGGAAGTGGCACCCCCACCCCCCACCCCATAGCTTCAGTTCCTGGAGAATTGTTTTTCCCTGTTGTGCAGCTGGCCCCGGTACTAATGGGCAGTCATTTCACTTTCTGAACTCGCCTGAGCCAGCTTTAGCCTGTCCTTATTTCCATCCTAGTCACAGTTTATGAAATGTGCCTAATTTAACCCAAAGGGCATTTGGTAGGAGCTCAGAGAAAGTGAGTTGAGTGGGACCTCGGGACCCGCTGGTGCTGACAGCCCCAAAGTGAGAGCGACCTGAGTGCTTTATTTTGTATTTCTGGCCCCAAGAAGTTCCACTCAGATTTAGCAGTACAGGTGCTTTGTAAATCTTGGCTTTTGATAGATGTTTGTCCCATAGACCTCTGTGAAGAAATCCCCATTCTAAAAGGCAAAGGAGTTTAACTGCTAAGTCTGCTGGTTTTTATTCTTGGGCCAGAATAATAGGAGATGGCGTAAATCTATAGAGTCTTAATTAAGAACTGACATTCCCTGCTGACCCCTGCGATGTCACCAGAGGGAAGCTGCTCTGGGGGATGTTGGACGCCCACTGGGCAGATGTCAGTCCTGGGCAGACGATGGTGTCCATCCACTTACATGAGATGAGGCAATGGAATACTTTGCCATTGTACTGTCTGGTACTGTTTTAGTTGTAATGTTACCTGAATTTTTGCTTGTGGCCATTAGGTCTGTTGCCATACCTCTGAAATGAGTTTGAAGGTGACCCTGAGGGCAGAAGTGAGTGGATTTAAAACTTCCTGGACACTGAAAATGTCATCTCTTTCAGGAATAATTTTTCTCGTGTGTGTGTGTAGCGGGGGGGGGGGGGTGCCCCTGCCACTGAGATGGGAATTTGTTTGCGGAGCACTTCAGATACCTTTTTAGGATTTTGTTATTGCATTAAGCAGGGTGAGGTGGGTTGGGAGTTGGGGTGAAAGGTACTATAAAGCCATATTGATTTCTAGGGTTATTTGGGACGTGGATAAAGAAGCATTTGGTCCACATGCTTTAGTTAACTTCTTGGCAGCTGGGGTTTTCACCCTGGTAGAGGTTGACCTTGGGGAAGGCCAAGGTGAGGGTCAGTGAATATGCCCCTGGCCCCCTGGCTCTAGAGTGGAGGTCTTGTCCCTTTCTTTGGTTTCTGCAGTTTTATTTTTGGTCCTCTCCTGACTGTGCAGCACCTCTGCAAGTTTTCAGACCTTCCCAGGGGGAATGACCTTTACCCCCTTCTCCCCTCCTTCTGTTTGATGTTCTTGTGACTTTTATTCTTCAGCAAATAAGGATGCCAGGCTTGAAACAAGTTACTGTTGAGTGATGGTTCTTACCACCACCCCCCAACTTCCACTTTTCTTTTCTTCTTTAATTTAAAGGCAGCAGCTCATGGATTATTAACATGGTCTGGGCAAACATGAAAGTATGCAATCCCGGGTGGGCAGGCCTGCCTGCTTCCCCCCTGTTCCTAGGTAACCACTTGGGCTGGGAGTGCACCCCAGTGTGGTCAAAGGAAGTTGTGGTGTGCAGGAGTCAAGACTGCTGTCCCCTTGTCGGTGGGCAGCGGATGGTGGCAGGGGATGTTTTCTAGGTGTGGCCCAAGCCAGGCTTTTCCTTCTTTTTTTTTTTGTTTTTTAGGGCTGCACCCATGGCGTATGGAGGTTCCCAGGCTAGGGGTCCAATCAGAGCTGCACCTGCCCCCCTGCACCACAGCCATAGCAACACCAGATCCAAGCCACATCCACGACCTATGCCTGAGCTCACCGCAATGGTAACACTGGAGCCTTAACTCATGGAGTGAGGACAGGGATCTAGCCCGAATCCACATGGATTCTAATCAGGGTTCATTACCGCTGAGCCACAATGGGAACTCCCAGACTCTTCCTTGGGAGACGTGGTCACACCTGCCCGGGTGTGTGTGGGATTTGTGTTTTAGAGATACTTGTTTATTGTGCTGTGTGAGGAACTGATTGTACCAGTGACTCTGCTGTTTTACAGAGTTAAGCGGGGTCAGCGAATCGGGTTCGTGACCCTGGACACTTGAAGGGAGGAGGTTATCAAGATAAAGGCACTGGCACTTTTTTGGGCATAATTTCTGTGCCGTTTATAACCTAGAGAGCTGGTTAGGAGCCTGTCCTGGTTGCAGATCATTCATGTTCTCAGGGATTTCTTTTTCCCTTGTGAAGATATTTAAACAATAGACCTAGAGACAAGTTCTTGGGTTATAGGCTGATTTTTTTTTTTTTTTGGCTCTGATGGGGATTTTTGTTTAGAGGTGGAGGAAAAGAACCTTTGAGCATCTGAGTATTTTCCATTTGCTTAAGAAAACTGAATTGATAGCAAGATCCTTCTTGTTTGCATCTAGGAGATATTAGGATGACCCTTAAAATAGGGGTTATAGGCCAGCAGGCCTTTTTTTTTTTTTTGAAAGGGCAGAGGGATGTATCCGTTTGGGTGATGGAAGCAAACAGCTTCTGCATTTGCATAGTTTACAGAGCCCAGAGGACAGAGTTGTATTGGTCTCAGAAGTGGCCAATAACTAGAATGGTTTATTTTTTTATTTTTTAAATTTTTTAAAGTAGAGTTGATTGACAATGTCTGTCAATTTCTGCTGTATAGCCAAGAGACCCAGTCATACATATATATATATGGATATGTACATATAAATGTGCATGAATATAGTACACATTCTTTTTCTCTGATCTTCCATCATGGAGAACAGTTTGTTTAAAAAACTAAAAATTTTGTTCCGGTTCTTATTCTAAAAGCCAGACTCTCATGGATGGACACCAAGTGGCATCTAATGTTCACTTCATTGCCGCTTTTGTCACAGAGACTTCTGTAATTTGTCGATTTAAAAAATCTCCTTCGTACATTTTTACCGCCCTGATGTTTTGGCTGAATAAATCCCTCGAAGGTCATGGAGTAAAAGTAGAACAGGACTGATTCCCCGTTGGGAAGCATCTTTTGAGTGCTGGTGACCCTGTCTGCGGGGCCATGCACTGTGCTTGGCAGTACTGCCCTTGACCCTGCGGTCTGTGTCCTGGCTCTGGGCCCCTGGGGGCTCGGCTCCTGACCACCTGCTTCCTCCTGTGTGTTGCAGCGACGTCCTTGCTCTGCCCATCTTCAAGCAGGAAGAGCCCCAGCTGTCCCCGGAGACGGAGGCCCGCCTGCCGCCCCTGCAGTATGTGCTGTGTGCTGCCACATCCCCGGCTGTGAAGCTGCACGAAGAGACCTTGACCTACCTCAACCAAGGTAGTGCTGGAGCTCTGGGCCCAGGGACCGCTAGGGGCTGGGGACATCGTCCAGAAGGGCTGGAGACTTTGACCTGAATGACCTGTTGCCTTGTCAGAGAGGGAGAGCTGAGCTTGGGAAAGGAGGCTCTGGTGGCAGATAGCTTCTGTTTCCTGCTCTGCGGCTCCCGAAGCCTCAGTGTCTTCATCTGGAAAATGGACTCATCAGCTATGTTTCACTCAGACCAGATGTGGGTCACAGTCCTGGCACAGGCCCTCCAGGGAGCAGGTGCTCGGTGATGGGCAGCCACGGGGTAACTACTGCTTGCTGGGCCCACAACTGGGGTCCTTTCCTGGACGCAGGTTGAGCGCTGTAGGTATACAGGTCAGCTGCCCCTTCTGGAGCTGCAGAGATGGGAAGGCCCGCCTAAGGCAGCCTGGTGGCCGGGTGCTACATGTGCCAGGCAGGGGCCCTCAGTGGTGGTAGGGACCGGCTTGCTCACAGCGTCCTGAGAGAAAGGGCACATGCTTTGGACTTGGCAAGGCAACCCCAGCCTTTCCCAGCACTGTGGCTTTGAGCTGCCTTTTCTTTTTCTCTGAGCCTCAGTGTCTTCACATGTGAAATGAGATGTGTTGTTTTGTGAGTTTTCAAAGAGTGAAGGTGTGGGAGGTGCCTGTTTGGTTTCTGATGCCCTCATTCAGGACACATGGATCCATGTCCTAACTGATGGTTTCTGTACTGATTATGTGTCTGTGTTTCTTGTACCCCCTCCCCTGGTCACCCCAAGTGGATTAATCACCCCTCCTTTAAAATGGGAAGAGCAGAGGGGCAGGGGCCACAGTGGTTCTGGAACGTGGCACTAAGTGCAAGGAAGTGGCAGTGTGGTTTGTTCTATCCCAGCGGCTTCCTTTCTGCAGAACTTGGGCTCCCCAATCTGGAAGCCAGACCAAGGTGGAAGTCCAGCCTGACCACTGGGCCTAGCTCTGACAGCTGAACTGCTGGCTTCTGGGTCCCGAAGCAGCTCAGGATTAACAGGTGGCCCTGTGTCTGCCTCTGGATGGGATCTGCCTTCCCCCACTGTTGATGTGACCCAGGGATGCTCATGCTTATCCCTGTAGATGGTCCTGCATCCTCAGCTGGTCGCCAGGCCAAGCTCAGTCAGCTCTTGGGTGCCTGGCTCAGGCCCTTAGATCTGTGTTCCAGCTGCTGAAGCTGGTGATCGCTGATGGCCAGTGACCTGGCCGCATGCAAGACTCCCTCTCTGTGTCTGCGCTTGTTTGAGGGTGGAGTGGCTTTGGACGTTCTCCTTTCTCTTTCATGGAAGGTCAAACGTACCAACTTGTGTACCTTAGAGCAGTGGTTTTCCCCTCTGGGCCTCTGCTTTCTCACCAAAGTGTATCATGAAGAAATTGGGTGATGTTTACAAAGCGTCAAGCTTGGGGTGGTGCTTGTTCCTGGCCTGTCCTGGGGCCAAGGTTCTGCTGCTGGACACTGTGTGCGGCCGCCCCCCCCCCCCACTTGTAAGGCTTTGACTGCTCCTTCCCTACTGTAAGGCCTTTGACTCCCCCCCCACCACCCCTGTAAGGCCTTTGACTGCCTCCCTCACCTTTTCTCTGCCCCCTCCCTCATCAACTTGGGACAGTGTTTGGCAGTCAACCTATTAGGTCTTTTTAAAAGACTTATCTTTTACTTAATATAGGTAAGTTAAGAGAAGGGAAAAGAATTGCTCCTATATTAATTTGATATATTTGGTTTCGATCCTTTTTAAGTTATATTTTCTGTATATGTGTGTATGTGTATATATATACATACATTTTTTTTTCTTCTTTGTTTTTTTAGGGCTGCACCCACAGCATATGGAGGTTCCTAGGCTAGGGGTCGAATCGGAGCTACAGCTTCCGGCCTACACCACAGCCACAGCAATAGGGAATCTGAACCATATCTGTCACCTACACCACAGCTCACGGCAATGCCAGATCCTAAACCCACTGAGTATGGCCAGGGATCGAACCTGCAATCTCGTGGTTCCTAGTCGGATTCATTTCCAACAGGAATTCCCAGTTATATTTTCCTGATTATTAAAATAATACATGTTCATGGAGTTCCCGTTGTGGCGCAGTGGTTAACGAATCCGACTAGGAGCCATGAGGTTGCCGGTTCGGTCCCTGCCCTTGCTCAGTGGGTTAACGATCCGGCGTTGCCGTAAGCTGTGGTGTAGGTTGCAGACGCGGCTCGGATCCCATGTTGCTGTGGCTCTGGCGTAGGCCGGTGGCTACAGCTCCGATTCGACCCCTAGCCTGGGAACCTCCATATGCTGTGGGAGCGGCCCAAGAAATGGCAAAAAGACAAAAAAAATAAAAAATAAAAAAATAACATAATAAAATAAAATAATACATGTTCATTATAGAAAATTTGGATCATTTAGAAAAGTATAAAGAAAGTTAAAAGAAAAATTAAAATCTCTAATTTCACTTGAGAATCATTGCTAAACTTATTTTTACATATTTGTATATGTAAAATTAAAATAATGATCATGTTACAGATATATATCCTGTTTTCTTCATTTACTACATTTGTGAACTTTTTCATGTCATTAAAAATGCTCTGAGGAGTTCCCTGTTGGCTCAGCCAATTGAGGATCTAGCATTATAACTGCTGTGGCTCTGGTTACTACTGTGGTGTGGGTTTGATCCTTGCCCAAGAATTTCTGCATGCTGCAGATGAGGCCAAAAGGTACAGTAAAACAAGAAAAAAATGCTCTGAGAACTTAGGTTTTTGTAATGGTTGCATAGTATTTTATTGTTAACTTTGACTAGTCTCATGGTATGGACACTTAATTTTTAGTTGTCATTGTGCGAAATGTTGATTATTATGTTAGATAAATAGATTAGAGGTACACTTACTGGGAGTTCCTGTTGTGGCTCAGGGGGTTAAGAACCCAACTAGTATCCATGACGATGCAGATTTGATCCCTGGCCACACTCAGTGGGTTAAGGAACCAGTGTTGTCGGGAACTGTGGCATCAGTCACAGATTGGGCTTGGGTCTGGCATTACTATGGCCATGGTGTAGGCTGTCAGCAGCAGCTCCAATTTGACCCCTAGCCTGGGTACTTCCATATGTTGCAGGTGCAGCCCTAAAAAAAAAGGAGTACATTTCCTGGATCAAAATGTTTGAGTCAAAAAGCTTTTCAGACATCTTACAAAACTGTCTTCTCAGCAGAATTTACAGGGTAAACTGTCTTCTCAGCAGAATTTACAGGGTAACCAGCAGGGTACGTTTCACTGTCTCTTTCTCATATTGGATTTTGTGGTGTTTCATCTGATGACTAAAACATAGGACTTAATCTAAAACCATCACTTTTATCATTGCTAATGGGGTTGCATATTTAAAAATATATTTGTTGATCTTTAAATTTCTTCATCAGTTATGTTCATGTTCTTTGCACATTTTTTTTTATTGGGATGGTTCTATCTTACCAATTGTAAGAACATACACTGTATGCAGAATATTGGCCTTTTAGTTGCCATAACTTGCAAACCTTTTCCACCTGACCATTTAACTATATTTATTGTGAGATAACTATATCTATGGTGTGAGATATAGGTCATGATTTTTTTAGTGTAGAAATTTAAATATCTGTTGTCAAATCTTTCATTTTATAAAATGATTTTTCTTTTATGTTTAGAATGCCTGCCTATCCCCCCAAATCAGCTCAGTGGTTTCTTAGATTTCATGTAATGATTTCTGAATTTTAATATTGCAGCACATTTGGAATTCTTTTGCAAACAATAATCAGTCATTTAATGATATTTTGGATTATTATTACATAAAATATATGTATTTATTTTTTTCCCCAGCTTTACTAGTGGGATTTATCTTTCGTATGTTGCATTTGGAATTTGTGATGTGATGTAAAGTCTAAGCTTGTTTTTCTAAATAGTTAACCTACTAGTTAATACTCAGTTTATCTTATTCATACTGGTTAAATGCCACTTTTGAAACCTTTAAAAAGCCATATTCTAAAGTATTAATCCAGAAAAGTATAAATATTTGTTCTATACACCTGATATTCACTGATTCTTGCCCCATTTCTTTCTTTCTTTCTTTTTTTTTTAGGGCCACTCTAGTGGCATATGGAAGTTCACAGGCTAGAAGTCGAATCAGAACTGCAGCTGCCGGCCTACACCACAGCCACAGTAACGCTGGATCTGAGGCTTGTCTGTGACCTACACTACAGCTCATGGCAACACCAGATCCTTAACCCACTGAGCGAGGCCAGGAATTGAACCTGTGTCCTCATGGATACTCGTCAGTCTCATTACCGCTGAGCCACAATGGGAACTTCTTGCCCATTTCTAATTGAACTAGTTGTAGCTTGGAAACATGTTTCCATTTTTGGGAGTAGAAGTTTCTTTTATCATTCTTAGCCATTCTCAATCACTTATTCTTATGGATGGATTTACAACCATTGAATCTTCCTTCTATATTTAAAAAAATTTTTATGATATACTTTATAAAATTGTTTCTTGCTTTTATTAAATACTATTCTGATTTTTCTGTTAACATCAAAGCTCTTAAACATTATTTAAAATATCTGCGTATTGTTTCACTATTTTCTCTTATTAATCAGGACAGATTATTGTCATAACTCCTGGAAGAAAACATACAATGTAATTATTTGAGTGTCTATCTTCCGTAGTAGAATGGAAGCTGGTGAGGGCAGAGCCAAGTTTATGTTTTTAACATTGTATCCTCAGCATTAAGCTTGGTGCCTTGAGAGTAGATGCTCCATAAACATTCAGAACATTTAAAAATAAGCATGATTTATTTTATTTCTATGTTGTCTTTCTTCTCACTCTCTCTCTTTGGTTGCTATTATTAGTAATGCTGTACTGGATAGCTTTTTCAGTGTATCTTTTTAATTTTTATTTATTTATTTATTTATTTTGCCTTTTTGCTATTTCTTTGGGCCACTCCCGCGGCATATGGAGGTTCCCAGGCTAGGGGTCGAATCGGAGCTGTAGCCACCGGCCTACGCCAGAGCCACAGCAACACGGGATCCGAGCCACGTCTGCAACCTACACCACAGCTCACGGCAACGCCGGATCGTTATCCCACTGAGCAAGGGCAGGGACCGAACCCGCAACTTCAAGGTTCCTAGTCGGATTCGTTAACCACTGTGCCACGACGGGAACTCCGGTGTATCTTTTTTAAAGTAGTTTATTATCATCTATGTCATGTGACAAGTAAGCATCAGTTTTGAAAAGAAGTAGTTTTGACATACCAGTCAATAGTCAAAACCTTCCTGGTTAATTGAAAAGTTTGCTATTAAGCATCTAATGTTTATTGCACTGGCTCTCTGATGTTTATGCCACTATTTCTCTGAGGCCATCCCATGTCTTCTTTTTTGTAACGATATGTTTAAGGTTCTTGGAGAACTTGGAAGAGATCTGTGAATGAAAAAGTCATTTAAGATCTGTGCTGGATCTGTGAATTAAAAAGTCATTTAAGCTATTGGATGCTCATTTCTCATTGCGGTGTCAGACCCATGCCCTAACATCATGGCTTGCATAAGGTGTGTTACTTAACGGGTGTCCTATCACCAAGCCCAGTGGCTAATTTTGGATACAGTGAAATGGTCTGGGAAGCCAACACTGTCCTCTTCCTCTGAAATGGAGTCCTAAGGAAAAGGGTATATAGCTGTTGAGTGGAGGTCTGCAAACTCCCAGATCAGTCTCTTTGCCAGTGGCCAAAGGTCACTGTGGAGACAGATCTTTCCTGAAGGCTGGAGCCAGAGGGAAGGGATGAAGGAGGCTGTGGGGGAGGAGTCTGGGAGATCAGAAGAAAGAGACCCTCAAGGCAATCTGTGCAGGGAATTCTGACTTTGAGATAAGAGCAACTTTGCAAGCATGGCTTGTTATGGAGAAAGCTTTGGTATTTCCTACCAAAGCAGCCCTCGAATCTTAAATATAGTGATGGATTTTCACAATAGGTACAGTCATTCATTCATGGAATAAAACTTCCTGTCCACTGGAAGGAGAGGATAGCTCCGGGAGAGAGAGAAAAGCCATGTGGAAAGGCAAAAATGGGTGAGGGTGGGGATGCAGTTAAGCATCACACTGTGAAGACTCCTAATCCATTCAGGAGGACTAGGGTTTGGGACATAAGGAAGAGTTCGAATGATATATGGCGGGAGAGGTAGACCAGATGGCCAAGGTCTCCAGTTGCCTTTCTGAGGCTGGTCCTTTGGGCAGTGCCTCCAGCTCTTCCTGTGTAAGATGGAGGAAATAGAATGCCTGCAAAGTAGGTGCTATTGTGTAGCTAAAATGAGTTAATGCATGAAGAGCACTGAAAACGGTGTCTGGCACATAATAAGCACTAACACATTAGCCATTATTAACAATAGAGTGATACATGTTTTCCCTGTTTGGAAGTTAACATGCTCAACAAATTGGGACATTGATTTTTTTAACTATTTTAATCCTTTCTTTTCCTAATTGAAAGATTAACGCAGAGTTGGTGCTAGAACTAAGAACTGTACTTAGAACTGAAAGGTGGTAGCCTGGGATAGATTAAAGGCAATCAGGTCTGCTGAACTTTTCTGTTTGTTCTCCATTCACTGTACAACCAGATAATAAACATAACTCACAGGAGGCATTCCTATGCAGGGTGTTAAAATACCATCTTTAAAATTGCGATTACAAAAAGCATGGGACTCTTAAGTGGTGTGAACTGTTGGGTGAAGGATTATTTAATTGGGAGGTGGGGACCCCGCCTTTAGAATAGCAAAGCATTTTCTGGTCTTCTCTTTGGAGTAATATCCCCACAATGGATCCTTCCCCCTTTATGGAAGGCAGGCTGAGAGAAGCGAGATCAGGCAGGCATAGGGAGAGGTTGAGTACTGGTGTGACTGTGAAGACAGTTCTGGAAAGGGAGGCCCCTGCTTCTCCCAGGACTTCAGACAGGCAGGATTCTAGTCTGGTACTTCCGGGAGCTGTGCTCACCCCCTGGAACTCCTGTGGCAGCTCCCAGGGAGGGCATGTGAAGGAAGGAGCCAAAATGGGCCAGGAGAAAAATGCCTCCTTGAACAATGACAAAAACCCCACAATCAGTTCTCCTATCCTACCCCAACCCTTCAAGCTCTCCACTCACAGGGACCCGAGGGAATGGCCAGGAGATAAGAACCCCCAGCTGGAAGTCTTATCTTCCTGGATCCTAGAACTGAGGCAGAAGGCAGCTTCTGTTCTAGGGCAATCACTTAACCTCTAGGATCCTCGGTTTCCTCATCTGTGGGATTAGGCCCGTTTCATTTTGTGGGTTGCTTTGAAAATGAAGTGAATAACAACTCTTTCGTAAATACTGCACACATATCCCCCCCCCCTTTTTATCAGTGGCTTTGAATTTAAGGAATGAGGCAAAGGATTAGCTACTTTGTTATTCTTCCTCTGTAGCTGAAGTTGCCTTTCCAGATTAATTTTTAGCCTGAAGTTTGGGAATATAAACTGAGGAAACCAAATGACCCTTAAATACATGACTTTTCTTTTTTTTTTTTTAAAAAAAACGCTTTTTCTCTTATTCTTTGCTGAATCTAAAAATAGCACCTACTTCTTGTACAACAGCCAAACAGTAGAGAAATTTGTACTCTTAAAAAGCTTCCCATAATCCCACTTTCCAGATTTTTCTTAGTCACATATTAACCTGTATATGTCTAATTGTATAGTCACACATTAACCCAGCTATGTCTAATTATACAGGCACATGTACATGTATACTTACAGAAATGAGTGCGTCTCTTTCTTTTTAAGAAAAATGAGATGTTAGGTATACTATTTTAGCAACTTTTTTTCCTTCCCTCCAATGTGTCTTCAAAGTCTTTCCACCTGGATACATTAAAAAACAAAAAACAGGAGTTCCCGTCGTGGCGCAGTGGTTAACGAATCCGACTAGGAACCAAGAGGTTCGGTCCCTGGTCCCTGCCCTTGCTCAGTGGGTTAACATCCGGCGTTGCCATGAGCTGTGGTGTAGGTTGTAGACTCGGCTTGGATCCTGCGTTGCTGTGGCTCTGGCGTAGGCCGGTGGCTACAGCTCCGATTCAACCCCTAGCCTGGGAACCTCCATATGCCGAGGGAGCGGCCCAAGAAATAGCAACAACAATAACAACAAAAAAGACAAAAGACAAAACAAAAACAAAAACAAAAACAAAAAAACAAAAAAAAACAAACCTGATCTTTACTGGTTACATTATGATCCATTGTCTGGATGTTGCATAATTTGTTCATTTGAAGAACATTAAGCTTGTTTCCATTTTTTTTCCATAACTACACCCAGCACTCCAGTGAACATTCATGTACAGATATCTTTGTGCTTAAGCAGAAGTGAGAGTATCTGTATGTAGAATATCTAGATATCTAGAAATAGATAGAAATAGAATGGCTGGCCCAAAATTATGATAGATGCTGCCATATTGCCAAGCAATGGAGTCAATGAAGTTGTACCAATTTGTACTTTTATGAGCGATACTTATCTGAATAATTGTTTATTTCCTTCTTCTTTATTATCTTTCTTCCATCTCTACACACCTGGAATACAAATTCCCTAAGGGCCGAGACCTTGGGTATCTTGTTCACTGCTGGTCCTAGCCTGGTGCCTGGCATATAGAACTTCTTTGAATGAATGAAGCATGTCTGTTTTTCTATCCTTTTGACAATGTGTTGTAACCTTTGATAATTAGTGGGGGAAATATAAGGTATTCCTGTTTTAATTTGTACTTTCTCAAGGATGTTGAATATTTTCTCATCTTTCACTTGATTCTTTCTATTCTTTTTGCCTTTCATCTGATTGACCCATTTTTTCAAGTGGGATTTTTTCATCCTTTTCTTATTGATTTGTAAGGGCTCTTTGCATATTTGGGATAATGGGTGAGCTATTTTCTTTTTTTTATTTTTTATTTTTTAATTTTTTTTAAATTTTTTTGTCTTTTGTTGTTGTTGTTGTTGTTGTTGCTATGTCTTGGGCCGCTCCCTCGGCATATGGAGGTTCCCAGGCTAGGGGTTGAATCGGAGCTGTAGCCACCGGCCTACGCCAGAGCCACAGCAACGCGGGATCCAAGCCACGTCTACAACCTACACTACAGCTCACGGCAACGCCGGATCGTTAACCCACTGAGCAAGGGCAGGGACCGAACCCGCAACCTCATGGTTCCTAGTCGGATTCGTTAACCACTGCGCCACGACGGGAACTCCTGAGCTATTTTCTTATGCTTTCATATATTTTATTCATTTTTCTGTCATTTGTTAGCTTGTTCTTTATTTTACTTTTTTTTTTTTTTTTTTTTAGAAAAGTTTTCCCCCAGTCCTTTATACTTTGGAACTTATTTTGGTATGTAAGGAATGAAGTAGGAATACAACCCTGTAAGTTTCCAAATGACATTATATTGGCCTAAATAAATAAATGTGGGGAGTGTTCATTTGGTAGAATACTATGCAACTATAAAAAGCATGAAGTTGGTCCTTATGTATATCCATGAAGGATATCCAGCATGTGCTATTTAAAAACAACCATTTTCTCTCTGCTGGTAATACCAGTTTGAATGATACTATTAATTGTCCTTTCTTAGAATCTTGGTGGCAGATTGAAATCTGGGAATTTTGGTGTTGTGTATACCCAAGTCCCAGTTCTGGCTCTCTGTTCATTCCCAAGTTACCAAGCGTGTCAACTGTGTTTTCTGTAAAATGGACGTAACACCTATTTCAGGTGTTGTCTTGAGAATTAACTGAGATATTTGTTGTTGTTTTCACTGTGCAAGGATACTTTATTTTGGCTACATGAAATTTGGAAATGTTTTCTCAGCAAAGAATTTTATAAACCACATAACAAAGGTTGAAAAAAGAAAACAAAATAAGGACCAGATGTTTTCCTAAATGTCAACTCCCCTTATTAATCTATGAATGAATCAACTAATAAAAATACTAAAAAAGTTAGCTGGGGTTTTAGTTGTTGTTGATTAGGTTTTTTGATTTCTATGTTTTTAAAACTAATCAACATTTATGGAAATAAATATGGGGTTCCTTGTACACATTTATTTATTTCTCCCTCCCTCCCTCTCTTCTTTCCTTCCCTTCCTTCCTTCCCTTTCTTTCTTTCTTTCTTTCTTTCTTGGCCACACCTGTGGCATGTGGAAGTTCCCAGGCCAGGGACCCAACCTGCACCACAGCAGTGACCCAAGCCACTGCAGTAACAATGATGGATCCTTAACCTGCTAGGCCACAAGGGAACTCCTTATACAGTTTTCTTCTCACATCTCATCATGTAGAAATGATTTTCAATGTTTCCAAGGTCTCCTCCTGGTTTTGTCAATTATGCTTTAAGCAATAGTGGACCACTTAATTAAATTTAGAGATAATACTTAAACAACTTAATCCCAGAGAGTCCAAGGAGCTCAGAATGATGTATTCTCAAGAATTGTGTTAAAAGTCATCTGTATTCTGTGTCAACTGAAGAAAAAAAAAAAAAAGCACAGCCTAAAAATTGAGACTTATGTTTACTTAAGCCCAGGAGGCAGCTTCTTAGATAACTCTGAGGGACAGCTCTGCACAGTCAAGGGAGGAGCCAGGATATACAGGAGTTTTTGCAACAAAGACCAGGTAGCCGGAGCATCAAAAGATTACTGTTAATTAAAGAAAACCAAGATATCTCAAGTTAAGGAATTTAGTGCTTTTCTATGTATGGGAAGAGGCAAGGGTCTGGGCTCACTGAATCATTCCTTTGATGTGCACCTCGGCTATCTGGGGCCAGCATCCTGGCCTCCCTCATCCAGAGTCCCTTCAGGGCTCACCGTTGGGGGTGGCTACAGTGGCTGATGGCTTGATGGCGGCAACATCCTTTGTTTACTGATATGGTGGGTAACATTTTTTTCATTGACTTATGGAGACACCATATTAGACAATTAAAATATGAGAACAAATTCAGCATCAGTTAAACAATGCATTGAATGCAGTAAGCCTCCATCAGAATTAATTGAAAGAGAAAAGGCATATCAGTACTCCTTCAGAGCTCAGAGGTGGGCTGCTGTAAACCCAAATCCAGCCTCCCTCTTACCCTGAATCACTGAGCCCTCTCTCCTGCTCCTATGGGGACCTGACGATGCAGAAGATGTCCTGATTTGTTTTCAATCAAGGTTTGATTATTTTTTGGGTATTGTGGGGCCAAAAGATAAAGAGACATTACCATGAAAAAGGTAGTTTGTTACTCACAGTTCCCAAAAGGAGGACACAAGTTACAAGTCACCCCCCACCCCCGACCCCCTGCAAGGCCATGGGGAAAAGCACCAGGGTCAGTCAGGAGCAGAGGGAGTGAGGGGAGAATGCGGGCAAGACCCCTTCTCGTGGTTTCTAGGGGAAGGAGGGGCGAGATATCAGGGCAGAAGGGCTGGCTCTGCTTTTCTGGTGCCAGGCTCTGGGATGACTAGAGTGAGGGACAGTGGCCTGGAATGTGATGTTCTGTGAAAGCCTGACAAAGGATGAGGTTGGGGTAAGGGCTCTGCATTGGTTGGTTTGCATATGGGAAGCATCCTCCAGACTAGTTAAACCCTAGGAATTGGCTAGTCCTGGGAGGGGCAGGATTCAGAGCGTTCTGATGTCAAAGCATCCTGGTTCATTTAAAATGCCCTGACTTTCTTGGGCACTGCCTTGGGCTACAGGGAGAATTACAGGCACAAAACGACCACATGGTAAAAGCTGGATTTCACTTTTTTTTTTTTTTTGGTCTTTTTGTCTTTTTAGGGCTGCACCTGTGGCATATGGAGGTTCCCAGGCTAGGGGTCTAATAAGAGCTGTAGCCGCTGGCCTACGCCATAGCCAAAACAACATGGGATCCAAGCCACGTCAGTGACCTACACCACAGCTCATGGCAACGCCAGATCCTTAACCCACTGAGCGAGGCAAGGGATCGAACCCGAGTCCTCATGGATGCTAGTCAGGTTCGATCACTGCTGAGCCATGACGGGAACTCCTGGATTTCACATTTTAATTCAGCCATTTTTAGTTGTTGCAAGCATTCCATGCCCCTTATTTTATTTTATTTTTTGGGCTGTGCCTGCAGCATGCAGAGATTCCTGGGCCAGGGATCAAACCCATGCCTCAGCAGTGACCCTCACACAGCAGTGACAATGCCAGATCCTTAACCTGCTGAGCCACCAGGAAACTCCACCGTTTCCCGCCCTCACCTCTATTGAGCTTTTTCTCAGGCATCACACAACCATCAACACATTTTCTGGAGCTATTTTCTTGTGGGAGCTGATCCATCCACCTCTGATTTCTGCAGGTCTCTGCCATCTTCCTGTAGGAGTCAAGGTTTTGAAGTTTTTGTACACTCTGAGATGCTTCTATGTCTCAGCAATCAATTCCCTCCTCCACTGGTTTCCTGCAAAGTGGCATTTCATGATTTTGATGGCATTCAGCAGTGTTGTGTTTCAGCTGGAGGTGGTTTTTGTTTGTTTGTTTGTTTGTTTGTTTGTTTTCTGTCTTTTTGCCATTCCTTGGGCCGCTCCCGTGGCATATGGAGGTTCCCAGGCTAGGGGTCTAATCGGAGCTACAGCTGCCGGCCTGCACCAGAGCCACAGCAACACCAGATCCAAGCCGTGTCTACAACCTACACCACAGCTCACGGCAATGCCAGACCCTTAACCCACTGAGTGAGGCCGGGGATTGAACCCACAACCTCATGGTTCCTATTTGGATTTGTTTCAGCTGCGTCACGACAGGAACTCCTTCAGCTGGAGCTTTTGTGTTTGTGTTTGGCTGTTAGTCTTCTTAAAAAAATGTTAATTGGCATAGAGTTGACTTCCATTGTTGTGTCAGTTTCAGGCGTACAGCACCGGGATTCAGTTCTATGTATACACATATCCATTCTTCCTCAGATTCTTTTCCTGTGTGGGTTATTATGATATTGAGTTCCCGTGCTCTACCGCAGGTCCTTGTCAGCTGGAGCTTGTTGAATCTGCCTGTGCATTTTCATACTGTAGAGATGCCTGCTCTGGTTGGAGATTTTGGATTTGAGCTGCAAGGGCTCCAGGCATTTGATTCTCTGTAAAACTACTCTGTTTTTTCGTTGACCCCTGAGGGATTATCTCAGTTTGCATTTTCTGATTCACTGTGGTTGCCTGACGCCAAGTTGCCCTCACTCATGTAATCTCTCAAGGGATCAGGTGGGTTTATCATCTTCAGAGAGTTTAGCTGGCTCGCTTTATCGTTGCCCTTCTGTACCCTTTTGTATACTCAAAAAAAAAAAAAAAAAAAGGGTTCCTTCCACTTACCCGCCCTTTCCTTCCCTTTAGTATCTTCTCGGGCCAACGGCTTCACTGTTTTCATCAGAACCATTTGCTATTTCCATCTGATGGTCTGCAATTCTTTCAAGATATGTTGAAGTCAGTCTGGGCCTGAAATCACTGGAATGATTTAGAGGCCTCCGCAAGTGACTGTGTCTGGCCTTCCAGATGGGCTCTCATCACTCCATGAAATGAAGTTTTGTGGTCGTTCCCTGGCAGCTAGTGGTTAAAGGATCTGGCATTGTCACTGCTGTGGCTTGGGTCACTGCTGTGATGTGGGTTCAATCCCTGGCCCAGGAATTTCTGCATGCTTTGACCAATAAATAAATAAATAAAAAGAAAAAAAGAAACTTGGGGACTTGCTTTCTGGTCCCTGTTGAGGTATCCCCCAGTGCAAAGGTGGACCCAATCGCATCTTTTTGTTTCCTTTTTTCTTTTCTTTAGGGCCTCACCTGAGGTATATGGATGTTCCCAGGCTAGGGGTTGAATCGGAGCTGCATCTGCAACCTACAACACAGCTTGTAGCAACGCTGGCTGGATCCTTAACTCACTGAATGAGGCCAGGGGTCAAACCCACATCCTCTCAGAGACAATGTCAAGTCCTTGGCCTGCTGAGCCACGATAGGAACTGCCCCCCTGCCCACCCCTTTTCTGGCTGCCCTACAGCATATGGATTTCCTGGGCCAGGGATCAGATCTAAGCCACAGTCGTGACCTGCAGCAATGACGGATCCTTAATCCACTCTGCCAGGGCAGGGGATTGAACCTTCATCCCAGTGCTCCAGAGACACTGGCTATCCCATTGCACCACAGTTGGAAATCCCCAACTGCATCTTTATTAAATGTTGTCCAGCACTCGGTAATGGGCTTTGTACCATCAGAGGACAAGCCCCTGCTGCCGTGGTCTTGAGGGCTTCTGTAATGCACTGAATCTGCTCACTGACTAGACACACTCCTCAGCTTGGGCAGAACAGCGCCTACCCCCCCAAAGTACCTTGGTTTTTTACCATAAAAATAGTCAAAGGGATGCATGCTGTTTCAGGGGAAAGTTTCAGGGGAAAGTCAAATGGACTTGAGCCTCATTCCTGTAATTTGGACAACCTCGTCAGACCATTTCTGGTCAGAGCAGCCTTGGCCTGGCCAGTGGCTTGGGTGCTACAACTCCTGCCTAGGAGCTCAAGCATCCTACTCTTAGGCTAGACCTGGGCCTGGCTGCTAAGACAGACCATCAAGGGCCAGGAGGGGCAGTGGGGTTCATGTGTAATTGATTTCATTTTGGTCACTGCACAGGCAGGAAGGGTTAGGATTTGTATGGCATCGTGGGAAGATAATCATATTTTGAACTATGGATAGAATTACTCAGAAGAGTGTGTTTAGAAAACAAACTTAGGGTTACTGAAGGGGAAGAGGGGGTGGTAGTAAAGGAGGGATTAGTTCGAAATTTGGGATTAGCAGATAAAAACTACTCTATATAAAATAGATAAACAACAAGGTCCTATTGTAGAGTCCAGGGAACTATATTCAGTATCTTGTAATAAACATCATGGAAAAAAAGATGAAAAAGAATATGTAAGTATATTCCGGGAGTTCCCATTGTGGCACAGTGGTTAACGAATCTGACTAGGAACCATGAGGTTGCGGGTTCGATCCCTGCTCTTGCTCAGTGGGTTAAGGATCTGGCGTTGCCGCGAGCTGTGGTGTAGGTCGCAGACGCAGCTCAGATCCCACGTTGCTGTGGCTCTGGCGTAGGCTGGCAGCTACAGCTCCAATTAGACCCCTAGCCTGGGAACCTCCACATGCCGTGGGAGCGGCCCAAGAAATGGCAAAAAGACAAAAAGACAAAAAAAAAAAAGAGTATATTTCATATGGCTCAGTGGTCACAACACCAACTAGTATCCATGAGGATGTGGGTTCGATCCCTGGCCTCCCTCAGTGGGTTAAGGATCTGGCATTGCCATGAGCTGTGGTATCGGTCACAGATGAGTCTCAGATCCCACACGGCTGTGGCTGTGGTGTAGGCCGGCAGCTGCAGCTCTGATTAGGCCCCTGGCCTGGGAACTTCCATATGCCACAGGTGCAGCCCTAAAAAAAAAAAAAATTAATTAAAAAAAAAAGAATGTATGAGCCCCTTTGCTGTACACCAGAAACTAACCAACATTGTAAATCAACCATACTTCAATAAAACTGAAAAAGAATGTGTACAGATTTTCTTCTCTGAATAGGGAGGGTGTTTTGTGTTTTGTTAAAGGAGGCATTGTCCAGGAGTACTTACCGTGATTGTTCCAACCCCTTCATTTCATGAGAGAGGGAGGAAGCTCGGCAGAAAGGTGGAGCTGCCATTTACTCCACCTCCTTCTTCTTAGGACTGGGTTCCTGTCACGGTTCCCTGGGGGTGGGGTGGGGTGGGTATGCTTCCTTGCAAAACTATCTGGCCATGGAGCCTCTAGTTTGGGTGGGTGGGTGTGTCCTGGTTAGAGGCTGGAGATGGGCAGCTTCCGCTTTACCCTTACCTGTCTCATGTGGGCGTGTCCTGTGGGCTTCCTGAGAAGCCCCCTGTCACTGATGGGGAGGGAGGGGTCTGGAGAGTGGGGCTGACTCATCAGTAAGCACAATGGGTTCCGGGCAGTCTCCTGGAGGGCAGGCTGCTGTCTTCTCTCCAGAGTGGCTCTGGAGCAGGGTGTGGGCCTTGGACTGCCAGCATCAGTCTCCTGGAGTGTGTGCTTCCTGCTGTGTTAGACCTGGAGCTGCAGGAACCTGTTTTCACCAAGCACCCCTGTGATTGATGCTTAGGTCTCCTAGGAACTGGGATACTGCTCTTCGCCACCCCTTCCAGAAAGAGACCTGGACCTTGTGAGGGCAGGTGGGGCTGGCCCCACTCTTGGCTCTGTGCTTTGCAGGTAGAGGACCTCTCTGCAACCAGCCTGGTGCTCTGTGCTCAGGCAGACCTGGGAGGTCCTTGACCTTCCTCTCCTGTGGGCAGCATGTGGTCTTCAGCCAGTACCCAGGCCCTGGAAGCGTCCCTCTGGGTGGTTAGGGGACCCTGTGTCCTGAATGGGAAGAAGAAACGGTACCTGCTCTGGGTTTCACAGAGGTGGACCAGAGGCGATTCCTCCAGTACTGGGGCTGGAGGGGGTCTGAGATGCCATCTCTGATGTCTTGCAACTGAAAATGTCCACGGACCAGGGTCCCCTGAGAGCTGGGTAGAGATGTTGTAGAATCTAGAGTTCTCCTGTAGCACAGTGGGCTAAGGATCTGGCGTTGCACTGTAATTGCTCAGGTCACTGTTATGGTGCAGGTTCAACCCCTGGCCTGGGAAATTCTTCGTGCTGTGGGCATGGCAAAAAAGAAAAAAAAATGCAGAATCTAGGGTCTGCTGCAGGACTACTGAGTCAGAACCTGCATTTTCCTGGAAAGTTACCAGGTGATTTATGAACAATTTTATTTTTATTTTATTTTATTTTGTTTTTTTATTTTTTAATTAAAAAAATTTTAAATTAAAAAAATTGTTTTCTTTTATTTATTTTTAAATTTTATTTAGTTTAAAAAGTTCTTATTGTTCCCATTGTGGCTCAGTGAGTTAAGAACCTTACTAGTATCCACGAGGATGAGGGTTTTATCCCTGGCCTTGCTCAGTGCGTTAAGGTTCCAGCATTGCCTTGAGCTGTGGTGTAGGTCACAGATGCGGCTCTGATCTTGCGCTACTGTGGCTGTGGTGTAGGCTGGCAGCTGCAGCTCCGATTCGACTCCTAGCCTGGACACTTCCATGTGCCACAGGTGCAGCCCTAAAAAGACAGAAAAAAAAAGTTTTTTTTTTTTTTTTTTTTTTACTGTTCCAGGGCAGACAGTGAAGCCAGCAGGTGCTCCTGAGAACACAGGCCCCCAGCCTCCCCTCACCCCCACCCCCAGGGGCTGCTGCTCTGTGCCTGTCTCCCAGGAGGGTAGGTCACATGCTCACCTAGACTGGATGCCTTTGCCCTGCCTCAGTGTTGCTGCCCTCGCCCTTGCCTTCTCCACTCTGAGCAGAGGCTGAGTTAGTTCCCTGAGCTGTTCTGTCCCTCAGCACCACTCCCCTGGGAGCCGTGGGATTGTCCTGACAAGTCCTGTGTGCCCTGACCAGTGACTGCCCCTGAGGGTCCTTATCGTATCAAGGCTGAAATAGAAAATGGGGCTGCCAGGGGCTGGATGGTGGTGGCTGGAGTGAGGGACCTGAAGGATCTGGCTCCCACTTTCATGATCTTGGCCATCAAGGGCCTAAGAACATGAGGACACTCCCAGCCAGGGACACAGTTCCTGATGGGCAGCGCTGGGAGGTGAGGTGCCCGAGTGAATCACAGTTCTGACTTTATCTTAGAGATTTGGTTTCCTACTCTTAACTGTCCTTTGACCTACTAACTTACCTGTTCGCACTGCTCCCACCTGTGTTGGAGGGTACCTGTTTCTTCATACCCTTGCCTGGACTGTGTTGTCAGCCTTTTGAATCTTTCCTAATAGGCACATGGAAAATAAGCTCCGCCTTTTACTTTGCTTTTACTGCCTTGCCATGGACTGTTATGAGTGAAACTGAGCCATCTTCTCAGATACTTGTAAGCTCCTTGCATTGCTTTTCCTAAAAACCTGTAGTTTATGCCTATTTTTCTCCAGCCCCTTTGCTTATCAATCTGCAGGAAGCGCTGGACTAGGTTGAACCACACCATTGACCATGTTGTAAATCAGAACAGTCGACTATCCACAGTTTCATGTTGCTCATTTTTCCGAGATTAAGGGTTCTGTTCAGTGGTGTGGTGAGGTAGAAGTTCGTTGTGCAGAATGTAGTGAATTTCCTGTGAACAAGTCATAACCAAGCATAGAATAAGACAGGAGAAAAGATGCCATTCCTAGTACTAAGAGCGAAATCAAACCAGTTTAAAAGATGTTCATCAAAACAAAACAAAACAAAACAAAAAACGAAAAAAAAAGAAAAAAAAAAGGAGTTCCTGTGGTGGCGCAGTGGTTAACGAATCTGACTAGGAACCATGAGGTTGCAGGTTCAATCCCTGGCCTTGCTCAGTGGGTTAAGGATCTGGCATTGCCGTGAGCTGTGGTGTGGGTTGCAGACGCCGCTCGGATCCCACGTTGCTGTGGCTCTGGCGTAGGCTGGCAGTTATAGCTCTGATTTGACCCCTCGCCTGGGAACCTCCATATGCCGCAGAAGCAGCCCTAGAAAAGACAAAAAAAAAAAAAGATGCTCATCAGTTGTCTGTGGGTCCGAAGACCTCTGATTCACAAACAGCTGGTGGTGTGTATGAGCACGGGTCCACCCTGGTCTGTGAGCCACAGGTCTGGGTGGGGCTTGGGAATCCAGAGCATTTGGGGAGGAAAGAGAGACAAATTTTTGACTCAGTCAACTACTGAGAGTTCCTGCTTACCTTTTCCCCAGTTGCTGTCTACATCTGGTCATTGGATCACAATGATAAGAAAGAGCTTTTCTCTTCTCTACCGCTAATTTATTCTTTTAGGTGTTTATTATATTAGTATAGACCAGTGGATATTTATTTTATTCTCTGTGTTGAAATTCAGTTCTTAAATTGTTTCAGTGGTGGCTGTCAGGGGTTCCTTCAGATTGCCTCGCAGGATGCTCTGATGTGCCCCCATCCCTTTTTGTGGCATTTCCTCACTTTGGGGATTACAAGATGCGTAGTACAATCTCAGCATCTTCTGTGTTCCCTGCCCCCGCCTGGGAAACAATCCCTTCTTTAAGGTGTCTTCAAGATATGATTTATTCTTCTGCTTTTTTTTTTTTTTGGTTGCCCCATGGGATATGGAGTTCCCAGGGGAGGGATCAGATTCTCCTTCATGCAAACACACACAGCTTTACTATCTTCCAAGTATTTATTGGGAATGTGTTGTATGCCAGGCCAGGAGCCCGGTCCCTGGCATTCATAAGTGGCTGTGAGGAGGTTAAGGGTCAAGGTCAGACAGGTGATGGGCTGTCAGGATCAGGACTCAGGTTTCTGGCTGGCAAAGCCTTGCGCTGAAGCGTGCCTTGGGTGTGAACTTTGTGTCGATGCACTTGCTGAGACTGCGCATATGCAAGTGACAAGACAGACCACGTGTGCTGGTGGCACTGTGTGCAGCACTGCTTTATCCGTCTGCTGTTATTTAAGTACCATTTGCATCCAGCCCTCCTTTCTCTGAGAGGTAATGATGGCCTCCATGATGTTTTAAGTGGCATTAATCACCTAAAGCAGTAACTGTTGGCAAGTAAACAACCTGTAAATCTTGGCTGGCCCGGGCAATTGCCTCCTGTTCTGGGAACATGGTGATCCAGGCAGGAGGCCCTGCACTAGGTTCCACTTGCTGGGCAGGAGCACCTGGTGGGCACGGCCCAGCCTGGCCCAGGGAGGGGAGCGGGGTGGGGGTGGGGTTTCCTGGGGCAGCCGTACCCCCACCCCCAGATGGTCAAGAAGAGAATCGGATAGCCTGAGGGCTTGTTCCAGCTGGGCTGCCTCAGGCTGTGTGACCTTGAATGGCCTTGGGTGGCCAGCTCTGTACTGGAGAGGTAGAGGGGATGTGGCACCAAGAACAGTGGCCAGGGCACGGGCAGCGCTCTGCGTTTGTTGGTTGGAAGTGACTGTCGATGAGCACTCAAGTCCTTATTACCTGCCTGGCTACCAGTGCATTATCTCATTTCATCCCACACCCAGTCTGCAGAGAACTTTCGGCAGCTCTAGAGAAGCCCAAGAGAGTGAGATGCAGAGGGGTTCAAGAACTTGCCTGGGGCACAGGCAGATCTGATTCAACCCTGGTGCATCTGCCCTGAGCCTGGCTCCCCTCACCCTGCTTGTCCTGGGCCAGGCCCCGGGCTGCTGAATTCTTGACACCAGCTGACTTGACACCCTGGGCACATCAGTAGCTCCCTGGGCCTGGGTATCCTGACCTCCAAAACGAGCGCAGTCATCTTTGGGGGCAGGTTCTCAGGTGGTCGCCCCAGGGGATACTGGGTGGGAAGGACCTCTGCGGGAGTTACCTCGGCTGTGTGTGCCTGTCGATCAGTTTATTGGACAAAGGCTGTTTTCCCCAAGTACCCACCTATCTGATTGGCTTTTAGTATTATTCAGCAACTTATTTTTTCCCAATCATATGTGTGTGGGGGGGGATTTTTTCTATCTGGTTTAGGTCTAATCTGCTTAAGTTTTTTAATAATCTTAAATTTTTTATTTTTTGGTTTCTACTTTTTTTTGAAGTATAGTTGATGTATATGTTACAGGTGTACAGTATAATACAATTTTTAAAGATTGTACTCCATTTCAGGTGATTATAAAGTATTGGCTGTATTCCCTGTGTTGTACAATATGTCCTTGTAGCTTATTTTATACATATATGATCTTCATTTTAGAATTATTACTATTTTTTTTCTTTTTTTCTCCTTGCGGCCGCAGGGATCAAACCCGCATCCTCACAGAGATAGTGTTGGGTCCTTAACTTGCTGAGCCACCCTGAGAACTCCTAAAATTATTTTTTAACTTTTAATTCAAAATAATTTTGAATTTCAAACTGTGGAAGAACTGAAAAATTAGTATAATGGACTTCTCTGCAGGCTTCAGTACATTCATCAGTTTTTAATGTTTTGTCACATTTCCTTTGTCTCTGTAAATAGATAGATTTTCCTTCCTGAATCATTTGAGAGCGGACATCATGCTCCTTTATTCCTAACTGCTTTAGCAGGTATTTCCTCAAAACAGGACATTTTATTACATAACCGTATTTCTATCGTCAAATAGCCTCATACACATATTTATTTTTTAATACACTTTATTGGAGTATAGGTAACTTATAATATTGTGCTAGTTTCAGATGTACAGCAAAACATTGTTTTTTTTTTGTCTTTTTGTTTTAGGACCTCCCCAAGGCATATGGAAGTTCCCAGGCTAGGGGTCAAATCAGAGCTGCAGCTGCTGGCCTACACCACAGCCACAGTAACAAGGGATCTGAGCCATGTCTGTGACCACAGCCCATGGCAGTGCTGGATCCTTAACCCACTGAGTGAGACCAGGGATTGAACCCTAGTCCTCATGGATTGTAGTCGGGTTCGTTACCTCTGAGCCATGATAGGAACTCCGCAAAAAGTATTTTTCATTTCATTCATACGGCAGTTCTATAGCCTGGAGTGGGGGTGATGGGGTGGTTGGGTTGGAGGCTGTGTGCATTTGTAATGTTGATGGGTATTGTCCAAAGGCTGGGACCTACCATCTCCCACCTCTAGCATGTGAGAGCCTATTTCCTCCTACTGTGTCCTTGAAGGATGCTAGCAATCTCTTCGATCTGTTAGACGTGTGCCAATCTGATAGATGAAACTGCCCTTGCACGAGTTCCACCTGGCATGCCTCTGATGTTCACAAACGATGTTCACATCTTTTCCTGTTCCTCTTGGTCTGGCTGACTAGTTTCAGCTCTGTTATTTGCTTTAGGGAAAAACTTTTTCTTTCTTTCTTTTTTTTTTTTTTGGCCACTCCCATGGCATATGGAAGTTCCACGGTCAAGGATCAAATCCACGCCATAGCACTGACAGTGCCAGATCCTTAACCCACTGAGCCCACAGGGAACTCCCTGTTTTAGGGAATTTAATGTCAAATTCTGTCACCATTAGCTAAAAACCTAAAACAGGTCAGTACTGTCCAAGGGGCTAGGATATGCATGTGTGTGTGTCTGTGTGTACACGTGTATGGGCCAACCTAGTTCAGGTAAACTGATGGCTGGCTTCTGAGAGCTGTGACTTAGCCATCATGCAAGAAGGCTGAGGGGTAAAGTCACAAAGGGCAGCCAGAAGAGTGAAAATTATGTGAAAATTCAATATTCACTGTCCGTAAAAAGTCTGATGGGAATCCAGCCATGCCCATTCATTCATGTACTGTCTGTGGCTGCTTCCTTGTTTCAGTGGCTGAGCTGGGGAGTCATGACAGATCTTATGGCCAAAAATAGTTTCCTGGAAAAAGTCTGCTGCTGCCTGGGCTGGAAGATGCTGGTTATTCTGCCTTAATATGAGGGAAGAGGGAGGAAACCCAGTTGGCTGAAGCCCTGCCTGGGCTGGGCACAGTGCAGAGAGCTGTACCTGTGTATTTTATTTAAAGCTTCCCTGACAAGGTTTCCCTTCTTTTCCCCTCTGCTTCTTGACCTCTTCCCCCATTTTTGCTACTCCCTAGGTGGGGTGGAGGCTCACGTCCCCTTCTGAGTGGCTTCAGGGCCCTTTGGATAAAGTCTAAGCCTTTTTCCGGGTGGTGACCCAGGTTCCCCTGCCCCACCCCAGCCTCAGTCCAGCCGAGGGGCCCCTGCTCCTCTCCACAGGCTAAAGCTAGAGCCTTAATGTGGGAGGGGGTCACCAAGCTTGCTGGCCCCCGCCAGTGGAGGTGGAGGGGAGCCTGGGACCACCCCTCCTCCAGCCCCTGCCACTCCCTGTCACCTGGGTTCCTCTGGGTTGGGTGGGCAGCCCCCTGCAGTGGTAAACTACTGACCCCAGGCTCTTCCCAACTAGCCTTTAAAAGGCCTTTAACTGCTCCAGAGGAGAGGGTGGGGGCAGGGTCATTGGAGGAAATTGCCTTGAAGACTTTGGCAAGGCTACAGAAAGGCCACCACCAACCTGACCCATGGGATTCCCCTGCCATGTGCTTGGTGACCTCATTGCAGGGAAGGTTTGGAGCCGAGGACACTCTGTGCTAGGCGTGAGTGTCCTATATCTTATATCAACCCGCTGCCTTAAGTACCAGTGTTGTCCACATCTCGGAGGTGTGGACCTGAGGCCTGTGCTCAGAGCCAGTTACCTATTAGGATGTGGTGGGCCCAGAGTTGGGCTCCGAACCTGGGTGATAAGCAGACCTCCAAGGTAGCCATAGGGGTATGTAGGGGACACGGGTAACTGCCTAGCTGTGTAGTGTGTGATTATGCTCTTCTATACGCAGGCATGATATGCATTTGAAAGATTTAAGTCCAAGTGACTTGATAAAATAGGCTCACGGCCCTGCAGGTGGTTTTTAATTCCGGTGGCAAAGTTGCGGGATGATGTGAATGAGTATGGCGAATGCCAGTGTCTCAGGATGCCCTGGCCCCCAGTGTGTCCCTGGCACAAAGGGGGTGGCAGTGGGGGTTTACAGTGATGGGTCATCAGCAGAGCCAAAGAGGACCCCCCGTCCTTCTAGGGCAGGACTGAAGAGTTGGAAACAGACAACTGTAAGGCAGTACAGGACACCAGCCAGGTCCCAGAGTTCTTCCTCCACTGAGTCATTTTGTGGGTGAGAAGAGTACTGGTTGGCCCTTGAACATGGATTTGAATGGCATAGGTCCATTTATATACAATATTGAGTTCTTTTCAGTAGCAAATACTCCACACTACACGATCCAAGGCCAGTGGACCCCACGGGTGTAGAAGAGCCTCGGAGACCAAGGGCCGACTCTAAGTCATTATTTCCAGCTGCACTGAGGGTTGGCACCTCGACCCCTGCGTTCTTCTAGGATCCACTGTATTTGAATTTCGGATTGACTGAATGGTATGGAGAATAAAAGGACAATTACTCATGTGCCCAATGCAGTGTTTTTAACCTTGCCAGATTTGCTTCTGATTTTACTTCTTTCTAATCCCATGGCCTTTCCTCCTGGAAGCAGAACCATTGTTGTGAAGGTGGTGTTTGTGGACCCTGTGGCATTCTTAAATTTTTATTCTACGTATACTTTGCCTCAAAAACAAACAGTGCTGGGAGTTCCCGCTGTGGCTCAGTGGGTTGAGAACCCTATTAGTATCCATGAGGATGTAGGTTCCATCCCTGGCCTTGCTTAGTGGGTTAAGGGTCCAGCACTGCCATGAGCTATGGTGTGGGTTTCATACAGTGCTCAGATCTGGCGTTGTTGTGGCTGTGGCATAGGCTGGCAGCTGCAGCTCCGATTCAACCCCCAACCTGGGAACTCCATAGCCACAGGTGTGGCGCCAAAAACAAACAAACAAACAAAAACAACAGTGCTAGAGTTCCTGCCTTGGCAAAGAAGGTTAAAGATGGTGGCATTGTCTCTACAGAGTCTTGGGTCACTGCTGTGGCATGGGTTCGATCACCAGCCTGGCATGGTAGGTTAAAGATCCAGTGTTGCCGAAGCTGCGGTATAGGTCGCAGCTGCAGCGTGGAGTCCATCCCTGGCCTGGGAACTTCCATATGCTGCAGGTGCAGCCATTAAAAAAAAAAAATGAACAGTGCTTTTTAAAAAAATTGACATATAGTTGCTTTACAACATGTTAGTTTCAGGTGTACAGCACAGCAATTCAGTTATATATGTATGTATATACATTCTTCAGATTCTCTTCTCTTATAGGTTATTAAAAAATATTGAGTGTAATTCCCTGTGCTATATAATAGGTTATTCTTGGTTATCTATTTTATATACAGCTGTATGTTAATACCAACCTCTTAATTTATTCCTCTTCCCCACCTCTTTTCCCCTTTGATAACCAGAGGTTTTTTTGGTTTGTTTGTTTGTTTGTTTTGGTCTTTTTAGGGTTGCACCTGCAGCATATTGAGGTTCCCAGGCTAGGGGTTAAATTGGAACTGCAGCCGCTGGCCTATGCCATAGTCACAGCATCACCAAATCTGAGCCATGTCTATGACCTATACCACAGCACACAGCAATGCTGGATCCTTAACCCGCTGAGTGAGACCAGGGATTGAACCTGTGTCCTCATGGATGCTAGTCAAATTCATTTCCGCTGAGCTGTGACAGGGATTCTCTGTAAGTTTTTTTCCTATGTTGAACAGTACTATTGTGCAGGTCTTCAGACTTGACATAAGCAGTTTCATATATGTCACTATGTAACTCTTTTGTTTAATAGTATGTTTCTGAGATTTCCCCTATGTTGATACGTGTCTCATTTTAAGTGCTGTGTGCCATTCTGTTCTCAGTTGCATGATAGAATCAACGTGTCTTTCTCCTGTTGTTGGGTATGTCGGTTGGGGACAGTTTCTCACCATAGCGAGCAGTGCCACAGTGAGCAATTTTTGTCCAAGTTTCCCAAATGCATCAAATGCTCCTTTAGGATGTGCCTCTAGATGTGCTGGTTCTATCAGTGTAACCAGCCATGCCTATACCCCACATGCTCATCCATGGTCGACACTGTCAAACTGTAATTGTTGCTTTTCTGACAGGTGTTAGATGGTCTCTTATTTCACTTGACATTATCCTGTTTACTTGTACCACCCTGCACATCTTTCCATGTGTTTGGTGACCATATGCCCTGGTTTACCAGGTTATTTCCCACTGATAAGGACCAAGTCAACATTAACAGCAACCTGACATTTTCAAAAGTGTCTCAATATAATTTTTTTTTTTTTGGTCTTTCTAGGGCTGTGCCTGTGGCATCTGGAGGTTCCCAGGCTAGGGGTCTAATTGGAGCTGCTGCTGCCGGCCTACACTGCAGCCCCAGCAACGCCAGATCTGAGCTGTGTCTGCAACCTACACCACAGCTCATGGCAATGCTGGATCCTTAAGTCACTGAGCAAGGCCAGGGATCAAACCTGCATCCTCATGGATACTAGTTGGGTTTGTTAACCACTGAGCCATGACAGGAAATCTGCAATATAAATTTTAACACAGTTTTTCCTATATGAAGTGAAGAACATAATTTTTCCTTTGTGTACTTGTTTCTAGTTTAAGCAATCCTTTCTTACCTCATGGTCATATAGTAGTCTCATATTTTCCTTAGAAATGTTAAGGTTCTGCTTTTATTTTCTGGTTTCCATTATCTAGAATGAATTCATTATGTATGGTGTGAGGTAGGGATTTCTGTGTCCATATGGATAGCCAGTTATCCCACACTCTTGAAAAGTTTTTTTTTTTTTTTTTTAATCACTGTTATAGGTCAAATTTCCAAGTATCTAAATTCTATTTCTGAGCTCTTTATTCTTTTTCATTGTTCTGTTTGTCCTCATACCAAAAATTTCATGGTTTTAGCTCCTGTCACCTTATAATAAGTTCAGAGTATTTTAAATGGAATAGGAACATGTGTGTTAGGGAGATTATTATGCGGAAATGATAGGCTGCTGAATGGTTACATATACACAATCTTGGTTCAGAGAGCTGACATCATGGGGATTAAGGAATTTGAACTTTAAAAGAAGGAGAGGGTTTGCTTGGATGGAACAGGAGCATGAAATAACATGAACATCAAGAAATTCAGGAGAGGGAGTTCCCACTGTGGTGTAGTGGAAACAAAACTGACTAGTACCATGAGGATGTGGGTTCGATCCCAGGCCCCACTCAGTGGGTTGGGAATCCATCATTACTCTGAGCTCTGGTATAACTCATAGAAGTGACTTAGATCCTACATTGCTGTGGCCATGGTGTAGGCCGATGGCTATAACTCCTATTCAGCCCCTAGCCTGATAACTTCCATATGCTATGGTTGTGGCCCTAAAAAGCAAAAAAAAAAAAAAAAAAGGTCAGGAGAAATGTGACAGATGGATTCCTTGAATATTAAAACCAGAAAGGACTGTTGAAGCTACCAGACACTGTGTGGAGTTGTTTGGCTAAGTGACCAGTCTTTGGAGTCTATTGAGACCTGGGTTCTGTGTTCAACAAGATGCTTAACCTCTCTGTATCTTATTTTCCTCATCTAGAAAACAAAGTATTTTCTGTATAAGATTGTTGAGATGGCTAAATGAAGTAATGCTTACAAAGGGCTTGGCAATGTCACATAGCTGGATGACAACTAAGTGAATATCTATCTATCTATCTATCTATCTATCTATCTATCTATCTATCTACCTACCTACCTACCTACCTATCTATCATCCTATTCCCTTAATTCTAAGACCAGCTTTTTTCTTTTTCTTTTTCCATATTTCACATTTCTGAAGTTAGAACAGACTTTACTGTCATTTTCTGTAGTGTTTTGCTATTCCTCCTGAATTATTGTTTAGAATGTAGGAAACAGTCTTTTACAGACAATGAAAATGAATCAACATGCTTGATCTAGGGGCACGGAACAGGTTGAGTTGGTCATCCTAGGAATCACCTTTATGGTTTGTCCTAAGGGGGAGAAGGAAGAAGAGAAAAAAACATCTTGACTTGGGATGGGGATGATGGGCTGCTTCCTATGCAGTTGTTGTAGGAAAACTAACCAGCAGGCAAAATGGACCCAGAAGGCTTCTAGAAAGGTGAAGTTGAGAGAGATTCTTCTGGCCAGCACCCACCAGGTTGGAGGGAGCCAGGTTTCTGCTGCTTGCCCTGCTACTTACTAGCTGTGCAAGCTTGCTCAAATCAGGTAACCTCTCTGAGCTGCTACTTCCTTCTAGCAGGTGGGCCTCATGATCTAAGCTACACTGTTGATTCAGGTGAGTTAATAGTTGGGCAGACATTGCTGCTGGGTCAGCACCCAGTGGTTGGGAGCTGCGAGGTGCTACCTCTCCCCTCCCACCTCCTGGCTACAGTTTTGCTTGGGATTCCTTTCTTGATCATTCTTGCCCTCAGCTAGAGAAATCTTGCCCCCTCTTCAAAGTCCATTGCAGATGCTCTCTCCTTGTTCAAACCTTCCTCCCCCTCCTCCATTTGGCTGAGTTTGCATCTCTGTATCTCTGCTGTTTCTTAGAGGGATTTTTCTCTCTTTTTTGATCTTATCAATTTTATTTTATTTTTAAAATTTTTATTGAAGTCTGGTTGATTCACCGTGTTGTGTTAATTTTTGCTGTACAGCAAGGTGACCCAGTTACACATATATGTATTCTTTTCCATTATGGTTTATCCCAGGATATTGAATATAGTTCCTCAAGGGATTTTTCTTTTTTGTCATTTTTTATGGTTGCACCTATAGCATATGGAAGTTCCCAGGCTAGGGGTCGAATTGGAGCTGCAGCTGCAGCCTACACCACAGCTGCAGTAACACCAGATCTGAGCCGCATCTGCGCCCTATGCCACAGCTTGCAGCAACACTGGATCCTTAATCCACTGAGCGAGGCCAGGGATTGAACCCACATCCTCATGGATACTAGTTGTGTTCTTTACTTCTGAGCCACAACAGGAACTCCTATTTTTCTTTTTCAAAAGGAGATTTGGTAGGGTTTTTTGTTTGTTTGTTTTTTGTGGCTACACCTGTGGCATGTGAAAGTTCCCAGGCCAAGAATTGAACCTGAGCCACAGCAGTGACAATGCCAGATCCTTAACCCATTGAGCCACCAGGAACTCCCTAGAGGGATTTTTCAAGTTCTGCCCTACATTAGTACTTTTCTTGGCTGTTTGGGGTGCCCAGAGGACTGCCAACCCCTTGAGGGTGGGAGTGTGTTTTCCTTTTGCAAACCCTGTGGTTCTAGTCCAGAATAACTTTGCAGAGAACATTGCCAAGTCCCTCCTCCGAGTCAGACAGTACAGTGGTGAGCAAAACAGACGGTTTATGTCTGGACAGCATCCACCTTCCATAGCTCCCACCATGCTCTGAAATGAGGCCAGCCAGGCAGAGAAATGCCAGGGTCCCCCAGGTCAGTTCAGGTGTCCTGACCTTGCCCATCAGCCCAGGTGTGACTGGGGATGTTGGTGCTGTGCGGGGTGAGAGCGGGCAAGGGAGGTCAGTCTGGCCCTGGGGTGTTGGTGCTGAGCAGCCTGGGTGGGGAGGGAGCCTGGCGTCTGTCTGGGGCCTGAACGGGGGAGGGACAAGTGGCTGGGGAGGAAGGAGATGCGGTGGGGGTTGGGCAGCATGGAGTGGGGTCCCTGCTGCTGGTGGAGGAGGCTGGGACCCTGTGCTGAAAGCCCCTCTGAGTAGCTCTGATCCCTGCTTTGCTGCCTGTGATGTTCAGGCTTCTTGGGAACTGCTCTGTGTGGCAGGGGAGGTGCTTCCCCCTGGGCCGGAGCTGGTGGCCCTGGAACCTGGGGTTAGTGTGAGTTGGGTCCCTGGGGCGCGCCCATTAAACCCAGGGCAGTGACCATTTGGGCCTCAGGCCTCACGCCAGAGCTGGCTACATTCTTCCTCTGGGAAGGTGGAGGTCACTGGAAAAACCAGTTAGGGTGTGTGAGGCTCCATCCATTTCATGTTGCTCTCAGGGAAGTGTTAGCCCAGGAGCCCGGAAGTGGAGGCTAAAAATCTGGCCTTTACAGAAAGGTGGAAGTGTCACTGAGGGTCACCAGGACCCCCCTGGAGCTGCATCTTTCAAGTGGCAATTAGGCAGGACAATAATTTGGGGTCCCTGCCTTTTCCTTCTGATGGGATGTGCTCTGCAGGTTGGCCTGAGTGGTGCCAGAGCTGTCACTGGTCCTGGAGGACAGGCTGGTGGAAGCTGGAGGGAGGGGTCCCACCTTCCTGAGAAGGGAAGTTTGCTGAGTGGTTATCTTGGAGCTCAGCCAGCATCATTCCCAGGACCATGCACTGTGTCCCTCCTGCCTGTCCCATCCCCAGGATTTGATACAGGGCTGTTATCACTTAGCAAATTCAATGAATTATTGCGTTTTCTATTCTTGGCCCATTCTCTTATGCATTGCGGGGAAGAGTATATTTCTGGGGTTGCATTAACAAATTAACCACAAACACATTGGCGTCAAACAAAATAGAAGTTTATTCTCTCTCAGTTCTGGAGGCCAGAAGTCAGAAATGGGGCCATGCCACACTCCCTGTGGGGGGTTTAGGGGAGAATTTATTTTTTGCCTCTTGCTTCTTCCAGCCAGGCATTCCTTGGCTTGTGGCCGCATCAATCCAGTCTCTGCTCCTGTGATCATCTGGCCTCCTCTTTTCTCCTCTTTTCTCTGTGTCTTTTGTGTATCTGTTATAAGGACACCTGTCACTGGATTCAGGGACCTCTGGGACAAACCGGAATGAGTGCCTCATCTCCAGACCCCTAACTTGGAGTTCCTGCTGTGGCAGGTGGGTTAAGGATCCAGCATTGCTCCATATGTGGCATAGGTTGCAGCTGCTGTTTGGATTCCATCCCTGGCTGGGGAACTTGCATATGCCACAAGTGCAGCCCAAAAAACCCCGAAAAACAAAAAGAGAGAGAGAGAGATCCTTAACCTAATTGCATTGGCCAAGATTCTTTTTCTAAATAGAAGAACATTCACAGGTTCTGGAGATGAGGGTATGGACATATGTTTGGGGGCTATATACAATTCAACCCACTACAGAGAATCTTAATATTTCTCTAATCATTGCTGTTTTAGATATATTAAGACTTTTAGCCACTGGGTTTGTGCTGCTCTTACTTTGCAGTTTGCATTTAAGATGCAGCTCTGTCTGTATTATACATTTATGTCTATATCTGTATCTCTATTAGATTTCCTTTTCCTCTGTCGATTTTAGGATCAGAAAGTCCTTTCCTACTGAGGGTCTCATAAGTAGTCATTCATGTTAAAATAAAACCTTAGGAAATCATGGAGTTCCCTGCTGGCGCAGTGGGTTGAGGATCTGGCATTGCTGCTGAAGTGGTGGGGGTTTGATCCCTGGCCCAAGAACGTCCATATGCTGTGGGCGCAGTCAAAAACAAAAACACCAAACTGTAGGAAATTAACTTTTAAATCCAATGGTAACTTGGATGAAACCTGCCAAACCCAGTGAAATCTGAGTGAGTTTAGTTAATTATACTGTGCCGTGGTCCCTTTCCAAAATACGTCATAGTTACCTCAGATGCCATCACTGGGAGATGGTGGGGGATGGTACTCAGGACCTCTCTGAACTATTTTTGTAGCTTCTTATGAGTCCATCATTGTTTAAAAAGTTTTTCTGGACAAATTTTAATCAGATTTACCAATTATGAAGTCATCTGTTTTCTCTTATTTGTGAGACGTCTTTTATTAAGCTCTGGTGTATCCTAAGATGCTTTAGCATTGTGGTTGAATTTATTTCATTTGGAAAAAGTTGACATCATTTGATACATGGTCTTTCCGTCTTGGAACGTGGCATATCCTACTTGGTCAAGTGGTATTTTTATCTTCCAATGAAATATGTGTGGTTTTCTTCAGGTTATTCATAGATGCTTTGAAGTTTGGTTGTTCTTCTTGATGGATCTTTCCTCCATTTACATTCTTTAACCAGCTTGTGCTGGTTATATGTCCCCAAATAGAATCCCCACACCCTTTCAAATACATGGAATTCTTTTAACTTGAGAAAATGCTTTTCATGCTGCAATTAGAGACAATGTTTAACAGGCTTTTATTCGTTCCTTTAAACCTGCTCTCAGGAAGGGTACGGTCAGTTATTTAACGAGGATTCAAGCAACTGTGTTCTGAATCCATCTGCATTTCTTTATAAAGAAATCAGAGGAAGTTGTGTTCATACATGCAACACTAACTGTATTATTTTGGACATCAACAGATGTATAGGTGAGATTTTTTTATTCCGCATCTGCGACTCACACCAAAGTCCACGCCAGATCCTTAACCCACTGAGCAGGGCCGGGGATCGAACCCACATCCTCATGGATGATAGTTGGGTTTTTTTAAGGGCTGCACCCATGGCATATGGAGGTTCTCAGGCTAGGGGTCAAATTGGAGCTGCAGCTGCTGGCCCATGTCACAGCCACAGCAACACAGGATCCGAGCCACGTCTGCGACCTACGCCATAGCTCACAGGCAATGCCAGATCCTTAACGCACTGAGCAAGGCCAGGGATCAAACCTGTGTAGTCATGGATGCTAGTCAGATTCATTAACCACTGAGCGATGATGGGAACTCCAACTAGTGAGGTTCTTAACCTTCTGAGCCACAATGGGAAGTCCCGATAACTGTATTGTTTGGGATTCTATTTCTTTGAAAATCGTAGAGGTGCTGTCCTCAGGGATCATGTGCATTACCTAGGGAACCCCTGGCCCCACCAGGCCAGATGGACAAACTGGAGTGTCCAGTCCAGAGTGTGACCTGCTGTCTGTGGCCTTTCTCCTCTGCTTTGGTCTCTGGGACTGCCAGTGCCATTGCCTGGGCAGACTTGAGGGTATTGAGACAGCCATTAGCTGGGTAGGTCCCCAACTTGAAAACAGGAATGAAAAATGTACTGTTAACTCCCCTCCAGGTCAATCTTATGAAATCCGACTGCTGGAGAATAGGAAGCTGGGAGATTTTCAGGATCTGAACACAAAATATGTGAAGGTAAGGCTATTCCTTCCCTGGGTGCTAGGGGGTGCTCGGTGGGGGGCTTGGCCCTGGGCTTGCTGGGGTGGGTGGGAGTGCTATGGCTGGGGATGGTGATGGGAGTGCCAGGAGGTTGGGCAAAGCTCCAGGGAGAGGGTGGGTCAACTGGCCTCTGATGTCTAAAGGGCCTCAGGTGGGCTGGCAGTGCTGAGCAGGACATGGCCGGTGGACTGGGCACTGGGCTGGACAGACTTGGGTTCCAGCCTGGCTTTGCCTCTTCCTGACCTCTTCTGAGCTTCAGTCTACTCACCTGCACAGAAGGGTTTTGCACATGACCCATGTGTGTAAAGCACTCAGCGATCCCTGAGAGAAGGGGAGCCCTTGTGTGGGTGCTGTTGTTCACATGGTTAGGGCACTGAGGGGGAAGGGGGGCAGCACAGGGAACATAGAGTCTGGCTGCGGGAGGCCAAGGGGGGCGCCCACATTCAATTGCCTTTGCTGCCCTCCCGCCCCAGAGTACCATCCGCGTGGTGTTCCATGACCGCCGACTGCAGTACACGGAGCACCAGCAGCTGGAGGGCTGGCGCTGGAGCCGGCCTGGGGATCGCATCCTGGACATCGGTGAGTGTCCCTGGCCAGGAGCGGCCCCCGGGGCTCTGGCCACATGATGGTTCCTCTGGGGCATCATTTGGACCCATGCCTGTCCAGGGCATCTTAGTGTACTCCTGTCTCATCTGAAACCCTGGGGGAGGGATGTGGGGCAGGTGAAATTCAAGAACTCACCATAAGGGAGTTGGCAGCAGGGGAAGCTTCACAGAAGGATGCTGCCTGAAGGGTGGTGATAAGTGATGATGGGGAGGGTGGGAGTCACAGAGAAGTGTGACAAAAATGGTATCAGGGGCTTGGGCACTGGTCCACAGTCTTTTATCCACAGTCTGGGGGCCAGATGGGTTTTGAGAGTCACAAGTTAGAATGACAGTAGGGTGTGTAGACCCAGAGCGTTGGGTCACATTGCCAACAGGCAGTCAAGCCCAGTAATAGTTCTGCAGCAAAATGGAATGATTGCTCACAGAAAATAGGGTAAAGGCTCTAAATAGCTTCCTGGTGATTCAAGTCAGGATTCCACCAAATGAGTTACGTAAAACTTAGCTTTCAAAACCTCTGGCATTTCCGATCGTGTAAGGCATTTGGACCTGTAATGAGAGTCCTTCCCTAAATATTTGGGAGTGGCTGACAACTGCACTTTTGTGTGTGTGTATGTGTGCACAGATATTCCACTGTCTGTTGGTATCTTGGACCCCAGGGCCAGCCCGACCCAGCTGAACGCAGTCGAGTTTTTGTGGGACCCTTCGAAGAGAGCATCTGCCTTCATCCAGGTGAGCAGGAGGCGGGTTGCCCTCTGTGAGGATGCTGGAGCCATAGGGTCTGTTGTGTAGCTCCTTAAACTGGTCCATCCATGGGCCCCTGCTCTCTGCTGCAGGGAAGGGGGTGGAAAGGGAGAGGGCGTCTGTGTGTTGCTTGGAGTCAGAGTCAGTTGGTCCTTAGAGTTGGAAAAGGACTTGGAATGGTTTACCATCCTGTGTGGAATTTGCTTTTCAAATGTAAGCTTTTTACAAAGTGTGTCCTCGCATAAAGAATTTGAAGTAAAACTTTTTTTGTAATTGTTTTTATTATAAAATCATTTAGTTATCAAACACCTGGGGGGATTCAGCCTTGTGTTAAACACCATGGAAGGTGGAGGTGGCCAAGGGCACAGTGGGGTAACTGGGCCTCTGGCCTTGCCCCTGGCCATGAGTCCCTTTTTGAGCCTTTTAGTTTTCCTCCTTGTCTTTTTTATTTTTTATTTTAGAGGAAGGATTTAATATAAAATTGGTAGACATGTGGATAAGTTCCCTAGAGGATCACAAGTGAAAGCGATATTTTAAGTGTTCCTGCCTGTCTTTAAATTAGAGAATGAGGAGTTTCCATCGTGGCTCAGTGGTTAATGAATCCGACTAGGAACCATGAGGTTTCGGGTTCGATCCCTGGCCTCGATAGTAGGTTAAGGATCCAGCATTGCCGTGAGCTGTGGTGTAGGTCACAGAGGTGACTCGGATCCCGAGTTGCTGTGGCTGTGGTGTAGGCCGGCGGCTACAGCTATAATTAGACCCCTAGCCGGGGAATCTCCATATGCCGTGGGCGCATCCCTAGAAAAGACCAAAAGAAAAAAAATTAGAGAATGAAAGTAGAGCCTTGACTGCAATGCCTGGTTCATAACAACCACTCAGTAAAAATTAGCGACCTTTTTTCCTTTACAGAATTACAATATTTGTATTGTCTTTTAAGACTTATTATAATGCTATTATTACAATAATATGTATTCTATCATGACAACATTATTACAGTGTTATAACAGTAAATGCACATCAAGTGCCTTCGATGTAGCAGGTACTTACCAGAAGTAAGAAATGGTTCCAGGTTCTGGCCTGGCCTCAATAACCTGGCCACTAGGCCATTAGGGACTCTGCTGTCTGGGATTTGCTAAGGGAGGAGCCACCGGCGGGAGGCGGGGGGGGGGCAGTGCCCCTGGGGTCAGTGGCCTCAGAGCAATGGTAAGGACTTAGCTGGTTAGGCAGGGCCTTCAAGGTCAAGGGACAAAGGTGAGAGGGCACATCCTTTGTGGACAGGGGAATTGAAGGTGAGTCTGCACCTGACTGTGCAGGATGGAAACCTCCTTTTGGAGAGGAGCCTGTAGGGGTCCAGAGCCGGCCCTCCCCTGCTTCTTGCTACCTGTCCCCTCCCCCTACTGTGTCTCCTTGCAGGTGCACTGCATCAGCACCGAGTTCACCCCGAGGAAGCACGGGGGCGAGAAGGGAGTGCCTTTTAGGGTGCAGATCGATACCTTTAAGCAAAACGAGAATGGGGAGTACACAGAGCACTTGCACTCGGCCAGCTGTCAGATCAAGGTGTTCAAGGTAAGACAGCCTGGCCAGCTCCACCCATGGTCACCCGCCCTGGACAAGGACCCCACGGTGCTGGCTGCCAGGGGGGAGTCCCACTAGGAGCTCAATGTCCTCAGCATCCTCACAGCCCGGATCTCCTACCTAGACTCAGCAGCCTGCCCACTGCTTTCATCCTCACGTGTCCAACCTCAGCTCTGCTTGACCAGGATGATTGGATTTGCAGTTTTAGATGTTTGTTTTCCTCCCAAGCACTTTGGCCATAGATTCTGTAGTTGCCTGTATGATTCTCCTTCAAAGTCAAAGCAAGAGCTCCCTGTGGGGGTCCTGACCATGGTGGCCTCTTTTCTTTTTTTGGCCACACCTATGGCATGCAGAAATTCCCAGGCCAGGGATGGAACCCTCATCACAGCAGTGACTGGAGCCCGATCCTTAACCTGCTAAGCCACTGGTGAACCACACCTCCTGCCCCCACTTTTAAATTGAAGTGTGGTTGATTTATAATGCTGTGTTAGTTTCAGGTGTACAGCAAGCTGATTCAATTATAAACACATATATATCTGTTCATTTTCAGATTCTTTTCCATTATACGTTACTATACTGACTAGAGTTCCCTGTGCGATACAGTAGGCCCTTGTTGGTTCTCTATATGATGTACGGTAGTGTGTGTATGTAAATCCCAATAGATGTTCTTAATCAGGGTTCCATGGTCATTGTGCCTCTGCAGTGTCTTCCTGGTGGAGAGAGCCACATTTTCTGATTCCTCCTCTTTTGTCCTTTCCCTCCTCACCTCCTGCAATCGCCTGTCATTGTTTCTCATCTCATCTGTCTGGACTTCCTAAGACGGTCGCCAGGGTGCAGCTCAGGGTGGCCCTGGGGAGGAGGACGCAACAGAGCCCGCATCATTCTCAGGGGTGGGTGGGCGGCGCCGGGTAGGAACCCAGGCTCTGTGGTCTGCAGGCTGGACCCGCCCGCCAGCGCAGGAGACTTCAGAGGGGCTAAACCGGGTGTGGACCAGCTCCAGCACTTTCTCCACCCTCTTGGTCTTTCACAATCAGGGGAACTGGGAACTTGCCAAAAAAGTTCCGTCGGCTGGGGCTGGAGATGCCAGGGTGAGTGGCTGTAGAAACCAGGGCCTTGTTGGAGGGAAAGCTGGGCAGCGCTGACGTTCCTGAGCTTGGGATGGATGTGGAAATAAGTGCCCACAGGTAGAGCCATCAACCCGGCGGCTGAGTGGTGACCTGGCCTGTTTCTCAACTAAACTGGAAGGCCCTGGAGCTGACTGTGTCTGCGCTCAGGCGCCGGCACCGTCAGGCCGCCGATTTCAACCCCACTGATAGCATCTGGCTGCCCAAGGGCTGTGGGCAGAGCACTCTGGGGCCCTGGCTGGGCTCTGAGCCTTGGGACTCCCTGGTTAGTTAGTGCTGCCACCCTGGGTGGGGGTGGGGTGGGGGCGGGGGTCGGGGGTCGGGGAAGGAGCCTCTGTTTGTCCTGCCTGCCAGAGTGGAAGCACCCTTCAGCAACCTGCTTCAGTATTAGGAAACTTCCACATCGGCTTCCAAAGGAAATTTTGTTTTTCCACCATATCTGTTTCCTATTCCTGCCGTAAAATATCACCAACATTTTGTGGCTTAATACTGCCTATTATCTATTTATGCTGGAGGTCAGGAGTCTGAAATGGGTCTCACTGGGCTCAAGTCAGTTGTCCGGAGGCCTGAATTCCTTTCTACAGGCCCTAGGGGAGAATCTCTTTGCCTTTTCCAGCCTCTGGAGGCCTCTGCCTTCCTTGGCCCGCAGTTCCCTCCTAGATCCTCAGCCCTTCCCAAGTGTGTCACCCTGGCCCCTTTGCTCCCCTCCTCCACTTTCCAGCCCCTGTGGCGACACTGGACCCATCAGGGTGATCTGGGCCATCTTCCTATTTTAATTTCATGCTGTTGGGGATCTTAATTCCGTCTGCATCCTTGCCCCTTCTTGCCATGTAAGGTAAGATCCTCAGAGGCTCTAGGATTAGGGCGTCCCATCTTTGGGAACATTAGTCTGCCGACCCTGTCCTCCAGTGCCTCTGGTCTTGGGCCCGCGCTGGGGAGTGGGACAGAGGAGCCATCTATGCCATGGGGTGCCCAGTCCTCCTCGTGGCCCCCGTGAGCTCCCCTTTCTTCACCTGGAGGTGGAAGCTCAGGACTAGGGGCTTTGCCCAGCAACTCAACAATATGTCAGGCATGAGTCAGGGAGCTGGGCAGGAAGCTGCCTTGTCCCAGTGGCCTGAGGAAGGTCTTGGCATCTCCTGCAGGAGTAGGAGCCTCTGTCACCTGAAGCTGTCTCCCCAGAGGGCCTGAGGTGGCATGGCCACCAACCTGCCCACCCCCATCCACAGGAGCAAATTCCAACAGGGGTGCCCCAGATTCAGGCAGAGCCCATCATTCTCCCAGCTCAGGGCACCCTGGTCCCTAGGCAGGCCCCACCCCAACCCCTGCTTCTTGGAGCCATGCCCTAGAGCCTGGGGGATGTCTGGGCCTCTGAAAGGAAAGGCAGGCCACCTCCCCACCCACTGGCTCCCCCCAGGCCTCCCTGGGGCTGAGTGCTGTCCTCCACATTCAGGCTTGGCCACGGTCTGGCAGGAACACTTCTGGGCCGGGAAGTGGGCCTCCTTTCTGGCACCGGAGGGCGGAGGTAGAGCAGGCAGGGAGGTCAGATGACGGAGCGTGGCTCTCGCACAGCCGGCTCTCTCATTGGACACTAGATCTGTCTTTCATGTCCCCAAGGGACCCCCAGCCAGCTTCCCTCCCTCCAGCCTGAGCATCCCTGTGGGCTATTTCTTCAACTCCCCTGAGTCAGGTGTCTGAAGCTGCAGCCTGGGGAGGGTGCGCAGCAGGTGGTCCCAAAGGCATCACTGAGCTGGAGAAAGAACTTTCTTCATTGACTGCCCACCCTGTGTGGTCTACTGCAGACAGAGTAAACTCCTGGTTTTTGGCCCCCATGCAGTCTTGCTATCTGACTCTGCCAGCAGGGCCAGGAGCTCAGGAGGGGATAGTCCAGTGATGTCAAGACAGTCCCTGTCTGCTGGGCCTGCTGGGGCCAGCCTGATGGCAGTGAGCACCTGGACTGTGTGACCCAGTCAGCATGTGGTTCCCCTCCAGTCTTGATGGACCACTGGAGCCTCAGAGTCCTAATCTGTATAGGAGGCCAGTACTTGTGAGGCCCAGACACCTGTAAGGTTTGCTGGGTGCCCAGGATAGGCCACAGCAGGACAGATACCGTCCTGCGGGGGGACTATAAGCTGAGAGTGTGGCCAGAGCCCTAAGGGTAGGAGGCAAGAGGTCTTTGCAGTATATCCAGGGTTTCACGGCCTGTGAGTATAGACCAGACCCCAGTCAGCAGTTCCTAGTTTGTCCACCTGTCACTCTTCCTGTGTAACCCAAGGAAGGCCCTTGAGGGGTCCTTTCCATTAGCAACGGGCCACCGGTAAAGGTCTGTTCCTAGCATTTCTGCATAAGCAGCTGATTGGACCCAGGAGCAAGCTCTGAGTTCCCTCGGGGTGGGAAGGGCTGTGGCAGGAGGACCCTGTGTTGGATGCCTGGCAAGGTACAGAGATGCTTTTCTTCCATGAGATCCTGCCTGGGCTTCTGGGCCCCGGGTGAGGCAGGGAACGTGCAGGCTTGGGGGCCTTTGCTCAGGCCTGGATCTTCCCCCGACAGCCGCCCCAGCCCGCTTTGAACTAACTGGACCCCTGTGCTCTGCACTTACCGCAGCCCAAGGGAGCCGACCGGAAACAGAAGACTGACCGGGAGAAGATGGAGAAAAGAACAGCCCAAGAGAAGGAGAAGTACCAGCCATCCTATGAAACCACTATCCTCTCAGAGGTGAGCCTTGGGGGGCCTTCTGCCAGGAACGGGCGAGGGTACTGTTGGCTCAGATTCTTGGAAAGGTGCCCAAGTGGGGTGAATGCTGCTTCTTGGAGCACCCTTCAGATTTGGTGTATCTCGTGTCTGGAGCTGTCTCTATGCAGTCGGGCCTGGTGTCCAAGAGGGTGTTTCATGAATAACTCTAATAACTTCTAACTCCCTGCTGCCATTTGCACATTTCACAATTAGGTGATTTTAATTTTTCTGAAAAGATAGTATATTCACATGGTCCAGATTCAAAACATGTAAGAGCATCTCCATCAGAAAATATCCCTCCAAGCACCACCTCATGATTCCTAGCTGGATTTGTTTCCACTGCACCACAAGGGGAACTCCTGTTTTGCTTTTTAGAGCTGCACCCACAGCATGTGGAAGTCCTCAGGCTAGGGGCTGCATTGGAGCTGCAGCCTCAGCAATACTGGATTTGAGCCTCACCTGTGACCTACGCCACAGCTCACGTCAACGCTGGATCCTTAACCCACTGAGCCAGGCCTAGGATCAAACTCGCATCCTCATGGATACTAGTTGGGTTCTTGACCCACTGAGCCATAATGAGAACTCCTCTTTGTTTTTCTTTTTATTGACTCTTCCCCAGTGTGTTCTGCAGTCAGGCCAGCTAATGAGGTTACTGAATAAGTTTGTCTACTGAATAAGTTGACTTACTCAGAAGGCCCTGCATGGCTGCCTAAGGCCCAGTGCTGAGCAGGGGGCGGTTAAGCCTGTTTTAAAGGTAAAGCCCAGGCGCAGAGTGGCTAGAGGATGATGGTCTGGTCCTGGCTGACAAGCCGTGTGTGAGGGTGCAGGGTGTGTGTATGTGTGAGACAAGCCACATGCAGAAGAATAGTTGCGACAGGACAGCAGGGAAGCTAGTTCTATGGTTCAGGCAGATGGGTGCTGGCCTTTCCTCTGATTGAGGCTGACAGTGGCCAAAGGGCCCTGGTACAGGAGGAGCCCTGCCCGCTCCAGCAGGGCAGAGCCAGCACTGCACGGCGTGGGGCAGCGCTTGGACCACTTAGCTCTTCCCAGGCTGGGTCCGCTGACCAGTCCTGCCTGCTGACACCTCTCCTTCCCGCCTGGGCCTTGGCCTCCCTGCTCCTGCCTCCCCCCTGACTTCCTGCCACAGGACAGGCTGCTGGGGCATCCAACCCAGCCCCTGTCACAGAGGCCAGGTGTTGAAATCCCCACCTTGCCTGTGACCTTGTGAACTGATAGCCCCCCCATGTGTCAGCTCATCTGCTGACCTCCCCTGGGCTCCAGGATCAAGCACCCACATTCCAGCCATCACTAGTAACAAAGTTAAATATTTACCCTGTGGTCAGGCAGGTGGCAGTAACCCTCAGGGATGCTTTAGACGGGCTTCTCCCAAGTGGTGCTGTCACTGGAAGGGACGAAGTGAAGCCTTTGAGCTCTGGCTCCTCGCAGCTGCAGAACCAGGACATTTCTACTTTCCCAGGGAGATTCTCACGGTTTTGGCTTCTGCACCTGAAGTTCCTGGAGTTCAAGAAGCACATCTTTCCTGTTGCTTCATCTCCCTTAGCTCTGAGCAGGATGCCTAAAATCTAATGAACACACAGGGAGTCATGTTGCAGAGGGCCTGCTCCTGGCCAGTGTGCAAGTGCCTTGCCTGAGACCATTGGGAGATTCTTTTTTGTCTTTTTCCTTTTTTTTTTTTTTTTTGATTTTCCACGTGCTAAGTTTATTGTATGTTACTCAAAAATAGTTGACTATCTTTTTCTTTTTTACAGCTGCACCCATGGCATGTGGAAGTTCCCAGGCTAGGGGTTGAATTGAAGCTGCAGCTTCCGGCCTGCACCACAGCCACAGAAACATAGGTTCTGAGCTGTGTCTGCAACCTACACCATGGCTCACAGCAACGCCAGATCCTTAACCCCCTGAGTGAGGCCACAGATCAAACCCGCGTCCTCATGGATACTAGTCGAGTTCATTTTCATGGAGCCACAATGGAAACTCCAAAGGTTGCCCTCTTTGTTTTGACTACTAGGCAGCTCCAAGAGACACGAGTTGTGCTTTGCTTGTTCTCGGGGTGCCCTACTGTCCATGAGATCTCCCCTCTGCCCTATTGATCTTTCCAGCCTGGCCCTAGGAGCCTGCCCAGCCTGACTCACGCAGGCTCTGGGTCAGCGTGGGTTGGGTGTTAAGGAGCATGGTTTCACACGGAAATGGGAGGGCCAGGAAGGCCAGGTTCTTCACGTCCGCAGGTCCAGCTCCTCTGGGCCCACTGCTCCCCCATGCTCTCTCCCCGCAGTGTTCCCCGTGGCCCGACATGGCTTACCAAGCAAACTGTGCCTCCTCTCCAAGCTACAACGGCTCTCCAAACAGCTTCGGCCTCGGTGAAGGGTACGTGCGACCTTCCTCCCCTGGCGGACCCTGGAGTGACCACAGGTGTGGGCTCCCTTCTCCAGCCTCCTCTGTGGCATCCCCTGGGGTTTCAGGGTGGCTTACCAGTGTTGTCTTCACAGCCATTTTCAGCATCATGTGTACTGAGTTTTGTGCTTGAACATACTACTAGAAAGGCCATTTGGAGGGGAAGTAGGCCAGCAGCTGGCCTGTGGGAGCCCTGGAACAGCCTCCTGGGGCAGTCTGCCCAGTGCCTCCCAGGGCAAAGCCCACCCCCTATACAGCTGGGGCCTCAGGAAGCCAACCTCTGGACCCTGCAGCAGCTGGAGGGGCCTTCTTGGCTCTTTTTTCACTCCTTGTGCCCTGTCACTAGGCAGTGGGGGTTAGCACAGGATCCTCTCTGCCCTGGGTGTCAGGGCTGGCTACTCAGAGGTGGCCTCACTGCGGGTCACCCAGCTCTGCAAAGGCCATGCTGACTCCAGGGTGACGGGAGGCAGGGGCTGGTGGGGAGCTGTCCAACCTGTACCAGGGCCACAGCATCACCTGGTGCTGTGTCCTTTCTGCTCAGTGGGGCAGGGTGTAATGGAGAGGGTGCCAGGTGTGTTTCACAGGTGAGCATAGACCATGCAGGTTCCTCGGAGCCATGCTTGGCAGAGAAGTACTTTATTGATGGGCAAATAAGACATGACCTTGATTTATGAGATGAGGGGGCACCTGGAAGAGGCTGTCATATATATGTGGAAGTTCCCAGGCCAGGCATTTGAACCCATGCCACAGAAATGACCCGATCCTATGCAGGGAACACACCAGATCCTTAACCCCCTGAGCCACCAGGGAACTCCAGAGCTGTCATATTTAGATTCAGGCAGACCTAGTCTTAAATATACACCTTTCTGGAGGTGGTACGTTCTTTAACCTCTTCTAGCCTTGGTTTCCTCACTACCAAGTGGATAGGAATTCCATGCAGGGTCAGGGTAACCCGCCTAAAGGACCCAGCACCCCATGGACCCTGACTGTGTGCATCTGTGGCCACCAAGGACTGGCCTGGGGTCATCCTTGCAGGGAGCTTTTTTTTTTCCTTAGAGTGGAAAAATATGCATAATGTAAATTTTACCACTTTTAAAAAGTGGCTGGTTCTGTGATATTAAGTCCATTTCTATTCCCATCACCACTGCCCCTCTGGGAGGCAGTCTCTAATTGTGTCTTTCTCTTGACTTAAAGACCCAGGTGTACAGGTCCCCGCCTCCCTTTGGGGGAAACCATGCAAGTGGTTTTCTCATGGCTGACGCCAAACCATGGGTGCTTCTTCACTGTAGAGTAATTCCTCATGGGAGTCCTCTGCCCTCTCCTGGATTTGGTTGGTCCTTTGCTGTCCAGACACCAAGTTCCTGTAGGGCAGGAGGCCCAGTCTCCTTGGTCAGCCTGCCCTCCCCTTGAGCTGAGGCTGTGGTGGGGACCCCGAGTTCCGGCCAAAGCAAACCCAGAGCCTTGGAGTGGGGGTGGGGGTGTGTGGAGCTGATCAGAACCCCCTGTCTACACCGGAGGCTTCCAAAGGGCTTTCCAGGGGTGGAGCATCCTGCCTGTGTGTCTCTTGAGGACCTGCTTCATGTCAAATGCGCCCAGAGCTGAAGGACGAGAAATACAGGCTGGCAGGGAGCATCCAGGCCGGGAAGGTGGCCTCCTGCCCACTCACTGCCTCTCCTCTTCCTCTGCAGCAACAGCTCCCCAACCCACCCTGTGGAGGCCCTGCCTGTGGGCAGTGACGTAAGTGTCTGTGGTGGGGCTCTGGTGGCTGGTCCCCATGTAGGCCGGGCACCCCCCTGAGGCCTCTGCTCTCTGCCCGCAGCACCTGCTCCCCTCGGCCTCCATGCAGGACGCCCAGCAGTGGCTCCATCGCAACAGATTCTCCCAGTTCTGCCGGCTGTTTGCCAGCTTCTCGGGTGAGCATCTCTGAACCATGCGGGGATCCGTGGGGCTCTTGGAAGGCTCTGCAAGGCCAGTTCTCATCTGGACGTGCCCTCAGTGCCCAGGGAGTTGGGGGTGGGGTGGGTGGGGTGGTCTGTCCTGGGGACCCAGAGGTGTGAGGTGGTCCTGTCCCTGGGTTTCCAGCATGTGTGGTTCTAAGGGATAACCGTCTGGGAGCCTTTCAAGACACCCTCGCCCCGGGGGGTGGGCTCTGGTCTGCCTGGAAGGGCCCGTTATGAAGCAGGCCAGGACGTACTCAGTGAGCCTCCCGGGCCTTTTCCTATCAAATGCTGCTGTCACACCTTTTCTGGAGGTGTGACCTGGGAGACAGTGGTGCAGCCACAGGCAGGAGCAGAAAGCTGGCTTTTCCTTCTCTAAAGGTTTTTCAGAGAGAGCCCTGAGCTGGGGGTGGAGGGGACAAGGTAACCGGGCCATGGACCTTGCCAGTCCAGAGTGGCAGGGAGTCAAGTGTTGGCTAAAACTAGAGGAGTGGCCCCCCAAAAAGGGAAACAGCACCCCCAGACCCCACCCCAAATCTTCAAGCTCAACTTTTCCTTATTTTTTGTCTTTTTGCCCTTTCTTGGGCTGCTCCTACAGCATATGGAGGTTCCCAGGCTAGGGGTCAAATCAGAGATACAGCCACCAGCCTACACCAGAGCCACAGCAACGCGGGATCTGAGCCACGTCTGCAACCTACACCACAGCTCACGGCAATGCCGGACCCCCAGCCCACTGAGCAAAGCCAGGGGTCGAACCCGCAACCTCATGGTTCCTAGTCAGATTCGTTAATCACTAAGCCACGATGGGAACTCCGAGCTCAGCTTTTCTAAGCACGTCCTTTGTATTGCGAGGGCAGCTGGGCAGGGGCCCTACAGGTCTGAGTTTGCATGGAGGTGTAAGCACCCATATCAGTAGGCTGTGTTCCTCTGTGAGAGGCAGCCTCAGGGGCGGGACCTGACCCGGCCTGGGCAGGAGGTGGAGGGGAGCTGCCATCTAAAGCAGGGTGGCTTTACTGAGAAGTGTTCTTGAGCAAAGCTGGGGGAGGCGAGGGGGGTAGGCAAGAGGGTGAGCCGATGGGAGGGTGCAGGATGAGCTTGCCAAGCAGGTGGTGAGTGCAGGGGTGTAAGGTGGGGGCCTGCCTGGTGGGGCTATGGAGCAGAGGACCCCAGGGATGGGGCTAAGTGGTCCAGGCAGGAGGTGAGGTCAAAGGCACCCAGGTCCCTGGTGAAGCAGTGCCAGGACTTTGGCTTTTACCCGCTATGGAATGGAGGCCCGAATGCACAGACAATTGTACCTAAAACTGTACCTTACCTGTGGCAGGAGGAAAGGGTGGATGCTGTGGCTCTGGGTCTCATAGCTGTTGGCAGGTTTTCAGCAGAAGGCTGATGTCAGCCGTGTACCTTGGAGGGTCCATGTGGTCACAGAGCTCTAGGGGACTCCTTGGGCTTTGAGGAACGGGCAGTGTCCACCTAGGAGGGTATTCATATATCCTTATTCATGGTAGCCCCTAACTGGGAGCACCCCAATGCCCATCCGCAGAGAGGGGTACAGGAATTGTGGCTTATTCGTGCAATAAATACTACGTAAAAATGGGCATGAATGATCAATAACTACATATGACAAGAATGAGCCCTTAAAGGAACTTGGAGGGAGAGAGCCAGACTCAGAAACAAACAGTGCGTACTCTTCAATTCTATTCATAAAAATTCCAAAAACCAAGCCAAATCCTCTGCATGGACGAAGCTAGGCCCCCAGTTCCCCGGATGTGGGGGCATGGCTGGCATGAGGGGCCTGTGGGAATGTTCTGCCTGTTTCTGTCTGTTTTCTTTCTTTCTTTCTTTCTTTCTTTCTTTCTTTCTTTCTTTCTTTCTTTCTTTCTTTCTTTCTTTCTTTCTTTCTTTCTTTCTTTCTTTCTTTCTTTGTCTTCCTTCCTTCCTTCCTTCCTTCCTTCCTTCCTTCCTTCCTTCCTTCCTTCCTTCCTTCCTTCCTTCCTTCCTTCCTTCCCTTTTCTTTTTCTTTTTTTTTTGCATTTTAGAGCCACACCTGTGGCATATGGAAGTTCTCAGGCTAGGAGTCTAATCGGAGCTACAGATGCCAGCCTACACCACAGCCACAGCAACCCGGGATCCGAGCCATGTCTGCAACCCACACCACGGCTCACAGCAATGCCAGATCTTTAACCCACTGAGTGAGGCCAGGGATCAAACCCACAACCTCATGGTTCCTAGTTGGATTCATTTCTGCTGTGACTCGATGGGAACTCCTGTTCTACCAGTTAATCTGAGTGCTGGGTGCATGCAGAATGGCTGCACCCAGGGAGCAGTGAGCATCTGCCTGCAGACGAGTGCACATAATCAGTGCCACATGCTGATAAGATACATGCAAGCCATTGATGCCAATAAAAGCACAGAGGGCAGGCCAGGAAGGCCCAGGTGGTGAGGACTCCTGACCTCTACAAATGCCCGTGGGTGCTGAGTTGTGCCAGTGCAGTTGTTGGGCTTCTGGCATTCCTCGGGCTGTGATCTGATGTTGTTTAGCACTTGCTCTTTCTGTGAGATGCTGTGCCCCCTGATGGTGATGCTGGCCCTTCCCCACCCCAGGGCCTGCAGGTGCCTGGGGATGCAGTTTTATCCTGGCATCCTGTTAACAGGCAGCTCCCTTTACCTGCCCAGGTGCTGACCTGCTGAAGATGTCCCGCGATGATCTGGTCCAGATCTGCGGCCCTGCAGATGGGATCCGGCTCTTCAATGCCATCAAAGGCAGGTGAGTGTTCCCACTGGAGGCGGGGTGTGGCAGGTAACCTGCATCTCAGCCTCTTGGACACCCTGTGGGCTGGCTAGTGGGGTTGGGGCTCACCCAGGAGCAGGTGCAGGAGGAGGTGCCAGGAGTGGGATATGGGCTTCAGGGAGGCAGTGAGATGGCAGGGCCTGCATCACACTCTGCCTGGAGGCCCCCCTCCCTTGGCCTTGGCCTCTTAGTCTCAGTACCTTGCATGGTTCTGAGCCTCAAGGTGCCTCCTTGAGGCAGGAAGGGGAAGAAAGTGGCAGGCATGGATCCGTGTGATCACTCAGCACCCTGCAGCCGTGTTCAGGGCTGGCTGGAGAGCAGTGCTGGGTCTGGTAGAATTTTCTGTAGCACCGTTCAGTATAGCAGCCCTGATCTCAGGTGACTGTGGAGCACTTGATCCAAGGCGAGTGTAATGCACCAGCTGAATTTTAAATTTTATTTAACTTTGGTGAATTTAATAGTCACACATGGGCAGCACAGTTTTAGAGTGAGAGGGTACACCTGGGTTTGAATCCCAGATCCACTGCTTAGGGACTTTGTACCTGGGCAAACCTGGGCAAACCCTTAGCCCCACCCTGTCCCTGGGCCTCAGTTTCCTCATCCGTAGAATGAGATGGTAGCTGCCCCCGAATAGGTGTATGAGGATAAGGTGAGCTGTGGGTGGAGGTTCTGAAAGGGCGCCCGGCTTGGAGCAAGTTGGAGAAAGCATTTGCCTCATTAGCAACCTGAAGAACACCTCCTATCTTGAGGTTGGTCCCCTGGACAGAGCCCCCTGTGGGCAGGTTGGAGGATCGTTCATTTCTCTGTCTTCAGCAAAGTCTGCCAGAATGGCAGCCTTCCTTCCTTCTCCCTAAGGGCCTCCTACTGCTCTTTCCACTTTGTGTTCTATAACATTCTGGAACCACAGAGTCTGGTTCCCCCCGCACACACATCTGCTATTTATTTCCTTTCCTCCTGCCAGGAACGTGAGGCCGAAGATGACCATTTATGTCTGTCAGGAGCTGGAGCAGAACCGCGCACCCCTACAGCAGAAGCGGGATGGTGGCGGGGACCCCAATATGTGTGGTGAGTTGTGGGGAGCCCCTCCTACTGGGGCTGGTTCCAGGGGGGAAGAGACAGAAGGAAAAGCCACGGCACGAGCCTGCTCACTGAGACCGTCTCCCCTTGTCGTGCCCGAGGAATCTTTGTTACACTTCATCCTGAGATGGAAATGTTTAAGGTGGAAATCATCTCCCAGAACATCTAGTCCTGTTTACTGACTTTCCCCCTGGGGAGACAGGCCTGGAGAGGAGATGTGTGCCCCTGGTGTCACTTAGCTGCTCACGGTAGAAATGAGAGTCGGCCTTCTGGCTCCCAGGCTGGTGATAAGTGACACTTGACAGCTATGTTCCTGAGAGCGCCCCTCCCCCATATCTCCCCAAGTGGGATGAACCTTTCCCATGTGATTCGGTTGCTCAGGAAGGTTAGGGGTGCCGCTGAAGGCTCTTGGGGAACCTCCAGGGCACATGGCTCTTTGGGGTTCAGTTTTTGGTTTTTTTTTTTGGTTTGTTTTATTTTTTGCTTTTTACAGCCTCACCTGAAGGACATGGAAGTTCCCAGGCTAGGGGTTGAATTGGAGCTGCAGCTGCCACCCTATACTACAGCCACAGCAACACTGGATCCTTAACCCACTGAGCAAGGCCAGGGATCAAACCCACATCTTCATGGATGCTAGTCGGTTTGTAAGCCGCTGAGCCACCATGGAAACTCTGTCTTCTGGGCAGAGTCAAGGTTTAACCCAGGGCTGCCCACTCGAGGGGTCTTGTTTCCCCACACAGCCCCAATGAGAGGAGGCTGAGAGGAGTTCTGAGCAGGGGCTGGCTGACCTTTCACTGGCTCAGGGCAGGGCTGGTGGCCCCCACATTCCTCCAGGGGCAGGGAAGACCCACAGCAAAAGGGCCACGCTGTAATCCTTCCTGTGCTCTTTTGCCAGCAGTCCAATTTATTTGAGCCGTAAAATAAGAAAAACTGGAATGGGCTCTGAAAAGTTGGTGGGTGGGGGGAGGTACTGTTCGTATTCTGTTATAAAAAGGAATCTTAGATGAGGCCCGGGTTTCTTACTCAGTGTCAGCACAAGAAGGAATGTCACACCAGTAACCACATTCTCTGACGGAGATCCTTGAAATCCTGGGAAGGCAGGTGTGTTGTGTGGCTGGAACTCCAGAGCCTCTGTGCCTGCTTCAAAGGGAGTCACTGTGTGTGCCCCTGTGTGTGTCCACATGTGCTTTTTTTAATTTTTTTGCTTTTTAGGGCCGCAGTCACAGCATATGGAAGTTCCCAGGCTAGGGGTCTAATTGGAGCTGTAGCTGGTGGTCTACACCACAGCCACAGCAAGGCAGGATCCGAGCCATGTCTGCTGCCTATACCACAGCTCATGGCAATGCTGGAAACTTAACCCACTGAGTGAGGCCAGACATCGAACCCTCAACCTCATGGTTCCTAGTCAGATTCATTTCCATTGGGCCACAAGGGGAACTCCCACATGTGCTTTTAACGTATGGGGCCGCTGATCAGATTTGCTGAACCAAGTGTTCCTTCCATAGTTGAATGAGGAGTTGGACACCTGTAGTTTAATCCAATTGTCTTACTTTTTTTTTTTTTTTGGCCGCACTTTTGGCATGCAGAAGTTCCCAGGCCAGGGATCGAACCCGCACCACAATAGTGACCAGAGCCTCAGCAGTGACAGTACCAGATCCTCCACCATTGGACCAATAGGGAACCCCGAGGTGTTTTACTTTTGAGGAACTTGAAGCCCCTGAGCTTTGAGTCCTTACCCCAGGTCACCGATGGGGTTTTCTTTCTACCCAGCCGGTTTGGGTTATGCTTCTACCTCAAGGTCACTGTTTCCTTCTGACTGGCTGGCAACACTCCTGGTGCCCCCTCTTCTCCCTGCACCACCCATGCACCTGGGGTCATGGTGCTCCAGCTGGATACTGTTGATGCTATGGAGAAGGGCGAGGACCAGACTCTGTCTCTTTTGCAGTCATTTAGAAATTGTCTTGGAGTTCCTGTCTTGGCACAGCAGAAACAAATCTGACTAGGAACCATGAGGTTGCTGGTTCAATCCTGGGCCTCACTCAGTGGGTTAAGGATTCCGCGTTGCCATGAGCTGTGGTGGTGGTCGCAGACGTGGCTCAGATCTGGTGTTGCGTGGCTGTGGAGTAGGCCGGCAGCAACAGCTCCAATTCAACCCCTAGCTTGGGAACCTCCATGTGCCGCAGCCCTAAAAAGAAAAGACCAAAAAAAAAAAAAAGAAAAAGAAAGAAAGAAAGAAAGAAATTGTCTTTAAGGCTCCCTCTTGGCCATCTGAAGCTGTTGCCTCAGGATCCCTGGAAGCTTGTGGGAAAGGCAGATTTTGGCCAGCTCTTCTTCCTGCAGCCTCCACCCCTTAGGGGGTGTCCTTGGGTCTGGGGTGGATCCAGGGATTCTCCATTTTACATGAATCCCCCAGTAGGAATAAAGAACATAGCCTGGCATCTTTTCCTGGTGCTGGGTGGTGCACAGGCCTTGTGGCTTCTAGACACGTCCCCAGTATAGCCAGATCTTGCGAGTCCATCCAGGTGTGGGCATCCTTACAGCAAGTTCCTGGTTTGGGGGTTGGGGAGGGGTAGGCACCTCATGAAAAGGCAGATGCTTGCTCTATAGCAGACCTCTCTCCTCCGGCCTCCAGTGTACCACGCCATCTTCCTGGAGGAGCTGACCACCTTGGAGCTGATTGAGAAGATTGCCAACCTGTACAGCATCTCCCCACAGCACATCCACCGAGTGTACCGGCAGGGCCCCACTGGCATCCACGTGGTGGTCAGCAATGAGGTGAGCACTGTATGCCCCAGCCCAGGAACCCAAGACCTGCCCCTGAAGGGCACCCCAGGGGGGTGGGGGCAACCTGGTCTGCCACCTGCTCTCTGCTGCAGGGGCTTCCTGGAGGGCCAGAGGGAGGGGTCTGAAGAACTGTTGTTTCCACCCTCGCTACCCTTGGCCAGGAGCTCTGCAGGAACCAGGGGACCCCCCCATCTCTGCCTCAGGGTGCTTACAGTTGGGAGTCAGGACAAGGGCGCTCCCCCTTGTCAGGACAAGGCAGGCCCCCCAGAGGGTGAAGTGGACTGGGCTGGTGATGGAGAGGATGTGGCTCAGGAGAACAGAGGCTTCCTCTGCTGATGGCAAAGGTGTCACAGCCTGCCTGGTCTGTCCCTGGCCACACAGGGCTATGCAGGGCACAAGTGCCACTGACCGAGAACACGGATACTGAACACAACTCAGTCATGACCGAGCCCTCAAGGGATCAGATCCCATTCCTGGTTCAGAACAGGGTTATCAAAACGGTTTGCTGATATGTTTCGGCCATGCCTGCATGTTGTAGAACAAAAGCTTTTAAGCTTGTTCTATCCTGGACTCCTTCCTAGTGTTTAATCCCGACAGCCTCCCCTCGAAATGAGGGCTATCGCAATCCAGTTTCACAGAGAGGCTGAGTAATTGGCCCAAGGTACATAGCTCCTAAGAGGTCTGGCTGTGGTGGGAACCCCTTGTGGTCCAGCAGCAGAACCTCACTTGAAGCCAGCAGCCTTTCTGACTCCTGAAAAGAGGCCTTGAGACAGACCTGTGCTGGTGGGGGCAGTGGTGACAGAACCCTGAGCCCCCAGCCCAGCCCATCCCCCAGCAGACCTTCCTCTCCCTTTGAGAACTGCGAAAACCTCTGTGTAGAGGATTATGGAGCTGGCCTCTCGAGCTGAGCAACCTCGAGCAAATCTACTTAGCATCTCTGAGCCTCAGTTTCTGTGTCTGCAAAATGGGGATCATTCTACTCATTGAGCAGGTTATAGTAAAAAGCTAAGATGAGAAAAACAGTGCCAGGTACCAGGAGATGCTAAGTTAGGCACTTGCTTTGGGGAGCAAAGGACAATGTATAAAATGTATGGGTTTTCATGGTGTGTATATTTCACAAGTTGTCGTTATTAATAACAATCCTGTTGCCACTAGTCACCATAATTGCCTGAGCCCCTGCATGGGTGTCTCCTATTTCATGGGAGTTTGGCTCTAGAGGTTGGCAAGGTAGTGTCTTCCTTCTTTTTTAATTAGAAAGGAATTCACAATTAGCATAAGAAGTCAGACAATATAAAACAGACTCTGATCTTCCCCACTCTCTTTTCTTCGCTGCATTTTGATTAGGTTTGATGTGATTCTGTCAGGTCATTTTTTTGTTCGAGTGTCCATTGTGTGCCCGAGTGTGTGTGGGTGTGGGTTTTTAAAACACACAACCAGGATCCACTTGAACACAGGTACACCGATCTGCAATTTGCCATTTTGGTCACCAGGTTAGAATTCTTTAACATTTAGCATTACATTTAAAGCTAAGGCAGTGGGGTTTTTCATCCCCATTTCACAAGATAGAGACCATGAAGCCTGGAGTCGCTAGAATGTCCTCTAGCATCGCCTGGGAGGTTAAAGTGCCCTGAGCCACAGGCAGTGATAGTGGCATGGAAAACTTGTCGCTTTGCCTCTCGTGGTGAATTTCTATCGCAAAGACAAAAGCCAGGAATGCTCGGAGCCCTTGCAATTTCACAGGCCCCTGAAGGAAGTTCCTTCCCTAACCTGCCCTGTGCCCCCCAGAGCAGGCAGTTAAGCAAGTGAAGCAGATCGCAGAGCTCCATCGCCACCTTGGCTAAGTAGGCGATTCTTATTCCCCAAAGTCTCCCTGCCTCTTAACCCCGAATCAATTGGAAACCTTTGGTTCTTAATTGCCAGGAGCGCTGGAGGCAGCCTGGCCAGCTGCACAGCCTGCCCCTGGGGTGCAAGGGCACTTAATTAAACAAGGGAGTTACTGATTAAGCCCATGTGGGCCCTGCTTCAAGTTTTGCTTGCCCGAGTGGTGGGGCGGCCAGGCATCCCAGAGGGAGCAGGCCAGCAGTATAGCGTAAATGTACTTCACGCATCATTAGGCCCTGGGGGCGGGGCAGGGGTTGACAGGTGGATGGATTGGTAGGATGGGGGAGCAGGCAGTAAAACGTGGGTCTTACTGTTTCATTTGGAAAGGGGTTTTGCTGTTCTCTTGGTTAGTGTGTGTGTGTGTGTGTGTGTGTGTGTGTTGGGTAGGTTTAGGTCAATGTGTATGTTTTTCACATTCTTTGCATGTATATTGTGAAATACAGCATACATATGCAATGAGTATAGAAGGCTCATTTGCAGAGTTTCAAGAATAACTAAGTACTCAATACCTGCACTCAGGTTAGGGCAATGTGGTGAGAAGCCCGTAGGTGGGCTGTTTTCACTCCCCTTCCACTTGCTGGTCTGAATTCTGTACCAATCTATTCCTGGTCCTTCCTCAATATATTGTTGAGTTTCACCTGTTTCACCTGGACTTCCCCAGTGGCTCAGTGGGTTACAGATCCAGCGTTGTCACTGCTGTGGCACTGGTTCGATCACTGGTCCGGGAACTTCTGCATGCCGCAGGTGTGGCCAAAAAAAAAAAAAAAAATTTCATGTAAGTGGAATATGAGTGCATCCTTCTGGGATTTATGGTTTGTGATTCACACATGCTGAGGGGCACTGCTGGAGGTTGCTGGCCCCACTGACTGGCAGGGTGTGATCAGGTCACACAGTTGGTTTGTGCTGCTTCTCCTATTGCATAACATGAGTTGTTTCTAGTTTTCACTCGTAGGGACGGCACTGCTCTAAATATCCTTAAGGGCGCTCTGTGTGTGTGCATGGAGCTATCCAGGGCAGCTACCTGCAGGGGGGATGTGTGTGGTCATTGGTGCTAGGTCCTGTGGGTCCTGTGGACGGTTTGATGAAGCAGTCACAGAGAAGAGCTCCCCACCAGGAGAGGAGGCCAGGTCCCTCTGCTCTACATCTTGGTTATCTAAATATATATTTTATCATCGAAACAGCCCCATTTTACAGACAGGGCCTGGAGACAGGAAGTTGACTTGTCGAAGGTCACTGAGCTGTGAGTCAAAATGAGAGGCAGCTGGTGAGTAATCCTTAGATTCTGCTGTGTTTGTGGACCCAGGGAATGGAGCTCTGTTTATATTTAAAGAAACCAAGTGTCTCCTTAAAGCATTTTAGTTTTTTTTTTTTTTTAATATTGAAGTAGAGTTGATTTACAATGTTGTGTTAGTTTCAGGTACACAGCAAAGTGATTCAGTTATGCATGTGTATTCTTTTTCCTAGTCTTTATAAGTTAGTACAAGATATTGACAATAACTCCCCATATAAAAACTGGCACCACAGCAGTGACAACACCGGATCCTCAACCCAGTGAGCCACCAGGGAACTCTGCACATTGGTGTTGTATCTGGTGCTGTTTTACACATATGTGCTCTTGTAATGTGTCCTGATGGGGATTGGAAGACGTGGTCACCAGGAGAAAGTGAAAGGAAAGCAAATCACTAAAAATTTAGTTTCATATTAAACATTTCCAGAATTCCCTTCCAGGCTCCTTTTCTGTCCTTTAGTTTCTTTGTTACTCACAATGACCATTGCTCTGTCCACTTACCTCGTGTCCTGTTTTTCTCTCCACAAGTGAAGCATGAGTGTGTTCCTGCCTTTGTGTGAACTCAGCGGCTGTCATTTCTGACAATTGCACGTGCCCGGCCTCTTGTGGCCCTGAAGCTTGGCATTCTCTGAGCTCCTTGTGAAGAGATATGGTCTCTCCTTTGCTTTTCAGATGGTGCAGAATTTCCAAGATGAGTCCTGCTTCATCCTCAGTACCTTGAAAGGTAAAGCCTCCCCGCCCCTTTCTTGTGTCATTAAAGTACCTTAGCTGTTCCTCCTGGGCTCCCAGAGTGGTGAGGGAAGAGCAGGCCAGTGGATGGGGAGTTTTCCCGGGGAACAGCCTCTGGGCAAAAGGAACACATACCTGCTGGGAAACCTAGCCTCAGAAACCAGAGAACTAGCAAGACTGGCCCCATAGTCACTGTGAAAGGGAAGTCCTGGCCAGGCAATGCCTGCTCCCTGAGTCCAGTGCTAATGAGAAGATGGATTTGAGTTCTTCCCAAGTGTGTGTCTCCAGGAACAGTGGGTATGGCATAGAGCTGCAGGCCACATGGATCGGGGACCCTGGGCTGGGGGGCCGGAACTGAAGGGTCTGAGAAGGAACTTGCCTGCCAGGGGAATGGAAAACCAGCTGTGACTTCCATGGGGCTGGGCAGGTGAGGGGACGACATACGTGGAAATGAAAGCTCCCTGACTGGATGGTGGACCCTGGAGTGTGATAAGGACAGTCCCCTCCCCGCATTCTCTGGATCTAGCCAGCAGGTGCCTTCAGAGGTCTGGGGACCATCATACCCCAAGACCCCCACTGTGTCTGAAGCCTCCTTGGACAGTGGCTTTTTAGTCCCTGGGCCTCAGGCTGTGGGGAAAGGGCCTGCAGGCAAGAGAAACTTAAGGAGTTCCTGTTGTGGCTCAGCAGGGTAAGAACCCGACTAGTATCCATGAGGATGTGGTTCGATCCCTGGTCTCACTCCAGGGGTTAAGAGTCCGGCCTTGCCACAAGCTGTGGTGTAGGTCGCAGATGTGGCTCGGATCCTCTGTTGCTGAGGCCGTGGTGTAGGCCTCAGCTGCAGCTCCAATTCAACCCCTAGCCTGGGAACTTCCATATGCAGCAGATGTGGCCCTAAAAAGAAAGGAGAAGGGAAAAAAAAGGAACTGAGCCAGGCAGCGGTGAAATTTCTGCTTTTATTAGCACGTTGGGCTGTGCACAGTCTTACCTGGGTGACCTCTGCCAATGTTCACGGCAGGGTGGCTGCTGGTACCCTGATCCCAGGCCTTCCTGGATGCTGCAGTACTCTGCTTTTCTTCCTGTAAAACCTTAGCATTTCTCTCTTGCAGCTGAAAGCAATGACGGCTACCACGTCATCCTGAAATGTGGCCTCTGAGCAGAAGCAGAGCAGACAGCTGCCTCCCGTCCCAGCCCCATGGACCCCCAGATGTAGGAAGCACACCCCTGTAAGCTGCCGCCAGGAGGACCCTGCCCAAACCATGAAAGCCACGGCCTGACCACCAGTGGAGACCATGGAGGCAGAGTCTCTGGCAGGCAGAAGGCCAGTGGCTTCCCCCTCTCCTCCTCCCAGCACCCAGCTTCGGAACTGTTCCTTGCTCTTCCCTCTCTGAAGGGCAGATGGGTGGGGGGTGTCTTCTCTGAAAGCCCTGCTTCTGTAGTTGAAGGCTTGCTCACTGGGTACCATGGTGCCACCTGGATCCGCTCCTTCTGACCACTCTTCTGCCTCCAGAGGAAGCCCTGCCTCCCCCAGACCTTTGCCCTCTTTGGTAACCTGCTCCGTGACCGTGACCATGACTGTGACTGAGACTGCTGACTCCCTGGGGGCAGCTCCCCCCATCCTCCTGTCTTCCTGTCAGTTTCCCACCCTGGTGAGCATCTGTCTTCCTGTTCCTGGATGGATTGACAGGAATTGGGTTTTCTGTGCCTTCTGCTTCTTTCACGTTTACCTTATTCTAAGGGTCTCCTGCTGCAGAGCCTGAGAGGGGCTCACATCTCTTCACGGGTGTGGTGGACACTCAGGGCCACCTAGTCCTGAGGCCCTGGGGCAGGGGGGCTGGAAAGCCTTCTTCTTCTTCTTTTTTTTTTTTTTTTGCTTTTTAGGGCCGCACCTGTGGCATATGGAGGTTCCCAGGCTAGGGGTCTAATCAGAGCTGTTGCTGCCGGCCTACACCAGAGCCATAACAATGCCAGATCTGAGCCATGTCTGCAACCTACACCACAGCTCATGGCAATGCCAGATCCTTAACCCACTGAGTGAGGCCAGGGATTGAACCCCCACCCTCATGGTTCCTAGTCAGATTTGTTTCTGCCTCTCCATGAATGGGAGCTCTTGGAAAGACTATTTTTAGGCATAATCTCTTACATATGAAAGGGAAAGGAGCCAATTATTCCTCTTGAGCCCCTTAGGTATAATTTTATTTCCTAAGCAGTCGTGGGCAAGGAGGACTAGGAATTGAACATTCCGTTGTAGGATCAGAGGACCCTGACCATCCTGATGCCAGGCTGTCCTGCCCAACTTGCCGATCTTCCCCGGGATGCCGTCTTTTCCGTGAGGGCTCCCCTGTGAATGTTTCTCCTTTTTCACTTGCAGAGGGTGTGCTTAGGGCATGTTGCCTGCTTTGGGATGGTTGGCCTGACTCTGGGGAAATTTGAATATCAGGAGGCAACCTCTGTCCTGTCTCTGTTTCCTGGAACCCAGCGACCGGTGCTGGCTCAGGTCTTCCACTCTTTGCTAATTTAGGTTCATCTTACAAAGCATGGTCAGCGCTGTGACCAACTGAGCAGGATTTGACAGCTTTTAAAATGGCACTTTGGGGAAATGCAGAGATGCTCTGAGCTTGGTAGATTTTTCCAGAGAGAGAAACGGAAGCCCAGAGGGGCAAAACCACCTGCCTGATATCACATAGGGATAGGGCAGTGACATAAATTTGTCATACAGAGTGAAGAGGGCTCTAGTAATAATTGCGTTGGGACAGCAGGTGTGATCTCCCCACAGTGTAAGGGCATTTTCCCTATTCCTTTTCCTTTTGGGTGATGGTGGGGGAGAGAGTATAACAGCTTTATTGAAATATAATTCACATGCATTTGTAGTGTATGAGTCAATGATATTTTTGGTAAATTCACAAAATCCCCACAATGCATTTTAGAACATTGTCATTGCCGCTAGAAGAAACCCTGTGCCCTTAGCAAGAACTCTCCTACGTCAGTTCCTCTAGTTCTAGGCAACGTTGAACCTTCTTTCCATATAGATTGACCGATTCTGGACATTTCACGCAATATGTGGTCTTCTGTGGTGAGTTTTTTTTTTTTTCCACTTAATGTTTTCTATGCTAGAATGGAACATCTGTCAGTATTTCAGTCGTTTTTTATAGCTTAATAATATTTCATTCTATGGATAGACCACATTGTTTATCTATTCGTCATGTGATGGATATTGAGTTGTTTCTACTTTGGGGGCTATTATGAATAATGCTGCTATGAACATATAGATACCTGGTTTGGTACACACATAAGTTTTCTTTTAGGAGTAGACATATGGGTCCTGTAGTCACTCTATGTTTGACTTTTTGAGGACCTGCTAGGCTGTTTCCCAAAGCAGCTGCATCACATCACATTCCCATCAGCAGTGTGTGAGGGTTCTAATTTCTCTAAATCCTCACCAATACCTGCTGTTATCTGTCATTTTGAGTGTAGCCGTCAGGTGTGAAGTCGAATCTCATTGCAGTTTTGATCTGCGTTTCCCTGATGGCCGATGATGTTGAGCTTCTCATTATGGGCTTACTGGCCCTTTGTATGTCTTCTTTGGAGAAATGTTTATTCATATCCTTTACCCATTTTAATTGGGTTATTTGTCTTTTTATTATTGAGTTGTATGAGTTCTTTGTATATTCCAGATGCTGGTCTTTTATCAGACAGGTGATTTGTCAAAATGTTCTCCACTTCTGTGGGCTTTCTTCACTTTCTTACAATGTTCTTGGAAGCACAAAAGTTTTTAATTTTGATGATGTCTAAGATACCTATGTTTTCTTTTGTTGCTTTTGTACTTTTTTTTTTTTTTTGCTACAAAACTGTTGCCTAATCCAAGGTCAAGAAGATTTATACTTACGTTTTCTTCTAAGAATTTTTTTTTTTATCATTTTAGTTCTCCAGTGACCTTTGATTCATTCTGAGTTAGTATTTTATGTATGGTGTGAGGTAGGGGTCCAGCTTCACTCTTTTGCATGTAGATATCTAGTTGTTCAGCACTAGCTGTTGAAAATATGATTGAAATCCCTATAGAATTGCCTTTGAACCCTTGTTAAAGGACCCTGATTCTTACTAGATCTTTTTTTTTCTGTGACATGGAGCTGTCATTAGGAAGCTCAGCTTTTTCCTTTCTTTTTTTTTTTCTTTTTTTACTCAGCCCATGTCTGGCTCCACTCTTTTTACAACTGGCTCTCTATTCTCTTCTTTTGCTGTCGCTCCCTGTATCCATCTTACTAGTACTGGGTCACATCACTCTGATGTTCTTCAGTCTTTCTTGGTGTGTGTCCTAGCTCCACGCGTTAGTTCTAGGGGCAGGTCAAGACCAGTCATGTCCTTTTTTGAGGAAAGCTGAGTCACACAGAAGTGGAATCACTTGCTCAAGGTCACCCAGAACCAGGACTAGTCTGTTGGCTTTTCAAGGTGTCTGCCTTTCACTAGACCTAAGAGATGCCACTACCCAGGTCAAATTTTAATTCTGGCTAAAATTTTAATTCTAAAGATGTGGTAGGCTAATGTTTTTATTTCCTCTTTCCAAGTGAGGGTCTAATCAAGATCTGTCACCTTAAGGTTGCTCTAGGTGGCATCTCCCATTCTCTGGAATGCCCACAGTGTCCGCTCTGCCTACCGTCTCCTGATGATTGTAGTTAAATCTTGTAGCTGACAAGGAAGTAGAAGATGATGAATACCAAAAACGAGTATAGATAGTAATTGGTACCAAAATGTTTTAGCTGCTTAATTCAACAGCTTGTCCCTGCTGCAGGGGTCAGATCAGCTCACTGTCAGTTTTGTGCTTTGTTTCTATTTTTGTCATTTTATGAGAGTGCAGGAAAGCTGGAGTCCTTCTCACTCCTACCACTGCCTTTCCCGTGAGCCCTGAGTCCAGAGTCTGGGCCTGCTGGGCAGGGCAGCCCCTCCCAGAACTGTACCCTCCAGCGCCATGTTTCTAGTCTGTTGCTTCTCTTTGGCAGCAACACATTTTTAAAGGGCTCCTCAGATGGACAGAAGACACACCATGTGCTCAGGCCTTGAACCAGAAGGCTGAAGCTGAGCGCTTTATTCTTAGGCCATCACATTTTTTGGCTGGGCAAGTGTCTGTTTGCAAGGTTGCGATAAACCTCCTGGTTACCCAGTTGCCCATTTACAGTAAAGACACAGGCCTCTGAAAGGGGGGCGGGTGGCGAGTTCCAAATCTTGGTTTGTCATCCTAAGCAAAGGTCAGATGTTGCCCTGGTGACCTCCGGCCTGGGCCACCTCAGGCCTCTTGGAGAGGCCTATTAACCTAGAGGGGGCTTTCCTGGGAACAGATGGGAGCAGGCTGAACAGTGTCCCAAGTTTCCAGGTCCAGAGTGGCTTCAGGGGCTGGCCCGAGCAACTTCAGTTCTGAGAATCATTAACGAGTTGATGAGAAAAATAGAAAAGCCCCTTTTGCTGTCATCAGTGGAAGAGAGGGAGGCAGCTTCCAGGCTCTCAGAGAAGATGGAAAAGCAGAGGGCCAAGAGCCAGGGGTCCTGGGCCCCCAGACCCTCACTTGGCATGTGTCTTTACCTCCCTAGGTCTCTCTCTCTTTCTCTCTCTTAAAAGTAAGGGCGGAGACCCCCGGGGTTGTGGCTGATTCAGTCACAGGTGAGTCTGAGGATGGCTGGGTTCTCCATCTTCCCTCCATCAGAGCCTACAGTGAGCAGGTGGCACATGCATGTGCTTTGTGGTGGTACCCAGCGCCACGGGTGCTCCTGCTCCGGTTGGCGCATACACTTCCATGTGAGGTATAGCATCTTGGCCCATGTCTTTTTTAAATTATTATTATTACTCAATGAATTTATTGCATTTATAGTTGTACAATGATCATCACAATCCAATTTTATAGGATTTCTAACCCACAACCCTGGCGCATCCCCCCACCTCCCAAACTGTCTCCTTTGGAGACCATAAGTTTTTCAAAGTCTGTGAGGCAGTATCTGTTCTGCAAAGAAGTCCATTCTGTCCTTTTTTAAGGATCCAGCCGAGTTCACAACTGGACTGACTTTACTCCACCAGCTGTTCCCTGGCAGCTTGGGGCTGAATTCAGCATTGGCTGGTTCTATGTCTGCGTTTCAGATGTGTGTGTGTGTGTGTGTGTGTGCGCGCGCGCGTCTGTGGATGCATGCAGATCCCTTTCCCTCCCCCCATATCTGGCACAAGCATCTTTAGCCTAGCTAGACATGGTGATGATAGTTGTTCCCTTTAGATCTTACATGATGCTCCAGGTTGTGACTCTGTAGATGAAGCTGGTTAGGGCACAGTTGCCCCAATTGAGGGGAAAGGCACACCTTAAGCCCTGTTATTCTCCGGGCTGGGGGAGCAGTGCTGGAAGCTGACATCTGACCGAGACCCTAAAAGCAAGGCCGACAGAGTTGGTCTCCCCCGCAGCTGCACTGTATGATGTCATTAGTGAGGCTGGCCAGTAGGAGACGTTGATACACCCTCTCTAATCGCCTCCCAGCCCCCTTCCCTCTGCCCTGTGGGGGCAGGGAAGTGAGGTGCTGGGCAGGCCACCGCAGGCCTCCTTTTTGGGGGCACCCTATCAGCTCCTTGCAGCCTCCTCCACTCAGCTCTCAGGAGCTCTCTGCAAAGGCTTCTCCTGGGCTTTCCTCCCTCCTCCCACTCCTGTGGGGGATGGTAAATTCTGAGTGGTGGTTCCCCCCTCCACCCCATCTTGTCATGCAGGGGTCTTCTAGCGGTAGTGTCCCTAGGAAGCAGCTTTGAGAAGTGGCCTTGCTGCTCTGGGCAGGGCAGCTGACAAGGTGAGGTGGGGAGGGGCAGGCCCTGCTTACTCCTGGGCTGAGCAGCCCTGCCCTCCCAGGCCCCTACAAAGAGGGAGCCTGTGAGTGTGTCCTGTGCCCTTCAGCCTACGGCACCTGGGGTGGCCTGCGGGGAGCTGGTGGGGACTGGGGAAGCCCTCGATCTTGAAAAGTCTTCATTCCTTCTTCCAAGCAAGAACAATGTAGTTAATCCTGTACTCATCACCCAGCCTCCACAAGGATCACCCTACACCCACTCTCATCAGTGGCGGAATGCTGTTCCCTGCCGGGGTTTTGTGGTCTGTTTGATGACAGGGAGCGTAATCTTTGAATCCAATAGAGTGAAATGTCCTCCTATACCCCACCCATTCCATTCTCATTAATACCAAAAAATGTACTCAATTATTACCTTTTACATTTCATCCTCAAAACCATGGAAATTTGTTTTCTTTTATGCTGACGTCTTGATTTGCTGCCTTTGAGCCCTGAAAGCCAAAAAATATGTCCTTTCTAGTCCTTGACAGAATAACTTTGCCAACCGCTGAGCTCTGTTACTCTCTCTTCCTCCTGGATTATTTGGAAGAAACTCCTAGAAAATAAGGACTTTAAAAAATAATAATAAAAAGTATTTTGTTTTGAGCTTTGAAGTGAAAGAATCATTCAGCTGAGCAGCCATTGACTCTCCCAAGCCTGTGGGTCCTGTGCTTCCTGCCCCCCTGCTCCCCCCAGGCTCTGCGGCCCCTGAAGGAATCACAGCCCTCTGCTCCCCTGCCTTCCCTCCTGCTGTCCAGTTCCTGGAGGCCAGCAGCCTTTGGATCCCCAGGGCAGGGTACTGAGCCTTGATGTAGGAGGGAGGCTGTGGGGAAAGTGTGCTGTCCCCGAGCCTTGCTGGGCGGTGGCCTCTGGAACTTTCCTGTCCTGTGAGGTATGCCCTGAGCTTCACCTCCACTGGCGCCTTGAGGACCTCTCAGCCTCTCTGGGGTCCCTCCCAGTGTCTGCCAGCCTTGCTCCTACAGGGGTACCCGGCTGTGGGGGCCTCAGCTTGATGATGGAGAGGGGCGCTCCCTGGCCTTCTGGGCTTGGTTTCTGGCTCTGGCCTGGGAGGAGCTGGCCCGGGGCAGTCTCACGGGGTGACCCCACCTGCCGTGGTCCAGCAGGGGCTGCCCTGCCTCCCTGTGGCTTGGCTTGCCTTTCTGGGCCCCCAGCTTCTTCGCTCCCCATGCAGATGGCCGGACACTGTGGCTGTCCCTCTGTTATACCAATAGTGACACTCATAGCAGCCACAGATGCTGGCTGTCCTCTCCAAGGTCAGGCTTGGTGTCTGTGCTCTGCCATTGTCCCAGTGGAGGCCCCTGCAGCCTTATCTCAGGTGAGGAAATCAAGACTGAGAAATCAGACAGTGGCCCAGGGTCCTAGGACCAAGGATGGATTAAGCCGGTGTCCCCATCCCACACCCAGACATGTGGGCGAGCCTGTGCATCTGCAGCGCTCACATATGTCATCCTGGGCTCTGTGCCCTGATGGGGACACATCTGGGGGCTTGGATTTTAAAGACAGAAGAGAAAGGCATTGTTCTGTGTGTCTTCTGCCAGCCCTCCCCTTGTTGGGCAAAATCCTGGTTACTGTGTTCTCCAGTGTTCAGGCATGGAAAGTGATTTCTTTCTTAACATGTCACTTCTTTGCCCTTTTTCCAGATTGGGGGAATCTTCTCTGAAGGTGGTGGGCGTCTCTGTTGGGGTGATGTGGCCCTTGAAGGGGTCCTGGGGTGGGGGGTGGGCACTGAAGCAGAAGTTGTCACACTGCCACGTCATTTTTGTACCTGAAATAAAGCATATTTTGCACTTGTTACTGTACCATTGTGCAGACAAAAATCTCTGTGTGTGGGATCAGAATGCAAATAAAACTCATTTGTAAGAAACCCCTGTGGCTCAGAACCTCTGGCCTTTTAACTTTTTTTTTCAATTGTGGTAAAAATACATACAGCATGAGAGGTACCATCTTCACTATGTTTAAGGGTGGAGTTCAGTGACATCGAGTTCAGTGACAATTACTGCACAATCATTGCCACCATGACTACCAGAGCTCTCTCCATCTTTCCCAGCTGGAACTCAGTCCCCATTAAATATCAACTCCCCTCCCCCAGCTCCTGGCCCCCCATTCCTCTGCTTTCTGTCTCTATGAATGTGACTCCTCTGGGGCCTCATGTGAGTGGAATCATGCAGTTTTTGTCCTCTCGTGGCTGATTTCACTGTGCCTGATGTACTTGAGGTCCCTCCATGCTAGAGCTGGTGTCAGGATTTCCTTCCTCTTTAAGGCTGAGTAATGTTCCGTGGTCTGTGTACATGGGGCGTCCATCCATCTATCCAAGGACTTGGGTTGCTTCCTCTTCTTGGCTATGGTGCGTCATGCTGCTGTGAGCACGGGGGGACCAACACCCGCTGGGGTCTCTGCCTTCACTTCCAGATACACTGTGGATACACACCCGGAGGAGAGCATGCTGGATCATATGGTGCATCCCCACCAGTGGTGCACAGGGATTCTAGTTTGTCCACATCCAGTCCCTAAAAAAAAAACAAAAAACAAAAAACAAAAAACCCACAAATTAACTTATATACAAACTAGCCACAGACTCACAGACATAGAAAACAAACTTCTGGTAACCAAAGGGGAAAGGGTAGGGAGGGATAAATTAGGAGTTTGGGATGAACATAAACACACCGCTGTGTATAAAATAGATAACCAAATAAGAACCTGCTGTATTGCAAGGGAACTATTACAATATTTTGTAATAACCTATAAGGGAAAATAATCTGAAAAAGAATAGATATATACGTAGAACTGAATCCCTTGGCTGTACACCTGAAACTAACATGTAAATCAACTAAACTCAAACTTAAAGAATAAATTTAAAAAAATACTTTCTCCACATCCTTGCCAACACGCTTCTTTTTTTGTGGCCGGGAACTGGGTGGTTGGTACCATCCTCTAAGGAGGCCTTGGGTCTGTGACGCTTCATCAGTGGTTGGGCTGTGTTGATCCCTGTTGGTGGCATGTCTGCAGCTGCCAACCCCCTAGACCCTCATCACCACCTAGCCCAAGGCTACGGAGCTACCCACCCGCTTTCCTCAATCAGGCTGTGATCTCTCCCTGGCTCAGAGTCTTCGGACCCAGGCCACACCTCTTTGAAGCCTGTGTTCCCTTCCAAGCATAGGTGTTGATCGCTCTTCATCTCCGCCACCCCTCCTCCACCTCCCCTGCCCATGCTGTGCTGTCCTCCTGGGCTAGTGCATCACAGCACTGCCCCCCACCCCAAACCCTGAGAAGAGCAGAGGCCAGGTCTGAGGGGCTGGGTCTTGTGTTGGAATCCCAGAACCACAGCAAGCTACGTCTCCAACCTTAGCTTTCCTGTCTGTGAAGCAGAATCACCACCTGCCTCTCCCATTTGTGGGGCTTCTGTGAGACTGAGCATGACCCAGTCTTCCCAGGGGTGAGGGAGCAGCTTGGGTCTGGGACAGCTTGATGTCTTCCAAGATCCCAAGCAGAGTGATGCCATGAGGGGTCAGAGTGAACTGATGGGGTTGGGGGATCAGGTCAGATAATGATTCTTGGCATTTACAGTGTTACCCAGGAAGCGCTTGGCTATTAATGAGAGTTTGACAAAACAATACTTGAATGATTCCAATACATGTTTTCTTAATTTTTTTAATGATTTTAAAATTTTTCCATTATAGCTGTTTTACAATGTTCTGTCCATTTTTTATTATACTGCAAGGGGACCCAGTCACACATATATAGCACGTGTTCTTTAGAAATGCAGGTCCTGGAGTTCCCAGAGTGGCTCAGTGTTTAACGAAGTCAACTAGCATCCGTGAGGACACGGGGTCTATCTCTGGGCTCCACTCAGTGGGTTAAGGATCTGGCATTGCCGTGAGCTGTGGTGTAGGTCGCAGACACGGCTCAGATCTTGTATTGCTCTAGCCGTGTTGTAGGCCGGTGGCTACAGCTCCGATTCAACTCCTCGCCTGGGAACCTCCATATAATGTCAGTTTGGCTCTAAAAAGACAAAAAGACACACACACACACACACACACACACACACACACTAGAAATGTGGGTCCTGACCTGCCAGGTTAACTTCCCAGCCCTCTGGTGGGCTGTGGCCCGCATTCTGACTGTCCTAACACAGGGTCTCACACTCTCACAGAGAGGGGTTCTGAATTGTGGGTTTTTTTGGTTTGTTTGTTTGTTTTTGCTTTTTTTTTTTAGGACACACCTGTAGCATATGGAAGTTCTTAGGCTAGGGGTTGGATTGGAGCTGCAGCTGCCAGCCTATGACCCAGCCACAGCCATGCAGGATCCAAGTTGTGTTTGTGACCTACACCACAGCTCACAGCAACGCCAGGGATGGAACCCAAATCCTCATGGATTCTAGTCGGATTCATTTCTGTTGCACCAAAATGGGAACTCTTGGGTGGTTTTCTAAGTGCAATGGGACAGCAGTGGAGATCCTGAAACCAAGGGGCGAATGCAATTGGCTTCAAAAGCTCAGAGTTGAATAGGGAGCCTGTCCAGCCTCAGAGCCATTAGGGCAGCCTGGGAGTTACCCTGCACCATCTTGTCTTTCTTCTTGGCTTAGCTATGGCTGTCCAGCTGCTGGTGTGACCTCTGCCCCAACAGAGAACATGGATGTGAGCAGAAGGACATAAGCCGGAGGATGTGTACCCAGAAGTGCTCTTGGCCTGCCCAGGGCTGGCAGCTGCTGCCCAGGGCCGTCAACCTGTAAGAGAGCTGGCCAGACCCAGGCAAAGGAGCCCCACTGAGGCACATCCTGCCATCCAGGTCCTTCCAGAAGGGCAAGAGCACAGTCACACAGCAAGATGGTCTGTTTCAAGCAAACGTTCCCTTAGCCATGGTGCAGGGACGAGGCTTTAGGAGGAACTCCATGTGATGCCCGGCTCTCAGACTGTAGGGTGGGGCTGGGGTCCTCAGGTGGCCTCAGGGTCCTCTGGAGATTTGTTCCACAGACCCCTGGGCCCACCCAGGGTTTCTGATCCAGTCAATCTGAGCTAGAGCCTAAGAACTTGTATTTCTGAGAAGTTCACAGGCAAGGCTGATGTCACCAGTCCAAGGACTGCACTTTGAGAACCTCCGACCTAGTGGTTCAAATTCAGCTTTGAGTTTATAACCTTGGGCAAGGTCACTTAATTCTCTGTTCCTTGCTTTCCTCGTCCATATAAGGGAACCAGTGATCTCTGCTTCAGAGTATTGTTATATGGATTAAATGAGTTTAATTTACTCATTAAAGAGTAAAGAGTTGTGAATGAGAGCATTTTTTTAAGACTTTTTTTTTTGTCTTTTTAAAGATGCACCCACAGCATATGGAAATTCCCAGGCTAGGAGTCGAATTGGAGCTACAGCTGCCAGCCACAGCCACAGCCACAGCTTTTTATTCATGGTCTGTAATCCTTGGGGGAGAGGTAAATTTGTAGCCCCTGCTGAGAACCAGTGTTCTAAAATTTCAGACTCTCCAGGAGGGCTCTGAAGATCCAGCTGCTCCCCCATCCCAGTCTCCCATTCAGTGGGGCTGAGAATTTGCATTTTTCCCTGGATCCCAGCAAGGGCTGTTTGCTGGGTGTGGGGGCAGGGATGGTGTACAGAGGGCACACTTTGAGAACCACTGCCCTAGAAAAACGAGCCCCCACTTTTTTTTTCTCCTTCATTTTAGGGCCGCGTGTGCTGCATATGGAAGTTCCCAGGCAGGGAGACAAATCAGAGCTGCAGCTGCTGGCCTACGCCACAGCCACAGCAATACCAAATCCGAGCCATGGCCGCCACCTATATACCACAGCTCACAGCAATGCCAGATCCTTAACCCACTGAGCGAGGCCAGAGTTTGAACCATATCCTCATGGATACTAGTCAGATTCGTTTCTCCTGCGCCACAATAGGAACCCCCTGGAACATGGCCTCTTGAAGAAGCATGGGTTAAGCATCCAGTGTTGTTACTACCGTACTTAGATTGATGCTGTGGGTTCAGTCCCTGGTCCCGGAAATTCCACGTGACATGGCTGTGGCAAAAAAAAAGCAAGTCACTCCACATGCAGACCTGAGTGTGAGCTAAGGGTGGGGTGGAGAGGGGCAGGGACTCAAGAATAGAGGTCAGGTGACACAAAGGTCACCCAGAACCGAGAGCAGGGGCACAGCTGTAGGACTGTCCATCTTGCCTTTAGGGTAAGCTGACTTTGCTTGTGAAACCTGTGACTGCTCCTACCCACACCCAGGGATTGAGAGAACTGGCAGAGGTGGCCAGTTCTCCACGCCCCTGTTTACTCTGGACTGGGTGCAGCAGCCGCATGCAACCCTTCTCCTGAGTCCTAGGCTGTAGCGGCTCCCACATCACTGCCTGTGGTCATCCTCGTGGTGGACAGGAGAAAGCCACAGTGGTGCAAGCAGGTAGGGGTCCCCAGAGAAAAACCAAGCATGGCTTTCTTGACATAAGGGAAGCCATTTTGGCCTAAGACATTTTGGGCTCTAAGCCTGGCCACAACGCCTACCCTTCAATAGGTCCCGGTGACCATTGATCTTAAGGGAACAAAGGAAGGCAGGGACAGAGAAAAGCCAGTCAAATCATAGTGCAGCAGTAAAGGAGAGTCCTGGTTCCTCCTCAAGGGGTGTGTGTAATAACATGCCTTTAACATCTGCAGAAACCAAGCTCCGACCCCTGACCCTCCCTTTCCCTGGTGGATGGGGGCGGGGCGATGGAAGGATGAGGTTGACCCTCTTGACTTCAGTCAACTGGGGCTTGGACTCTGTCGACCTTTGCCCCAATTCTATGCTGAATTCTCCTCTGCTCAAGCCCCCTCATGAATATATATCCTTAGCTTAGAATTTTCCCTAATTTTGCTGCTGGGGAGATACTGCTTTGGGAAAGATCCCCAGTGTTCTTCTTACTTACTGCCAATAATAATAAATCTTTCCCTCTCCTGACCTTTAGCTTGGTTGTGTCTATTGGCTGGACACCCACCAAGTAGCAAACCCAGTTTGGGGGTAACAGTGGGGCGGGGGGGTGCCTACTCTCTGGGCCTCTATCCTGTGGGCTGGAGATTCCACCAGGAGTGTGTCAGACAGGATGGGTACTCAGAAGCTGACTCACAGAAACCCAACCCCCAGAAGCCTGAGGGAGTCCAGTGGTGGACAGTAAAGCGGAGCCCCTACAGGGAGCGGTATCTCCCAGCTGAGTGCAGAGACTGGGGCAGAAGTGCTTCTCCCAGGGCGTCCTACCCTGGCCAGAGCTTTGACAGTGCCTGTCTTCTGCCCTCACCCAATCCTTTCACCAGGAAGGGCAGGTGCTCCAGCTTCTATGCTGCAGGCAAATGCACCAGGGCTCAGCTCAGAGAAGGTCCTTGGGCTTGTCAGGGGAAACCAGCCCCTCAGGAGCAGAGCAGGACTAGACAGCTCCTAGCCCAAGCCCCCAGAGGAACATGCTTTCCAGGGACTGCCCCTTCCTCAGCTCCCGGCCAGTGCACGCCTGGGAAGGGAGCCCCGTGGCTGGGAGCTTAGCTGGGTTGAATATTAACCGGCCTTCAATGGGTGGATCAATATTTAAACTCAATTACAAGGGAAAGGAGTTATCTGGAGAGAGTTTATCAGGCAGGAGCGGCTATTGGAATATCTGATAATCTGAGAGGCTGGGGGCGGGGCTGAGCCTCGAACACTTCCAGAGAGGAGAACAGTGGGGTGGACGAAGGGTAATCGGCCAATTCTCCTCCCTCCCTCCTTCCCCCATCTCTCCTTCCCCGCCCCGCACCGTCATTTGCTCTCCCCCCTCTCCCCCTCCATCCCTTCCCCTTCCCTTCCCTCCCTCCTCCCCCTTTCCCTCCCTCCCTTCCTTTTTTCCTTCCCTCCCTCCTCCGCCTCCCTCCCATCCCTTTGTGGACCCCGCTCTCCTGGCACCATCAAGGCACCAAGCTTGGCAGCCCTGCTCTTTCTCTGAGCTCCAGTGGCCTCCCTTGCACAGGCTGCAGTGTCCATGTGTCTGTCTGCCTCTCTCACTGGGCAGAGCTCCCAGAGGACAGAGGGTGGTCTGCCTGATCACTGCTTCTCTAGAGTTCAGCCCAGGGCCTGGCTGAGAGAAGAAGTTTCTCCAGGAGTGTTCGTTGAATGAGTAAATGATGGCAAGATGGTTGTTGCCAAGTGAAGGCGTGGGAGCTGGTGGCCCCAGTGGAGCAGCGCCTGTGTGGGGCAGGGGGCCCGCTGGTGTGCCTTGTCAGGACTTAGATTATTTGCTCAGAGAATGGGGCTATGGTAGCAGGGGACGGGGGAGCGGCACATTCAGATGGGAGAGTAGGGAATTGGGAAAAGGACCAAGTAAGTCTGGGGCAAAGGGACGGTGGGTGGGTCAGTACAGAGAGGGCTGGGAAGGGCTGGCTGATTCGGGTACCTCCCACAGCCTTATAGCCTTCTCAGGAGCCAAAATATACCACCACGGAGTTTTCTGGGTTTTTTTGAACTCACCTTATCTATCTGAAAGCAGAGCCTTCCAAAAGAATTCAGCGGTCATACATCCCAGGAACGTCACAACCAGGGCATATTGGCTCCTATTGCTGGAGATGAAAAGTCAAGGCACCTGGATAAGAAATCCCTTCACAAACATTGTCACAAAATTGTCCCCCCTCCAACTGTTCACCTAAGACCCCACTGCTTATCCCTAAAAGTCATTTGTTTCCCATGTGTGCCTTTCTCCCCCGCCACGTCCCCTTCTCAGATGGTATCTAAGTCCCAGGTTGTCTTTTTTTTTTTCTTATGAGACCACTTTTATTGACATAGAGCTAATTGACAAGGCTGTGATAATTTCTGCTGTACAACAAAGTGACCCAGTCATACATATCCGCTTATTCATTCTCTCTCTGGATTCTTTTCACATACACACACACCACGCACACATACATACCACACACACACACACATGCAATGCAATATTACACAGCCATAAGTCCCAAGTTTTTTTATCTGCTTCTGTGAGTCACATTTTTCTGTGCACTCTTGTGGACATGAGAGAATAAAAAACCTGTCTTTTCTATTGCCAATTTGTTTTCAGTCCATTCAATTCTCTGTCCCCAAATCACTGAACATCAGAGGGGAGACAAAGAGTTTTTCCTTCCTGATATTTTGTGAGCTCTCCCAGGGCTCAGAGCACTTTCTGAGGCAGGTGTTCATGTCTCTGTCTTGCCCACGAGGAGCCTGAGGCTCAGAGAGGATGGTTAGTCTACTCAAGGACGCACAGATGGTCATGGGGGGGAGCTGGACTGTCCAAGGGCTGTGCTCTGAGCCTGGGTATGTGTGGTGGGGGGCAGGAGTAGGGAGGAAGCCATCCTAGGAAGAAAGGTGCTGCTCTGAGCTGGGAAGGAGCCAGGATGTCCAGGAAGTTGTGGGATGTCCCCCCTCTCTATCCTTTTCTTAAAATTTTTACTACTAATTTAAAAATTTTTTTGGCTGTGTCTGCAGGATGTGGAAGTTCCCAGGTGCAGGATGAAACCAAAGCCGCAGCAGTGACAATGCTGGATTCTTAAGCCCTAGGCCACCAGGGAACTCTCTTTTTTGTTTTTATGGCTGCATGCCCAGCATATGAAGTTCCTGGGTCAGGGAGGGAATCCCAGGCTCAGTTGCAACCTATGCCACAGTTGAAGAGATGCTGGATCCTTTAACACAGTGTGCTGGGCCAGGGATCAAACCTGAGGCTCAGCAGCAACCTGAGCCACTGCAGAGACAACGCTGGATCCTTAACCCTCTGTACCTCGGTGGGAGCTCCTCTCCCCTTTTTAAATTCAAGCAGAGTTGATGTACAATGTTGTACCAATTTATGCTATACAGCAAAGTGACTTGGTAACACCTATGTATTCATTCTTTTTCATATTATTTTTCCATTATAGCTTATTATAAGATATTGAGTATATTTCCCTGTGCTGTACTGTAGGTCCTTGCAGTTATGTATTTTATACGTAGTAGTTTGTATCCGCTAACCCCAAATTCCTAATTTAACCCATCCTGCCCTTTCCCATTTGCTAACCATAAATTTGTTTTCTATGTCTGTGAGTCCATTTCTGTTTTGTAAATAAGATCATTTGTGCCATATTTTAGATTCCACATATAAGTGATATCATATGGTATTTGTCTTTCCCTTTCTTACTTACTTCACTTAATATAAGAATCTCTAGTTGCATCCAGGTTTCTGCAAATGGCACTATTTCATTCTTTCTTGTGGCTGCGTAGTATTCCATTGGGTTTATGTACCACATCTTCTTTATCCATCCACCTGTCCATGGACATTTAGGTTGTTTCCATGTCTTGGCTGTTGTAAATAGTGCTGCTATGAACACTGGGGGGCAGGTTCTTTTTGAATTGGTGTTTTCTCCAGATATCTCCCAATTCTTCATCCCCTTGGTGAGGTCATGTACCATGGTCATCCCCTCCCTATCTCAGCAATGTCCCAGCTGTGCCCTGGGGGATGGATGGAACCACATGTGTTTTGGGTGCCATTTTTTTTAGGTGGTCAGTGACTTAAGAGTTAGAAGAATGGGTCACAGACCAAGAAATTATAAAGGTGCCAAAGAACAAGATTTAAAAAGAAGACCCCCAAGAATATAACACTTTACCTCAGTGATAATAACTATTAGAAGAACAGATGAAGTTGGAGATGCCCTGAGAAGAACCGTTTACTATAGTTTCACAGTAAGGCTGTCTTAGGGAAGGAATGCCAGGCCCTAGAAAAACACTCCTTAGACTTCAGTGCTGAACACAATGAAGGTTTATTTCTCCTTCGTGTCTCAGGTTGATCTGGGCTGAAGGACCGCGTTCCATGTGGTCACTCAGGGACCATGCTTCCCTCCATCCAGGAGTCCTGCCATTTTCTAGAACCTCAGAGGCCTACACCTGACCCGTGGTTCCAGGCAGAGGATGAGCCAGAAAGCAGCCCCCAGCAAGAGCCCTTCACATGACTGAGGGCAGAACACGGTCACATGGCTCCATTGGCCCTACTCTTGGTTGGTTAGGAAACACAGGCCAGCTGTAGGTCCAATATTCGCTACCTCCGAGGCATTTAATAATAAATAAACAAAACCACCAGAATGAATAAAATAAGGGATTGCCAGTACATCTGGTGTCACCCCTATGCCAGGCTCCGTTTGGAGTTTGGATGCCTGGGCTTGCTAAGGTGCACTGTCAGCCCTGGTTCAGGAAGGAGGAAACCAAGCTCATTAACTTGCCCAGAAAGGAATCTGAACCCGCGTGTTTTGGCTCAAGCCTGTGTACGAAATCCCTTTGCTTGACTGCTTGACTTTCTGCCTTTGCAGAGAAACAATCTCAAAAAAAAAAAAAAAAAAGAGGGCCTTTATTTTTGGCTTTTTAGGGCCACCCCTGTGGAAGTGCCTGGGGTAGGGGTCGAATTGGAGCTGCAGCCACATGCCTACACCACAGCCACAGCAATGTTGGATCCTTAACCCCTTGAGCAAGGCCAGGGATTGAACCCCCATCCTCACAGAGACAATGTCAGGTTTTTAACCCACTGAGCTACAACGGGAGCTCCAAAGTGGACTGATCTTTAGAGGCTCTGCACCAGAATCCATTCATTCTTTGTTTTTCTTGGCCAACAGGTATCCTGCACCGGCTGTGCTATGTACAAGGTGCTCTGCTGGATGGGGTGATGGGAAGGGACCCCTCTCCAGGTCAAAGAGCAAGGCCATGCAGGACCGTGACCCCCATCTCCTTCAGGCTCTCTGCTGGCCTTTACATGCCTCCCCAATCTGAGCGTGCAAAGGTGCCTTTAAGAAAAAAAAGGGCATTGTTGTTGGGAAGACAAAACCAGCCTTCGGGTTGGCAACACCCCACCATGGGTGTTTGTGTACAAAACAGAGGCTGGGCCTGGGGGTGCAGGGCGGGGTGTGGGCACCCAGGGCCCCCTGTGCGGCAGGCTGAGCCTCCTGGGCTGGATTCAGTCTTGACCATCTCTGGCACAGAGATGATGGAGGAGGCGGGGGAGGGAGCACACAGCTTCCGGGTGACACAGCTGCGGCCACTGTGGTGGCCGGTTCCAGCCTGACCCCAGGTCACACTGCAAGGAAACTTTGACATCGGCCAGGCCAGGGGGCTTCAAACTTGTCCCCCTAAACCTTCCTTAAACACTATGTGGCCATGCATTCCAAATTCAGTGACCAGACTGGGGGTGGGGGGGCAGTCTTGCGACAGGACTCTGGCCCAGGGTGGCAAGAGACCCGGTATAAATACCTCTAAGCTTGTCCTTAAATTCTTCTGTTGCTGCTGGGGAAACTGAGGCCCACAGAAAAGGAGCACTGTGGCTGGGTCCCCTGGAGCCAGGCTGAGGAGGAATCCAGCTCAGGCCCTGTCCATGCCAGAGGTGCCAGGGGTGTGCCTGGGAGTGGTGGTTCCCGGGACAGAGTGGCTGGGCTCCCTCGACCCAGAGAGCAGGGAGAGGCTGGAGAACATGAAGATGGGGGATACAGACCATCAAATGTCACAGAGAGGCCCTGGGGGACCAGGGCACCAGCGCAGTGGAGGGCAGCTGAGGCAAGAGGAGGTTGCCTGTCTGGCTTGGAGGGACCAGGCTCCCAACGTCCCTCTGCCAGGGGGCAGCTGAGTCTCCACCTCCCCCTGAGGGGTGACAGGGTATGGGGATTCAAGGGCTTTTGTTCCAGACATCCGGCACCACCACTCACGGAACGCATGCACCATGGTTCAGGCGCAGGCCAGGCCAAGAACACGGTAGACCCAGGGAAGCAGCCACATTTAACCCTTGCCACACCTGTGAGTCGGGGCCACTGTCCTTGATCCCCAGAGCTGTTAAAACCCCAGGCTTAGCAATGCTCACTTGCATGTGGTAAATAAAAGCTTGGCCAGAAATGATGGGCTGACACACTGATGGGGTGGGGGTGGGGTTCCTAGCTGCACAGGGCTCCCTCCCTCTCTTTTCTTTTCTTTTTTTTTTCCCTTGGGGCCACACCAGCTGCATATGGAGGTTCCCAGGCTAGAGATCGAATCAGAGCTGTAGTTGCCAGCCTACACCACAGCCACAGCAACACAGGATCTGAGCCACATCTGTGACCTATAACACAGCTCATGGCAACACTGGATCCTTAACCCACTGAGCGAGTTCAGGGATTGAACCCACGTCCTCAAGGATACTAGTTGGGTTTGTAACCCACTGAGCCACCATAGGAACTCTTCCCTCCCCCCTTTTCATGTTACCTTTCCCATGGAGAACACCACCTGTGCTCCAGACCTGTTGTCTGATTACCTGAGCGGCAACTAGTGAGTGAATCTAGGCATAAAACACTGCTGTGAGAGGTTAGTTTTAACTTTCTGGGGTCCAAGTTCTTGTCTCCAGATTTAGGAAAGGGACCCAAGCCTGACATTTCTAGCCTGTCCCCTTTGGGGTCCAGGAGTGACACAGGACAGAGGGACCAAGGTGACATCTAGGGACCTGCGTGTAAACTCAGTTCTCAGTTTCTCTACCTTAGTGGGACATCCTCAGCCATGGGTAAAGTTCCCTTTTTTTTTTTTTTTTCCTTTTTACAGCTGCACCTGCATCATATTGAGGTTTCCAGGGTTGAATCAAAGCTGCGGCTGCCAGCCTGTACCACAGCCACAGCAATGCGGGATCCGAGTCGCATCTGTGACCTACACCGCAGCTTTTGGCAAAACTGGATCCTTAACCCACTGAACGAGGCCAGGGATCAAACCTACATCCTTACAGACACTATGTTGTGTTCCTAACCTGCTGAGCCACAACTGGAACTCCCGTGGGTGAAACCGCAAACAGACCCAGCCATCTGATGACAGAGCATCCATGGGTAAATGAGTAAGTTACATTTCATTCATTCATTGATTTATTTTTGCTACTGTCCTCTATGTTTTAAAATTGACGTCCACCTGGTCAGGATTCTTATCACTTTAACTTCAAAGGGCCATCATGGCCTGGACAGACCCAGGGGTTGAGGTTAGGCCTGACAGCAGGGACACGGCCATCCCCAGGGAGGCCTGGCATTTCATTGGTCTTGGTAGGGCACTCTGGTGGGGCAGGGACACCACCTGGGGGAGCCTGAGAGAGACTCAAGAGTCCTGCCCCGCCAGGCCCCAGCTACCTGCTTCCATGACTCCTGGTGTGCCCATCTCATCCCAGAGATATCCCCTCTATCGGCCTTCTCTTCTCACGCTGGTGTGTCTGCTTACAGAAACATGCCGTCTCTGCTCCTGCTGGGCTGGGTCTGAAATGACATAACTTGCAGAGCACAAAACATGTTGGGATGTTTTCACAGATTCCCTCATGCTCAGAGCTGGTGGAATCCAGAGAGCACAGGCAAGTCTGGGGGCCTCAGGAAAGTCCTATTGGGGTAGGACTTGGGACAGTTGCTTGGGTCAGGGTTTCCCCAGGCCTTTCCTATCATTCCCTTCAAGCCCAGGGAATGGGTTGGGGGCAGAGAACAATTTTGTAGAGGGGGCATCCTTTTTTTTTTTTTTTTTTGGTTAGACCATTGGCATGGGGAAGTTCCCAGGTCTAGAATCAAATCTGAGCCACAGCAGTGACCTGAGCCGCTGCAGTGACAATGCCAGATCCTTAACCCATTGAGTCACCAGGGAACTCCCAAGAGTGTCCTTTCAGCTAGGGACTTTGGTGGCTTTTCATAGATGCCATCATGCTTTCAAATATAAAAGAGTGGAAGGGTCCCTCTAACAAAGGGCTGGTTTATAAGTAACATGTTATACATAACATCAGATTGGGGACGGTGTCACTCAGAGGACAGGGCGGGTACTGGGCTCCTGCATTTTCACGAACATCCATAATTCTTAAAACCTTCCTGTAAGGAGAGACCATTTACAGAGGAGAAAGTGGACTCTCAGAGAAAATGAGAACTTTGTTCAAAACTCTGCCATCAGAAAGTGGTGGAGCCTGAACCCTCTTATACTGTTGGTGGGAATATAAATTGGTACAACCACTATGGAAAACAGTATGGAGGTTCCTCATAAACTGAATATAGAACTAACATATGATCCAGCAATCCCACTCCTGGGCATCTATCCAGACAAAACTATAATTCAAAAAGATACACACACCCCTTGGTTCACTGCAATACTATTCACAACAGCCAAGACACAGAAACAATCTAAATGTCCATCAACAGATTAAGACAATATGGTACATATACACAATGGAATACTACTCAGCCATAAAAAATAATGAAATTATGGCATTTGCAGAAACATGGATGCAACTAGAGATTCTCATACTAAGGGAAGTAAGTCAGAAAGAGAAAGACAAATACCAATTGATATCACTTATCTGTGGAATCTAAAATATGGCACAAATGAACCTATCTACAAAACAGAAACAAACTCACAGATAGGGAGAACGGACTTGTGGTTGCCAAGGGTGATGGTGGAGGGAGTGGGATGGATGGAGAGTTTGGGGTTAGTAGATGCAAACTATTACATTTAGAATGGATAAGCAATGAGGTCCTGCTCTAACAGTGCAAGGAACTATATCCACTTCCTTGAGATAGAACATGATGGAAGATAACATGAGAAAAAAAATGTATATATATGTATGACTGGGTCACTTTGCTGTACAGCAGAAATTGGCACAACATTGTAAATCAACTATACTTTAATTTTTAAAAAGTTGAAAAAAAAGTGGCAGGGCCCAGATTCAGACTCAGTTCTGGAGCTCTTCAGGTGGGCGTCACTTTCAGGACATCCTGTGGGGATGTTGGGGAGGCTAGGAGGCCACGTGGTGCCCTGCCTTGGGGACCAGTCGGCCTGGCTCCAGAGATGCTCAGTAAAGATCTCCCAGTAACCAGCGTATGACCACCTGAGACGTGACATTGAGTGAAGGAAGCCAGAAAGAAGGTGGGCTGCCCAACGTCCTAGCTTGGTAAAGAAGGCATTTAGGGATGCCCTGTGGTCAAGTTCAAGAGAAAGGCAAGGAAGCGATGGCTGTGAATATCTGGCTAGTGTTTTACTGGCAAAGGGCAGGGCTGCAGGGGAGGATTCAAGGTTGGGGGTGGCTCCAGGGAATTGCAATGCTCCATTTCCTGCCCCAGGAGAGACTTCATGAATGTTGGCTTTGTGATAAGTCACTGAGCTGTGTGTCTGCTTTGTGCCCTTTTCTGTATCCATGTTAAGTTTCACAATACAATAGATTTTAAAAAGAGAAAGAAATGCTCAGTGGGTGAAACATGTCATTCTGCAAAGAAGAGACCTATCTCCTGGAGTGCTCCCAGTCGGAGTGGGCAGTTCCCACGGATCCAAAGAATCTTCTACTATCTTTTCCGTTTTTTTTTTTTTTTTTTTTTTTGGGCTGCACCCTCAGCATGCAGAGATTCCCAGGCCAGGGATCAAATCTGCACCACAGCAGCAACCCGAGCTACTGCAGTGACAATGCCAGATCCTTAGCCCGCTGAGCCACAAAAGAACTCCAAAAGAAGTAATTTCAAACGTCAAGAAAAGTTGAAAAATCATACAAAAATTTCTAATATCCTTCACTCAGATTCCTTAAAATGCTAATATTTTGCCACATTTTCTTTCTCTCCCTCTCCCTTCCCAATTTCTCTCTCTCTCTAAATATATATATCCATCTATCCTTTATCTATCATCTTCATCATTTATCTACATCTCTCAAAATTTATTTATTTTTTCTTTTTGTAGTTGAACCCACGGCCTATGGAACTTCCTGGGCTAGGGGTTGAATCAGAGCTGCAGCTGCCAGCCTACGCCACAGCCACAGCAACGCCAGATGTGAGCAGCATCTGCTACCTACACCACAGCTCATCGCAATGCCTGATCCTTAACACACTGAGTGAGGCCAGGGATCGAACTCGCATCCTCATGGATCCTAGCCAGGTCTGTAACCCGCTGAGCCACAATAGGAACTCCTCGAAATTTATTTTTTTCTAAAATGTTTCATGGTAAGTTGCGGATAGGATGACCTTTCATCTCTAAATACCTCAGTAAGTGTTTAAAGGCAAGGGCATTCTTTGACAAAGTTACAGTGCAAGGATCAACACTAGGAAATTGTGGGGAGCGGTGTGGGGGCACCCAGGGATGCAAAGAGGGTGGTGTATGCAGACGTCTTTGCAGAGCAGGCACCCCCAGCCATCCAATGGGCCTGGGCTAAGTAGAACTTGACCTGGAAAGCACAGGGAGCCCTGCAGACTTTCGGGCTGGGCGGCTAGGGGGCACCTTAGCCTGTGTCTCTTGAGTTCTGCAGGAGGCCCAGGCCTGGAGTGAGGATCCTGATGGCTGAGGGCCCTCCATCCATGGGACGACCTGGTCGTCTTGCTCAGTGAGAAGTTCAGTAAGAACAGAATGTACTCAAGGAGCCCAAAGAACAAGGAGTGGAAAGACAAGGAAGGAGTGGAAAAAAATGAATGAGAGTAGGCGTCTGGCACGGGCAGGCTTGTTTTGTAACCTGCGATGACATCTCCTGAAGGCAGAGTCACCATTCTTTTCAGACAACCTGCTTCTTCTGTGTCCACCTCAGCACCACACTCCTGCTCTAACTGCCTGGTGCTGTCCTCCCGCCATGCTCCCCAGTGCCGAGCCTGTAAACTTGGAGTTACTCCAATCAGGGTTCAAATCCTACCATGGCTGCTGTGTGAGCTTGTGCACATTGCTTGATGTCTCTGAGCCTCAGTTCCACTTCTCTAAAGCCTGAAGGGCAGTCCATCCCTTGCAGATTGTGGTGGAGATTAGATGGAAAGGTGAGTGCCTGGGTCTGGGTCACCTGGACACTCTAGCCAGCGTGCCTGGCACTTAGTAGGCATTTGTGGAAGCTGTGAAGGAGGTAAACCCATAAAAGTTTCCCTTGTGGCTCAGTGGGTTAAGTACCTGACTAGCATCCATGATGATGTAGGTTAGATCCCTGGCCTCGCTCAGTGGGTTAAGGATCTGGCATTGCTGTGGCTGTGGTGTAGACCACCAGCTGCAGCTCCAGTTCAACACCTAGCCTGGGAACCTCTATATGTTGTGGGTGCAGCCCTAAAAAGACAAAAAAAAAAAAAAAAAGAACAGAAAAAGAAAAAAAAAAAAGAAAAAGATAGTGTTTGGCATGCAGCAGACCCTGGGGAAATGTCAGTTGTCTTAAGTGAAGCCTTTAAACTATCCTCGGTCATGACCTACCGTCCCTGCATGAGAGGTGTGTAACCCAGTCTGAACCCATCATGCTGAAGGGGATGGGCGCTCATGGCAGGCATGCCATGCCAGCCTCCCCACCCCCATGCGTGTGTGAGCTCCCGACCCATGGAGACTCCTGCACATAGAATTACTGAAGAGGGGCAAGGGGTAAGCTGTAGCCATGGACCAAGTTAGGGTGCTGACGGAGCACTAGACTGGACTGCTGAGGCTGGTACCCCGCCGGCTGTGGGGGCCCCAAGCAATGTGCTGCACAGGGGAGAATGCAGGCAGGTGTGCTGGCAGGAGGGGCAGGCTGCCAGGACCCTTCCTGGGCCCCCAGGGGAAACCTGACACCTGGCCATCCTCCCGAAGGCCTGTGCCTCACCTGGCTCTCTTGGCTGCTCCAGGAGGTTTGAAGGTGTTGCAAATAGCTCTATCATGTTCTGGAGCCAAACCATGTCCCTGGCCCATGGCCCACAGCCCACCCCCACTCCCCTGGGGCTTGGCGCCAGCTGCGTTGTCCCTGGAAGACAAGTTGCCTTTGAGTTTCTGAGAGCTCTGGTTTGAAGGGCCGGCTTAGCGGCATCTTGGCCTGACAGGTGACAGGGAGGTGCCTTCCTGAGGGTCAAGCAGGATCCCCCGAGGTGCTCAGAGGTCACAGCACCGGGCCACTCCCATCCCAGGCCCCAGCCACCCAAAGGTGCTTCAGTGCCGAATGGTGTAGAGGCCAGCAGCACGTGCTCTGGAGCCAGACAACCTGAGTGCTGCTTACTAGCTGTGTAACCTTGGCCAACTGCCTTGGCCTCTCTGTTTTCTCACCTGTAAGATGGAGTTGGGAAGAGTCCTCACCTCTGAGCAGCACTGTTCCAATTAAAAGAGTTACTACAAATAAATGGTTCGGAGAGGCCTGAAATCGTGGGCACTGTGCAGACACGAGCTGTCACCACGAGAAGGCAGAAAGAGCGCGGACCCTTCCTCAGGGTGGTATGAGGCCAGCCTGTCCTCGCCTGACTCTCCAGGCCTCTGTGTCCGGGGGCGGTGCCTCAAGGGGCTGCAGGAGCGGGGAAAGTGCTAGATGCAGGCTGCCTCTCTGGAGCCTGGCAGGGGAGTGTTTGCCCAGCTTGGTGGGGCCTTGGGAGAGGTGGATGGAAACACCAGCTGAGGACAGGTGATAAGTGGGGAGGGGGCAGGGTCTGCTTCTGGCCACTGGGGAGACTCAGGGCAGTGAGGATGGACCTGGCTGGCTCTGTCTTGTTGAGGAGCAGAGCTGTGAGGGGTTTTGAGCCGGGTGTTTGGAAGGAGGGGAGCATCCTGGAAGGCTTCATGGAGGAGTGGGTGCACCCAAGCAGAGTAGGAGCAGGGCCATTGCCGAAAGAGAGACCAAATGCTGGCATTAGGGCCAGAGGCACTCCTCCTGGAACACCCTGCAGCCAGCCCCGAGATGGAGAGTGAGCACGCCCAGAGCTAGCAGGGCATCTGCACAGGGGGCAGGTCCTAAGTATCTGGGGTCCCTGGTGAGGCACCTCCCACAGAGACTAGCCTCTGAACCCTTAGATACAAGGTCAACAGCACTGCTCAGAGAGGGGAGTGCAGTCCCTTGAGGACACACAGCTTGCAGACCAGCCCGGCTCTGCTGCACTCTGACCGAAAGTTATAACTCATCCATCATAGACACTGCTGGTCATTTGCCCAGCCTCCACTGACTACCCCTTCTCCCTGACTTCCTCTTCTACAGAGGCCAGAAAATGATATTAATTGTTCGATCTCCCATGCTGCCAAAAGTGTAAACACGACACGGTTCTGAACACCTGTATATGGGCATAAATCTGGAGGGAAGGGCCAAGTTTTACCATGAAGAAATCTTTTGGTCCCTTTGCCCTTCCCTTTTGCTTATGATTGGAATGTTGTTGTGAGACTTGGAGGGGCAGCAGCCATTTTGTCACCATGAGGTGATAAGCATAAAGGAAAAAGCTCTCAGAGAATGTGAGGCCAGATGTATTCTTGTCTTCCACGACATCCAAAGGAGGACTGTTTCTGTCATACCCACTCAGAGGGGGAGCACACCCACTCACAGAAGCAAACACTGGCAGTGCCCATGCCAGCAATGCTCACGAGAGGGAGGTTTTTCATCCATGCCCTTTCGGAATTCTGGACCCAGGGGTTTATCCAGTTCTCTCTGTGGCACATCCACGCTCTCTGAGCAATGCATGGATGGTTGTTGGTTTCTGATGAAGGTCCACTCTGGGGAAGAAGGTGCCTCTCCCAGGCCAGGCGTGGTTTCCACCATGTAACTCAGGAGCTACAGAAGACGTGTGATACCCGTTGAATGAGTGAGGGAGGACATCTTGCCTCCCCCACTGCGGCTGATTTCCTAAGGGCCAGATCTGAATGCGCTTCACCCCTGAGGGCCTAGCACGGGGCGTCCCTCGCAGGGGCTTCCCAGGGACATTCCCAGGGATGGTCCATGGTTGAGGGAGGGTGGGCAGAGAGGTTTCCAAGAGGGGAGTCAGAGCCCAGAGGACAGAGGCCCAGGTGATCCTGTCCACTGCTCCCAGCCACCTTAACCAACCTCAGGAACCCAGGGGACCTTCAGTCCATTTTAGAGGTGCTGAAGGCATGTGTCTTCCCGAGGTACCTGAGTCCCTGGCACAGGCCTGGGCTGTGGTCTGGGGCTGCAGGCAGGTCTTCTACAGTGGAGCCACTTGTTGAATCCATTTTGCCTTTTTCAGAGTCTTTCTCTCAGGTGGTTTCTTTTATTTTTTTTCTTTGTAGGGCAGAACCCATGGCATATGGAAGTTCCCAGGTTAGGGGTGGAATCAGAGCTGCAGCTGCCAGCCCACGTCACAGCCACAGCAACACAGGATCCGAGCCAAATCTGTGATCTACACCACAGCTTGTGACAATGCTGGATCCTTAACCCACTGAGAGAGGCCAGGGATCAAACCTGCATTCTCATGGACACAATGTTGGGTTCTTAACCTGCTGAGCTGCAACCACTCTCAGGCAGTTTCTGAGTTCAATTTGGTTATTTCTCACACACGGTTTTCTGGTGCCTTCCATGTGCAGAAATATTGAGGTCTGGCTGCAGATTGGATCCTATCAAGGTTCAAGTCCAGGTTTGGGTCAGGACCAGAATGGGCCTCCTGGATAAGGTTAAGGTTTAGGTTCAGGTTAATATTTGAGCCAGGCAGGAGGGTGAGTCTTAGGTTACATTTTTGTCCATCACATAGGATGTGGAGGTTGGAGTCAGTGTTTTACATGATTCAACCCTCTGGGACCTCTCAGGCCCAGCCACCAGCCTTTCCTGGCAGATGCAGTGGGTACAGAGGGGAGGAAGCACCCCCATGGCACCCACTGCATCTGCCAGTAAAGGGCTGATGGGCGCTTGTGACTTACTTGCTTTGGTGATTACACCCACTTCCTACAGGCAGGCGGGGGGGGGGGGGGAGGGGCCTGACCTTCTACTTACTGGGCTTCCTTTCCCCTGTGTGCAGCCAGGAGTCTTGTAAAAACTGCATGAATAGAAGGGGTAAAGTCAAGAGTTCCCCTTGTAGCTCAGTGGTTATGAAACTGACTAGTATCCATGAGGACGTGGGTTTGATTTCTGGCCTCGTTCATTGGATTAAGGACTAGGCGTTGCTGTGACTGTGGTATAGGCCCGAGGCTACAGCTCCAATTGGACCCCTAGCCTGCGAAGCTCCCCACACAGGGATTTTGAGCAAAGAATCAACCTGATAGGAGTGGTGTCCAGGAACCATCATTCTGGAGACTTGCAGAGGGCAGGGCCGCTTGGGCCTGGTATTTAAGACCAAGGCCAGCAAGAGAAGGATGGCATAACCCGACTCCAGGGTCCTTTGGGGTCTGTGCTCCTCGGCCATGCTGGGCAGGTGGGCAGGGAGAGCCAGGGGCCAGGAAGACTTACTGGGGCCTCCTGGATCTATGGCTCTTAGAGGGTGGTGTTAGGGAACCTGCAACTTCAGCGCCATGGCAGGGGGAGCAGTGCTCATGTGACCCCCGGCCAGGTACACTTGACGCCTGGAGAGCAGGGCCGAGGTCCCTGTGCTCCCTGCCCTGCCTTGACCTCAGTGAATGAATGGAGATGGTGTCAGAAGTCACAGCAGAGCCAAGTCCCTGGGACCTTGTGATCCCAGGATTAGAAGCTGGCTTGGGGTGAACTGACAGTTGTCCCTGGTGCTCATCATGCTGAGAAGGGCCTCTCAGCTGCTCTGGGTTTGCTCAGGTGAATGGGCCAAGGGTGGGGAGCAGGGTGGGGGGAGGGGTGTGGGAGGGAGTCAGGGTGCCAGAGGAACACAAGACTGGCTCTGGGGCTGCCACCCGCTTCTGGACAGAGGGAACAAGTTGTACGTGCCTGTCCTCAAGCAGGAAACCTGAAGCTTGTTGATCTTGAATGCCTGCCGGAGTGTTGGCCCCAGTTCTGGGCTCACTCCCGGGGGTGCGCATCACACAGCCTGGGAACACTGGATCTGGGGGCTGCTAGAGGAGGGAGGCATGGGGGACCTGGCTGGACATGGGTCCCTCTGCCATCAGGGCCAGCCAGCGGGGCAGTACCTCCTGAGGGACACCTAAGAAGGTTCCTATGAAACCCCTGCTGGACACTGGACTTCGAGCAGAGTGCACCCTCGGCATTGTTTTATTTCATCCTTGGGGCAGTTCTGCAAAGGTTCAGCCTCATCTCACATAGGAAGGAACGAAGGGTCAGCAAAAGTCAGTCAAGGAGGCGGGGATGCAAAGCAGGTGTGACATGAGTAAGGCCCAGGCCCTGGCATCGTTTTCTTAAAAGAACACCCTTCCTTGAGCTCCCTGGTGGCCTAGTGGTTAAAGGATCTGGTGTTGTCACTGCTGTGACTTGGGCGGCTCCTGTGGCACAGGTTTGATCCCCACCCTGGGAACTTCCTCATGCCATGGGTGCAGCCAAAAAAAAAGCAGAAAAAAAACAAAAAAAACCAAAAGAACACTCTTCCTGTGTGACAAACTAGAGGCCCGAGAGATTCTCAAACCCATGTCTGACCTGGGTTCACCCAAGCAGAGTCTGAGGCTCCTGGCCTCTGTCTGAGCTCTTTTTTAAAGAGCGTGAACCTGGATGATGGGGCAGTGGATGGGGATTGATGGGCAGGGACCGCGAACGGATGCCTCATGGGGCTGATGGCAGACCTGAAGCCACACACGCTCACCCTGGGAGACCAGGGAGGGGACTCATCCATAGCCCCCTGCATTCCACCCTGTTGTAGCTGCTCAATGGATGAGAACTCAGGGCTGGTCCCCGAGGAGGGGCCGAGAGGGCTAGAGCAGAGACAGGTAAAGTCCAGGGGGTATGATGTGGTGCAGACCAAATGGCCGGCACGTCCAGTCTCTTCATACAGCTGGGGTCACGGAAGGGACATGAAAGGCCACGCATCAGTTGGTGGCTGAACCAGGACTTGCTTGAGTTCACTTGACACTCAGGCCACAATGGTGACAGGCAGAAGGTGGCCTGACACTGGGTATAAATATAGAGTCTGAGTGTGTGTGTGTGTGTATGTGTGTGTGTGTCTGTGTATCTGTGTTACAGTTTTTGGAACAATAGGTGTGTGTCCACGAAATGGAGCATGGACACAGCTGTCTCTAGAAAGTTCTCAGATGTGTGCTCCAATATAAAGGACTCCCCCCTTTCTGGGTTAGAAGGCCTGAGCCCCTGAGTTTCCAGACCCCAGCTCCAGTCTTTTGAGGGGTGTTGGGCCAGCACAGACCCAGCCAATGCCGTGAAACCTGTCACTCCCAGGAAAGCAGACGGCGGTTCAGCACATGTCCTGGGCTGAGGAGCTGTTCCCACTGGATCCCCAGCAGCCCAGGGGCCCAGGTAGAGCAAGAATGATGAGTAACTGGGCTTCAACATCCAAGTAAAACCCACCCCAAAGCCCAGACAAAACCGCCTCCAGAGACTGCCAGCTGCAGCTGCCAGAGAAATCAATACGCATTGTTCTCCGAGACGTGTTCCTGCTTCACTTTCGACCACTGGGTTCCGGGGGCTGGTTCGGTGTGCGCTTACATGGTGTGGACGGACACAGCTTAATGGGATCTGTTCCACAAGCCGCCCCACCCCACAGCCTCCAGCAGCTGGGCGAAGGCAGCCTTGAAAGCTGGCTGACCTTGGCCTCAGGTTCCTCAGCGACCCAAAGGGGTAAAACCTTGCCATCTCATAGTGTTGGTGTGAAAGCTACAAAAATTCCTTAGAAGAGCACGGAGTGGGAGTGAAATGCAGTGTCGCTACCGTGCGGGGAGGTGTCAGGCTCCCGGCAGAGTGTGGAGGTCATGGTCGGACTGGCCTGGATTCCCACACCAGGCTCCTCTGTCCAGCACACATTTTCTCTCTCTCTCTGAACTTCAGGGTCCTCATCTGTAAAATGGAGTCGGTGAAGCTAGCCAGCAAGACAGTTGGGAGAACTGGGGGTTGGTCAGGTCTGGCTCTCAGCCCAGTGCCAGAGGCTGGAGGACTTGTGACAAGGGCTCGGCAACACAGGCACTAGTGGCTCTCAGAAGACCTCCTACAAGGTGACTCTCCAGGTCAGGCCAAGCATCGGGGACAGAGCAGGTGCCACATCCTCTCTGGGAGGACAACATCAACGCCTCTTCCATGAAGCCCTCCGGAGTTTCTCCAGCCCTCATTTGAGCTCTTCCATTAGACACCTAGAACCCATGGCCTCTAGTCCACTCTTTTTAGCTCTTAAGCATTGTTATTGGGCTGGGAGGGAACTGGCCAGCATATTTGCCCCCCATCCTAATTGAGAGTAAAGCCCCTTTACATGATATTGGCAAGAGATAAGCCACCCCCTGCAAAAGCCCAAGGGGCACAGAGGCACCTTCACTCAGTTCCTGGGCATGTGGACCAGGCTTGGCCAAAAGGACACCCCCATCCAAGGCTCAGAATCAGAAGTGGTGACATCATTCAAAGGGGAGTTGGATTCTATTCCCCATGGCTGTGTCTAAGGATGGCAGTTTAGTCCTGGTAACCAGCCATAGTGGGTGGACCTGGCCTGGAGGACCTGGAATTGTGACTTGGTTCTGTTTTTTCTCCCAGGCTTCTTTGGCTCCTGCCCATCTCCTGAGTTTTGTTCTCCCATCTTCTTGCCAATTGAACTCCCCTACCCCAGCAGCCAGAGTTGGGTTTCTGTTGTTTGCACTCAATGTACATATTTGCCTTTGCATGGTACCAAGAGTCCCAAGGGAGCAAATATTTCCCTCCCTCACCCCCTAGGGAGACAAAAAGACTGCCTTACACCCTGGTGTATCTCCCACTAAATGCTTCCTGTTGGGCAGACCAGGATGGGGGTGTTGATTCTCAAACTGTCAAACAGATCTGGGATGGGATCCAGGTTCTGCCACTTTGGGAATTTGGGGCTCTGAGCAATTATTTAATCACTACTGACCTCAGTTTTCTCATCTGTAACATGGGCATGAAGGCACCTATTTCTTAGTGCCCAAAGAGAGATTTGAGTATCATGATGGAGGGAGCAAATGGGACTTAGGCTGCTCACAACCAGCTTCTCATGCTGAGGCTGGTCTGGGAATGGGGATAGGGAACAGGAGTGAGGCTCTCAGATGGGGGTTGGGACTCCAACTCTGAGGAGCTATGGTAGGCAGCTGTAAGGCACCTTGCAATTAATTCTGTTTTTATCATTGTTAGATTTTCACTTTACCATCTTTGTTATTTAGATTTTATTTCCTTCAACACCCATTCATGACAAAAACTCTCAACAAGGAGAGTTCCTTAAAGAGGGAACATATCTTAACATAATAAAAGCTATACGTGACAACCCCACAACTCACATACTCAATGGTGAAAAGCTCAAAGCATTTCCCCTAAGATCAAGAACAAGACAAGGATGTCCACTCTCACCATTTTTTTTTTTTGGTCTTTTTGCCATTTCTTGGGCTGTTCCCGCGGCATATGGAGGTTCCCAGGCTAGGGGTCTAATTGGAGCTGTAGCTACCGGCCTACGCCAGAGCCACAGCAACGTGGGATCCGAGCCATATCTGTGACCTACACCACAGCTCACGGCAATGCTGGATCGTTAACCCACTGAGCAAGGGCAGGGATCGAACCCGCAACCTCATGGTTCCTAGTTGGATTCATTAACCACTGGGCCACGATGGGAACGCCACCATTTTTATTTAACATGATTTTGGAAGTCCTAGCCACAGCAATCAGACAAGAAAAAGAAATAAAAGGAATACAAATTGGAAAGGAAAAAGTAAAACAATCACTCTGCAAATGACATGAGAGTATACATAGAAAATCTTAAAGATGCCACCAAAAAAACTACTAGAACTTAAAAAATGTGGTAAAGTTACAGGCTAATAAGGGGTTAATACCCAAAATTTATTAAAAAAAAAAAAAACTCATGCAACTAAACATTAAAAAACAAAACAATTTAAAAACTAGGCAGAAGCTCTGAATAGCCATTTTTCAAAGAGGCATACAGATAGCCAACAGGCACATGAAAAAAATGCTCAACATCATTAATTATCAATGAAATGCAAATCAAAACTGCAGTGAGGTAGCACTACATATCTGTCAGATGGCTATCATCGATAAGACAACAAATAACAAATGTTGGTGAGGGTGTGCAGAAAAGGGAGCCCTTGTGCACCGTTGGTGGGAAATTAAATTGCTGCAGCCACTATGGAAAACACTACAAAGATTCTTCAAAAAATTAAAAATAGAACTACCACATGATCCGGAAATTGCAATCCTGGGTATTTATCCAAAGAAAACAAAAATACTCTTGGAAAAGGTACCTGTACCCCAATGTTCATAGCAGCATTATTTATAGTAGCCAAGATATGGAAGCAACCTACGTGCCCATCCATAGATGAATAGATAAAGAAGATGTGAGAGATATATATGGAATATTACTTAGCCATAAAGAGAATGAAATCTTGCCATTTGCAACAACATGGATGGATTTAGATGGCATCATGCTAAATGAAATAGGTCAGACAGAAAACTACAAATACTGTATGATTTCACTTCTATGTGGAATCAAAAACAAATGAAACAAACCAACTTAACAAAGCAGAAGCAGAAGCATAGATAGAGAGAACAAATAGGTGGTTGCCAGGGGGAGAGGGTAGGCGGGGAAGGAGAGAAATAGGTGAGGGAGCTGAAGAGGCCCAAACTCCCAGTTTCCAAATAAATGAGTCACAGGTATAAAATGTACAGTGTGAGTAATATAGTCAATAATTATGTAATATCTTCGTAGAGTGATATTACATAATTAGACTTATCTTGGTGATCATTTTGAAATGTGTAGAAATATCAAATTGCTTATGTTGTGTAACAGGAACTAACGTAGTGTTGCAGGTCAATTATACTCCAAAAACAAACAAACTCAGAGAAAAAGAGATCAGATATGTGGTTACCAGAGGCAGGAGCCAGGGGGAGGGGGAATTAGATGAAGGTGGTCAAAGGGTACAAACTTCCAGTTATAAGATAAATATGTACCGGGATATAATGTACAACAAGATTAAATAAAATCAATATGGCTATATGTTATATATGAAAGTTGTCAAGAGAGTACATCCTGAGCATTCTCGCCACAAAGACAAAAATTTTTTTCTATTTCTTTAATTTTGTATCTATATGAGATGCCATTCACTGCACTTATTGTGGTCATTATTTCATGATGCATGTAAGTCAAATCATTACTTTGTACATCTTAAACTTATACAGTGCTCTATATCAGTTCTATCTCAATAGACCTGGACGAGAAAAAGGTTTTAAATCTTAATTTCCTGGTTAAAGTTTCCAAAGCTTTATGTTTTCTCTTCCAAACAAAGCTTGAGTTCCTCCAGTAAACACACAAATGATAAGAAAGCAAATCAGCTGCATTGCTGATATGGAGAAAGTTTTGTGGTCTGGATAGAAGATCAAACCAGCCACAATTTTCCCTCAAGTCAAAGCCAAATCCAGAGCAAGTCCTTAACTTTAATCAATTCTAGGAAGGCTGAGAGAGATGAGGAAGCTGCAGAAGAAAAGTTGGACACTAACAGAGGTTTAAGGAAAGAAGCCATCTCCATGACATCAAAGTGCAAGGTGAAGGGCAAATGCTGATCTAGAAGCTGTAACAAGTTATCCATAATACCTAGTTAAGATCGTTCATGAAGGTGGCTACACTGCAGATCAGATTATCAAAGTAAACAAAACAGTCCTCTATTGGAAGAAGCTGCCATCTAGGACTTTCACAGCTAGAGAGGAGAAGTCAATGCCTGACTTCAAAGCTTCAAAGGACAGGCCGACTCTCTTGTTAGGGGATGATGCAACTGGTGACGTGAAGTTGAAGCCAGTGTTCATTTATCATTCTGAAAATCCAAGGGCTCTTAAGAATGATGCTCAGCCTACTCTGCCTGTGCTCGGTAAATGTAACAACAAAGCCTAGATGACAGCACATCTGTTTACAACACGGTTTACTGAATATGTTAGGCCCACTGTTGAGACCTTCTGCCCAGAAAAAAAGATTCTTTCAAAATATGACTGCTCGTTGACAAAGCAGCAAGAGCTCTGATGAAGATGTACAATGAGACGGTTGTTTTCATGCCTGTTGACACAATGACTGTTCTGTAGCCCACAGATCAAGGAGTAATTTCAAGTTTTATTATGTAAGAAATACATTTTGTAAGGTGATGGTTGCCATAGATAATGATTCCCCTGATGGATCTGGGAAAAGTCCATTGAAAACCTTCTGGAAAGGATTCAAGATTCTAGATGTCAGAAGAACATCCGTGATTCATAGGAAGAGATCAAGATATCAACATAACAGTCGGGGTTGATTCCACCCCTCAAGGATGACTGTGAGGGGTTCAAGCCTTTAGTGGAGGAAGTCACCACAGATGTGGCAGAAACATTAGAAATGGAGTCTGAAGATGGGACTGAATTGCTGTCACCACCTGATAAAACTTCAACAGATGAGAAGTTGCTTTTTATGGAAGAGCAAAGGGGTCAAACTGGAGCTACAGCTACTAGCCTATGCCACAGCTAGAGCAACGCCAGATCCGAGCCACATCTGCGGTCTACACCACAACTCATATCAAATGCAGGATCTTCAACCCATTGAGCGAGGCTAGGGATCGAACCCAAAACCTCATGGTTACTAGTCGGATTTGTTTCCGATGTGCCACAACGGGAACTCCAAGAAAGTAGTTTCGTTTCGTTTCTTTTCTTTTCTTTTCTTTTCTTTTCTTTTCTTTTCTTTTCTTTTCTTTTCTTTTCTTTCCTTTCCTTTCCTTTCCTTTCCTTTCCTTTCCTTTCCTTTTCTTCCTTCCTTCCTTCCTTTTTTTTTGTCTTTTTTGCCTTTTCTAGGGCCGCTTCCGGTGGCATATGGTGGGTCCCAGGCTAGGGGTCAAATCGCAGCTGTAGCCACCAGCCTACACCAGAGCCACAGCCACGTCTGCGACCTACACCACAGCTCATGGCAACGCTGGATCCTTAACCCACTGAGCAAGGCCAGGGATTAAACCTGCAACCTCATGGTTCCTAGTTGGATTCGTTAACCACTGCGCCATGGCGGACACTCCAAAAGTAGTTTCTTGAGACAACTCTACTCCTGGTGGAGATGTTGTGAAGTTTGTTGAAATGACAACAAAGGATTTAGTCTGTAAACTTATGGATAAAACAGTAGTAGGATTTGCAAGGACTGACTCTAATTTTGAAAGCAGTTCTACTGTGAGTGAAATGTGATCAAATAGCATTGCAGACTAGAAAAATTGTTGGTGAAAGGAAGAGTCCATCGATATGGCAAATTTCATTGTTGTCCTCTTTCAGGAAATTGTCACAGCCACCTCAACCTTCAACAACCACCACCCTGGTCAGTCAGCAGCCATCAACATCCAGGCAAGACCTTCTATCAGCAAAAAAGATCATGATTTGCTGAAGACTCAGATGACAGTCAGCATTTTTTATCTAGAAAGTATTTTAAATTAAGATATGTGCTTTTTTAGGCATAATACTATTGCATACTTAATAGACTACAGTATCATGTAAACATACAATAAACTGAAGTATAGTAGATTTCCAATGTTGTGCTAATTTCTGCTGTAGAGCAAAGTGATTCAGTTATACATATACATACATTCTTTTTCATGTTCTTTTCCATTATGGTTTATCACAGGGTATTAGATATAGTTCCCAGTGCTGTACAGTAAGACCCTGTTGGTTATCTATTCTACAAATAATACTTTGCATCTGCTAATCCCAAACTCCCAATCCATCTCTCTCCCTTCCCCCTCCCCCATGACAACCACGAGTCTGTTCTCCATGTCTGTGAGTCTGTTTCTGTTCTGTAGATAGGTTCATCTGTGCCATATTTTAGATTCCATATACAAGTGATATCATATGGTATTTGTCTTTCTCTTTCTGATTTACTTCACTTAGAATCTCTATGTCCATCCATGTTGCTGTAAATGGCATTTCATTCTTTTTAATGGCTGAGTAGTATTCCATTGTATATATGTACCACATCTTCTTTACCCATTCCTCTGTCGATGGACATTTAGGTTGCTTACATATCTGGGCTATTGTTCTTTTTGTATTTTTTATTTTTTGTCTTTTTAGGGCCACATTGGAGGCATATGGAGGTTCCCAGGCTAGGGGTCGAATTGGAGCTGTAGCCGTTGGCCTACACCACAGCCACAGCAACGAGGGATCCGGGCCGTGTCTGCAACCTACACCACAGCTCACGGCAATGCTGGATCCTTAACCCACTGAGCTAGGCCAGGGATTGAACTTGCGTCCTCATGGATACTAGTCAGATTCATTTCTGCTGAGCCATCATGGGAACTCCACTTTTTTCTTTTTTTAAAATGAAATATATTTGACTTAATATGTTGTGCCAATTTCTGCAAAGTGACCCAGTCATACATATATACACATTCCTTTTCTAATTGGCTATTATAAACAACACTGCTATGAATATTGGGGTGCATGTATCTTTTTAAATTAGAGACTTCCTCTTTTGGGGATATTTGCCTAGGAGTGGGGCTGCTGGATCATATGATAATTTATTTTTAGTTTTTTGAGGAATCTCTATACTGTTTTCCACAGTGTCTGCACCAATTTACATTCCTATCAATGTGTAGGAGAATTCCCTTTAACAAAATATGTTTTACTAGAACATAGTATTTATAGAAGTTTACAGATAAGCCATACAAAATGATCACAAGCTTTTACTTGAAGGGAGAATTCTATACTTGAAAAGTCACAACGTTATTACTAAGGGCTGTGATGTTTGTTTAATGTTCCCATTTTGGTTCAAACAATCAAACCTGTCCATATACAGTATCTAAATAAAGCTAGACTTGGCTAGAGAGCATAATCTAAAGGACTTGTTAGCTGGATTTAACTAGTGCAATTAGATCACCATAAAAGGAGGGAAAGGAGCCTATACAACTAAAATAGAACTACCTCATACCCTCCAAAAAATAATAAAGAAAAAACACCCACACCCCTGCAGCTAATTCTAACAACTCCCTTCATTCACAGTGCTTTACACTTGAAACATGATGAGGAAAAGGAATAAAAACAAAGAGGGGTCCCTGTTTCTAAACGTTTTGCAACAATCCAGATGCCTCTGCTCATGCTTTACAACAGTGAATCAGGATGAGACACAGATTTGCTGATGTGCATTTAATCACCAAAGGACTGGCTTTTACTCTATAATGTTTCTAAGACTGTGTACCATTAAATGCAAACAAAAAACGGCAAAAGCCTTGGCAGAACAGGAGAAGTGAAGCACATGATGATCGGATCACTTTAAACATTATTCATGGCATATAGCTTAGTCCACACTCTAGCTTGGGATTCCAAGTCCTACAGCTTGGGCTTCCTTGGTCTTCCACTTCTCTGCTACATCATTTGCTAATTGATCATCTAGATTGAGAGCACTTAACAAAGCCTGGATCCACAGCAGAACTGTGCAAATCTGCAGCATAGGGACCACTTACCTTTCAAAGTATCTCAGTATCTTCTTTCCAGCTTGTCTACATTAGGATGATAAATTTTGGTCATGAAATGTATTTTAGTGGCTGCCACTGGGTATTCTCCAGTAAGCAATAGTTCAAGTTTAAAAGTCCCTCTCTGGAGTTCCTGCTGTGGCACAATGGGTTAAGAATCAGACTGCAGAAGCTCAGGTGGCTGCAGAGGCTTGGGTTCAATCCCTGGCCTAGGACAGTGGGTTAAGGATCTGGGAGCTGTGGTGTAGGTACCAGCTGTGGCTCGGATTCAATCTCTGGGCCATGAACATATATATGCCAATGGTGCAGCCATTAAAAAAAAAAACAAAAAAAACCTCCTTCCTAAGAGCTGGGTTCCTGGGGGCCAGCAATGACCACGTGAAAATAATGGGCGTTTCTGGAGAGCATAGCCTTTCTCCCAGAAGTGATAAGCTGCCCTTCTACTCCAGTCAGCCCTGGGATATAATACTGATTTCTGCTCTGGGTACTAGGGTTTAACAGATACTCATCTAGGAAGAGTGTTTAGGAAGGAGAGGCAGTTTGAAATTATGCTTTACAAGCACTAGGCAAAGGAATTGCCAGGAACAGTTGTCTGGGAGAAGAGAAGATTCAGGGGTAAAACCATCATCACTTTCAGATGGCTGTGAGGTAAATGGAACAGACTTGTGTGCATGACTCCAAAAGTTAGAGCTTCTCTCAAAGCGTGAACATTATACGGCGATAGATATTCAGTTCAACTTACAGAGGAACTTTTTAAAAAAATTTTCTGGCCATGGTGTGCAGTGGCTTGATGTGGGATCTCAGTTCCCAGACCAGGGACTGAACCCAGGCTGCAGTAGTGACAGCACCAAATCCTATCCACTAGACCACCAGGGAACTCTGTAAAGAGGAACACTTTTCCAGTTAAAGGCTGTACATACATTTGATGAGTCCATTGTAATTATGAAACCACAGTACTGGAGTTAAATGAAATCATCTCTGAAATCCCCTTGCAACTCCAAAATGTACATTTTTCAAACCCTCAATGCCTGCAATCCTATGTTTTAAGCTTGAAAGATATGCTTAGCATTGCAGTAGGTGTTGTTGAGGCTTAAGGTTGGTTGTGGGATTATAGAAAACTAAGTGGCAGACCTTATCCTCAAATAAGTCACAATAAGATTTGACTGTATTCATGAACTAATAAATAAAAGAATTAATACCTCTCATTTTCTGGATGCTGCTCTGTGCCAGACAGTCTACAAACATCATTTTGTATCATTTTTATGGCCACTCTGTAAGTGCCTTTAGAGTCATTTCCACTTGCTAGATGCAACTTCAAGACATGAAGAATGTTGTCCAAAGTAACACAGTAAGTAGCAAAGCTGGGGTTCCAGCACAACTCTATTTGTCTCCAAACCTGTGCTTGTAGACATTTCAAAAGGAAAAAACTAAGATTTTTTGAAAACAAGTTGGCACCATAGGAGGCCAGTGTTCCAGGGGAAAGGCAAGGCCTGGCACGAATTCTTACACACTGGGCACCATGTGAAAGCTGTCTCATTTCATCCTCCAAAACCAAACAAACAAAAAAGACAAACAACCTGTAAGAAGCACATTTCGGGAGTTCCCGTTGTGGCTTAACGAATCCAACTAGGAACCATGAGGTTGTGGGTTTGATCCCTGGCCTCGCTCAGTGGGTTAAAGATCCGGCGTTGCTGTGAGCTGTGGTGTAGGTCGCAGATGTGGCTCAGATCCTGCGTTGCTGTGGCTGTGGTATAGGTCAGAAGCAACTGCTCCGATTAGACCCCTAGCCTGGGAACCTCCATATGCTGCAGGTGCAGCCCTAGAAAAAGACAAAAAGACAAAAAAAAAAGAAAAAGGCAAAAAAAAAGCACATTTCGTTACCCTAAAGTGTCAGGAGGTAGAAATCATACTCCTTATTTTGACAACGAAATATTTTGCAATGGAAATTAATTTTACAATGAGAAATTAACAACCAGATATAAAGTTGTTACCGAGGTAACAGAAAAAAGAAGAAAACAACGTTATTGCTGAGGTCGTATTGCTGGAAGCTTCTAGTACCCCTGAGGGGTGGGGTGGGGAGGAAGGTGAGGAAAGAGATGAGAATTATTGAATCTTAAGAGCTCGGAGGGGAGGCCCTGCGGAGCTAACGCTCAGACCTCGGGCTGGAGGAGATGCTGCTAGCCGGGCTGGTGTCTCAGAGATGCCCAAGAGGAGGTCTTTACGGTGGCTTTAAAAGCAGCTCCTGGAGTTTCGAGGACACTGAAATCAGCCCGGAAGAAGCCAGTCCTGTCCTCCTTCGCCAGCCCTGTGGCCTCCCTCTAACGCCCCCTATCGGCCGAACCTCGCTGAGCGCAGCTGGCAAAGCAGGAAGGTGGATTCAGAAACCCGGGAGGGTGGCTTTTGACAAAGACGCAATGGAGGCTCAGAGACCTGCCTCAAGCCTCAGGGCTGGAGGACCGAGCATATTGCACTTGACTGCCCAGCCTTCTAGGGCACTGTGCTTTGTGACCACACTGCTCATGTACCAGGCAGCCCTGGGACCTCCTATGTCACTTCCCTGCTTCTCCCCTCCATGGGCAGCACAGCATGACATGGGGCCTTGGAGCTCAGGAGCAGTCCCGGGAGCCCTGGAGTACTCTTTGCACTCCCCCGCCCCTGGAATCTCTCCTGGCACATTCCCTAGTGTGGCCTGGGGCCCCTGTTCTGGCAGGCCCAGCCTGGCCCTGCTGACTGGCGCTGGAAACCGGGAGCCCAGTTCAGCCCAAGCTGTCACCTGCCCCTCCCCCTTCTCCCCTCAGGCGCCATGGCTGGGCCAAGCCCTGTGACAGCTTCCCAGAAAACAGGTCTGGAGCAGCGTTCAGTCGTGTTGGCCTATGCTCTGGGGGAGAGGACACTGGTCCCAAGTGTTAAAGAGGCTGGCTCTGGGGTGGAGGAGCTCTTGCCCCTCCCCCCTCCCCCATACAGTCACCCCACAAAATATTTATTGGGTTCATACTCTGTGTCAGGCACAGGGCTTGCTCTGGAAATACAGTGATTATGAAGGGAGCCAACTTTATGGATCATGGTCAAGGACGGGATCCAGACAGGAACCAGGGAAGAAAATGAGATAGGCATGAACTTCACACTCTCCACCCTGGGCGTGAAAAACATGTAACGTTAGTTTTCTGTACTTCACATTCATTTCTTTCTTTTTTTTTTTTTTTGTCTTTTGTCTTTTTAGAGCCGAACCCGCAGCATATGAAGGTTCCCAGGCTAAGGGTCTAATCAGAGCTGTAGCCGCTGGCCTACATCACAGCCATAGCAACGAAGGATCCGAGCCACGTCTGCGACCTACACCACAGCTCACGGCAATGCCGGATCCTTAATCCACTGAGCAAGGCCAGGGATCAAACCTGAAACCTCATGGTCCCTGGTTGGATTTGTTTCCACTGTGTCACGACGGGAATTCCTCATTTCTATTTTGAAGCTTCATTTCATTGGGTGAGTAAATCTGGATGGATCACAGTTCGAGGTTCCCTTTCTTTTCCTAGGGTCATGTCTATGTTCTGGGAGGCTTATACAGCTCCATGGCCAACTTATGCTGGGTGCCCACTGCCTGACAGGTTCAGCCCCTCTCCTGGGGCTCTGAGAGTCACTTCCTTGGGCTCTGGGCCTCTTCAAGTTCTGTCCAAAAAGCACAGCACCAGGTCCTCTCTTTGGGAGCTGCCCCTCACTGGGCCTCAATGAATAGCCAGGAAGTATGATTCTCCCCACAAACTAATGAATCTCTACCGGCAAATTGCGTCAGAGCCATGGAGAGGAGAGGAGAGGGTGCTTTGAGAGGACAGGGAGCTTGTTTCAGCTGGGGATGAACCAGAGAGGTTGCTCTCAGGGGTGACATTTGAGCTGACACCTCAAGGAGTCCAGGAAAGATCTAGAAAGATCTGGTGGACAGAGGACACAAGATCCTGTGTGAAGGCTCTGAGAAGGGAACAGGTGTCCTGGTCTGAAGGGCCATGGCACCTGGTGAGAAGGGAGCAGGACCAGCCACCCTGGGGTCACTGGGGCCCATCCAACCGGCATCTCTGTCTCCAGGGAGCAGGTGTGCTTGGTGACTGGCCTGAGACTGTTCCCATCATAAAAGTTCAGAGAGCAGGTCCCAGCTTACACACAGCTTCACCGTGTCATCCTTCCAGACTCTTGAGGGGGAGGTTCTTCTGCTTTTCAAACCCATCACTGACTACCTCCAGGGAAAATCCACCCTCTACCCCCCCCCCACACACACCTGAATGCCACCCCACCCGGTTAGCCCAGCTTATCTTCTGCACCCAAACCCCTTCCCACTGGGAGTCTTTCCCTCCCTGACCCCAGCCCTGATGTCCTCCTTGTCCCCCTGCACTTCCACTGCACTTAGGATGACTTAGGGTGACAAAACAAATAACAAAGGGGAGCTTTCACCCTGGAGCTGAAGGACTCAAGTTGTTAGCCTTCTCAGGAATATTTACATTTTTATTTTTAAAAAATTATTTATTAATTTATTTATTTAGTCTTTTTTTAGGGCTGCATCCATGGCATATGGAGGTTCCCAGGCTAGAGGTCAAATCGGAGCTGTAGTGGCCAGCCTACACCACAGCCACAGAAAATGCGGGATCCAAGCCATGTCTGCGACCTACACCATAGCTCAGGGCAACGTCGGACCCTTAACCCACTGAGCAAGGCCAGGGATTGAACCTGTGTCCTCATGAGCCATGATGGGAACTCCTATTTGCATTTTTAAAAGATTATTTACGATGGTGGAATAGAAGGACTGGAGCTCAACTTCTCTCCTAAAAACAACAAAATTCACAACTAAAGCCTGAGCAATCTCCACCCAAATGGACCGGAAACCTTAAAAAAGATACCCTACTCCAGAAGAAAAAAGAGGAGGCCACATCAAGAGGTAGGAGGGGCAATTTCACGATATAAACAAACCCATACCTCCCGGGTGGGAAGCTCCACAGACTGAAAACTAGCTGGTTCACAGAGACTCACCTATAGGAGTGAGAGCTCTGGGCCCCACATCAAACTCTCTCGTGTGGGGATCTGGCACTGGGAAAAAGAGCCCCTGGAGCATCTGGCATTGAAGGCCAGTGGGGCTTGTGCACAGGTGCTCCATGGGACTGGGGAAAATGGAGACCCCATTCTTAAAAGGCACACACAGACTTTCACGTGCACTGGGTCCCAGGGCAAAGCAAGGTCTCCATAGGAATCAGGGTCAAACCTGACTGCAGTTCTTGGAGAACATCCTGGGAAAAGAGGGGTGAATGTGGCTTGTTGTGAGGGAGGGACATTGAAGGCAAAGCTCTCGGGAATATTCAGCAGCTGCCTTTCTCTGGAGCATTTGGGAAAATCTGGCCCCACCCATCAGTGCTGAGAAGCCCCAGGGCAAACAACAATCCAGGTGGGATTACAGCCCCACCCCTCAGTAAACAGGCTACCTAAAGACCCCTCAGGCACACACAGCTGCCTCTAATCCCATCCAGAGACTAAGGCCCACCCACCAGAGCAATTAGAATCAGTTCCACCTACCAGTGGGCAGGCATCAGCCCCTCCCATCAGCAAGCCTACAGCAAGCCCCCCACACCGACTTCAGCCACAAGGGGGGCAGACACCCGAAGTAAGAGAGGCTCCAACTCTATTATCTGTAAAAAGGTCACCACACCAAAAACCTGTAATAATGGAAAGACAGAGAACTATAACTCAGATGAGGGAGAAAGGAAAAACTCCAGAAAGTCAGCTAAGCGATGAGATTCTCAGCCTCCAGGAAAAAGACTTTAGACTGTTGATGCTGAAGATGATGCAAGACATTGGACATAAACTGGAGGCAAAGATGGATAACTTACAGGAAACACTGAGCAAAGAGATGCAAGATAGAAAACTGAAACAAGAAGAGATGCAAAATACAATAACTGAAGTGAAAAATTCTCTAGAGGCAGCTAACAGCGGAAAACAGGAGGCAGAAGAACGAGTAAGCGAGGTGGAGGACAGATTAGTGGAAATTACGGATGCAGAACAGAAAAGAGAAAAAAGATTGAAAACAAATGAAGAGAGTCTAAGAGAACTCTGGGACAATGTTAAACGCACCAACATCTGTATGATAGGGGTGCCAGAAAGAGAAGAGAGAGAGAAGGGGACAGAAAAAACATTCCAAGAGATAATAGCCGAAAACTCCCCTCACATGGGCAAGGAACCACTCACTCAAATCCAGCAAGCCCAACGAGTCCCATATAAAATAAACCCAAGGAGGAACACCCCGAGACACATATTAATCAAACTGACCAAAACTTAAGACAAAGAGAAAATCCTGAAAGCAGCTAGGGAAAAGACACAAGTAACATACAAGGGAACCCCAATAAGGCTATCAGCAGATTTTTCAGCAGAAACTCTGCAGGCCAGAAGGGAGTGGCATGATATACTTAACGTGATGAAAGGAAAAAACCTCCAACCAAGATGACTTTACCCAGCAAGGCGCTCATTCCGATTTGAAGGAGACATCAAAACCTTCACAGATAAGCAAAAGCTGAGAGAATTCAGCAACACTAAACCAGCCTTACAACAAATACTAAAGGAACTTCTCTAGGCAGAAAAGACAAGACAGCAACAGGAAACAAAAATTCCTCAAATGACAAGGCTCACCAGTAAAGGTATATATACAGTAAAGATACAAAATCATCCATGCACAATTATACCACCAAAATCAGAAATCATGAGAAGAGGTGGGTACAAATGCAGGACACTGGAGATGAACTTGCAATTAAGAGATCAACATCTTAAAACAATCTTGTATACGTATAGACTCTTCTATCAAAGCTTCAGAATAACTGCAAACCAAAAATCTACAAGTGATACACAAACAAGGAATCTCTGGAGAATAAATATATCTCATAGTAAATAAGTGCAGAATCCACCATGAAGGGGGTCATTTGACATCATTCTTGGACCGCTCCAGTCTTCTTAGATCTGATTCTGATTTCCTCTCCATCAAAGAATTTATGATAATTATAATTTAATAATGCAACTGTACAATTAAATAATACAGTTCTACAATTGTATTATTAATAACCATTTCTCTCCATGGTACAATATAAGGTCTATAATGTCTTGTTTATCACATCACCTAGAATGGTGTAATGCCTATATTGAAGAATCAATTAAGATGTAACAAATTGTGAGGACATATTTATATAGTTACACTGTTTTTTAACCAATTTATGCATTTTATATTTTACTTATTTTCAGAGGGTGTATTATTTTTGTTATTCTTACCAGTGAAGTTATTATTTTTATTATGCTATATAAAATATTTAATGGTATATAAGGCTTTCTTTATAAATTTTAGTTGTATAATATACACAATTTTAATATAATGCTAATATTTAAAGAAAAATTGAAATGTTATAGATAATACTAATTAGTAAAGATGAAAGCCATACAAGATGGGGTAAAGTATAGAATAAATTTCCTATTTGTCTCAGCATATTTTCTATTCCACTTCTCCAGAGGGTGTCACTTAATCTGTTTCTTAAGTTCCATGATATAATAATCTGTGTGAATGTAAATGTGTTTAAATATATGTATTTTATTCTGTGAAAAAAATAAAAATAAAATTACAAAAAAAAAAAAAGATTACTTACATAAAATTCAAGAGAATGGTGGAGGGAGTTCCTGGATGGCCTAGTGGATAGGGATCTGGTGTTGTCACTGCTGTGTCTCAGGTTCAGCTCCTGGCCTGGAAACTTCTACATGCCATTAAGCAAAGACAGAAAAAAAAAAAAAAAAAAAAGGGAATGATGGAATGTGGTGCATTAGACTAGGTAGAAAGGCTCACTGGCCCTTTAAATTTGCATCCTGCAGGCCTGGCTCCTTTGCACACACTCACACACACACACACACACACACACACACATGTGCGTGTGCAAACACATGCTTGCCTACCATCCTCACTTCCCATTCTGTCTCCCTACGTCCCCCTGGAGGCCCTCTCCACAGTAGGAGCGATGTGTCTGGGTGGACCTGTTCACCAGGACATTTCCAAGAAGACACAAGGAGCAAAGGCCAGCTGTACAGCAGATATTTGTACACTGGGCATGCTTTCCTTTAATCCTGACCAAGGCCCATTAAGTAGATATGTTATTATCCCCACTTTACAGATAAGGAAATTGGGATTCAGAGGGGTTAGGGGTTCACCCATCTCAGCACAGTGGGGATGGTGTCTGACCCCAAACCCCTGTCCCCACCACCATACCCCTGCCTCGCCATGTGTCCTGGCGCTGAAGAGGGTTCAGATCCAGGTAGGGTGTGGCAGCAGGTCTCCCTGTTTTTCTTGGGATGATCTAGGAATGGTTTCCAGGGTTTCAGTCCCTCCTTGGCCCTTTCCCTCCTGGATCAGTGCTCAGGACTTTCTGCAGGAAGTGTCCATGTTTCAAGTGTGAGGCATTCTGAGAGCTCCCCAAGGCGTCCGTGACAGACTGGAAACAAAGCCAGCTGGGGGAACAGGCCTTGTGCCAAGGCCCCTGAACCGCCAGGAAAGGCAGAGGACCCAAGTGTGTGGTTTTCCTGATGCATGAACAGGCAGGGCTAGGGGAGAAGATGAACATTCTGGGGGTGGAGGTGGGGACATAGAGAGAGGCTTTCTGACCCTCAGGGGAGGGATGGCGGCTCTCCTTCCTCCTCACCCTCCCCTGTGCCCTTGAATTCACTTCTGCCCCTACCATCGAGAGCAAGGCTAGGAGTGGCATATCCTCCACTCAGTTCCAGCCCACCTATTGTAGACATGACTAAAGAACGCCGCACTGCCAACCGCAGGCCACAATCTCTCCCAGGTCTGGAGCCTGGGAGTTTCTAATCTTGTGATGCAGTGGGCACTCCATCAAGAACATTGACAAGAGGGGCGTGGCCAAGATAGCAGAGTACGAAGAGCCCCGCTGGACTCATCTCCTACTGTGGGCTCCCAGGCTACAACTGTTGATAGAGCAATGTTGAGGAGAAAGACCTGAAGACTGGCAGAAAAGATCACCTATAACTAATGTCTATAAAGAAGAAAGCACAATGAGGTGGGGAGGAGGGGCAGAGACACGGCATAGTCAAGACCCCACCCCACCCGCCGGGGTGGGGGCCCCCACAGGGGAAGAATCATTACAACTGCAGAGGTTCTCCCCAGGGAGAAGGAGCCTCATGTTGTTCCCCAGCTTTGGGGTCTGGCACTGGAAAGAAAAGCACTGAGAATGCTTGGCTTTGAAGGACAGTACCCAGAGGGCTGTGGGAACCAGAGGCTCCATTCTTTTATGCTTTTTAACCCTTTCTCTGTGCGGACAGAATCTTTAGTACAGGAGGAGAGAGAGAGAGCGCACGCCAAAGAGCTGTCTCCCATTGGTTTGGGGTGGGCTGAGCCTGAACTAGGGTCTCTGCGCATCTCATGTATAATGAACTGGGAATTGATCACAAAACAGAATTGTGGGAGCATGTGTTTGAAGCCAGTGGTGACCTTGAGACGGGATACCTTCAAGAATTTCGCAGAAAATTTGGAGAAGGCCTGGAAAACCGTAGAGCAGAAAACGGGGCTTTTGAGCCCGTTGGTTGAAGTGTTTTCAGTTGCTGCTCAAGAGAAGTACCAGAGTTCCCCTGTGGCTCAGTGGGTTAGGGATCTGACATTGTCTCTGTGAGGCTGCGTGTTTGATCCCTGGCCTCACTCAGTGGGGCTCAGTGGGTCAAGGATGCAGCATTATAGGTTATGGCTCAGATTCTACCCCTGGCCCAGGAACTTCCATGTGCTGCAGGTGTGGCCTTAAGAAGAAAAATAAAAGAGAGAAGTGCTTGCTTTTATTTTTGGACCAAAATGTGGGGTTTTAAGCAATTCTGTGCAGACACAGCCCTGGCCCAACCATTTGAGCACAATAATGAAAAAGGTCTTGGAGGTTTCCTGCTGGCCTAGTAGTTAAGTGTCTGGCATGTCACTACTGTAGCTTGGGTTCCATCCTTGGCCCAGGAACTTCTGCATGCAACAGGTGAGGCCAAAATTTTTTTAAGAAAAGAGGAGCTCCCATTATGGCACAGTGGAAACTAATGCTACTAGCATCCATGAAGATTCAGATTTGCTCCCTGGCCTTGCTCAGTGACCAGGCCACTGTGAGCTGTGGTGTGGGTTGCAGATGTGGCTCGGATCTGGCGGTGCTATGGCTGTGGCGTAGGCTGGCAGCTCTAGCTCTGATTCGACCCCTAGCCTAGGAACTTCCATATGCTGCAGGTGCAGCCCTAAAAAGTAAAAAAAAAAAAAAAAAGAAAGAAAGAAAGAAAGGGAAGAAAAAGATCTTGTTCTGGGGTCAGTACAGAGGGCTAAAGGCCCCAGGGCCACCATGGGGCACTAGGGATGAGGGCTTTGTCCACTTGCCTAAGGCCTGGTCCTGAAGCATTGACCAGACCACATTTTGGACCCCATCTTGGGCCTGGTCCTCTATAGCTTTGACAAGAGTCTTCCCTGGGTTATAGATCTGGCTGGGGACCTAGCCCAACTACAGGGACCATTCTGGGTTGGCAGAGCCCCCTGGGGCCACACCCACCCTATCACCCTCAGAACAGTCTGCCTGCAAAGGGTGTCTTCTCTGACCCAGGACAGCACATTCAAGACTCGTTGCCCTCACTCACCTGGCTGTAGATAGATGGCTCCTACAGGGCACAGGGGCCAGGAACCTGGCAGGACCAAACTGGCCCGGGAGCATCAGGGACTCGCCGGGCTTGCTGGTCTCCCATCTCCACAGCTCCCTCAACCTGAAAATGCCCCCAAACCCCAGAGGACAAGGTCTCTCATTCTATAACTCGAGGAAGTAACCTCACTGAAGGAAGAAATAATGAGAAGGACATTTACATGACAGGACAATGACTCATGGGGCACCGAGAGCCTAGTGAGTGAAGCCAGGAGGGAGTGCCACCTGAAGGCTCCCAAACAAAGTCTAGGACCTTGACTCCCACCTGGGTCCTGAGCAGCGACAGGGGGAGTGGGGCTTATGCGTTGGGGAAGCCTAAAGGCTCTTAGGCTTTGAAGCAGGGTTATTAAACTCCGTGTGTATAAATATCCCAGGGCACTTACGAAAATGCAGTTGCCTGGCCCCCTGCCCCCAGAAAGCTTGACTCCCCTCTATCTTCAGAGGGATTCTGATGCAGACTGCCCATGGACCACAGTTTGGGAAACAGCTCTAAAGAATTCAGGCTGGGGGGGAAGGGCTCAAGGCGGTGTCTCTGTGGGGGTGTGGGCTTAAATACAAGTACCACCATAGACAATGGTGAATAGCAGAGGGGAGGACGGTGGGTTGGCCTGTGTTTGACTGCCGACCTTGTTGGGGGCTTCCGGCACATGGTGATAACACACAGGCTGTCTGTGGTGCCTCTGCCAGGGAGTGGGACAGAAGAACTGGGTGGAAGACAAACATGTCAGGCTGATTTATCTTTTTTTTTTTTTTTTTGGTCTTTTCAGGGCTGCACCTGCAGCACGAGGTTCCCAGGCTAGGGGTCTAATCCGAGCTACAGCTGCTGGCCTACACCACAGCCACAGCAATGCCAGATCTGAGCTGCGTCTGCGACCCACACTAAAGCTCTGGTCAACGCCGGATCCTTAACTCACTGAGCAAGGCCAGGGATCGAACCCTCAACCTTGTGGATCCTAGTCGGATTTGTTTCCACTGCGCTATGACGGGAATTCCTCTCTCTCTCTCTTTTTTTTTTTTTTTCTTTTTTTAGAGCTGCCCCTGTGGCATATGGAGGTTCCCAGGCTAGAGGTCAAATCAGAGCCACAACTGCCAGACTACACCACAGCCATGGCAACGCAGGATCCGAGCCAAGACTGAGACCTATACTGAAGCTCACAGCAATGCCAGATCCTTTAACCCACCGAATGAGGCCAGGGATGGAACCCACATCCTCATGATTACCAGTCAGGTTAGTAACCCGCTGAGCCACAATGGAAAGTCCCTGACTTATCTTCCATAACCAGGTAAGAGGGAGCCATGGCTGGTTCCCCAGCACTAGGAGAGAGTATGGTAAGGTCGACATTTTCTTCTGGGTCTCTCCATCCCCTTCCTGTTTTTGTGGACTAAGAGGACAGATGCAGTCCAGCTCCCATTGTTCTAAACAAGCTTTCTAGAGTTTGGCCTTGGACTCTAAAACCTCTTACACTTTGTTCCTTGTCTCTTTGGTGTTAAAAAGAAAATCTGTTGCTTTCCTGGCATAGCCAAGTCAGGGCTGTTAATTAACTCAAGAACCCTTGTTAAAAAAAAAAAAAAAAGATTAAGCAAGGGGGTAGCTGGACTCCATTCCTAGAGGGAAAGAAAACATGTTTATGAGAAGGAGAGAGGGCAAAGGATGATGCCGCTACTCCACGCCTCTTGGCTTTTCTTAGTGGAGCCACAGGGCCAGGTGGGGTCGGCTCTGCAGGTAGCTCGACCTACATCGGCTGGACGGTCCAGGCGACAGCCTAGGGCAATTCAGGCCCAGCTCTGCTCTTACTGCCTTTGCAAGCCTCTGTGTGTGTCACCATCTGTAAAGGGAGAAAATGCAATTTCAGGAGGTTGGTGGGGGGAAGCGTAAATGACTTAGCAGTGCATTCGGCTAATATTAAGTGCCTAATAAAAGTTTGCGGAGTGAGAGCCCAGGGCTGCTGTGAGGCTGGGGAGTTGAAGACAGAGCGGCTGACCAGTATCTGCTACCTGGTCAGAGTTCTGGGCTGTTCTGAGGGTTGGCATTCAGCAATTTTAAGATGTGATTCCGTTGCAAGTTTGTTCAGGGCCAAGGCTGCGTTGTATGAACCTTTGCACCCTCTGGGGCTGTCAGAACACCCGCGGGTTGCATGCTTCTGGGAGTGGTGACTCTGAGATCAGTCAGGCAAGGCACTGCCCCGAATCCAGCCTCCCTGGGTAAAGGCCAGTCTGTTTGGGGGCCCAGCTTAATGCCTTTTTACTTCATTCTTTCACTCAGAACATGAAAGTAATATTTTTGGTAATAATTTAGCAAATACAGAAAAGTATGAAGGAATTACACATAATCTCACATAAGGTTATTTTCTCCTGGGCTAGGGAGTGAGCTCTCACCATAGCAGTGACCCAAGCCAGGCAGTTACAATGCTGGACCGTTAACCCTAGGCTACCAGGGAACTCCTCCTTTCTTGTTAATATACAGTATATTAAAAATATCAGTATATGTATATTATGATGCCAAATGCCTGGCATTTATTGAGCCCTCCCCTCTCCCTGTTAGATACCAGGCTTATCTGTCTCGGCTGTTATTCAATTTGAAGTCAGATGGGCTGGTTTTGGGGGGCAGCCCTCACCCCTGGAGGGGTGCCTTAGTGACGGGGGATAAGGCATTAAGAGAAGGGGCCAGGCAAGCAGGCATTCTTGAGACACTGAAGGAAGGGCAAAGTCACCTGAGCTAGAAGAGTCAGGGAAGGCTTCCTGGAGGAGGTAGGATTGAGCCTGACCTAGAGGAATGGGAAAGGCCTCCTTCTATATGGATATGGGGGCTTGGGAACTATTCCCAGCACAGGCACCATGTGATTCTGGAAGGAGGTGCTGATGTGAGCATCTGGGTTTTTGGAATTCTGGTATTACACAGTGCCCTTCAGAACAATCCCGGGGGTCAGGAGGGCAGGGCCACTTAAAGCCTGGACCCTGGAATCAGACAGGCCTGTGCTGGAATCCTGCAAGTCTTAGGCAGAGGGGAGATCACGTAACATCTTCATGGGTACCACATGCAAACAATGCCACCTGCCTCACAAGGACAGCATAGGGATCAGTGGCAGCCTGTGCTCTGACTCAGCTGCAGCCTGGTTCAGGATCCATGCACAGTAAATGGATCCTGAACCAGGTACCAGTGCTATTTCCACGGGCCAGGGAGGTAATGGATGCTCAGAGAGCCACTGTGCCCAGGCACCCACCTTGCATGCAGACACGGGGGCACATAAAAGGAGGATGGCCTGGCCCAGACAGAGCTGGTCTCGGGGGTGGGGGGGGAGGCAGCTTTGGGTGAGACTGTCCTGAGGCAGAGGTTTCTGCAGCCCTCTCTCCATGGCCCAGCATGCCTCCTTCCTTGTCTTGAGCTCACTGAAAATCCAGCTCCCTTTGGGGTCAGGAGGAGTCTTAAGGTCTTGGCTGTGGTCTGGGGTGGACAACTGCCCAGTGTCCTTTTTCCCCGCTGCGTGGCTGACCGTGCTCTCTGCCCTTGCCCAGAAGCCGTGTGGCGAAACCTTGCAACTCCACACTCCTATCCTTGGGGTATGGCACCTCCTTTCCTGCTCTGCCTCCCTGGCACGTAACATAGAACCCGCTCTTCTTGCAGTGGAGAGGGTCCACTTAGCCCAGCCCTGGAGGGTCAGCCAAGGTCGCCCCAACTCCAAGCCCCTCCTGTCTGTGACTCATCACCAGCTTATTACACATTCCTACGTGAGTATGGGACAACGTGGAGGGAACATCCTGGGCCCAGCATTGGCTGACCACACACAGGATACCCTCCTCCACTGGGCCCTCTGCCTCAGGCTGGGAGTTTCTCCCTTGACCTTCACAGCTATATGTCCTTGGGTCCCTGTGGGACATGCTGATCACTGTCTTCCTTTATCACTGCTTTGTAGCCCAACCCCATTCACCGGTGCTTTTCAAGCCAGAATTGAGTGCCTGTTCCCAAATGCCCTCAATGTCTGGCCTGGATGGAAACAGAAAGAACTCCAGGTCTGACACCAGATATAGCAGTTATCTGAAACATCTCCGGCAAAAAATGTTGGGAGTAGCTGGAAATGGAAGCAGGTGCTTTATTTATTTTTTGTTTTTATTGTTATTTTTTTTTGTCTTTTTGCCATTTCTTGGGCCGCTCCCGTGGCATATGGAGGTTCCCAGGCTAGGGGTTGAATCGGAGCTGTAGCCGCCAGCCTACGCCAGAGCCACAGCAACGCGGGATCCGGGCCGCGTCTGCAACCTACACCACAGCTCACGGCAACACCAGATCGTTAACCCACTGAACAAGGGCAGGGACCGAACCGGCAACCTCATGGTTCCTAGTCAGATTCGTTAACCACAGCGCCACGACGGGAACTCCAGAAGCAGGTGCTTTAAAGAGCAGGTGACAGCAGAGCAGCCCCTAAGAGTGACTGGGGGCTGTGCGTGGCAGAGATTTGGGGAACGCAGGCCCAATGGCTTCCCAGCAAATCCCTCAGAGCCAGTACACATGTGTGGCTCAGATTGGGCCAGAATTTGGTGATTATGAATAGAGCTGCTATAAACATTCATGAACAGATTTTGGAGCAAATGTAGTTTTCATTTCTCTAGGATGAATACCCAGGAGTATACTACTGGGTCATATGATAAATGTATGTCTGATTTAAGAAACTGCCAAACTGAGTTCTGTGGTAGGTGTTACAAATTTGAATGCAAACTTTGCACCCCTACCAGTCATGCTTAAGAGTCCCAGTTTCTCTGCATCTTTGCCAGCACCTGGTTTTGCCTTTTTTTTTTATTACTCAAAGGAATTTATCACATCGGTAGTTATATAATGATCATAACAATCCAATTTTACAGGATTTCCATCCCATAAACCAAGCACAGCCCTCCACCTCCCAAACTGTCTCCTCCGGAGACCATAAGTTTTCAATGTCTGTGAGTCAGCATCTGTTCTGCAAAGAAGTTCAGTCTATCCTTTTTTCAAATTCCACTGTCAGTGAAAGCATTTGATGTTGGTGTCTCATTGTACATCTGACTTCACTTAGTATGATAATTTCTAGGTCCATCCATGTTGCTAAAAATGCTGGTATTTCATTCATTTTAATGGCTGAGTAATATTCCATTGTGTATATGTACCACCTCTTCTGGATCCACTCCTCTGTCCACATTTAGGTTGTTTCCATGTTTTGGCTATTGCAAATAGTGCTGCAATGAACGTCGGAGTACATGTGTCTTCGCAAGTCGTGGTTTTCTCTGGGTAGATGGCCAGGAGTGGGATTGCTGGATCAAATGGTAGTTCTATGTTTAGTTTTCTGAGGAATCTCCATACTGCTTTCCACAGTGGTTGCACCAATTTACAATCCCACCAACAGCGTACTAGTGTTCCTTTTTCTCCACACCCTCCCCAGCACTTATTGTTTGCAGACTTTTTGATGATGGCCATTCTGGCTGGTGTAAGTTGGTACCTCATCGTGGTTTTGATTTGCATTTCTCTAATAAAGAGTGATGTTGAACATCTTTTCATGTGTTTTTTGGCCATCTGTATCTCTTCTCTGGAGAACTGACTGTTTAGATTTTCTGCCCATTTTTGGATGGGGTTGTTTGTTTTTTGGTATGGAGCTGCAAAAAGTGTTTATAAATTTTGGAGATTAATCCCTTGTCAGTTGAATCACTTGCAAAGATGTTCTCCCATTCTGTGGGTTGACTTTTCATTTTGTTTAGGGTTTCCTTTGCTGTGCAGAAACTTTGAAGTTTGATTAGGTCCCATTTGTTTATTTTTGTTTTTACTGTCAATACTCTCAGAGGTGGATCTGAGAAGATGTTGCTGTCGTTTATGTCAGAGAGTGTTTGGCCTATGGTTTCCTCTAAGAGTTTGATAGTATCTGGTCTTATATCTAGGTCTTTAATCCATTTGGAGTTTCTTTTTGTGTATGGTGTTAGGGAGTGTTCTAATTTCATGCTTTTCCATGTGGCTGTCCAGCTTTCCCAGCACCACTTATTGAATAAGCTGTCCTTTCTCCATTGTATATTCTTTCCTCCTTTGTCAGAGATTAGTTGGCTGTAGGTGTGTGGGTTGAATTCCGGGATTTCTATGCTGTTCCACTGATCTATATTTCTTTGTGCCAGTACCATATGGTTTTGATGACTGTTGCTTTGTAGTATAGTCTGAAGTCAGGGAGCCTGATTCCTCCAGCTCCGTTTTTCTTTTTCAGAATGTCTTTGGCTATTTTGGGTCTTTTGTGCTTCCAAACTTGAAAATATTTTGTTCGAGTTCTCTGAAACATGTCCTTGGTAATTTGATAGGGATTGCATTGAATCTGTATATTGCCTTAGGGAGTATAGTCATTTTGATCATATTAACTCTTCCAATCCATGAGCATGGTATATCTTTCCATCTCTTTGTGTCATCTTTGATTTCTTTCATCAGTGTCTTATAGTTATCAGAGTACAGGTCTTTTGTCTCTTTAGGTAGGTTTACTCCTATGTATTTTATTCTTCTGGATGCGATGGTAAATGATATTGCTTCCCTAATTTCTCTTTCTGCTTTTTCATTGCTAGTGTATAGAAATGCCATTGATTTCTGTGTATTAATTTTGTATCCTGCAACTATGCCAAATTCATGGATGAGCTCTAACAGTTTTCTGGTAGAGCCTGTAGGATTTCCTAGGTATAGCATCATGTCATCTGCAAATAGTGATAGTTTTACTTCTTCCTTTCCAATTTGGATTCCTTTTATTTATTTATTTTTTTTGCTTCTCTGATTGCTGTGGCTAGGACTTCCAAAACTATGTTAAAGAGTAGTGGTGAGAGTGGACATCCTTGTCTTGTTCCTGATCTCAGCGGGAATTCTTTCAGCTTTTCACCATTTAGAATGATGTTCGCTGTGAGTTTGCCACATATGGCCTTTATTATGTTGAGGTAGGTTCCCTCTATGCCCACTTTCTGAAGGGTTTTTATCAGAAATGGGTGTTGGATTTTGTCAAAGGCTTTTTCTGTGTCTATTGAGAGGATAATATGGTTTTTATTCTTCAGTTTGTTAATGTGGTGTATCACACTGATGGATTTGTGGATATTGAAGAACACTTGCATCCCTGGGATCAATCCCACTTGATCATGATGTGCAACCCTTTTAATGTATTGTTGGATGTGGTTTGCTAGTATTTTGTTGAGGATTTTTGCATCCAAGTTCATCAGTGAAATTGGCCTGTAGTTTTCTTTTTTTGTGGTATCTTTGGTTTTGGTATCAGGGTGATGGTGGCCTCATAGAATGAGTTTGGAAGTATCCCTTCCTCTGCAATTTTTTGAAATAGTTTCAGGAGGATAGGTGTTAGGTCTTCTCTAAATGTTTGATAGAATTCACCTGTGAAGCCATCTGGTCCTGGATTTTTGTTTGTTGGAAGTTTTTAAATCACAGTTTCAATTTCAGTTCTTGTGATTGGTTCATTCATCTTTTCTATTTCATCTTGGTTTAGCCTTGGAAGATCGTACTTTTCTAGGAATTTGTCCATTTCTCCTAAATTTTCTGTTTTATTGGTATGTAGTTGCATATAGTAGTCTCTTATGATCCTTTGTATTTTTGTGATGTCCGTTGTTACTTCTCCTTTTTCATTTCTAATTTTATTGATTTGAGTCCTCTGTCTTTTTTGCTTGATAGGTCTGGCTAGGGGTTTATCAATTTTGTCGATCTTTTCAATGGACCAGCTTTTTGTTTCATTGATCTTTTCTATGGTTTTCTTTGTTTCTATTTCATTGATTTCTGCTCTGATCTTTATGATTTCTTTCCTTCTGCTAACTTTAGGTCTTGTCTGTTCTCTCTCGAGCTGCTTGAGCTGTAATTTTAGGTTGTTTATTGAGCTTTTTCTTATTTCCTGAGGTGGGCTTGTATTGCTATAAATTTACCTCTTAGAATGGCTTTTGCTGCATCCCATAGGTTTTGGAGTGTCATATCTTTGTTGTCACTTGTTTCTAGGTATTTTTAAATTTCCTCTTTGATTTCTTCAGTGATCCATTGGCTGTTTAGTAGCATGTTGTTTAGTCTCCACCTGTTTGTGTTTTTTGCAGTTTTTTTCTTGTTGTTGATTTCCAGTCATATAGCGTTGTGGTCAGAAAAGATGCTTGCTATGATTTCAATTTTCTTAAAGTTACCGAGATTGGATTTGTAGCCCAGGATGTGATCAACCTTAGAGAATGTTCCATGTGAACTTGAGAAGAATGTATATTCTGTTGCTTTTGGATGGAATGTCCTATAAATATCTATTAAGTCCATCTGGTTTAATGCTTCATTCAGGGCCTGTGTTTCCTTATTGATTTTCTGTCTGGATGATCTGTCCATGGCTGTAAGTGGGGTGTTAAAGTCCCCCACTATGATTGTGTTATTGTTGATGTGTCCTTTTAAGGTTGTTAGCAGTTGCCTTATATATTGTGGTGAACCTATGTTGGGTACATAGATATTTAAAATTGTTCTATCTTCTTATTGGATTGACCCTTTGATCATTATGTAATGACCTTCTTTGTCCCTTAAAACATTCCTCATTTCAAAGTCTATTTTGTCTGTTATGAGTACTGCTACTCCAGCTTTCTTTCAATCCCCGTTTGCATGAAATATTTTCTTCCATCCTCTCACTTTCAATTTGTATGTGTTCCTAGAAGTGAAGTAGGTCTCCTGAAGACAGCATATATATGGGTCTTGTTTTTGTATTCATTCAGCCAGTCTATGTCTTTTGGTTGGGGCGTTTAGTCCATTAACATTTAAGGTAATTATTGATATGTATGTTCTTATTACCTTTTTATTAATTGCTTTGGATTTGTTTAGGCGCTTTTTTCCTTTCCTTCTTCTCTTGTTCTTTTCTGCCTAGAGAAGTTCCTTTAGTATTTGTTGTAAGGCTGGTTTAGTGTTGCTGAATTCTCTCAGCTTTTGCTTATCTGTGAAGGTTTTGATGTCTCCTTCAAATCGGAATGAGCGCCTTGCTGGGTAAAGTCATCTTGGTTGG